>NC_135236.1:334080077-335280077 GCF_051348905.1 Ranitomeya variabilis
GGGCCCCATGCCTGGAGCCTGTCTGCCAAAACAATCAAGCAGGGTCTGAGGGATGCTATCCCTGGGATATACCAGTAGCGAAGGAAATTATATATCCTGTTCATACACTACGGCGTATTGGTCACCCTACACCAGCAAACCTCCATCTCCACATCTAGATGGTCAAGGTCGGTGATATCCAGGCCCAGGGACTTTGTAATACTGGGTCCTCCATCACCTAGTCAGCCCAGATATTGTCCATACTGTCCAACAGAACACTATTTACCAGGTCGCCAAGTGACCATCTCCCTGGCTGGAGGTCAGTGCTCGGACATCCCTCTAGCAGATATGCAGCTGGACTGGGGTAGCGACCAGGGAGAGGTTGAAGTGGGACTCATGGATGGCCTCCCCTCACCTGTTATTTTGGGGAATGACCTACGACAAGTACTGTCCAGCCAATTTGTCACAGTCATCACCCACAACCAATCCAAACAACACCTTGATGTGGATCCTTCGGCCTCCCGAGGATAATCCACACTCTAAGACTCCATCATCCTCCTCTGAGCTGACGGCGGTGAGTACACCTGACCAGACTATGGACATTGACTGGTAAGAGACAGATCGCAAGGAGTTTAGGGAAGCCCAACTCAGTGACCCTACCCTAGAGCTTGCCCGCAGTATGGCCGCTCAACCTGGGGAAAGAAATTAGGGGAGGTGTATAGATTGTAGCATTGATTGTTATATAGAGAAAAGCCCGCATCCTGCCTCAGAAACCCTGGATCCATGTTTATCAGCTCGTGGTGCCAACTATTGCAACTATTGCGTAGTTTCTTTTAGCTAAGGGTCGCTCAAGAGGTGCAGAAATACTGAGCCTCTTGTCTGGCTTGTCAATGGATGGGGGAGCACCCTGTCTTCCCCCGCTCCAATCCATGCTCTTGATAGGTGAACCATTCTAGCTAGTTGCCATTGATTTAGTGAGCCTCTTAGCTGTCCCCAGCTGCAGTAGAAAGAGGTTTATCCTCATCCTGGTCGACTTTGCCACCCGCTACCCTGTCTTCCACACATGCGGCGCATGTGGCTCAAGCTTTAATGGACATTTTTTATCGAGTAGGGTTTCTACAGGAGGTATTGACCGAACAGGGAACCCAGTTCCAAAGTGAGCTCATTTAGACCCTCTGGGAGAAACATGGGGTCCGTCTCATGTGTACCACCCAAAACTAAGGGGTTGTGTGAGCACTTCAAAAGAACGCTCAAGCAGCTCATTAGTCAGTATGTGGAGTCCGAGGGGGAAGACTGAAAGAAAAATTTACAGCAGCTCCTGTTTGCCTACTGGGAGGTACTACAGGATTCTACTGGGTTGTCTCCTTTTGAATTGCTGCACAGCCAAAAAGTACGAGGGTTGTTGGAGCTAGTAAGAGAGCGTTTTATATTTGTGTCCTGAGGAAGAAGTCTGGAATGACTTTGAAATGAAAAGCCTGAAATAAAAAATCCTTTATTTTACTTCTATTTGGATCTTAATTGCCAATCAGCAGCGCGGATAAACCAGATTTGGCTCCTTATTTTTATTTTTTTTCGTATTTCCTGGTGAAGACCCGTAGATCTACAGCAGCTGTTTTGATGCGTATTTATGGTTGTGTGTCACACAACCTTATCAGGTTAGCATAATTTTAATTGACATACGGTAATTGTTGAGAGTGGGGAGGGCACTTAAGAGGTTCTCATTCTGTAGTATGTTCAAAAGTTTAGGGAAAAGATGAGTTATCTCATGGCCCTAGCCCGCATACAAGGCTATCTTTTCTTCATAGTTTCCATACCGAAACCCCTGAATCTACTGTAATATGTTTATTGAAGTGTAACCTTGCTAGTTGAAGATAATAGGGACTGATATGTTTGAAAAATTGCTAGCAATTTCTTCATTGTAATTGAGAAAAAAAAAAAGAATACCTCAAACACCTGTTGTAAAAATAGCACATAATCTGCTAGTGATCAAACAGGTTAAAAAAATGCCCTGGAAACATCAACAAGAAACAAAACACTAAAGAAGCTTCAGAAAAAAAAAAGCCGTCGTTCATTGAAGCATCCTCCTCATGAAAACCTCTTTGGCTTCACCAGTCTGAAAAATATGTAATGTGTAACATCCACTAAGGCTTCCTTCTAAGACACCATATGCTAAAATCATAAACATTTGTTCAACTGATGGCCATGTAAGGGCTTAATTTTTGCGGGACGAGTTGTACTTTTGAACAACACCATTGGTTTTACCATGTTGTGTACTAGAAATTGGGAAAAAAATTACAATTGCGGTGAAATTGCAAAATAAAAGTGTAATCCCACATTTGTTTTTTGTTTGGCTTTCTTGCTAGGTTCACTAAATGCTAAAACTGACCTGCCATTGTGATTGTCCAGGTCATTATGAGTTCATAGATACCAAACATGTCTAGGTTCTTTTTTATCTAGGTGGTGAAAATAAATTCCAAACTTTGCTTAAAGAATAAAAATAAAAAATAAAAAAGTGCCATTTTCCGATACCCGTAGAGTCTCCATTTTTCGTTATCTCAGGTTGGGTGAGGACTTATTTTTAGCATGCTGAGCTGTCATTTTTAATGATACCATTTTGGTGCAGGTATGTTCTTTTGATTGCCCATTATAGCATTTTAATGCAATGTCGTGGTGACCAAAAAAATGTAATTCTGGCTTTTTGACTTTTTTATCGCTACGCCGTTTAGCAATCGGGTTAATCCTTTTTTTTATTGATAGATCGGGTGATTCTGAACTCTGAACGTGGAGATACCAAATATGTGTATGTTTGATTTTTTTATTGTTTTATTTTGAATAAGGCAAAAGGGGGTGATTTGAACTTTTATATTTTTTTATTTTTTATATTTTTAAAAACATTTTTCTTTAACTTTTGGCATGCTTCAATAGTCTCCATAGGAGACTAGAAGCTGTCATAGCCCAATTGGCTCAGCTACATAGAGGTGATGATCAGTTCACGTCTATGTAAATGAATTACTGACTTGCTATGAGCGCCAACCACTGGGTGGCGCTCATAGCTATCTGGCACTGACAACAATAGAGGTCTCCAGGAGATCTCTGGTTGTCATGCTAACGAGCTAATGATCCCTGATCACGTGACGGGAGTCACTGGTGTGGATCGCGATTCCATCGGCGGCTATTGCGGGAACATGTCAGTTGTTCAAAACAGCTGACATGTCCCGGAAAAGATGTGGGCTTAGCACCGGAGCCCACATCAAAGGGGGGAATATCGACATCGGCGTACTATTACGCCCAATGTCGGTAAGGGGCTAAATTTGGAAATCACTTTATTAAGTTACTTGGCATTAGTCCTGTAAAAAATTGCATCTACATGACCTACAAACCGCTGTTTACTCCTTCAGCTAATTATTTTTTATCCACTGACTCTTAACAATGTATCAGTTAAAGGCTGGCTGCAGCCAAACATGTGAGAAATCATCCAACTTTTATTCAGAAAACATGGACATTTTTTTTTCCCAATTTTCATACGATTTTCATTTATGTGAAATCAGTGTGGGATCCAATTCCAATCATCTATACTAACAAATTTTTGCAGCAGCAAAAAAGGCAAACATAGTTCTAGGATGTATAAAGAAAAGCATAGAGTCTAGATCATGTAAATTAACCCCTTTACCCCCAAGGGTGGTTTGCACGTTAATGACCAGGCCAATTTCTATAATTCTGACCACTGTCCCTTTATGAGTTTATAACTCTGGAACGCTTCAACGGATACTGATGATTCTGACAATGTTTTCTCAGGACATATTGTACTTCATGATAGTGGTAAAATTTCTTTTATATTACATGTGTTTATTTGTGAAAAAAACAGAAATTTGGTGAAAATTTTGCAATTTTACAACTTTGAATTTTTATGCCCTTAAATCACAGAGATATATCACACAAAATACATAAGTAACATTTCCCACATGTCTACTTTACATCAGCACAATTTTGGAACCCAAATTTTTTTTTGGTAGGGAGTTATAAGGGTTAAAAGTTGACCAGCAATTTCTCATTTTTACAACACCATTTGTTTTTAGGGACCACATCACATTTGAAGTCACTTTGAGGGGTCTATATGATAGAAAATACCCAAGTGTGACACCATTCTAAAAACTGCACCCCTCAAGGTTCTCAAAACCACATTCAAGAAGTTTATTAACCCTTCAGGTGTTTCACAGGAATTTTTGGAATGTTTAACAAAAAATGAACATTTAACTTTTCTTCACAAAAAATTTACTTCAGCTCCAATTTGTTTTATTTTACCAAGGGTAACAGGAGAAATTTGACCGCAAAAGTTGTTGTGGAATTTGTCCTGAGTACGCTGATACCCCATATGTGGAGGTAAACCACTGTTTGGGCGCATGGCAGAGCTCGGAAGGGAAGGAGTGCCGTTTGACTTTTCAATGCAAAATTGACTGGAATTGATATAGGACGCCATGTCACGTTTGGAGAGCCCCTGATGTGCCTAAACAGTGGAAACCCCCCAATTCTGACTGAAACCCTAACCCAAACACACCCCTAACCCTAATCCCAACCCTAACCATAACCCTAACCACACCCCTAACCCGAACACGCCCCTAACCCTAATCCCAACCATACCCCTAACCCCAACACACCTCTAACCCTAATCCCAACCCTTACCACACCCCTAACTCCAACACACCCCTAACCCTAATCCCAACTATAACCCTAACCACATCCCTAACCCTGACACACCCCGAACTCTAATCCCAACCATAAATGTAATCCAAACCCTATCTCTAACTTTAGCCCCTTCCCTAACTTTAACACCATCCCTAACTTTAGCCCCAACCCTAACCCTAACTTTAGCCCTAACCCTAACTTTAGCCCCAACCCTAACCCTAACTTTAGCCCCAACCCTAACCCTAACTGTAGCCCCAACTTTAACCCTAATGGGAAAATGGAAATAAATACATTTTTTTTATCAATTTTCCCTAACTATGGGGGTGATGAAGGGGGGTTTGAATTACTATTTATAGCTGTTTTTTAGCGGATTTTTATGATTGGCAGCTGTCAAACGCTAAAAGACGCTTTTTATTGCAAAAAATTGTTTTTGCATCTCCACATTTTGAGAGCTATAATTTTTCCATATTTTGGTTCACAGAGTCATGTGAGGTCTTGTTTTTTGTGGGAAGAGTTGACGTTTTAATTGGTACCATTTTCGGGCATGTGACATTTTTTGATCGCTTTTTATTCCTATTTTTGTTAGGCAGAATGACCAAAAACCAGCAATTTATGAATTTATTTTGGGGGGCCGTTTATACCGTTCCACGTTTGGTAAAATTGATGATGCAGTTTTATTTCTCGGGTCAGTACGATTACAGCGATAGCGATCCCTCATTTATATCATTTTTTAATGTTTTGACGCTTTTATACGATAAAAACTATTTTATATAAAAAATAATTAATTTTGCATGGCTTTATTCTGAGGACTATAACTTTTTTATTTTTTTGCTGATGATGCTGTATGGTGGCTCGTTTTTTGCATGACAAGATGACGTTTTCAGCGGTACCATGTTTTTTATATTCCTCTTTTTGATCGCGTGTTATTCCACATTTTGTTCGGCAGTATGATAATAAAGCGTTGTTTTTTGCCTCGTTTTTTTTACAGTGGTCACTGAAGGGGTTAACTAGTGGGACAGTTCTATAGGTCGGGTCGTTACGGACGCGGAGATACTAAATATGTGTACTTTTATTGTTTTTTTTATTTAGATAAAGAAATGTATTTATTGGAACTATATATATATATATATATATATATATATATATATATATATATATTTAGGATTTTTTTTTTAACCCCTTCCTGACATCGGACGTACTATCCCATCGAGGTGGGGTGGGCCCGTATGACCGCCGACGGGATAGTACGTCCAGCGCGATCGGCGGCGCTCACGGGGGGAGCGCGGCCGATCGCGGCCGGGTGTCAGCTGCATATCGCAGCTGACATCCGGCACTATGTGCCAGGAGCGGTCACGGACCGCCCCCGGCACATTAACCCCCGGCACACCGCGATCAAACATGATCGCGATGTGCCGGCGGTGCAGGGAAGCATCGCGCAGGGAGGGGGCTCCCTGCGGGCTTCCCTGAGCCCCCCGCAGCAACGCGATGTGATCGCGTTGCTGCGAGGGTCTTACCTCCCTCCCTGCCTGCTCCAGACCCGGATCCAAGATGGCCGCGGATCCGGGTCCTGCAGGGAGGGAGGTGGCTTCACAGAAGCCTGCTCAGAGCAGGCACTGTGAAGCAGCCTGCACTTCTCGCAGATCGGTGATCTGTCAGAGTGCTATGCAAACTGACAGATCACCGATCTGTATTGTCCCCCCCGGGGCAAAGTAAAAAAGTAAAAAAAAAATTTTCCAAATGTGTAAAAAAAAATAAAAAAAAAAAATTCCAAAATAATGAAAAAAAAATATATATATTATTCCCATAAATACATTTCTTTATCTAAATAAAATAAAAAAAACAATAAAAGTACACATATTTAGTATCGCCGCGTCCGTAACGACCCGACCTATATAACTGGCCCACTAGTTAACCCCTTCAGTAAACACCGTAAGAAAAAAAAAAAAAATGAGGCAAAAAACAACGCTTTATTATCATACCGCCGAACAAAAAGTGGAATAACACGCGATCAAAAAGACTGATATAAATAACCATGGTACCGCTGAAAACGTCATCTTGTCCCGCAAAAAACGAGCTGCCATACAGCATCATCAGCAAAAAAATAAAAAAGTTATAGTCCTGAGAATAAAGCAATACCAAAATAATTATTTTTTCTATAAAATAGTTTTTATCGTATAAAAGCGCCAAAACATAAAAAAAATGATATAAATGAGATATCGCTGTAATCGTACTGACCCGACGAATAAAACTGCTTTATCAATTTTACCAAATGTGGAACGGTATAAACGCCTCCCCAAAAAGAAATTCATGAATAGCTGGTTTTTGATCACTCTGCCTCACAAAAATCGGAATAAAAAGCGATCAAAAAATGTCACGTGTCCGAAAATGTTACCAATAAAAACGTCAACGCATCCCGCAAAAAACAAGATCTCACATGACTCTGTGGACTCAAATATGGAAAAATTACAGCTCTCAAAATGTGGTAACGCAAAAAATATTTTTTGCAATGAAAAGCGTCTTTCAGTGTGACGGCTGCCAATCATAAAAATCCGCTAAAAAACCCGCTATAAAAGTAAATCAAACCCCCCTTCATCACCCCCTTAGTTAGGGAAAAATAAAAAAATTAAAAAATGTATTTATTTCCATTTTCCCATTAGGGTTAGGGTTAGGGCTAGAATTAGGACTAGAGTTAGGGCTAGGGTTATTGCTAGGGTTAGGGCTAGGGTTGGGGCTAGGGTTGGGGCTACAGTTAGGGTTGGGGCTAAAGATAGGGTTAGGGTTTGGATTACATTTACGGTTGGGAATAGGGTTGGGTGTGTCTGGGTTAGAGGAGTGGTTAGGGTTACTGTTGGGATTAGGGTAAGGGGTGTGTTTGGATTAGGGTTTCAGTTATAATTGGGGGGTTTCCACTGTTTGGGCACATCAGGGGCTTTCCAAACGGGATATGGCATCCGATCTGAATTCCAGCCAATTCTGCGTTGAAAAAGGAAAACAGTGCTCCTTCCCTTCCGAGCTCTCCCGTGTGCCCAAACAGGGGTTTACCCCAACATATGGGGTATCAGCGTACTCAGGACAAATTGGACATCATCTTTTGGGGTCCAATTTCTCCTGCTACCCTTGTGAAAATACAAAACTGGGGGCCAAAAAATAAGTTTTGTGGGAAAAAAAAGATTTTTTATTTTCACGGCTCTGCGTTGTAAACTGTAGTGAAACACTTGGGGGTTCAAAGTTCTCACAACACATCTAGATAAGTTCCTTGGGGGGTCTAGTTTCTGATATGGGGTCACTTGTGGGGGGTTTGTACAGTTTGCGTACATCAGGGGCTCTGCAAATGCAACGTGACGCCTGCAGACCAATCCATTTAAGTCTGCATTCCAAATGGCGCTCCTTCCCTTCCGAGCTCTGTCATGCGCCCAAAAAGTGGTTCCCCCCCACATATCGGGTATCAGCATACTCAGGACAAATTGGACAACAAATTTTGGGGTCCAATTTATCCTGTTACCCTTGTGAAAATACAAAACTGGGGGCTAAAAAATCATTTTTGTGACAAAAAAAAAGAATTTATTTTCACGGCTCTGCGTTATAAACTGTAGTGAAACACTTGGGGGTTCAAAGTTCTCACAACACATCTAGATAAGTTCCTTGGGGGGTCTAGTTTCCAATATCGGGTCACTTGTGGGGGGTTTGTACTGTTTGGGTACATCAGGGGCTCTGCAAATGCAACGTGACGCCTGCAGACCAATCCATTTAAGTCTGCATTCCAAATGGCGCTCCTTCCCTTCCGAGCTCTGTCATGCGCCCAAACAGTGGTTCCCCCCCACATATCGGGTATCAGCATACTCAGGACAAATTGGACAACAAATTTTGGGGTCCAATTTATCCTGTTACCCTTGTGAAAATACAAAACTGGGGGCTAAAAAATCATTTTTGTGAAAAAAAAAAGAATTTTTATTTTCACGGCTCTGCGTTATAAACTGTAGTGAAACACTTGGGGGTTCAAAGCTCTCAAAACACATCTAGATAAGTTCCTTAGGGGGTCTACTTTCCAAAATGGTGTCACTTGTGGGGGTTTTTAATGTTTAGGCACATCAAGGGCTCTGCAAACGCAACATGGCATCCCATCTTAATTCCAGTCAATTTTGCATTGAAAAGTAAAATAGCGCTCCTTCCCTTCCGAGCTCTGCCCTGCGCCCAAACAATGGTTTACACCCACATATGGGGTATCAGCGTACTCAGGACAAATTGCACAACAATTTTTGGGGTCCAATTTCTTCTCTTACCCTTGGGAAAATAAAATATTGGGGCGAAAAGATCATTTTTGTGAAAAAATATGATTTTTTATTTTTACCGCTCTGCATTATAAACTTCTGTGAAGCACTTGTTGGGTCAAAGTGCTCACCACACATCTAGATAAGTTCCTTAGGGGGTCTACTTTCCAAAATGGTGTCACTTGTGGGGGGTTTCAATGTTTAGGCACATCAGGGGCTCTCCAAATGCAACATGGCGTCCCATCTCAATTCCAGTCAATTTTGCATTGAAAAGTCAAATGGCGCTCCTTTCCTTCCGAGCTCTGCCATGCGCCCAAACAGTGGATTACCCCCACATATGGGGTATCAGCGTACTCAGGACAAATTGTACAACAAATTTTGGGGTCTATTTTCTCCTGTTACCCTTGGTAAAATAAAACAAATTGGATCTGAAATAAATTTTGTGTGAAAAAAAGTTAAATGTTCATTTTTATTTAAACATTCCAAAAATTCCTGTGAAACACCTGAAGGGTTAATAAACTTCTTGAAAGTGGTTTTGAGTACCTTGAGGGGTGCAGTTTTTAGAATGGTGTCACACTTGGGTATTTTCTATCATATAGACCCCTCAAAATGACTTCAAATGAGATGTGGTCCCAAAAAAAAAATGGTGTTGTAAAAATGAGAAATTGCTGGTCAACTTTTAACCCTTATAACTCCGTCACAAAAAAAAATTTTGGTTCCAAAATTGTGCTGATGTAAAGTAGACATGTGGGAAATGTTACTTATTAAGTATTTTGCGTGACATATGTCTGTGATTTAAGGGCATAAAAATTAAAAGTTGGAAAATTGCAAAATTTTCAAAATTTTCACCAAATATTCGTTTTTTTCACAAATAAACGCAACTTATATCGAAGAAATTTTACCACTATCATGAAGTACAATATGTCACGAGAAAACAATGTCAGAATCGCCAAGATCCGTTGAAGCGTTCCAGAGTTATAACCTCATAAATGGACAGTGGTCAGAATTGTAAAAATTGGCCCGGTCATTAACGTGCAAACCACCCTTGGGGGTGAAGGGGTTAACACATGTAAATATATATTTTTTTACTTGCTTACTTTGTCCCAGGGGAGGTGGAGCCGCATATTCATCACTGTAATAAGCGGCACCACGTGACCGCTCATACAGGAAGAAGCTGCGGCGCTGAGAGGAAGCAGCGAAGGAGCCGGGTGAGTATTTTATTTCCAGCGGGCGGACGCACAGGTGGTGGGAGGGGGATGGTGACAGGGATCTTTATTTTAAACACACACACACACAAAAAAAGATTTTTCATATCTTCTTTCCAGCGAACGCTGCTGGAGAGAAGAAATGAATGGCGGCTTCAGCACCACGCTGGGGGGACAGCGCTTACTGTAGTGCTGTCTCCTGCATGGCACACGGACTGCACACGGACAGCATCCATGTGCGGTACATGTTTTACACGGACCCATTGACTTTAATGGGTTCGTGTGATCCATGCGCTCCCATGAACACTGACATGTCTCCGTGTTTTGCACACGGACACACAGTCCGCAAAAAATCAATGACATGTGCAGAGACACATTGATTTTAATGTGTCTACGTGTGTCAGTGTCTCCGGTACGTGAGAAAACTGACACCTCACATACCGGAGCCACTGACGTGTGAAACCGGCCTAATACGGCATTATTAACCCCTTCATGACCCAGCCTATTTTGACCTTAACCCCTTTCTGACATCTGACGTACTATCCCGTCGAGGTGGGGTGGGCCCGTATGACCACCGACGGGATAGTACGTCATACGCGATCGGCCAGGTGTCAGCTGCATATCACAGCTGACATCCGGCACTATGTGCCAGGAGCGGTCACGGACCGCCCCCGGCACATTAACCCCCGGCACACCGCGATCAAACATGATCACGGTGTGCCGTCGGTACAGGGAAGCATCGCGCAGGGAGGGGGCTCCCTGCGGGCTTCCCTGAGACCCCCGCAGCAACGTGATGTGATCGCGTTGCTCCGAGGGTCTCCTACCTCCCTCCTCGCCGCAGGTCCCGGATCCAAGATGGCCGCGGCATCCGGGTCCTGCAGGGAGGGAGGTGGCTTACCGAGTGCCTGCTCACAGCAGGCGCTTGGTAAGCCTGCAGCCCTGCACAGCAGATCGCCAATCTGACAGAGTGCTGTGCACACTGTCAGATCACTGATCTGTAATGTCCCCCCCTGGGACAAAGTAAAAAAGTTAAAAAAAAAATTTTCCCCATGTGTAAAAAAATAAATAAAAAATAAATTTCTAAATAAAGAAAAAAAAAAAAATTATTCCCATAAATACATTTCTTTATCTAAATAAAAAAAAAAAACAATAAAAGTACACATATTTAGTATCGCCGCGTCCGTAATGACCCAACCTATAAAACTGTCCCACTAGTTAACCCCTTCAGTAAACATTGTGAGAAAAAAAAAAAACGAGGCAAAAAACAACGCTTGATTACCATACCGCCGAACAAAAAGTGGAATAACACGCGATCAAAAAGACAGATATAAATAACCATGGTACCACTGAAAATGTCATCTTGTCCCGCAAGAAACGAGCCACCATACAGCATCATCAGCAAAAAAATAAAAAAGTTATAGTCCTGAGAATAAAGCGATACCAAAATAATTATTTTTTCTATAAAATAGCTTTTATCGTATAAAAGCGCCAAAACATAAAAAAATGATATAAATGAGGTATCGCTGTAATCGTACTGACCCGAAGAATAAAACTGCTTTATCAATTTTACCAAACGCGGAACGGTATAAACGCCTCCCCCGAAAGAAAATCATGAATAGCTGGTTTTTGATCATTCTGCCTCACAAAAATCGGAATAAAAAGCGATCAAAAAAGTGCCCGAAAATGTTACCAATAAAAACGTCAACTCGTCCCGCAAAAAACAAGACCTCACATGACTCTGTGGACTCAAATATGGAAAAATTATAGCTTTCAAAATGTGGTAACGCAAAAAATATTTTTTGCAATAAAAAGCGTCTTTCAGTGTGTGACGGCTGCCAATCATAAAAATCCGCTAAATAACCCGCTATAAAAGTAAATCAAACCCCCCTTCATCACCCCCTTAGTTAGGGAAAAATAAAAAAATAAAAAAAATGTATTTATTTCCATTTTCCCATTAGGGTTAGGGCTAGGGTTAGGGTTAGGGCTAGGGTTAGGGCTAGGGTTATTGCTAGGGTTAGGGTTAGGGCTAGGGTTAGGGCTAGGGTTATTGCTAGGGTTAGGGCTAGGGTTAGGGCTAGGGCTAGGGCTAGGGTTATTGCTAGGGTTAGGGCTAGGGTTAGGGCTAGGGTTAGGGCTAGGGTTAAGGCTACAGTTAGGGTTGGGGCTAAAGTTAGGGTTAGGGTTTGGATTACATTTACGGTTGGGAATAGGGTTGGGATTAGGGTTAGGGGTGTGGTTAGGGTTACCGTTTGGATTAGGGTAAGGGGTGTGTTTGGATTAGGGTTTCAGTTATAATTGGGGGGTTTCCACTGTTTAGGCACATCAGAGGCTCTCCAAACGGGACATGGCATCCGATCTCAATTCCAGACAATTCTGCGTTGAAAAAGTAAAACAGTGCTCCTTCCCTTCAGAGCTCTCCCGTGTGCCCAAACAGGGGTTTACCCCAACATATGGGGTATCAGCGTACTCAGGACAAATTGCACAACAATTTTTGGGGTCCAATTTCTTCTCTTACCCTTGGGAAAATAAAATATTGGGGCGAAAAGATCATTTTTGTGAAAAAATATGATTTTTTATTTTTACCGCTCTGCATTATAAACTTCTGTGAAGCACTTGTTGGGTCAAAGTGCTCACCACACATCTAGATAAGTTCCTTAGGGGGTCTACTTTCCAAAATGGTGTCACTTGTGGGGGGTTTCAATGTTTAGGCACATCAGGGGCTCTCCAAATGCAACATGGCGTCCCATCTCAATTCCAGTCAATTTTGCATTGAAAAGTCAAATGGCGCTCCTTTCCTTCCGAGCTCTGCCATGCGCCCAAACAGTGGATTACCCCCACATATGGGGTATCAGCGTACTCAGGACAAATTGTACAACAAATTTTGGGGTCTATTTTCTCCTGTTACCCTTGGTAAAATAAAACAAATTGGATCTGAAATAAATTTTGTGTGAAAAAAAGTTAAATGTTCATTTTTATTTAAACATTCCAAAAATTCCTGTGAAACACCTGAAGGGTTAATAAACTTCTTGAAAGTGGTTTTGAGTACCTTGAGGGGTGCAGTTTTTAGAATGGTGTCACACTTGGGTATTTTCTATCATATAGACCCCTCAAAATGACTTCAAATGAGATGTGGTCCCAAAAAAAAAATGGTGTTGTAAAAATGAGAAATTGCTGGTCAACTTTTAACCCTTATAACTCCGTCACAAAAAAAAATTTTGGTTCCAAAATTGTGCTGATGTAAAGTAGACATGTGGGAAATGTTACTTATTAAGTATTTTGCGTGACATATGTCTGTGATTTAAGGGCATAAAAATTAAAAGTTGGAAAATTGCAAAATTTTCAAAATTTTCACCAAATATTCGTTTTTTTCACAAATAAACGCAACTTATATCGAAGAAATTTTACCACTATCATGAAGTACAATATGTCACGAGAAAACAATGTCAGAATCGCCAAGATCCGTTGAAGCGTTCCAGAGTTATAACCTCATAAATGGACAGTGGTCAGAATTGTAAAAATTGGCCCGGTCATTAACGTGCAAACCACCCTTGGGGGTGAAGGGGTTAACACATGTAAATATATATTTTTTTACTTGCTTACTTTGTCCCAGGGGAGGTGGAGCCGCATATTCATCACTGTAATAAGCGGCACCACGTGACCGCTCATACAGGAAGAAGCTGCGGCGCTGAGAGGAAGCAGCGAAGGAGCCGGGTGAGTATTTTATTTCCAGCGGGCGGACGCACAGGTGGTGGGAGGGGGATGGTGACAGGGATCTTTATTTTAAACACACACACACACAAAAAAAGATTTTTCATATCTTCTTTCCAGCGAACGCTGCTGGAGAGAAGAAATGAATGGCGGCTTCAGCACCACGCTGGGGGGACAGCGCTTACTGTAGTGCTGTCTCCTGCATGGCACACGGACTGCACACGGACAGCATCCATGTGCGGTACATGTTTTACACGGACCCATTGACTTTAATGGGTTCGTGTGATCCATGCGCTCCCATGAACACTGACATGTCTCCGTGTTTTGCACACGGACACACAGTCCGCAAAAAATCAATGACATGTGCAGAGACACATTGATTTTAATGTGTCTACGTGTGTCAGTGTCTCCGGTACGTGAGAAAACTGACACCTCACATACCGGAGCCACTGACGTGTGAAACCGGCCTAATACGGCATTATTAACCCCTTCATGACCCAGCCTATTTTGACCTTAACCCCTTTCTGACATCTGACGTACTATCCCGTCGAGGTGGGGTGGGCCCGTATGACCACCGACGGGATAGTACGTCATACGCGATCGGCCAGGTGTCAGCTGCATATCACAGCTGACATCCGGCACTATGTGCCAGGAGCGGTCACGGACCGCCCCCGGCACATTAACCCCCGGCACACCGCGATCAAACATGATCACGGTGTGCCGTCGGTACAGGGAAGCATCGCGCAGGGAGGGGGCTCCCTGCGGGCTTCCCTGAGACCCCCGCAGCAACGTGATGTGATCGCGTTGCTCCGAGGGTCTCCTACCTCCCTCCTCGCCGCAGGTCCCGGATCCAAGATGGCCGCGGCATCCGGGTCCTGCAGGGAGGGAGGTGGCTTACCGAGTGCCTGCTCACAGCAGGCGCTTGGTAAGCCTGCAGCCCTGCACAGCAGATCGCCAATCTGACAGAGTGCTGTGCACACTGTCAGATCACTGATCTGTAATGTCCCCCCCTGGGACAAAGTAAAAA
This sequence comes from Ranitomeya variabilis, assembly GCF_051348905.1. NCBI lineage: Eukaryota > Metazoa > Chordata > Amphibia > Anura > Dendrobatidae > Ranitomeya > Ranitomeya variabilis. The sequence continues at coordinate 334,094,948 of NC_135236.1, forward strand.
AGTTAAAAAAAAAATTTTCCCCATGTGTAAAAAAATAAATAAAAAATAAATTTCTAAATAAAGAAAAAAAAAAAAATTATTCCCATAAATACATTTCTTTATCTAAATAAAAAAAAAAAACAATAAAAGTACACATATTTAGTATCGCCGCGTCCGTAATGACCCAACCTATAAAACTGTCCCACTAGTTAACCCCTTCAGTAAACATTGTGAGAAAAAAAAAAAACGAGGCAAAAAACAACGCTTGATTACCATACCGCCGAACAAAAAGTGGAATAACACGCGATCAAAAAGACAGATATAAATAACCATGGTACCACTGAAAATGTCATCTTGTCCCGCAAGAAACGAGCCACCATACAGCATCATCAGCAAAAAAATAAAAAAGTTATAGTCCTGAGAATAAAGCGATACCAAAATAATTATTTTTTCTATAAAATAGCTTTTATCGTATAAAAGCGCCAAAACATAAAAAAATGATATAAATGAGGTATCGCTGTAATCGTACTGACCCGAAGAATAAAACTGCTTTATCAATTTTACCAAACGCGGAACGGTATAAACGCCTCCCCCGAAAGAAAATCATGAATAGCTGGTTTTTGATCATTCTGCCTCACAAAAATCGGAATAAAAAGCGATCAAAAAAGTGCCCGAAAATGTTACCAATAAAAACGTCAACTCGTCCCGCAAAAAACAAGACCTCACATGACTCTGTGGACTCAAATATGGAAAAATTATAGCTTTCAAAATGTGGTAACGCAAAAAATATTTTTTGCAATAAAAAGCGTCTTTCAGTGTGTGACGGCTGCCAATCATAAAAATCCGCTAAATAACCCGCTATAAAAGTAAATCAAACCCCCCTTCATCACCCCCTTAGTTAGGGAAAAATAAAAAAATAAAAAAAATGTATTTATTTCCATTTTCCCATTAGGGTTAGGGCTAGGGTTAGGGTTAGGGCTAGGGTTAGGGCTAGGGTTATTGCTAGGGTTAGGGTTAGGGCTAGGGTTAGGGCTAGGGTTATTGCTAGGGTTAGGGCTAGGGTTAGGGCTAGGGCTAGGGCTAGGGTTATTGCTAGGGTTAGGGCTAGGGTTAGGGCTAGGGTTAGGGCTAGGGTTAAGGCTACAGTTAGGGTTGGGGCTAAAGTTAGGGTTAGGGTTTGGATTACATTTACGGTTGGGAATAGGGTTGGGATTAGGGTTAGGGGTGTGGTTAGGGTTACCGTTTGGATTAGGGTAAGGGGTGTGTTTGGATTAGGGTTTCAGTTATAATTGGGGGGTTTCCACTGTTTAGGCACATCAGAGGCTCTCCAAACGGGACATGGCATCCGATCTCAATTCCAGACAATTCTGCGTTGAAAAAGTAAAACAGTGCTCCTTCCCTTCAGAGCTCTCCCGTGTGCCCAAACAGGGGTTTACCCCAACATATGGGGTATCGGCGTACTCAGGACAAATTGGACAAAATCTGTTGGGGTCCAATTTCTCCTGTTACCCTTGGGAAAATACAAAACTGGGGGCTAAAAAATAAGTTTTGTGGGAAAAAAAAGATTTTTTATTTTCACGGCTCTGCGTTGTAAACTGTAGTGAAACACTTGGGGGTTCAAAGTTTTCACAACACATCTAGATAAGTTCCTTGGGGGGTCTAATTTCCAATATGGGGTCACTTGTGGGGGGTTTCTACTGTTTAGGTACATCAGGGGCTCTGCAAATGCAACGTGACGCCTGCAGACCAATCCATCTAAGTCTGCATTCCAAACGGCGCTCCTTCCCTTCCGAGCTCTGCCATGCGCCCAAACAGTGGTTTACCCCCACATATGGGGTATCAGCGTACACAGGACAAATTGGACAACAACTTTTGGGGTCCAATTTATCCTGTTACCCTTGTGAAAATACAAAACTGGGGGCTAAAAATTCATTTTTGTGAAAAAAATAATAATTTTTATTTTCACGGCTCTGCGTTATAAACTGTAGTGAAACACTTGGGGGTTCAAAGTTCTCACAACACATCTAGATAAGTTCCTTGGGAGGTCTAGTTTCCAATTTGGGGTCACTTGTGGGGGGTTTCTACTGTTTGGGTACATCAGGGGCTCTGCAAATGCAACGTGACGCCTGCAGACCAATCCATTTAAGTCTGCATTCCAAATGGCGCTCCTTCCCTTCCGAGCTCTGTCATGCGTCCAAACAGTGGTTCCCCCCCACATATGGGGTATCAGCGTACTCAGAACAAATTGGACAACAACTTTTGGGGTCCAATTTATTATGTTACCCTTGTAAAAATACAAAGCTGGGGGCTAAAAAATCATTTCTGTGAAAAAAAAGAGGAATTTTTATTTTCACGGCTCTGCGTTATAAACTGTAGTGAAACACTTGGGGGTTCAAAGTTCTCACAACACATCTAGATAAGTTCCTCGGGAGGTCTAGTTTCCAATTTGGGGTCACTTGTGGGGGGTTTCTACTGTTTGGGTACATCAGGGGCTCTGCAAATGCAACGTGACGCCTGCAGACCAATCCATTTAAGTCTGCATTCCAAATGGCGCTCCTTCCCTTCCGAGCTCTGTCATGCGCCCAAACAGTGGTTCCCCCCCACATATGGGGTATCAGCGTACTCAGAATAAATTGGACAACAAATTTTGGGGTCCAATTTATTATGTTACCCTTGTAAAAATACAAAGCTGGGGGCTAAAAAATCATTTCTGTGAAAAAAAAGAGGAATTTTTATTTTCACGGCTCTGCGTTATAAACTGTAGTGAAACACTTGGGGGTTCAAAGCTCTCAAAACACATCTAGATAAGTTCCTTAGGGGGTCTACTTTCCAAAATGGTGTCACTTGTGGGGGGTTTTAATGTTTAGGCACATCAGGGGCTCTCCAAACGCAACATGGCGTCCCATCTTAATTCCAGTCAATTTTGCATTGAAAAGTAAAATAGCTCTCCTTCCCTTCCGAGCTCTGCTATGCGCCCAAACAGTGGTTTACCCCCACATATGGGGTATCGTCGTACTCAGGACAAATTGCACAACAACTTTTGTGGTCTAATTTCTTTTCTTACCCTTGGGAAAATAAAAAAATGGGGGCGAAAATATCATTTTTGTGAACAAATATGATTTTTTATTTTTACGGCTCTGCATTATAAACTTCTGTAAAGCACTTGTTGGGTCAAAGTGCTCACCACACATCTAGATAAGTTCCTTAGGGGGTCTACTTTCCAAAATGGTGTCAGTTGTGGGGGGTTTCAATGTTTAGGCACATCAGAGGCTCTCCAAACGCAACATGGCGTCCCATGTCAATTTCAGTCAATTTTGCATTGAAAAGTCAAATGGCGCTCCTTTCCTTCCGAGCTCTGCCATGCGCCCAAACAGTGGTTTACCCCCACATATGGAGTATTAGCGTACTCAGGACAAATTGTACAACAACTTTTGGGGTCCATTTTCTCCTTTTACCCTTGGTAAAATAAAACAAATTGGAGCTGAAATAAATTTTGTGTAAATAAAAATGAACATTTAACTTTTTTTCAAACATTCCAAAAATTCCTGTGGAACACCTGAAGGGTTAATACATTTCTTGAATGTGGTTTTGAGCACCTTGAGGGGTGCAGTTTTTAGAATGGTGTCACACTTGGGTATTTTCTGTCATATAGACCCCTCAAAAAAAACAAAAAATGGTGTTGTAAAAATGAGAAATTGCTGGTCAATTTTTAACCCTTATAACTCAATAACAAAAAAAAAATTTGGTTCCAAAATTGTGCTGATGTAAAGTAGACATGTGGGAAATGTTACTTATGAAGTATTTTGCGTGACATATGTCTGTGATTTATGGGCATACAAATTCAAAGTTGGAAAATTGCGAAATTTTCAAAATTTTCGCCAAATATCCGTTTTTTTTAACAAATAAACGCAAGTTATATCGAAGAAATTTTACCACTATCATGAAGTACAATATGTCACGAGAAAACAATGTCAGAATCGCCAAGATCCGTTGAAGCGTTCCAGAGTTATAACCTCATAAAGGGACAGTAAATATGGGTGGAGTCTGCTGAAGTGTGTGTGATGTCTCTCCTCTCCTCCCCTTCTGGGTGTTTGCTAAGGGATAAGAGAGGATGATATTCAGGAACCCAGTGGGCAACCATTTTGTTGGTGATTGCAAAGTTATACTGACAAGTAGACACCGAGGATGGCAGGCAGCAAGAATTCTGGGAGGCATACGGTGGAGGGAGCAGGGTGACAGCAGCACAGAGTATTTCAGGAGAGCAGTGTGCTGGTCTATGGGGGGTACCCTGTTTGGTGCGCGGAGAAGCCAGGGATTGTACACAGAGCGCTGTCTTTTATACACATGGATGGACTGTCTGCTTCACAGAAATACAGGAAACATTTCTGTGGATTGATGGCCTGTTCTGATCCAGACTTTGCATGCAAAGACCCCGTTCCCCTCCTCAGCTCCAGTCCTGGCGATGTGTGAAAGCGGGGCAACAGGCGCAGTACGGGGTGACGTTGGTGGGAAATGTAGCCATATAGTAACAATAAAAATGAGACGCCTCTCTTCAGCTGCCTCACCAGCCTTCTCCTGACTGCACCTAACTGGAGGTCATGCTGCCCCCTCTATTACCCCCAGACCTGTGTGCAGGTGCTCAGCCAGAACCACCCTAGAATGGGTCCCCTTTTTGAAGATAATACTGCCATAGTGTTCTCACATAATACCGCCTTAGTGTTCTCACATAATGCCGCCATATAGATCACACATAATGCCACCATATAGATCACAGTGCCACCATATAGATCACACATAGTGCCACCATATAGATCACACATAATACCGCCATATAGATCACACATAATGCCGCCTCATACATCTCATATAATACCGCCATATAGATCACACATACCACCACATATGTCTCACATAATACCGCCACATACATCTCACACAATATCACCATATAATTTTCACATAATACTGCCACATATCAAACATAATCCCACAATATAGTTCTCATATAATACTGTCATATAGCTTTTACATCATTCCACAATACTGATCAAGCATAATACCGCCATATAGATCACATATAATACAGTCATATAAATCACACATAATACCATAATACAGCATGACCCCCGCAGCTCCTGTTATCGCACGCACTGAGCTGTGTGTGCTATGGGGAAAGACATCCAGGGGGGAGAGGAGTGCATAGGAGAGGATTAGATACACAGCTCAGCAGACAGTATCGCACAGGAGAGGATTAGATACACAGCATAGCAGTCAGTATCACACGGGATAGGATTAGACACACACAGAGGCAGTCAGTATCACACGGGATAGGATTAGATGCACAGCATAGCAGTCAGTATCACACAGGAGAGGATTAGATACACAGGGCGGCAGTCAGTATCACACAGGAGAGGATTAGATACACAGCTCAGCAGTCAGTATCACACAGGAGAGAATTAGATACACAGGGCGGCAGTCAGTATCACACGGGATAGGATTAGATGCACAGCATAGCAGTCAGTATCACAGGATAGGATTAGATACATAGGGCGGCAGTCAGTATCACACAGGAGAGGATTAGATGCACGGCTCAGCAGACAGTATCACACGGGATAGGATTAGATACACAGCTCAGCACAGTATCAAAAAGGATAGGATTAGATGCACAGCAGAGCAGTCAGTATCACACAGCAGAGGATTACATACACGGGTCAGCAGTCAGTATCACACAGTATAGTAATAGATACACGGTCTGATGTCCTTGATAAGTGGCTGCAGTGAGAGGCAGGGCGGGAGCAGCACAGAGAGACTCTCCCCCTTCCCCCGTGTTACCTCTCTGCATGATGAGGACATCAGACAGCAGCACTTCATTATCTCTAGGGATTCTAGAGATCACACACCAGGCAGCAGAGAAGAGGATAGGGAACGGCCGCTGACAGTGTGAAGGATGGAGCTGCCCCTCCAACAGCACAGCTCTCAAGTCACAGTGGAGCTCACAGGTACACTCCACTGTGGGCTGAAGAAAGATGGCGCCGACCCCCTGCCTTTGCTGTGATGTGGAGACAGCCCAGGGGGCGTGGCCACATCAGAGCAGCACAATGATAGGTATGCGGTCGGCTCCCGACCGCAGCCTCCTATGCCCAGGGCTGCCGTATTTGCAGATTGTAAGTGTCGTGCTGGGACTCTTACACTCCTGTTATGATCCTTAGTGGTTGAGGATCACAAATTACTCCAGCTAAGTAACAAACATAGGACAAGCTCTAGGGAGGTGGCAAACTGGACTGGCCGCAAATCTGAACCTATCTAAACACACTAGAAGTAGCCGGTGAACGTGCCTAAAAATCCTAGACGTCTCGAGCCAGCCTGAGGAACTAACTACCCCTAGAGAGAAAGAAAGACCTCTCTTGCCTCCAGAGAAATAATCCCCAAAGATATAGAAGCCCCCAACAAATAATAACGGTGAGGTAAGAGGAAGGCACATACACAGGGGTGAAAGCAGATTCAGCAAATGAGGCCCACTAATACTAGATAGCAGAAAACAGAAAAGGGAATCTATGCGGTCAGTAAAAAACCCTTACAAAATATCCACTCTGAGATTTCAAGAACCCCCGCACCAACTAACGGTGTGGGGGGGAGAAACTCAGTCCCCTAGAGCAACCAGCAAGCCAGGAAATCACATTTTAGCAAGCTGGACAAGAAACATGGTGAATGCTGATAATCAAAAATGAACAAACAAAAACTTAGCTTGTCTTGGAGAGACTGGGAGCAAGGTAGTCACAAGGAATCTGAAGAGCACTGAATACATTGATAGCAGGCAAGGAACTGAGTATCCAGGTGAGCTAAATAGGAAACCAACAAAGGATAACGAACCAGCTGATGCAGCCAACCTGCAGAAAGACAACACTACACAGTACCGCTTGTGACCACTAGAGGGAGCCCAAAAATAGAGTTCACAACAGTACCCCCCCCTTGAGGAGGGGTCACCGAACCCTCATCAAGATCCCCAGGGCGATCAGGATGAGCCGCGTGGAAGGCACGAACCAAATCGGCCGCATGAACATCAGAGGCGACAACCCAGGAATTATCCTCCTGACCATAGCCCTTCCACTTAACCAAATACTGAAGCCTCCGTCTAGAGATACGAGAATCCAAAATCTTCTCCACCACGTACTCCAATTCGCCCTCGATCAGCACCGGAGCAGGAGGCTCAACAGAAGGAACCACAGGTACCACATACCTCCGAAACAAAGACCTATGGAACACATTATGAATGGCAAACGATGCTGGGAGATCCAAACGAAAAGACACCGGGTTAAGGATTTCCAAGATCTTATAAGGACCAATGAAGCGAGGCTTGAATTTAGGAGAGGAGACCTTCATAGGAACATACCGAGAAGACAGCCACACCAAATCCCCAACATGAAGTCGGGGACCCACACCGCGGCGGCGGTTGGCAAAGCGCTGAGCCTTCTCCTGTGACAACCTCAAATTGTCCACCACATGGTTCCAAATCTGCTGCAACCTATCCACCACAGAATCCACCCCAGGACAGTCAGAAGGCTCAACCTGACCCGAGGAAAAACGAGGATGGAAACCAGAATTGCAGAAAAAAGGCGAAACCAAAGTAGCAGAACTAGCCCGATTATTAAGGGTAAACTCGGCCAATGGCAAAAAAGTCACCCAATCATCCTGATCAGCAGAAACAAAACATCTCAAATAAGTTTCCAATGTCTGATTAGTTCGCTCGGTTTGGCCATTAGTCTGAGGATGGAAGGCCGACGAAAAAGACAAATCAATGCCCATCTTAGCACAAAAAGTCCGCCAAAACCTGGACACAAACTGGGATCCTCTATCAGACACAATATTTTCAGGAATGCCGTGCAAGCGAACCACATTCTGAAAAAATAGAGGAACCAAATCGGAGGAGGAAGGCAACTTAGGCAAGGGCACCAAATGGACCATCTTGGAAAAACGATCACACACCACCCAGATGACAGACATTTTCTGAGATACTGGAAGATCCGAAATAAAATCCATGGAAATGTGCGTCCAAGGCCTTTTCGGGACAGGCAAAGGCAAAAGCAAACCGCTGGCACGAGAACAGCAAGGCTTAGCCCGAGCACAAATCCCACAAGACTGCACAAAGGAACGCACATCCCGTGACAAGGAAGGCCACCAGAAGGACCTAGCCACCAAATCTCTGGTACCAAAAATCCCAGGATGACCCGCCAACACCGAAGAATGAACCTCGGAAATAACTCTGCTGGTCCATTTATCCGGGACAAACAGTCTCTCTGGTGGACAACGGTCAGGTCTATAAGCCTGAAATTTCTGCAGCACTCGTCGCAAATCTGGGGAAATGGCAGACAAAATCACTCCCTCTCTGAGAATACCAGCCGGCTCAGAAACTCCCGGAGAGTCAGGCACAAAACTCCTAGAAAGTGCATCAGCTTTCACGTTCTTTGAACCAGGCAGGTATGAGACCACGAAGTTGAAACGGGAGAAAAACAACGACCAACGAGCCTGTCTAGGATTCAGGCGCTTGGCAGATTCGAGGTAAATCAGATTTTTGTGATCAGTCAAGACCACCACACGATGTTTAGCTCCTTCGAGCCAATGTCGCCACTCCTCAAATGCCCACTTCATAGCCAACAACTCCCGATTACCAACATCATAATTCCGCTCGGCAGGCGAAAATTTTCTTGAAAAGAAAGCACATGGCTTCATCACAGAGCCATCAGAGCTTCTCTGCGACAAAACAGCCCCTGCTCCAATCTCAGAAGCAACAACCTCGACCTGGAAGGGGAGAGAGACATCTGGCTGACATAAGACTGGAGCTGAAGAAAACCGGTGCTTCAGCTCCCGAAAGGCCTCCACGGCCGCAGGAGACCAATTAGTCACATCAGAACCCTTCTTGGTCAAATCCGTCAAAGGTTTAACCACGCTAGAAAAATTAGCGATGAAACGACGGTAAAAATTAGCAAAACCCAAGAACTTCTGAAGACTCTTAACAGACGTGGGCTGAGTCCAGTCATGAATAGCCTGGACCTTGACTGGGTCCATCTCCACAGTAGAAGGAGAAAAAATAAAACCCAAAAAGGAGACCTTCTGTACTCCGAAGAGGCATTTTGAGCCCTTCACAAATAAAGCATTAGCACGCAGGACCTGAAACACCATCCTGACCTGCTTCACATGGGACTCCCAATCATCAGAAAAGACCAAAATGTCATCCAGATAAACAATCATAAATTTATCCAGATATTCTCGGAAGATGTCATGCATGAAGGACTGAAACACAGAAGGAGCATTAGAGAGTCCAAAAGGCATCACCAAGTACTCAAAATGGCCTTCGGGCGTATTAAATGCTGTTTTCCATTCATCTCCCTGCTTAATGCGCACAAGGTTATACGCACCACGGAGATCTATCTTGGTGAACCAACTGGCACCCTTAATCCGAGCAAACAAATCAGACAATAGTGGCAAAGGATACTGAAATTTGACTGTGATTTTAGTCAGAAGACGATAATCTATACAAGGTCTCAAAGAACCGTCCTTCTTGGCCACAAAAAAGAATCCTGCACCAAGAGGGGAAGAGGATGGGCGAATATGTCCCTTCTCCAAAGACTCCTTTATATAACTCCGCATCGCGGCATGCTCTGGTATAGACAAATTAAAAAGTCGTCCCTTAGGGAATTTACTACCAGGAATTAAATTTATAGCACAGTCACAATCCCTATGAAGGGGCAGGGCACTGGACCTGGGCTCATCAAATACATCCTGGTAGTCAGACAAAAACTCAGGGACCTCAGAAGGATTGGAAGAAGCAATAGACACCAACGGAGTATCGCCATGAATTTCCTGACAACCCCAACTTGACACAGACATAGCTTTCCAATCTAAAACTGGATTATCAGCCTGCAGCCATGGCAGACCCAAAACAACAACATCATGCAAATTATGCAGAACAAGAAAGCGAATCACCTCCTGATGTACGGGAGTCATGCACATGGTCATTTGCGTCCAATACTGAGGCTTATTCTCAGCCAATGGCGTAGCATCAATTCCCCTCAGAAGAATAGGAAATTCCAAAGGCTCCAGGACAAAACCACAGCGCCTGGCAAACGACAAATCCATCAGATTCAGGGCAGCACCCGAATCCACAAAAGCCATAACCGAGTAGGACGACAAAGAACAAATCAAAGTAACAGACAAAATAAATTTAGGCTGTATAGTACCAATGATGACAGGTTTAGCGGTTTTCTTTAAGCGTTTAGAGAATGCTGAGATAACATGAGTAGAATCACCACAGTAAAAGCACAACCCATTTTGACGTCTATGACTTTGTCGCTCAATTCTGGTCAGAGTTCGGTCACATTGCATAGACTCAGGTCTCTGTTCAGAAAATACCGCCAAAGGATGAGCAGATTTGCGCTCCCGCAAACGCCGATCAACCTGAATGGCTAAAGCCATAGAATCACTCAGACTTGTAGGGGTGGGAAACCCCACCATAACATTCTTAACGGCCTCAGAAAGACCTTCTCTGAAATTTGCAGCCAGGGCACACTCATTCCATTGAGTAAGCACCGACCATTTCCGAAATTTTTGACAATACACCTCTGCTTCATCCTGACCTTGAGAGATAGTCAGCAAAGCTTTTTCTGCCTGATTCTCAAGATTAGGCTCCTCATAAAGCAGTCCAAGAGCCAGAAAAAATGCATCTACATTAAGCAATGCAGGATCTCCTGGCGCCAGAGAGAAAGCCCAATCCTGAGGGTCGTCACGCAACAAGGAGATAACAATTTTAACTTGCTGAGCGGAATCACCAGAGGAACGAGGTCTCAGAGACAGAAATAACTTACAATTATTCTTAAAATTTAGAAACCTAGATCTATCTCCAGAAAACAACTCAGGAATGGGTATCTTTGGTTCTGACATAGGGCTATGAATAACAAAATCCTGAATACTTTGCACCCGTGCAGTAAGATGATCCACACTAGAAGTCAGAGTCTGAACATTCATGTCTGCAGCTGAGCTCAAAACCACCCAGAGTTCAAGGGGATGAAAGAAGCTAAACAGACTGCAGCAAAGGAAAAGCTGGAGGAAAAAAAAATAAATAAATGTACTCAGGTCTTCTTTTTATCCCACTTCTGCGATGCATTAAACACTTTTTGGCCTGCTATACTGTTATGATCCTTAGTGGTTGAGGATCACAAATTACTCCAGCTAAGTAACAAACATAGGACAAGCTCTAGGGAGGTGGCAAACTGGACTGACCGCAAATCTGAACCTATCTAAACACACTAGAAGTAGCCGGTGAACGTGCCTAAAAATCCTAGACGTCTCGAGCCAGCCTGAGGAACTAACTACCCCTAGAGAGAAAGAAAGACCTCTCTTGCCTCCAGAGAAATAATCCCCAAAGATATAGAAGCCCCAACAAATAATAACGGTGAGGTAAGAGGAAGGCACATACACAGGGGTGAAAGCAGATTCAGCAAATGAGGCCCACTAATACTAGATAGCAGAAAACAGAAAAGGGAATCTATGCGGTCAGTAAAAAACCCTTACAAAATATCCACTCTGAGATTTCAAGAACCCCCGCACCAACTAACGGTGTGGGGGGGGGAGAAACTCAGTCCCCTAGAGCAACCAGCAAGCCAGGAAATCACATTTTAGCAAGCTGGACAAGAAACATGATGAATGCTGATAATCAAAAAATGAACAAACAAAAACTTAGCTTGTCTTGGAGAGACTGGGAGCAAGGTAGTCACAAGGAATCTGAAGAGCACTGAATACATTGATAGCAGGCAAGGAACTGAGTATCCAGGTGAGCTAAATAGGAAACCAACCAAGGATAACGAACCAGCTGATGCAGCCAACCTGCAGAAAGACAACACTACACAGTACCGCTTGTGACCACTAGAGGGAGCCCAAAAATAGAGTTCACAACACACTCCTGCAAAGCAAAATGGCGGCGGCCAGTGGCTGAAAAAATAATTAATAGAAAAAATTTATTTTGTATTCAAAATAATTATTTATATAAACAATCGTTTTTAATACAAAAACAAAATTGCGGCACCTTCCCTTTAATGACCTGGCCGTTTTTTGCAATTCTAACCAGTGTCCCTTTATAATGTAATAACTCAGGAATGCTTCAACGGATCGTAGCGATTCTGAGACTGTTTTTTCGTGACATATTGGGCTTCATGATAGTGGTAAATTTAGGTCGATAATTTTTGAGTTTATTTTGGAAAAAATGGAAATTTGGCGAAAATTTTGAAATTTTCGCAATTTTCAAATTTTGAATTTTTATTCTGTTATACAAGAGAGTTATGTGACACAAAATAGTTAATAAATAACATTTTCCACATGTCTACTTTACATCAGCACAATTTTGGAAACAAAATTTTTTTTGCTAGGAAGTTATAAGGGTTAAAATTTGACCAGCAATTTCTCATTTTTACAACGAGATCTAAAAAACCATTTTTTTTAGGGACCACCTCACATTTGAAGTCAGTTTGAGGGTCTATATGGCTGAAAATACCCAAAAGTGACACCATTCTAAAAACTGCACCCCTCAAGGTGCTCAAAACCACATTCAAAATGTTTATTAACCCTTCAGGTGCTTCACAGCAGCAGAAGCAACATGGAAGGAAAAAACGAACATTTAACTTTTTAGTCACAAAAATGATCTTTTAGCAAAAAATTTTTTATTTACCCATGGGTAAAAAGAGAAACTGGACCCCAAAAGTTATTGTACAATCCTGAGTATGCCGATACCTAATATAGCTGGGGGGAACCACTGTGAAAAATTGGCTCCAATCTTTAGCGGACACCATGTCGCGTTTGGAGAGCCCTTGTGTGCCTAAACATTGGAGCTCCCCCACAAGTGACCCCATTTTGGAAACTAGACCCCCCAAGGAGCTTATCTAGATGAATAGTGAGCACTTTGAACCCCAAGGTGCTTCACAAATTGATCCGTAAAAATGAAAAAGTGCTTTTTTTTCACAAAAAAATTATTTTAGCCTCAATTTTTTCATTTTCACATAGGCAACAGGATAAAATGGATCCTAAACTGTGTTGGGCAATTTCTCCTGAGTACACTGATACCTCATATGTGGTCACAAACCACTGTTTGTGCACACGGCAAGGCTCGGAAGGGAAAGAGCGCCATGGACTTTTGAATGAAAAATTAGCTCCAATCGTTAGCGGACACCATGTCGTGTTTGGAGAGCCCCTGTGTACCTAAAGATTGGAGCTCCCCCGCAAATGACCCCATTTTGGAAACTAGACCCCTCAAGGAACTTATCTAGATGCATAGTGAGCACTTTGAACCCCCAGGTGCTTCACAAATTGATCTGTAAAAATGAAAAAGTACTTTTTTTTCACAAAAAAATTATTTTAGCCTCAATTTGTTCATTTCCACATGGGCAACAGGATAAAATGGATCCTTAAATTTTTTGGGCAATTTCTCCTGAGTACACTGATACCTCACATGTGAGGGTAAACCACTGTTTGGGCACACGGCAGGGCTCGGAAGGGAAGGAGCGCCATTTGACTTTTTGAATGAAAAATTAGCTCCAATCGTTAGCGGACACCATGTCGCGTTTGGAGAGCCCCTGTGTGCCTAAACATTGGAGCTTCCCCACATGTGACCCCAGTTTGGAAACTAGACCTCCCATGGAACTAATCTAGATGTGCGGTGACCACTTTAAACCCCCAAGTGCTTCACAGAAGTTTACAACGCAGAGCCGTGAAAATAAAAAATCATTTTTCTTTCCTCAAAAATTATCCTTTAGCCCTCAATTTTTTATTTTCACAAGAGTAACAGGAGAAATTGGACCCCAAAAGTTGTTGTTCAGTTTGTCCGGAGTACGCTGATACCCCATATGTGGGGGGGGAACCACTGTTTGGGCGCACGTCAGGGCTCGGAAGGGAGGGAGCACCATTTGACTTTTTGATCGCAAGTGTCAGGACTCTGAACATTTTTTATTACCTTTTGTGCATTACTGCCCTTTTCCAAGATGGCGGCTTTGGTTTCATGTGCACTGTGTCTTCCTGCTATAAAACTCCACCCCAGCCTTCAGTCTGTGCTAGAGTATTCTGCCTTGCATCCAGCTCCTGACCTCTGGTGACTCCCTGGCTATATACCTGCTCCTGTGAACCTGTGGGGTTATCCTGCTACTCTGCTCTGAGTTCCTGCTGCATACACCAGTTCCAGTAATCCTCCTTCATCTGCTGCTCGTGTTTGCTTCCGTCTGCATTTGCTGGACATGTAAGCTGTTTCTGCTCTGCAAGAACCTGAGACTATTACCCAGAACTCCCTGGTTGAGCTAAGATATTATTTGAACTGCCTTATAAGCATATCTATTTGTGTTTTGGACTAAGCAAGGACTTATTCGTGTCAAGTATACTCAAGAATAATTGTGCTTCATAGACTTTCTGCGTGATTGCATTTTCCTCTGAAGTTTCCTATAGACTGCTGAGCTGCATTTGATATTTGCACCAAGTGTTGTGGACTTGATTCTCTCTGCACCTGTTTGAATCACCGTGTGATAATATAGACTTTACCACTTATAAAACTGTGTCCTGTAGTTGTCTTGTTCCACGCAAAGAGTCTCCTGAGTTATACCCTATAATTATTACAGGATACTCTAGCCTAAAAAAAAAAGGAAACTGCTGGAACAATGACTGCAGAAAGCAGACTAGAGCAGGTGTTTTCCATAATTAGATCACTGCAGAAAGATGTGGAAGGTCTGCAAAAGAAGTTTGGAAGCTTTGAACTCAATCAACAAGTGTTTGGACTGACTTTGCAGGACTGAAGCACCCGCATGGCAGCCCAGGAAAACAAACTTGTTGGCATAGAGTCCCAGTATATACGGGTTTTTCAGGACATAAGCACGCAAATAACTGCACAAGCGACTTTTCCCTCTGGGCAACCGCCACCAGCTAGCCCACCTAAGTTGCCCCCATTCAGATTTAATGGTGATCGCGACAAATTTCGTGGCTTTGTGAATCAATGTATGCTATATTTTGATGTGCATGCTGACTGTTTTCCTAATGATAGATCCAAAGTATTGTGTGTAATAATGCTGCTGACCGCACTAGCGCTCATCTGGGCGAATCCGATGATTGAGTCTCGTGACTCACGGTTAAATAACTTGGATGATTTCTTGGCGGCTATGGCATTAATGTTTGATGATCCTAATCACCGTGCAACCGCTGAATCTGCTTTATTGTCTTTACGCCAGGCAAAACGTTCTGTTATTGAGTATGCTACTGAATTCAGGAGATTAGCGGTAGATACCAATTGGGACAGTTATGCACAATTGCCTATTTTTAAAAGGGGTCTGTCTAGTATTGTAAAAGATGAACTAGCTCGCTCTGAGTCGCCACAAGAGCTAGAGACATTTATACAGCATTGTGTGCGCATTGACATTCGCCTTACTGAGCGTAGGCAGGAGAAGTTTGCTGCATATAACCGTATTTCTAACTTTTCCCTTCCTTCCAAAGAGCCTGCAGGTAAAACATCTCGGGAGGTGGAGGAGGAGCCCATGCAAATTGATTCCTTTCAAAGGCGGAAGATCAATGAGCGCCGGGAGCATCGCCTTCATGAAAGTCTATGTTTCTACTGCGGCCAGGCTGACCACTTCTTGATCAATTGTCCTAAGTGTCCTAGACGGCCTAACAAGGTGCTAGCAGCAGTAGGGGAGTATGACAACTGTGATGATGAATCTGACATCTCTGAATGTAGCCTGCCTTTAAACGCTGTATTCTATTCACTTTCTATGACTTCACTCCCCAAGGAGCTTAAGGAAAAGAACTCTCACTGTTCTCTCCCTATTAAGATCCTGTGTTCAGGACAGTGGATTTCCAGTGCAGCTATGATTGACTCTGGTGCAGGTGGCAATTTCATGGATATCGCATTTGCCAAGGAACATGGTATTGAAATTCAGCAAAGAGCCTCTCCAATTACCATGGAAACAGTGGATGGGTCACCTTTAATCTCTGGACCTGTGGATCAGGAGACCGTACCCCTTGAAATTTTGTTGGAGCCTAATCATTAGGAGCAACGTTCTTTCTTGGTAATTTCTTCTCCTCATTTTCCTGTGATTTTAGGCATTCCTTGGTTGCGTTCTCAGAACCCAATTATCAACTGTGAGACCAAGGAGATTATCTTTCCAACAAGGAGCAACTCAGCGTTAACAGAAGCTGTCCCTGAGTCCACGGCTACAGAACGACATGTACAGGTATTTTCTTTACCTCCAGCATATAAAGAGTTCTCTGACATCTGTGACAAGAAGAATGCAGATCAGCTTTCTCCACACAGGCATTATGACTGTCCCATTAAGTTGCTTCCTGGGGCAGCTATTCCTTTTGGTAACGTATACCCTTTGGCGGCACCTGAGCTTCAAGCCTTAAAGGAGTATATTGATGAAAATCTGTCCAAAGGCTTCATACGTCCTTCTTCCTCACTAGCAGGGGCACCTATCTTTTTTGTAAAAAAGAAGGATGGGACCCTGAGACCCTGTGTTGACTATCGGGAACTCAATAAGGTAACCGTACGAAACCGTTACCCTTTGCCTCTGATTCCCGAATTACTGGAAAGAGTCCACCATGCTAAGGTGTTCTCTAAACTGGATCTTCGTGGGGCTTATAATTTGGTGCGTATTCGTCCAGGGGATGAGTGGAAGACAGCATTCAGATGCCGGTATGGACAGTTTGAATATCTTGTGATGCCCTTCGGGCTTTTTAACGCCCCTGCAACATTTCAACACCTTGCTAATGACATTTTCAGAGATTTGTTGGACCAGTTTGTGGTGGTCTATTTGGACGATATACTAATCTTTTCTGACTCTCTACAGGAACATGAAGAACATGTCAAAACTGTTTTAAGACGTCTGAAAGAGAACCATCTGTATATTAAGCCGGAGAAATGAGAGTTCCATCGTTCTGAGATACAGTTCTTAGGTTATATCATCTCTCCCCAGGGGCTGATCATGGAATCTGGTAAGATTCAGGCTATCCTTGACTGGCCGGTACCCAAGAACGTTAAGGAGGTCCAACGTTTTATTGGTTTTGCAAATTTCTACAGACGCTTCATTCAAAATTTTTCTGATATTGCCCGTCCCATTACTTCCTTGACAAAGAAGGAAAAGCCCTTTAAGTGGTCATCACAGGCTCAAGAAGCTTTTGATCGGCTTAAGATCTGTTTCACATCAGC
This sequence comes from Ranitomeya variabilis, assembly GCF_051348905.1. NCBI lineage: Eukaryota > Metazoa > Chordata > Amphibia > Anura > Dendrobatidae > Ranitomeya > Ranitomeya variabilis. The sequence goes on from NC_135236.1 coordinate 334,112,148, forward strand.
ACCGCTGTTGATACACCCAGATCCAACACTTTCTTTCATTGTGGAGGTGGACGCTTCTGATAATGCTTTGGGGGCTATTCTCTCCCAAAGAACTGGAGAGAACGGTCTGCTACATCCTTGAGAAGAATTACGACGTGGGAGACAAGGAATTGCTGGCTATTATTGCGGCTTTCAAAGAATGGAGGCATCATCTGCAAGGAGCTGCACAACAGATCATAGTGCTAACTGACCATCGCAATTTAAAGTTCCTTAGATCTGCTAGATGTCTTTCTCCTCGTCAGGCTCGTTGGAACTTATTTTTAAATCAATTTAACTTTGTTATCTCGTACCGTCCAGGTTGTCGTAATGGGAAGGCTGATGCTTCATCCAGAATCTATGCTGTGGATTCCGTACCTGGAGCCCCGTCCAAGACCATTCTATCTGATGCCAATTTCATCGGAGTTATCCACGATCAGGACTTGTGGAAGGAGTGCAGGGAGGCCTATGATGGCAATGTATTTCTGGCCAACCCACCTGTGGATATTAATCTTGTCTTTAAGGGTGGCATGTGGTTCAGAGATTGACGTATCTATGTCCCTGAGGTCGTCCGTCTGCAGATTCTCAAGTTGGTACATGACTCCAAGTTGGCTGGTCACAGGGGGTACAGAAGACACAAGAGTTCCTGAGCCAATTCTTCTGGTGGCCAACTTGCAAAAAGGATACCAAGGACTATGTTCTCTCTTGCGAGGTATGTGCTCATTACAAGACTCCTCATGTGGCACCTATGGGTCTTCTACAACCATTACCTGTTCCGTCCCGCCCTTGGGGGTCTATATCAATGGACTTTATTGTGGAGCTGCCTACATGGGGGGGCACAGAAATTCATTGGCCCTTTCAAGATCAACGGTACTGTGAGCTCTGTGGCATGCCGGCTGAAGCTGCCTAGGACTATGAAGGTACACCCAGTTTTCCATGTATCTTTTCTAAAGCCTGTATCTCCTAATACCTTCCAGGGACGTGTTGTGCCACCTCCGCAGCCTGTGGTGATTGATGGGCAAGAACAATTTGTGGTGGAGGAAATTGTTGATTCCAGGATTCGCAGGAATCGGCTCCAATATCTGATAAGATGGCAGGGATATCCCCCTGAGGAAGACTCTTGAGAACCTGTGGAAAACATCAATGACCAACAGAAGATTTCTCATTTTCATCAGAGATTCCCTGAGAAACCAGGTCCAGGATCGTCCTGAGGCCGCTTCTAAGGAGGGAGTAATGTCAGGACTCTGAACATTTTTTATTACCTTTTGTGCATTACTGCCCTTTTCCAAGATGGCATCTTTGGTCTCATGTGCACTGTGTATTCCTGCTATAAAACTCCACCCCAGCCTTCAGTCTGTGCTAGAGTATCCTGCCTTGCATCCAGCTCCTGACCTCTGGTGAGTCCCTGGCTATATACCTGCTCCTGTGAACCTGTGGGGTTATCCTGCTACTCTGCTCTGAGTTCCTGCTGCATACACCAGTTCCAGTAATCCTCCTTCATCTGCTGCTCGTGTTTGCTTCCATCTGCATTTGCTGGACATGTAAGCTGTTTCTGCTCTGCAAGAACCTGAGACTATTACCCAGACCTCCCTGGTTGAGCTAAGATATTATTTGAACTGCCTTATAAGCATATCTATCTGTGTTTTGGACTAAACAAGGACATATTCATGTCAAGTATCCTCAAGAATAATTGTGCTTCATAGACTTTCTGCGTGATTGCATTTTCCTCTGAAGTTTCCTATAGACTGCTGAGTTGCATTTGATATTTGCACCAAGTGTGGTGGACTTGAGTTTCTCTCTGCACCTGTTTGAATCACCGTGTGATAATATAGACTTTACCACTTATAAAACTGTGTCCTGTAGTTGTCTTGTTCCACGCAAAGAGTCTCCTGAGTTATCCCCCATAATTATTACAGCAAGATTGGCTGGAATCAACGGTGGCACCATGTTGCGTTTGGAGACCCCTGATGTGCCTAAACAAAGGAAACCCCTCAATTCTAACTCCAACACTAACCCCAACACACCCCTAACCACAACCCTAACCCGACACCCCTAACCCTAATCCCAACCCTAACCCTAATCCCAACCCTAACCTTAATCCCAACACTAACCACAACCCTAACCCCAACACACCCCTAACCATAACCATAACCCTAACCACAAGCCTAATCTTAACCCTATTTCCAACCCTAACCCTAATCCCAACCCTATCCCTAATCCCAACACTAACCACAACCCTAACCCCAATACACCCCTAACCATAACCATAACCCTAACCACAAGCCTAATCTTAACTCTATTTCCAACCCTAGCCCTAATTCCAACCCTAACTCTAATTCCAACCCTAACCCTAAGGCTATGTGCCCACGTTGCGGATGCGTGTGAGATTTTTTCGCACCATTTTTGAAAAATCCACAGGTAAAATGCACTGCATTTTACCTGCGGATTTCCAGTGTTTTTGTGCGGATTTCACCTGCGGATTCCTATTGAGTAACAGGTGTAAAACGCTGCGGAATCCGCACAAAGATTTGACATGCTGTGGAAAATACAATGCAGCGTTTCAGCGCTGTATTTTCCGCACCATGGGCACAGCGGATATGGTTTTCCATAGGTTTACATGGTACTGTAAACCTGATGGAAAACTGCTACCAATCCGCAGCGGCCAATCCGCCGCGGATCCGCAGCCAAATCCGCACCGTGTGCACATACCCTAATTCTAACCCTAATTCTAACCGTAACCCTAGCCCTAACCCTAGGCCTAACCCTAGTTCTAACCCTAACCCTAGCTCTATCCCTAACCCTAGTGCTAACCCTAACCCTAGTGGAAAAATAAAAGTAAATATATTTTCTTTATTTTATTATTGTTCATACCTATGGGGGTGATAAAGGCAGGGGTTCATTTACTATTTTTTTTATTTTGATCACTGTGATAGGTTTTATCACAGTGATTAAAATGTAGCTGGAATGAATCTGCCGGCAGTGCACCCGCCATTTTGGAAGATGGCGGCGCCCATGGAGCAGATGGACGGACACCGGGAGGCTCGGTAAGTATGAGGGGGGGATCGGAGCACGGGGGGATCAGAGCACAGGGGAGTGGGATCGGAGCACGGGGGAGCGGACAGGAGGACGGTGGAGCAGACTGGCGGATGGAGGGGAGCAGAGCACAGGACGGAGGACTGGGGAGGCCATCGGTGGCGGTGGGGGGGCAGATCAGGGTTTCCAGCCATGATATTGCAGCATCGGCCATGGCTGGTTTGTAATATTTCACCAGTTTTCATAGGTTAAATATTGCAAATCGCTCTGATTGGCTGTTTCACTTTCAACAGCCAATCAGAGCAATCATAGCCACGGGGGGGTGAAGCCACCCCCCCTGGGCTGAAGTACCACTCCCCCTGTTCCTGCTGATCGGGTGAAATTGGAGTTAACCCTTTCACCCGATCTGCAGGGACGCGATCCCTCCATGACGCCACATAGGAGTCACAGGTCGGATTGGCAACGAGTTTCATGACGCCTACGTGGCGTCACAGGTCGGGAAGGGGTTAATATCGCCAAAAGAATGATTGATAAGGTGGACCAAATGAAGTTCTCTTCAAGAATATGCATGGTGTAACAATATACACCACTAAGGTCCAAGGAGAATAGGCATGCAAATAACAATGACCTTAAAAAGGGATTTTTTAAATCCACAAACTACCTGAACCAAGACTGAATTCAACCCACATAGAGAGAGTTCTTTGGGGAGTTAGCATACTGTTGTGGGTGAGAGAAGCGGAGGAGGAAACGGCACAGGAAATGCCCAACGCGTGTCGCAAAAAAAAACTGGCTTCTTCAGGGACAATAACTGCTGTGCAGTCTGTGATGACTTAAGTACCTGTATATAATGAGGTGGCCAGAGATCAGCTGTGAAGGAGAGCCCACATGGTAGAGTTCCAGCGTCTACCTGGAAGGTACGTGAGTCGGCAGGAATACATGGATATGCCGAGGAGCAACTGAGCATGCGCGAGTGGTCGCATGCACTGAGAGTATGATGAAGTCCATAGCCAGAAAAAGTGTACAAATATGGCTGCCGAAGGAAGACGCGTGCATGCGCGAGTATGCGTGTGCATGAATAGAATAAGCGTCTATAATTACCATCACTTGGGAGTGCCTATGCGTCATTTTTTTGCCTGGTGCTGCCGCTACACAATCTATATCTCTAACGTTGGAGATTCCATTGGTATTCGCGCAAGCGCATACTCACGCACTACTTCCTTTGGAGGCCATAAATTTACACTGTTTCTGGCCGTAGTCTTATGTGAGCAACAGCAAACAAAACAATTTTTATAGCAAAACAACCTTTTGTATCCATAATAGCACAGTCAAATATGAAATATGAGTGATCTGGGAGGATATGGACTGGTAAAGTGAGTGGTTTTGAGTTAAATGTTTATTTATTGAAAATTTGAGGTCCAGCGATCTCATTTTTTTAAGTATTTCGGGTAGAAATTATTTATCATTGCATATCTAGGCTCTAGGGATTGGATCTGGTTCCATAAAGTTGTGATTTTGGGGCAACTCCAAAACATATGGAGTAAAGTAAATGGTTGACCACAGTTTCTCCAGAATAGGGGGGAGCTGTCGTTAAAATGAGCAATCTTAGTTGGAGTGAAATACCATCTGACCATAGTTTTGAAGAAAAACTCATGGAGGGTCATGGAAAGATCAGAGGAATAAGAGAATCCCAAAGCATTTTCCCAATGTTGCAAGGTAAAGATCTTTTTAGTTCAGTTTCCCATCTAAACATGTAGGAGATTTTGGAGAAAATGTTGTCTTTGTTAAAGATATTGTAAAGGTGTCTTGTACTCCAGAAGATTTTGTGGTTGACGTTATTGATATAGAGTACAAGGTTTTGGTAGATAACATACAATTTACAGAATCCTTCAATAAAAGGTAATGTAAAAAGTCATTAGTTGAGAGGGTAAATGCATTTTTTAAGACTTTAAAGGGTATAAAATCAGCTCCATCATGAATGATTTTTTTAAAGACAGCTATATCCCAGGTAGATGGGGATTGGGGGTTTTGTAGCCTATTGATCAAAGAAAAGGAGAGATTTTTGATTTGATTTCTAAGCGGATAGAATAGCTCTAAAAATAGGATGAGATGGGTCATGGAATGGGGAGTTGAGTAAATGTTTGAAAACAAGTTCTTTAATAACCCCTTCCCGACCTGTGACGCCACGTAAGCATCATGAAAGTCGGTGCCAATACGACCTGTGACGCCTATGTTGCGTCATGGAGGGATCGTGTCCATGCAGATCGGGTGAAAGGGTTAACTCCAATTTCACCCGACCTGTAGAGACAGGGGGAGTGGTACTTCAGCCCAGAGGGGGTGACTTTGCCCCCACGTGGCTATGATGGCTCTGATTCGCTGTTGAAAGTGAAACAGCCAATCAGAGCAATTTGTAATATTTCACCTATGAAACTTGGTGAAATATTACAATCCAGCCATGGCCGATGCTGTAAAATCATCGGCCATGGCTGGAGACCGCGATCTGCCCCCTCCACCAACTGACAGCGGCGATCTGCCGCCGCTGTCAGTCTTTCCTCCCCTCCGTTCTGTGCTCCACTGCCCTCCGCTGCCTTCCTCTCCCCTCCGTCCTGTCTGGCACCGACCCGCTGTCCGATCCCACCTTCCTGTACCTCCGGAGTCCTGGGGTCCCTCCAGGTGTCTGTCCGGCATCTAGGATGGGAGCCGCCATCTTCCAATCGGCAAATTCATTACAGGTACATTTTGATCACTGTGATATAACCTATCATAGTGATAAAAAATAAAAAAAAATAGTAAATAAGCCCCCCCTTATCACCCCCATAGGTAGGGAAAATAATGAAATAAATAAAATATATTTTTTATTTTTCCACTAGGGTTAGAACTAGGGTTAGGGTTAGGGCTAGCTTTAGGGTTGCAATTAGGGTGAGAATTAGGCTATGTGCACACGGTGCGGATTTGGCTGTGGATCTGCAGCGGATTGGCCGCTGCGGATTCGTGGCAGTTTTCCATCACGTATACAGTACCATGTATACCTATGGACCACCAAATCCGCTGTGCCCATGGTGCGGAAAATAACATGCAGAAAGGCTGCATTGTATTTTCCGCAGCATGTCAATTCTTTGTGCGGATTCCACAGCGTTTTACACCTGTTCCTCAATAGGAATCTGCAGGTGAAATCCGCACAAAAAACACTGGAAATAAAAGCAGTGCGGATTTTTCAAAAATGGTGCGGAAAAATCCGCACACGAATCCGCAACGTGGGCACATAGCCTTAGGGTTAGGGCTGGAAATAGAGTTAGGGTTGGAATTAGGGTTAGGGTTGGAATTAGGGTTAAGATTAGGGTTAGGGGTGTGTTGAGGTTAGGGTTAGGCTTGTGGTTAGGGTTATGGTTGGGATTAGGGTTGGTTGTGTGTTGGGGTTAGGGTTGGGATTAGGGTTAGGGTTGTGTTGTGAATTCCGTTCTGGAGCTCCCTCCTGTGGTTGCTAATGGTATTTTTGTGAGTTCTGCCCTTGGGCTCCCTCTGGTGGTTTCGAGTGGAACTGCTGCTCCTTTAGGTAGCTGTAGCAGCTGCCTCCACTGATCGCCTTGCCTAGGTTTGTTATTTAAACCTGCTCTGGGCTTTAGTTCATGCCAGCTGTCAATGTTCTTGGTTAGATTTGGTTCTCTCCTTGGATTTCTCATATGGCCTGTCCTTGTCAACAAAAGATAAGTTTTTGCTAGTTCTTGTTTGTCCATTTGTTTGGACTCTATTGCTCTGCAAATATGTCTTTTTTTGTCCAGCTTGTCACTATGTCATATTCAGGCTAGCTGGAAGCTCTGGGGAAGCAGATTTGCTCCTCCACACTGTGAGTCGGTGTGGAGTTCATTTTTGTAAACTCTGCGTGGATTTTGTAGTTTTTAATACTGACCGCACAGTATCCTTTTCTCTCTGTCTATCAAGTTTAGTATTGGCCTCCTTTGCTGAAATCTGATTTCATTTCTGTGTACGTCATTTCCCTCTCCACTCACAGTCAATATTTGTGGGGGGCTGTCTTTCCTTTGGGGGTTTTCTCTGAGGCAAGATAGCTTTCTATTTCCTACTTTAGGGGTAGTTAGCTCTTAGGCTGTGACGAGGTGTCTAGGGAGAGTCAGGAACATCCCACGGCTATTACTAGTGTTGTTGTTAGGATTAGGAACTGCGGTCAGTAGAGATACCACCTCCTCAGAGCTCGTCCCATGTTGCATTTTAGCCACCAGGTCATATCAGTGTGGCCTCTTAACCACCAGGTCATAACAGTACAGCTGGCCCACAATGTGTTAAATGCATCTCAAAAGAGGGAAAAGAAAGTTCTGAGTCATTTTTTTTTTCCTTTGTAGCTTGTTTTGTCTTTTTTTTCCCCTTAATCTCTGGGTGGTTCAGGATTTTGGTGCTGATATGGAGGTTCAGGGTCTGTCCTTGCGTGTGGATCAACTCGCTGCAAGGGTACAGAGTATCCAAGATTATGTTGTCCAGACTCCGGTATTAGAGCCTAGAATTCCTATTCCTGATTTGTTTTCTGGGGAAAGATCTAAATTTTTGAACTTCAAAAATAATTGCAGATTGTTTTTTGCTCTGAGACCCCGTTCCTCTGGTGACCCCATTCAGCAGGTGAAGATTGTTATTTCTTTGCTGCGTGGCGACCCGCAGGACTGGGCATTCTCCCTTGAGCCAGGAAATCCTGCATTGCTCAATATTGACGCATTTTTTCAAGCGCTCGGATTGCTGTATGACGAGCCTAATTCTGTGGATCAGGCAGAAAAGACTTTGCTGGCTCTTTGTCAGGGTCAGGAAGCAGCAGAAGTATACTGCCAGAAATTTAGAAAGTGGTCTGTGCTCACAAAATGGAATGAGTATGCTCTGGCAGCGATTTTCAGAAAGGGTCTTTCTGAAGCCCTTAAAGATGTTATGGTGGGGTTTCCCACGCCTGCTGGTCTGAATGAGTCAATGTCTTTGGCCATTCAGATCGATCGGCGTCTGCGCGAGCGCAAGGTGGTGCACCATATGGCAGTGTCCTCTGAGCAGAGTCCTGAGCCTATGCAATGTGATAGGATTTTGACTAGGGCAGAAAGGCAGAAATTCAGACGTCAGAATGGCCTGTGTTTTTACTGTGGTGATTCTGCTCATGCTATTTCTGATTGCCCTAAGCGTACTAAGAGGGCCCCTAGGTCTGTTACCATTAGTACTGTACAGCCTAAATTTCTCTTGTCTGTTACCCTGATTTGCTCATTGTCGTCCTTTTCTGTTATGGCATTTGTGGATTCTGGCGCTGCCCTGAACTTAATGGACTTAGAATTTGCCAAGCGCTGTGGTTTTTCCTTGGAGCCTTTGCAGAATCCTATTCCCTTAAGGGGAATTGATGCTACGCCATTGGCCAAGAATAAACCTCAGTACTGGACACAGTTAACCATGTACATGGCTCCAGCACATCAGGAAAATATTTGCTTTTTGGTGTTGCATAATTTGCATGATGTTGTTGTGCTGGGTTTTCCATGGTTACAGGTACATAATCCAGTGCTGGTTTGGAGATCTATGTCTGTAACTGGTTGGGGTTGTCAGGGGATACATAGTGATATTCCTTTGATGTCAATTTCCTCGCCCCCTTCTTCTGAAGTTCCTGAGTTTTTGTCGGATTTCCAGGATATATTTGATGAGCCCAAGTCCAGTTCCCTGCCTCCTCATAGGGACTGCGATTGTGCCATTAATTTGATTCCTGGCTGTAAGTTCCCTAAGGGCCGACTTTTCAATCTGTCTGTGCCAGAGCATGCCGCTATGCGGAGTTATGTAAAGGAGTCCTTGGAGAAGGGGCATATTCGCCCGTCTTCGTCACCGTTGGGGGCTGGATTCTTCTTTGTTGCCAAGAAGGATGGCTCCTTGAGACCCTGTATAGATTATCGATTTCTCAATAAGATCACGGTCAAATTCCAGTACCCTTTACCTTTACTTTCTGATTTGTTTGCTCGGATTAAGGGTGCCAGTTGGCTTACTAAAATCGACCTTCGAGGGGCGTATAATCTCGTGCGTATTAAACAAGGTGATGAATGGAAAACAGCATTTATTACGCCCGAAGGCCATTTTGAATATCTTGTGATGCCATTTGGGCTCTTTAATGCTCCATCGGTATTTCAGTCCTTTATGCATGATATCTTCTGGAATTATCTGGATAAATTCATGATTGTGTATTTGGATGATATTTTGTTTTTTTCCGATGATTGGGAGTCTCATGTGAAGCAGGTTAGGATGGTGTTTCAGGTCCTTCGTGCTAATGCGTTGTTTGTGAAGGGGTCTAAGTGCCTCTTTGGAGTTCAGAAGGTTTCTTTTTTGGGTTTCATTTTTTCTCCCTTGGCTATTGAAATGGACCCTGTTAAAGTCCAGGCCATTCATGATTGGACTCAACCCACATCTGTAAAGAGCCTTCAGAAATTTTTGGGCTTTGCTAATTTTTATCGCCGCTTTATTGCTAATTTTTCTAGTGTGGTGAAGCCTCTGACCGATTTGACGAAGAAAGGCGCTGATTTGATAAATTGGTCCTCTGCGGCTGTTGAGGCCTTTCGGGAGCTTAAACGTCGTTTTACTTCTGCCCCTGTGTTGCGTCAGCCAGATATTTCGCTCCCTTTTCAGGTTGAGGTTGATGCTTCTGAGATTGGGGCAGGGGCCGTTTTGTCTCAGAGAAATTCTGATGGCTCTTTGATGAAACCATGTGCTTTCTTCTCCAGAAAGTTTTCGCCTGCTGAGCGTAATTATGATGTCGGCAATCGGGAGTTGTTGGCTATGAAGTGGGCATTTGAGGAGTGGCAACATTGGCTTGAGGGAGCCAAGCATCGCGTGGTGGTCTTGACTGATCATAAGAATCTGATTTACCTCGAGTCTGCTAAGCGATTGAATCCTAAACAAGCTCGGTGGTCTCTGTTTTTCTCCCGTTTTGATTTTGTGGTCTCGTATATTCCAGGATCTAAGAATGTGAAGGCTGATGCCCTTTCTAGGAGTTTTTTGCCTGACTCTCCGTGAATTCTTGAGCCTGCTGGGATCCTCAAGGAGGGGGTGATTCTTTCTGCCATCTCCCCTGATTTGCGGCGGGTACTTCAGGAGTTTCAGGCTGATAAACCTGACCGCTGTCCAGTGGGGAGACTGTTTGTTCCTGATAGATGGACTAGCAGGGTAATTTCTGAGGTTCATTGTTCGGTGTTGGCTGGTCACCCTGGGATTTTCGGTACCAGAGATTTGGTGGCTAGGTCATTTTGGTGGCCTTCCTTGTCACGGGATGTGCGTTCGTTTGTGCAGTCCTGTGGGACCTGTGCTCGGGCTAAGCCTTGCTGTTCCCGTGCCAGTGGGTTGCTTTTGCCTTTGCCTATTCCTGAGAGGCCCTGGACGCATATTTCCATGGATTTTATTTCTGATCTTCCTGTTTCTCAGAAGATGTCTGTCATCTGGGTGGTTTGCGACCGTTTTTCTAAGATGGTCCATTTGGTACCGTTGCCTAAGTTGCCTTCCTCCTCTGATTTGGTTCCATTATTTTTTCAGCATGTGGTTCGTTTACATGGTATTCCGGAGAATATTGTGTCTGACAGAGGTTCCCAGTTCGTTTCTAGGTTTTGGCGGTCCTTTTGTGCTAGAATGGGCATTGATTTGTCTTTTTCTTCAGCATTCCATCCTCAGACAAATGGCCAAACAGAGCGAACCAATCAGACCTTGGAAACCTATTTGAGATGCTTCGTGTCTGCTGATCAGGATGATTGGGTGACCTTTTTGCCGTTGGCCGAGTTTGCCCTTAATAATCAGGCTAGTTCGGCTACCTTGGTTTCGCCTTTTTTTTGTAACTTTGGTTTTCATCCTCGTTTTTCTTCGGGGCAGTTTGAGCCTTCTGACTGTCCTGGTGTGGATTCTGTGGTGGACAGGTTGCCGCAAATTTGGACTCATGTGGTGGACAATTTGACGTTGTCTCAGGAAAAGGCTCAACGTTTTGCTAACCGTCGTCGGTGTGTTGTTCCCCGGCTTCGTGTTGGGGATTTGGTCTGGTTGTCTTCTCGTCATGTTCCTATGAAGGTTTCTAACCCTAAGTTCAAGCCTCGCTTTATTGGGCCTTATAAGATTTCTGAAATTATCAATCCGGTGTCTTTTCGTTTGGTCCTTCCAGCTTCTTTTTCCATTCATAATGTGTTCCATAGATCCTTGTTGCGGAGATATGTGGTACCTATGGTTCCCTCCGTTGATCCTCCTGCTCCGGTGTTGGTTGAGGGGGAATTGGAATATGTGGTGGAGAAGATTTTGGATTCTCGTTTTTCGAGGCGGAAGCTCCAATATCTGGTCAAGTGGAAGGGTTATGGCCAGGAGGATAATTCTTGGGTTGTTGCCTCCGATGTTCATGCTGCCGATTTGGTTCGTGCTTTCCATTTGGCTTGTCCTGATCGGCCTCGGCCTGGGAGCTCTGGTGAGGGTTCGGTGACCCCTCCTCAAGGGGGGGGGGTACTGTTGTGAATTCCGTTCTGGAGCTCCCTCCTGTGGTTGCTAATGGTATTTTTGTGAGTTCTGCCCTTGGGCTCCCTCTGGTGGTTTCGAGTGGAACTGCTGCTCCTTTAGGTAGCTGTAGCAGCTGCCTCCACTGATCACCTTGCCTGGGTTTGTTATTTAAACCTGCTCTGGGCTTTAGTTCATGCCAGCTGTCAATGTTCTTGGTTGGATTTGGTTCTCTCCTTGGATTTCTCATATGGCCTGTCCTTGTCAGCAAAAGATAAGTTTTTGCTAGTTCTTGTTTGTCCATTTGTTTGGACTCTATTGGTCTGCAAATATGTCTCTTTTTGTCCAGCTTGTCACTATGTCATATTCAGGCTAGCTGGAAGCTCTGGGGAAGCAGATTTGCTCCTCCACACCGTGAGTCGGTGTGGAGTTCATTTTTGTAAACTCTGCGTGGATTTTGTAGTTTTTAATACTGACCGCACAGTATCCTTTTCTCTCTGTCTATCAAGTTTAGTATTGGCCTCCTTTGCTGAAATCTGATTTCATTTCTGTGTACGTCATTTCCCTCTCCACTCACAGTCAATATTTGTGGGGGGCTGTCTTTCCTTTGGGGGTTTTCTCTGAGGCAAGATAGCTTTCTATTTCCTACTTTAGGGGTAGTTAGCTCTTAGGCTGTGACGAGATGTCTAGGGAGAGTCAGGAACATCCCACGGCTATTAGTAGTGTTGTTGTTAGGATTAGGAACTGCGGTCAGTAGAGATACCACCTCCTCAGAGCTCGTCCCATGTTGCGTTTTAGCCACCAGGTCATATCAGTGTGGCCTCTTAACCACCAGGTCATAACAGGGTTGGTAGATTAGGGTTAGGGGTGTGTTGGGGTTAGGGTTTTGATTACGGTTATGGTTAGAGTTGGGATTAGGGTTAGGGGTGTGTTGGGGTTAGTGTTGGAGTTAGAATTGAGGGGTTTCCACTGTTTAGGCACATGAGGGGGTCTCCAATCACGACATGGCGCCACCATTGATTCCAGCCAATCTTGCATTCAAAAAGTCAAATGGTGGTCCCTCCCTTCCGAGCCCCGATTCGTGCCCAAATAGTGGTTTACCCAAACATATGGGGCATTAGCGTACTCAGGAAAAATTGTGCAACAATTTTAGGGGTCTAATTTCTCCTGTTACCCTTGGAAAAATAAAAAAATGGGGGCTAAAAAATTATTTTTGTGGGGTGATTAATTTTGTGTGATTAAAGTCTGCATTTCAAAACGTCACTACTTCCTTTCCGAGCCCCAACGTGTGCCCAAAAAGTGGTTTACCCCCACATATTGGGCATCAGCGTACTCAGGACAAACCGGACAACAACTATTGGGGTTCAGTGTCTCCTGCTACCCTTGTGAAAATCAAAATTTGCGGGCTAAAAAATAATTTTTGAGGAAATAAATGATTTTTTATTTTCACGGCTCTGAGTTATAAACTTCTGTGAAGCACTTGGGGGTTCAAAGTGCTCACCACACATCTAGATAAGTTCCTTGGGGGCCCTAGTTTCCAAAATGGGGTCAATTGTGGAGGCTTCTACTGTTTAGGCACATCAGGGGCTCTGCAAACGTAACATGACGCCCGCAGACCATTCCATCAAAGTCTGCATTCCAAAATATCACTACTTCCCTTCCGAGCCCTGCCATGCACCAAATAGTGGTTTACCCCCACATATGGGGTATCACCGTACTCAGAACAAACTGGACAACAACTTTTGGGGTCCAATTTCTCCTGTTACCCTTGTGAAAAAAAAATTGTGGGCTAAAAAATAATTTTTAAGGAAAGAAAAATGATTTTTTATTTTCATGGCTCTGCATTATAAACTTCTGTGAAGCACTTGGGGGTTCAAAGTGCTCATCACACATCTAGGTGAGTTCCTTGGGGGGGTCTGTTGTCCAAAATGGTGTCACTTGTGAGGGAGTTCAAATGTTTAGGCACACTGGGGCTCTCCAAACACAATATGGTGACCGCTAACGATTGGAGCTAATTTTTCATTGAAAAAGTCAAATGGCGCTCCTTCCCTTCCGAGCCTTGCCATGTGCCTAAAAAGTGGTTTACCCCTACATATGAGGTATTGGTGTACTCAGGAGAAATTGCCCAACACATTTTAAGATCCATTTTATCCTGTAGCCCATGAAAAAATGAAAAAATTGAGGATAAAGGATTTTTTTGTGAAAAAGGTACTTTTTCATATTTGCATATCTATTTGTGAAGCACCTGGGGGTTGAAAGTGCTCACTATGCATCTAGATAAGTTCCTTGGGGGGTCTAGTCTCCAAAATGATGCCACTTGTGGAGGAGCTCTAATCTTTAGGCACACAGGGGCACTCCAAATGCGACATGGTGTCCGCTAAAGATTGGAGCCAATTTTTAATTAAAAAAGTCAAATGGCGCTCCTTCCCTTCCGAGCCCTGTCGTGTGCCCAAACAGTGATTTCCCCCCACATATGGGGAATCAGCGTACTCAGGACAAATTGTACAACAACTTTCAGGATCCAGTTTTTCCTTTTACCCTTGGGAAAATAAAAAAATTGTTGCTAAAAGTTCATTTTTGTGATTAAAAAGTTAAATGCTAATTCTTTCCTTCTATGTTGCTTCTGCTGCTGTGAAACACCTGAAGGGTTAATAAACTTTGTGAGTGTGGTTTTGAGCACCTTGAGGGGTGCAGTTGTTAGAATGGTGTCACTTTTGGGTATTTTCCGCCATATAGACCCCTCAAACTGACTTTAAATGTGAGGTGGTCCCTAAAAAAATGCTTTTGTTGTAAAAATGAGAAGTCGCTGGTCACATTTTAACCCTTATAACTTCCTAGAAAAAAAAAATGTATTTCCAAAATTATGCTGATGTAAAGTAGACATGTGGAAAATGTTATTTATTCATTATTTTGTGTCACATAACTCTCTGGTTTAACAGAATAAAAATTCAAAATTTGAAAATTGCTAAATTTTCAAAATTTTCGCCAAATTTCCATTTTTTCACAAATAAATGCAAAAATGATCGATCTAAATTTACCACTAACATGAAGCTCAATATGTCACGAAAAAACAGTCTCAGAATCGCTAGCATCCGTTGAAGCGTTCCTGAGTTATTACTTCATAAAGGAACACTGGTCAGAATTGCAAAAAATGGCCAGGTCATTAAGGTCAAAATAGGCTAGGTCAAGAAGGGGTTAATAGGATGATTATTGTTGAGAGGCAGTTCAAGGTCTAGCCAGGTGGGAGAGGCACCTGCTTTGGACCAGGCGGCACTTTGTTTTAATAGGTTGACAAGGTAGTATGCCAAGAGATTGGGAAGGCTTAGCCCTCCATTGAATTTGTTCTTGAATAGAATATTAGTTGCTGTTCTAGCTTTTTTGTGGTTCCATATGAAATTGTTTATTATTTTTTGCAGTTAGGTCATGTACAGTTGAGGCATGGTAATGAGGAGAGTCCTAAATATATATAGGATTTTAGGAAGAATGAAGGCTTTATTTGTCATTACTCTATCCACCCACAAAAGTCCTAAACTACTAGTTAAGTCTTTGTTGATCACTTTGATTATGTTGTCTATATTTGTCGGAATAATTACTTTCAGATTTTTTGTGAGGGTAATACCTAGGTATGGTAGCTTTTTGTCTTCCCAACTGAACGATGAGATATTTTTTATGCCTTTGATGGTTGTATTTTCTAGATAAAAGTGGAGGATTTGAGATTTATCAGAATTTATTTTAAAGTAGGAAACTTCTGAGAAGGATTCTAGGATGGGAAAGCGTTTTTTGATTGATACTAATGGATCTGTTAAGGACAAAATCAGATCGTTCCGATTTTTAAGTGGCGGATTGGTGTTTGGACACCTTTAATGGTCGAGGTTATCTCTGATAGAATGGGCGAGGGGTTCTAATGCCAAGGCGAACAAAAGAGGAGACAAAGGGCATCCCTGTCTAATGTCATTTGAGATATGTGTGGGATTAGAAAGGTGGTTGTTAACGTAGACTTTGGCCACTGGGGAAGAGTATAGTGCTAAGATAGATGCCAGAATTTGGTTATTAAATCTGAATTTGGATAGAGTTAAGGTACCTTCACACGAAGCGACGCTGCAGCGATAGCGACAACGATGTCGATCGCTGCAGCGTCGCTGTTTGGTCGCTGGAGAGCTGTCACACAGACCGCTCTCCAGCGATCAACTATGCCGAGGTCCCCTGGTAACCAGGGTAAACATCGGGTAACTAAGCGCAGGGCCGCGCTTAGTAACCCGATGTTTACCCTGGTTACCAGCGTAAAATCTAAAAAAAACAAACAGCACATACTTACATTCACGTCCCCCTGCGTCCACTTCCTGACTGACTGAGCGCCGTACAGTGAGAGCAGAGCGGTGACGTCACCGCTGTGCTGCTTTCACTTTCACTTTGCGGCGCTGAGTCAGAGGAGGAAGCAGACTGCAGGGGACGCAATGTGAGTATGTGCTGTTTGTTTTTTTTACATTTTACGCTAGTAACCAGGGTAAACATCGGGTAACTAAGCGCGGCCCTGCGCTTAGTAACCCGATGTTTACCCTGGTTACCAGTGTAAAATATCGCTGGTATCGTTGCTTTTGCTTTCAAACACAACGATACACAGCGATCGGACGACCAAATAAAGTTCTGGACTTTATTCAGCGACCAGCGACATCACAGCAGGATCCTGATCGCTGCTGCGTGTCAAACGAAACGATATCGCTAGCGAGGACGCTGCAACGTCACGGATCGCTAGCGATATCGTTATAATGTCGTTTCGTGTGAAGGTACCTTTAGTTTTAGATAGGTCCAATTAAGCTTATCAAATTTTTTTTTCTGCATCTAGGGTGAGAATAATGGAAGGGAGATTTAAGGAGTTTATTTTGTGTATAATGTTCAGATATCTCCTAGTTCT
This sequence comes from Ranitomeya variabilis, assembly GCF_051348905.1. Taxonomy (NCBI): domain Eukaryota; kingdom Metazoa; phylum Chordata; class Amphibia; order Anura; family Dendrobatidae; genus Ranitomeya; species Ranitomeya variabilis. The sequence goes on from NC_135236.1 coordinate 334,128,574, forward strand.
GTCATCTGTTTGTAGTCCCAAAATGAAACCTAGCTGGTCATTGTTTATCAGGTCATCCTATTTGCTAGGATTTTTGCATATATCTTGAGATAGCTATTTATTAAAGAGATTGGTCTGTAATTTTTAACTTGGGCAGGGTCTCCCTTTGGTTTGAGGATTATAATGATTGTTGCTTGAAGCATCTCTGTAGGAAAGGAACCCTGAGCCAAGGCAGGTTAAAGACCTTTGCAAGGTGAGGAGCTACAAGTAGACCAACATTTTTGAAGTATTCGTTATTGAAGTCATCGGGACCAGGAGATTTCGTAGCTTTAAGATTTTGCATTCTGGCTAGGCTCTCCTCATTAGTGAATGGGGCCGTTAGGGTGGCTAGATCTAAATGTTTAATTTTTCGTAAACTGATTTTTGAAAGGAATTTGTTGATAGATTCCTCATTAAGGGGTTTAATGGAGTGATCTGAGTTAAGATTATACATATTTGAGCAGTATTCGGTGAAGGTGTTCGATATGTCTTTGGGATGGTAGTTGTTTACACCGTTTGGGGATGAAATTTTCTAGATCCTTTGTTTAATTCTAATGTGTTTTAGTCTGTTTGACATATACCTATTTGGCTTATTGAGAGAGTAATATCAGATTGAATTTGCAGGATTTGATAATTCCTTCTTGAGTTTTTGTCTAAGGTCCAAGATTTTTTGTTATAGAGAGAATATAGGGGAAGCAAGACCTGATTGTAAATCTTCTTTAGTTTTAATTGAAGATTGGAGCGAGTTAATTTTCTCCCTGTGTTATTTTTTGTGATTTGATGAAATTTTCATAAGAATTCCCCCAATCACCACCTTGTGGGCATTTCAAATATGGAAAGGGTTGATTTCATCAGAATAATTCTCAAGTATTTTTTTTATTAATGGCCAATTCAATTTCCGTTTTGTAAGAAGGGATTTGTAGTTGAGTGGCATAGCTCATAGCTGTTTGTTTTGGAGGAGAGGGCCTATTAAGAATTTTCCTGATATTGGGAAGAGATCAGAGATATATCTGGGCAGGACTGAGCTTTCTTCAAATTTAGAAAATGTCTGTGACAACTAGATAGATTTAAGATCAAGATTTGTGAACGTTGGAGAAGTGGGCGAATAATTTGTTTTTTTTGCTAGCCAGGAATTTAGGGTTGGGAAGTTATGCCTCGTGGTAGAGAATGAGTCAGTGTGACCATCAGGTACCATATTGAAGTCTCAGAGGAGTATTAATTTTCCCTTCTTTATTGTCCGTATTTTTATAACTAATTTGTTCAGGAATTGGAAGATTTTTTTGTTAGGGCGTAGACATTGAAAATTATGCAGAGGCGGTTGTTGAGGTGGCAGACTAGAATGTGGTATCCTGCGAGTCACCTATCTCCTCGAGTAGTTCAAAAGAAACATTTTTAATCATTGTGGCTACTACAGCTTTTTTCTTTTTGGGTTTGAGAGCTTCAAAGATGTGGAGGTAGTCTCTGTGGTGGAAGTTTGGGTGGTTATCTTTGATAAATTTAGGTTCTTGTAGGCAGATTAGGTCTGAGCGACTATTTTTAATCTCCTTCCATATTGTGAACTGCCTTGTTTTTGATACTGCCTGGTATTTGGCTTTGATATGTGCAGATAACACATGGATTTAGTGCATTTCTGCAGCAGAAATGCACTAAAAACATTTTATTCCTGTGGATTTTCAGCATTTAAGCAATTTAATGGGGAAAGTCAGTAGATAAAACTCAGTACAGCAGCAAGAGACATTAACATATTGATACACTGTGCATGAGATCTCTATAAATAACATCCACTTTGTCGAACTGTAAGACACTGCATTTGTGTTGCAGCTAAGCTGCAAAGCATCATAAACACACCAAAAACTCATCATGGAAACTTATCCTAAGAAGTTAGCAGCGGTTAGGAGGCCATTTAGATGAAATTTTTTTTCTACAGAACTGAAGTCAAATCGCTTAAAAGGAACCTATCAGTAGGGTCAATCCTCCTAACCTGGTAATGATTATGTAGGTCAAAAGAAGTTTAATAAAGTGATACCTTGATATCTGTGATCCGATGTCTCATTCCAGAGAAATCCACATTTTTCTTAATATCTAAATGAGCTGTTAAGATCTATGGGTCGAACATAGATCTTACCAAATGCTCTCCTGATCTACATGTTTCTCACGGGTATGTCCCCCTTTCATTTTATATAATCTCTGGAGGCTAATTCTCAGGAAGATCAGTGGCCTGCCCATAGATATTAACAGCTCATTTACATATTAAGGAAAATGTGTATTGGATCGCAGATATCAAGGTATCATGTTATTCAACTTCCTATGACCTATATGCCCATGCAGACGGTTTTGAAAGGTTGATCCTACTGACAGATTCACTTTTAATAAAAAAAATTTGTAAAGTTAAATCACTTTTAATGCTGGATAGAATTAGCAAATAAGATTTGAAAATGTAGTTAATCTTTAATAAATGCATGTAACGGATACCATACAGAGCGCCCTACAGGACCTAGGGGTACTCGGTACCAGGTCTGGTGGTCCTTATAGGGGAAGTCACAATGTCAGCGCCCCGATCTGTGGCCCTGGGCATCCAAATGAAAGGAAAGGGTATTTGAATAAAGTTTGTTCGTGACGCCACCTGTGGTATTCAGTCAGGGGTGACCGACGCTGCTTAAAGGGGTCCCCTGGAGTGATGGTACTGCAGCAGGGATGGTATGGCTTCCCACAGGTGAAGCTGGGTCCCCAGGGCTCCCAGTGTAGTAGGGACAGATGGTAGATGGTGTAGAAAGAAATAGAGGACATAAGGTTGCAGTCTCTTCACCTCTTTACTGGTGCAAGGCAGTCACAGTCCAGGGTACCAGATCACAGGTGCTGGTATGGTCTAGCCAGCTTGGAAGCTCTTCAGGAATCCCCCTAGCGAGGTGGGGTTGGAAACCTTCCTCTCTGCGCTGCGTTGTACTCCCTTGTTGCCTCATGCCTCACACAAGGTCCTCACTTTCTCTCTGTACCCTTTAGGTAGGACACTACCTGCATGACAGGTAACGCGAGCCTTTTTACAGGGTCTCTAATTATAACCCGGCTCTATGTGTTACTGTGCCTTCCGGTGTTAATGGTAAACAGGTGACTTGAAATCCAGCTGTACTCCGGTTTCTGCCATGGAGCATGAAGTTAGCCCCACAACCTTGTTCTTACAGCTACCGGTATCTGCGCTTCAGCATGGAGGAAGCTCAGTCACAACTTCCCTCCAGCTCTTCACTCTCCTTTGCTCCTGTTCCTCCCTCACTGCCTCTACAACTGTTCTTTTCCTTTCTTTCCTTTCAGGAGCTGCAGCACCTCACGTGGCTGCACAGCCCCTCTTCCTCTCTCAGACTCTCTCCATCTGTTTCCACTCTGCTCTGTCCCTCTGACAGACTCCTCTCACCGACTCCTCTCTCTGTCTCTCCCTCTCACAGACTAACTCACTTCTCCTCCAAGCCAAAATATATATTGTCTAGGGAAGCTCCCCTGAAACCGGGTTCAGAGCTCCCCCTTCTGGCCTGGAGTCAGAACATGTTGCATGTATGTGACTACCTGTCAAAGGGATCCTTCCTCACTTCCAAGCATGGTATCACTCTCCCCGTGAGGAAAGCAATACCACTGTAACAACCAGTTACCTGGGGTGTTATACATACAGTGGCATTAATCACTCAAAGGAAGGAGCCTACATTAAAAAAGATGTATTATTTTTTTACTGAACTCTGCAGGATGCTATAGTGCAGTCTACCAGTCTATTCCTTGCCTTGTTTTTTCACAATATGCTGACAAATTCTGGCCACACAAAAGCCAAAAGGACATATATGGACACATATGTGTGTACAGTACTTTCCTAGTGGACACAACTGGTTTCTGATACTTCCTGTATTTGAACCAGAAAAAAATCACTTGAAAGGGAATGGAAAACTTTTATTATTACTAGTATTATGTAAACAGCGAATGTAGGGAAGGAAGCATGAAGTCTTATTGAAGTTTCAACAGCTGTGCAAGCAGAGAAAGAAGTCAGAGAAGATGAGGCACTGATCTGGCAACTTGTTTAATATAGCAGAGTTACAAACAGTTGTATTTGCATTGCTAGTCGTGTTAAAATATAAAGTTTTCACCTATGCAAGGCCTACTTTTAATTTCTGTTTCAGCTGGTGCTTAGAGAATATACTGCTGCTACTGTCTAAACAGTACACAGAGATGGAATACTACTCTTCTTTCTCTGTAGCAGATTTTTTTTAATACATCCACTTCTAGTGAAAAGATATTAGTAAAAGTTCATAATTTTCTTACTTTTTTTTTAGAAAATAAATGAACTTTTAATAATATTTTTTTACTGGAAGTGAATGTATTCAAAATATCCTAAGGTGATTAGCGCCACATTCGCTTGGAGTTTATTTCCCCTTGAATTCACCACCTACGTGGATCTGAAGCAGAATCAACACACAGTTCTCCAAAGTGAGCTGCACACCGTATGGGATTATACAAGACATGGAGAAAGGTTCCCTAAAAAATTGATTCCTTGAGAATCTCAACGTGCATTTCTTACCGATTGAACGTGAGCATAACCGCAACTAAAAGATTTTTTTACTGTTGATAAAAACGTATTACGCTCAGAGGAAGCGCCACACTTTTCTTTTTTTTCCCTCTTTCCCTAAACCAGGGTATTTCTAAAGGCTTGTGTAGCACATAGACAGAAGTAGCAGCAGAAAAGAAAGTAGCATACAGCTGTACTAAACAGTGTGGCTGTGAATCCAGCACTGAAGCAAAATACATTTTCTAGAAGCTACAGCTTGATCTCCCTATGTCTGTCTCATGTGCTGAGCGTTCATCACTGCTTTTCCCCTGTCAATTTTCCCTAGACTTGTAGATGCTCTATAATCTGACACCTCACTCTGTTGGCACAGCTTTGATCAAGATAGATTTGAGCTTTTTTTTTGCAAAGCAGATTATGAATTTAGGAGGCAGGGAAAGATGTGGCTTATCAGTGCAGAAAGAAGGATATTTTTCTTATAAGATACATTTCAAAGTTTCTTATATCCACCTGTACTATTGATTTATCCAAATTTGTTGAAATTACAATGACCATTAAAGGACCTATAGTTTTCAAAACAGAATGGATATTTGATCTGGTGGGATGAGGGGAAGAACAGAGCAAAGGAATTAATTTTCACAGTAACATTTTGCAAATTATGAAAACTAGGTGAATTGCTTGAACTAACTGCAAAGTCTGTGTTAGAAAAAAAAAATATTTACAGTGGGTACGGAAAGTATTCAGACCCCTTTAAATTTTTCCCTCTTTGTTTCATTGCAGCCATTTGGTAAATCCAAAAAAATTAATTTTTCCACATTAATGTACACTCTGCACCCCATCTTGACTGAAAAAAACAAGAAATGTTGAACTTTTTGGCAATTTAATAAAAAAGAAAAACTGAAATATCACATGGTCATAAGTATTCAGACCCTTTGTCAGACACTCATATTTAAGTCACATGCTGTCCAATTCTTTGTGATCCTCTTTGAGATGGTTCTACTCCTTCATTGGAGTCCAGCGGTGTTTAATTAAACTGATAGGACTTGATTTGGAAAGACACACATAGCTCACAGTGCATGTCAGACCAAATGAGAATCATGAGGTCAAAGAAACCAAGGAGCCAGAGACAGAATTGTGGCAAGGCACAGATCTGGTCAAGGTTACAACAGAATTTCAGCAGTACTCAAGGATCCTAAGAGTACAGTGGCCTCCATAATCCTTAAATGGAAGACGTTTGGGACCATCAGAGGTTTTCCTAGACCTGGCCGTCCAGCCAAAGTGAGCAATCGTGGGAGAAGAGCCTTGGTGAGAGAGGTAAAGAAGAACCCCAAGATCACTGTGGCTGAGCTCCAGAGATGCAGTAGGGAGATGGGAAACAGTTCCACAAAGTCAACTATCATTGCAGCCCTCCACCAATCGGGCCTTTATGGCAGAGTGGCCCGACGGAAGCCTCTCTTCAGTGCAAGACATATGAAAGCCCGCATAGAGTTTGCTAAAAAAAACATGAAGGACTCCCATACTATGAGAAATAAGATTCTCTTGTCTGATGAGATGAAACTAAACCTTGTTAGGGTTGGCAGATTGCACTAAATATAAATTAAGATGACGTGTGATCGCAACCCAGGGTCCACCGTGTGGAGATGTAAAACTGCAGCTAGTAAACAATGGCGGAATCGTGCGGTAAATGATCTTGAAAACACATGTGGTTAAATGGCACCCTGTGTGAATAGAAAGTAATTTCCAAATTCTGTTAGCTTCACAGAGGGGTAAAGACAGAAATACAGCTGTCCCTGGACAGTATGGCGCAGCTAGATTCCATGCTAGTAAAAACAGCGCTATGTGAAATCCCGAACCTTCACAGGTGGACGCAACACTCTCAGGGGCAAGGAAACAGGTAGTGGACACAGTCACAGCACATGCACTCACACAAACTCCTCTCCGGAGGTGCCGGAATTCTAAAGGCTATACGCCTGCCCTGAGCACACACAAACAAGTCCGCACTACCGTAGTGTTCCACACACACATATGACATAAATGATCTTAGCGCACCGATGAGCGCCAAAGATCCTATTATAGACTGTGCCAATCAGACAGGACTTTGTTCGTGGGCCAACCCGGAGCTGGCACAGGACCTGAGCAGCTGACGACTGACCACCAATGAGAGGTTGCCACCTCATGAGCATGCTCAGTAGAGCGAATCCTGGACTTAGTCTCAAGAATGACTGCTCGCTGCTGTCTATTATTAGTTACCATAGCTGAACCCGGAGAGGCAGCGGTAACAATGCGCACAGCCTGAGTCTGAGCAAGACTCTGAGACCGACGTCTTTACTGAGTAGCATCTACTGCGGTTGAGACCAAATGGGAGACCACAGGAGAAGATAAGGCTTGGGATCCATCCTGTGCAGAGGGAGAATCCCGGCGTCTAACAGACTTTTTTGTTGATAAATCTATGCGGTATGTGTGGAGAAAACCAGACACTGCTCATCACCTGCCCAATACAATCCCAACAGTGAAACATGGTGGTGGCAGCATAATACTATGGGGGTGTTTTTCAGTTGCAAGGACAGGACGACTGGTCATTGAAGGAAACATGAATTCGGCCAATACAGGGATATCCTGGATGAAATCCTCTTCCAGAGTGCTCTGGACCTCAAACCTGGCCGAAGAATCACCTTCCAACAAGACAATGACCCCAAGCACACAGCTAAAATAACAAAGGTGTGGCTTCAGAACATCTCTGTGACCATTCTTGATTGGCCCAGCCAGAGCCCTGACCTAAACCCAATTGAGCATCTCTGGAAAGACCTGGAAATGGCTGGCAACCAACTTTTCCCCATCCAACCTCATGGAACTGGAGAGGATCTGCAAAGAAGATTGGCAGAGGATCCCCAAATCCAGGTGTGAAAAACTTGTTGCAACATTCCCAAGAAGACTCATGGCTGTACTAGCTAAAAGGGTGCTTCTACTCAATACTGAGCAAAGGGTGTGAATACTTATGACAATGTGATATTTCAGTTTTTCTTTTTTTTAATACGTTTGCAAAAATTACTACATTTCTGTTTTTTTAAGTCAAGATGGGTTGCAGAGTGTTAGGGGTCGATTTCCCACCTCTGCACAGGGGGAATCTCGGTCCATCTCCACTGCGGTCTCCCATTCTTCTCCTGCTGCAGTGGAGTCTGCTCAGCGGAGACGTCGGCCCCAGCATCTCGCTCAGTCTGACTCTGTGCAAAGGGTTACTGCTGCTTTTCCAGCTTCTGCCATTGAAGCCAGTGCTGGGCAGCGGCGAGCAGACGCTTTTGGGACTAAGTCCCGCTTTTCTCCTTCTGAGCATGCCCAGGGTAAGATCTCTTATTGGAGATCGAGGGTCACATGCTTAGATACTGCAGCAAAGGCCATTGGTTCTCCTGGAAGGTCCTGAAGGTGCTCAGGCTTTGTGGCAGCTTCTCATAGGTCCTTCTAGGAAGGTCTTGTTCGTGATTCAGCTATAAAAGGCTTGCATGGCCGCACGGACATGCGCTAGTATCAATTCAAATATGTGCTTTGTGCCAGTATGGTTATGCATGAATGTGTTCAGGGATTCGGCTGAAATAAGCCCCTAGAATACCGGCTTCTCCGGTGAGGAGATTGTGTGTTTGTATTCAGGGACCCGGCTGAAATAAGCCCCTAGAATACCGGCTTCTCCGGTGAGGAGACTGTGTGTGCATAACCACTGACTGCTATCAGTTTGGCAGCAAGCTTGCACTCCTGTGAGGCTAACAGGGCGCAGTGCTTTCCTCTCACGGCTGCTCTGTGAGGTAACAGAGCTAGTCTATACCGCCAAACAGTGCCACCATTCACTAGCAGCAGGTTCTCCTGCACGGTGGACCCCGGGCTGCGAACGCACCATCTATATATATAATTGTCTAAGGGTTTTTCTGTCTGTCTGTCTGTCTGTCCTGGAAATCCCGCGTCTCTGATTGGTCGAGGCCTGGTGGCCTCGACCAATCAGAGACGGGCACAGTATCGATGTAGATGTCATAATGGTTGCCATGGCGACGATGATGTCATAAAGGTTGCCTCGACCAATCAGCGACGGGCACAGTCTGCCGCAAATTCTGGAATCATCATTGTCCATATACTACGGGGACATGCATATTCTAGAATACCCGATGCATTAGAATCGGGCCACAATCTAGTTTATAATAAACATCTATTTTTACTCGGTGCGTTCCGCTAGCCCTAACACAGAGTGTACATTAATGAGAAAAAAATGAACTGCAATGAAACAAAAAGTGAAAAATGTAAAGGGGTCTGAATACTTTCCGTACCCACTGTATATCCAGAACAATGACACAAAAAATAGGGCTAGAATTCATATTTGAGACTGAGTCTCTGTTAGAGGTTCAGACACAAGTTCTGTCAATTTTACCATATACTACACTTTTTTTTAATATGATGGGCTTTCAAACAAACCCACTTGTGGTCAGTGGGGTCTGAATGGTGTATCTTAATTCTCTCATCGAATTTATCCATTTCTTGCAAGAGTTACATTTATCTGTTATGCTATGGTGAACCTACCCTCAATAAAAATAGGTAAAATGTACAGTACAGTTATATGAAAAAGTTTGGGCACCCCTATTAATCTTAAGCTTAATGTTTTATAAAAATTGTTTTTTTTGCAACAGCTATTTCAGTTTCATATATCTAATAACTGTTGGACACAGTAATGTTTCTGCCTTGAAATGAGGTTTATTGTACTAACAGAAAATGTGCAATCTGCATTCAAACAAAATTTGACAGGTGCATAAGTATGGGCACCTCACCAGAAAAGTGACATTAATATTTAGTAGATCCTCCTTTTGCAAAAATAACAGCCTCTAGTCGCTTCCTGTAGCTTTTAATGAGTTCCTGGATCCTGGATGAAGGTATTTTTGACCATTCCTCTTTACAAAACAATTCCAGTTCAGTTAAGTTTGATGGTCGCCGAGCATGGACAGCCCTCTTCAAATGATCCCACAGATGTTCAATGATATTCAGGTCTGGGGACTGGGATGACCATTCCAGAACAGTGTAATTGTTCCTCTGCATGAATGCCTGAGTAGATTTGGAGCGGTGTTTTGGATCATTGTCTTGCTGAAAGATCCATCCCCTGCGTAACTTCAACTTTGTCACTGATTCATGAACATTATTGTCAAGAATCTGCTGATACTGAGAGCAATCCATGTGTCCCTCAACTTTAACAAGATTCCCGGTGCCGGCATTGGCCACACAGCCCCAAAGTATGATGGAACCTCCACCACATTTTACTGTGGGTAGCAAGGGTTTTTCTTGGAATGCTGTGTTTTTTTGCCGCCATGCATAATGCCTTTTTGTATGACCAAACAACTCAATCTTGGTTTCATCAGTCCACAGGATCTTCTTCCAAAAAGAAATTGGCTTCTCCAAATGTGCTTTTGCATACCTCAGCCGTTTGTTTGTGGCGTGCTTGCAGAAACGGCTTTTTTCGCATCACTCTCCCATACAGCTTCTCCTTGTGCAAAGTGCGTTGTATAGTTGACCGATGCACAGTGACACCATCTGCAGCAACTTGATGCTGCAGCACTCTGGAGGTGGTCTGAGGATTGTCCTTGACTGATCTCACCATTCTTCTTCTCTGCTTTTCTGATGTTTTTCTTGGCCTGCCACTTCTGGCCTTAACAAGAACTGCACCTGTGCTCTTCCATTTCCTTACTATGTTCCTCACAGTGGAAATTGACAGGTTAAATCTCTGAGACAGCTTTTTGTATCCTTCCCCTGAACAACTATGTTGAATAATCTTTGTTTTCAGATCATTTGACAGTTGTTTTGAGGAGCCCATGATGCCACTCTTCAGAGGAGATTCAAACAGGAGAACAACTTGCAAGTGGCCACTTTAAGTAGCTTTTCTCATGATTGCATACACCTGGCTATGAAGTTCAAAGCTCAATGAGGTTACAAAACAAAAAAAAGTGCTTTAGTAAGTCAGTAAAAAGTAGGTAGGAGTATTCAAAACAAGAAAATGATAAGTGTGCCCATACTTATGCACCTGTCAAATTTTGTTTGAATGCAGATTGCACATTTTTTGTTAGTACAATAAACCTCATGATTAATAGGGGTGCCCAAACTTTTTCATATAACTGTACATATATTGAGAACTTAAACTGCTGCCGCATAGTTACATATACACTTATGAAAATCACACATGCAGAAAACATTAACCTAACACTTAGGACAGTTTCACACACCCATGTTTTAAGATCCATAATCAAACTGCGATGTAAGAAATGGTCACAGGTCTCCTGACGTGGATTTGGCAGCCTGATACATGCGTATGAGACTAGTGCTAAGTTCAGGTCAGGAGATCCTAGACCAGTCTGTGCATCACAGTCCGAGTACAGACCACAAAACAAAAATGTGCGAAACTGGCTTTAAAGCATTATAATATGAAGATGGAACAAGCATTTTCAATGGCTTGTGCTGTGTAATATGGCAAATTAAGTGTGCTGCATCCTGATATGTAACATGTCATGTCATGTTAACATTTTCTACATCTGTATATATTTCCTGCATCTAGGGCTGTGTGCAGCAATCACCTAACAGAAGTTTGCACTATAGTAAAATGTCATATCAGATTTGCCAACCACACTGTAATACTGCCAGATTGAACTTTTCAGTGTTAGAAACAATGGCCAGTATAGAGTAGATACTGTTTTAATACAACAGAAAAGGTTATAAATTTCACTAATACAACATGTTTTCATACAAGTTATACTGCATCACAACTTCAATTTTTGTGGTTTCATTCTATGAAAATCTGAAATAGTAGCACTTTGAAGAGACATGCACACTGTAGTGTCCTTCCCTATACCAGAGCTATGTTCCATACACCCACTGAATGCAAGAACAAAAAGGGAGTAAGGAGAATCAAGAGAGAATAACAAAGTGACCCTTGATCTCTCATAAAAAAGTCTATGATGCTTTTGTTTTTCTTTAATAAAATTATAGAGCAAAGAGGTCAAATAAAATAGGTCAGTTCGCTTTCAGTTTTTGTCTGTTGTCTGCTTTGTTAAAAATAAAAATCAATTCCCTTCTATTATTCCTTTGCTAACTGTGAATTCACAATACTGCTCTAACAGAGGAGAAAACTCTATTATATACAAAGCCGAAAACTGCTAAGATCTAAAACCAATGCCTGGCGTTTACAAGGTCTCTCACCAATGAACAGTATGTAAAAGAAACATTTATCAAATGTCTATAATCATTGTTAAACAAAAGAAAATACACAGGTCAGAAGATCCACATTTTAAGTCAGATCATGTATCATCAACATTTTAATTTAGTAACTAATACTTACCTAAATTTGGCCGTAAAGGTGCTTCTGTTGGAGCTGAAAAAAAAAATCAAACATGTTCAGTATGAATTTTGATATAGCTCTACAGGTCAGTAATCATTGTAGGGCGCAATCAGTATCAGGTTATTACAATGGAATATCATTGTGGACATTCTGTTACATGATCCCTCTTACTTTTTATTGCCTCCTTTTTCCATTTTTCAGTCATTTCACTTTGAATTGAAAGAGTCTAATAGATCAGTTATCAGATTAAAGTAACTACTAATTAACCCATTACAATTCATTATTTCTAAGGTCACCTGATAGTCTAGTCAGCTATTAAAATCTGTATTCTACAGGTCCGTAAACCTTTATTTATTGGTGGCTGTTTAACACTAGGACTATCACACTGGTCACCCCCCTAGAACTACTGAATGGAGTCATTTTGACTCCTGGCTTTTTTTTTTTTTTTTTTTTATAGAGTTTCTTGCTCCTGGTATTGTTGTATCTTTAATTTATAGAATGTATAGAATGAATATAGAATGTATAGAATGCAAAACAGCAAGGCTATGGTCAGGTGCACACTTCTTCTAGCCATATTAGCAGTTAGCAAAACTGCAGGCCATATTATACAGAAATTATGTAGTCCACTCGAGAGTTCACTGGTTCAGTGACAGATGTCCTGAAAATGTCCTGTGTATGTCAAGTATATTTGCAAAAATACTTATTCTAAGGCTAAGCCAACATTTATTCTAAACATACAAGAAAATGAAAACTAAAAGAAATAATAACATTTAGGGACAAAGACTAGCAAGATATAGTAGGGAGTCAAAATGACTCCCTTTGGTAATTAAAGGTAAACTTTGAAAAAAAGGTACCTTTTTTTCAAAAATTATTTATTGTCACAAAATCTTTTTTCGCATCCTAAATGAGTAAAAGTCACCAAGTCTCATGCCAGAATTTGGAAAAATGTAGTCACAGAAGAGAAACAAAAATTGCAAAATGACTCCATCGGTAGCTCTAGTGTTAATAGCCTTGTTAACACAGGCAGACCATGGTAAATGATGCACACTCAACAATCTATGATAAATTGTTTAGTGCACATAGGCTTCCACAGATCTCGGCAATGTGAGTTTTGTTTACTCAATTCGATGCACAAAAGATCACTTCATCTGATGAAAAAATCATTTTACTTGATCACTGGTGGATCAACAGTCTGTTTACACTGAAAGGTTATCATGAACAAGTCTTTAACTTGCTCACCACACATCTAGATAAGTTCCTTTGGGGGTCTAATTTCCAAAATGGTGTCACTTGTGGGATGTTTTCACTGTTTAGGCACATCAGAGCCTGTCCAAACGTGACATGGCGTCTGATGTCAATTCCAGCCAATTCTGCGTTGAAAAAGTCAAACGGTGCTCCTTCCCTTCCAAACTCTGCCGTGCACCCAAACAGTGCTTTACCCCCACATATTGGGTATCAGCGTATTCAGGAAAAATTGCACAACAACTTTTGTCATTAACTTTCTCTTTTTAAACTTGTAAAAATAAAAAAAAAATTGGTTGTGAATAAAATGTGAAAAAAAGTTGTGTTCATTTTTTCCTTCCACATTGCTTCAGTTCCTGTGAAGCAAGTAAAGGGTTAATAAACTTCACGAATGGTGTTGTAAAAATGAGAAATCACTGGTCGACTTTTAACCCTTATAACTTCCTAACAAAAAAAATATTGTTTTCAAAATTGTGCTGATGTAAAGTAGACATGTGGAAAATGTTATTTATTAAAGGGAACCGGTCACCCACAAAATCGAAGATGAGCTAAGCTCACCAGCATCAGGTGCTAAACTACAGCATTCTGTAATGCTGTAGATAAGCCCCCGATGTATCCTGAAAGATGAGAAAAAGAGGTTAGATTATACTCATCTGGGGGGCAGTCCGATCCGATGGACGTCGCGGTTCGGTCCAGGGCCTCCCATCTTGGAGGCCCCGGACTGGACTGCGACACCCATTGGACCGGACCGCAGCGGGACCACTCCTGGGTGAGTATAATCTAACCTCTTTTTCTCATCTTTCAGGATACATCGGGGGCTTATCTACAGCATTACAGAATGCTGTAGATAAGCCCGATGCCGGTGGCCTTAGCTCATCTTCGATTTTGGGGGTGACAGGTTCCCTTTAAGTATTTTGTGTGACATACAGTACAGACCAAAAGTTTGGACACACCTTCTCTTTTAAAGATTTTTTTGCATTTTCATGACTATGAAAATTGTACATTCACACTGAAGGCATCAAAACTATGAATTAACACATGTGGAATTATATACTTAACAAAAAAGTGTGAAACAACTGCTTTGCACACTCTTGGCATTCTCTTGATGAGCTTCAAGAGGTAGTCACCGGTAATGGTCTTCCAATAATCTTGAAGGAGTTCCCAGAGATGCTTAGCACTTGTTGGCCCTTTTGCCTTCTCTCTGCGGTCCAGCTCACCCCAAACCATCTCGATTGGGTTCAGGTCTGGTGACTGTGAAGGCCAGGTAATCTGGCGTAGCACCCCATTACTCTCCTTCTTGGACAAAAAGCCCTTACACAGCCTGGAGGTGTGTTTGGGGTCATTTTCCTGTTGAAAAATAAATGATGGTCCAACTAAACGCAAACCGGATGGAATAGCATGCCGCTGCAAGATGCTGTGGTAGCCATGCTGGTTCAGTATGCCTTCAATTTTGAATAAGTCCCCAACAGTGTCACCAGCAAAGCACCCCCACACCATCACACCTCTTTCTAAATGCTTCACGGTGGGAACCAGGCATGTAGAGTCCATCCGTTCACCTTTTCTGCGTCACACAAAGACACGGTGATTGGAACCAAAGATCTCAAATTTGGACTCATCAGACCAAAGCACAGATTTCCACTGGTCTAATGTCCATTCCCTGTGTTCTTTAGCCCATACAAGTCTCTTCTGCTTGTTGCCTGTCCTTAGCAGTGGTTTCCTAGCAGCTATTTTACCATGAAGGTCTGCTGCACAAAGTCTCCTTTTAACAGTTGTTGTAGAGATGTGTCTGCTGCTAGAACTCTGTGTGGCATTGACCTGGTCTCTAATCTGAGCTGCTTTTAACCTGCGATTTCTGAGGCTGGTGACTCAGATAAACTTATCCTCAGAAGCAGAGGTGACTCTTGGTCTTCCTTTCCTGGGGCGGTCCTCATGTGAGCCAGTTTCTTTGTAGCGCTTGATGGTTTTTGCCACTGCACTTGGGGACACTTTCAAAGTTTTCCCAATTTTTCAGACTGACTGACCATCATTTCTTAAAGTAATTATGGCCACTCGTTTTTCTTTACTTAGCTGCTTTTTTCTTGCCATAATACAAATTCTAACAGTCTATTCAGTATAACTATCAGATGGTCCCAACACCATTTATAAGGCAAGAAATCCCACTTATTAAACCTGACAGGACACACCTGTGAAGTAAAAAACATTCCCGATGACTACCTCTTGAAGCTCATCAAGAGAATGCCAAGAGTGTGCAAAGCAGTCATGAAAGCAAAAGGTACCTACTTTGAAGAACCTAGAATAGAAGACATAATTTCAGTTGTTTCACACTTTTTTGTTCAGCATATAATTCCACATGTGTTAATTCATAATTTTGATGCCTTTAGTGTGAATGTACAATTTTCATAGTCATGAAAATACAGAAAAATCTTTAAATGAGAAGGTGTGTCCAAACTTTTGGTCTGTACTGTATCTCTCTGATCTAAGGGCATAAAAATTCAAAGTTTGAAAATTGCAAACTTTTCAAAATTTTTGGCATATTTCTGTTTTTTCATAATTTTTCATAAATAAACGCAAGTCATATCGAATACATTTTACTGCTAACATGAAGTACAATGTCACGAAAAAACAATCTCAGAATCAGTGGGATCTGTTGAAGCGTTCCAGAGTTATTATCCCATAAAGTGACAGTGGTCAGAATTGTAAAGATTGGCTTGGTCATTAAGTACCAAATTCACTAAGGCATTAAACATTTTGGAAAATGAGGCCTCTACTGGGTACACATGGATGGTATAGTGAAGCTGTGAATGGTAATTACATGAGTTAATTTTGCATACTTTGATGAATTTCGTACTACAGAACACCCTAAATAAATACATTAAATTGTCAAAGAATGTATGGGAGAAAGCTATCCAGATATGGACTGAGGAAGAAATACACTACTGTTCAAAAGTTTAGGGTCACCCAGACAATTTTATTAATCAAATGAGATGACAAATGAATTGAAAATCTAGTCCAGACATTGACAAGGTTAAAAAAAAAAAAAATTATTTGAAATAATTTTCTCCTTCAAACTTTGTTTTCGTCAAAGAATGCTCCCTTTGCAGCAATTACAGCATTGCAGACCTTTGGCATTCTAGTAGTTTATTTGCTGAGGTAATCTGGAGAAATTTCACCCAATGCTTCCAGAAGCCCCTCTCAAGTTGGTTTGGTGGAGGTGTGCTTTGGGTCATTGTCCTGTTGTAGGATGAAATTGGCTCCAATCAAGCACTGTCCACAGGGTATGGCATGGTATTGCAAAATGGAGTGATAGCCTTACTTATTCAAATTCCTTTTTACCTTGTGTACAAATCTCCCACTTTACTAGCAACAAAGCAACCCCAGACCATCACATTACCTCCACAGTGCTTGACAGATGGTGTCAGGCACTCTTCCAGCATCTTTTCAGTTGTTCTACGTCTCACAAATGTTCTTCTGTGTGATCCAAACACCTCAAACTTGGAATCGTCTGTCCATAACACTTTTTTCCAATCTTCCTCTGTCCAATGTCTGTGTTCTTTTGCCCATATTAATCTTTACCTTGTATTAGACAGTCTCAGATATGGCTTTTTCTTTGCCACTCTGCCCTGAAGCCAGCATCCCGGAGTCGCCTCTTCACTGGCATTTTGCGTGTACTATTTAATGAACCTGCCAGTTGAGGACCTGTGAGGCGTCGATTTTTCAAACTACAGACTCTAATGTACTTGTCTTCTTGCTCAGTTGTGCTGAGGGGCCTCCCACTTTGCTTTCTACTCTGGTTAGAGCCTGTTTGTGCTCTCCTCTGAAGGAAGTAGTTGTAGGAAATCTTCAGTTTCTTGTCAATTTCTCACATGGCATAGCCTTCATTTCTAAGAGAAAGAATAGAATGTCGAGTTTCACATGAAAGTTCTTTTTTTCTGCCCATTTTGAGAGTTTCAATGGAACCAACAAATGTAATGCTCCAGATTCTCAACTAGCTCAAAGGAAGGTCAGGTTTATAGCTTCTCTAATCAGCCAAACTCTTTTCAGCTGTGCTAATGCAGCGGCCCAGAGCCCTGGTCGTTGCAGTACTGTGGCTCCGCCACTAAGGGGAGCTGTGGTACGTCTGATGGCACTGAAGGAGTTCATCTGATCAGGTATCACAGACACCAATACATTTCACAGTCGGGCCTCCAGGGGGAGCTAAGGGTTCTATTCATTAGGCCACTCCTCACACACTGGTAAAACTGGGGGTCAGGCAGGAAGTTAGATGAGAAAGCTGACTGGGTTGGAACCAGGCAACACCTTGTGGCAGAGGGTGTTGTGGGGGAAGATACAGTAGGGTCTCTGTCAGGGGTGGGATCCTGGCAGAGGCTTGGCAACTTGAGCGAACGTAACGGGACCGTGCCTGCTCAGCATAGCGGCGGTGCCCAAGGAAGGATCAGAAGCGAGATAGATTGTGCTGAGTGAGAAACGAGATCAAAGCATAAAGGCGAACACCAGTAGGAGTCGTGCTGTAAGACCGAAGCAACATCCTACTGAGGCGCACAACCAGTGGCCGGAACGCCGAGGGAGTATCACAATATTCAGCTTCAAGCAATACTCTAAACAGCGGCAGGACAGTCAGTCTAAGGTGGGCTGTCTCACTTGAATCACCTATGCAGTCTTGGGGGGCAACTTGTGGAGAGGGGCGACTCTAGGGTCCCGGAAGAGCTCCGAGCCTACCCGTCAAACGGGTGCCGTCCCAACCGTAACATCAGGGAGGGACGGAGGATTAGCAGAACATCATCTAATCGAGTTGTGAGGGAACTTAAGAAACAGACACAACAGTTGTGGGGACTTTCCGTAAGCACAGCAGGGAAGGACCGCAACACATAGCGCTAGAAGGAAGGCACAGATTTCCACCTGCTAAGAGAACTCTGGAGGTGCCATTGGACCGGCCGGACTTGCGCAGCCTGGTTATCCGGATTCCGGACTGAGGACCCAGAGATCTTCAGTAAAGAGGTAAAGAGACTGCAACTTGGTGTCCTTGTTATTTACTGCACCGCACCACTATCATCATCATCCAATTACACCGATCTCTTCCATTTTACTGTGCGCCCCTCGGCAGGGTCACGGACCGGGGTCTAGCCACCGTGACAACCCCAGAGCAGAGACTCAGAGGCCCGGTACCGGGTACCCCTCGGCCCTGCGGCAGTGGGGGCGCTACAACTTGGCATCACGAACAGGATCTACTTAAGCCTGAAGAATCAGGTCATGTGTGCCTTGGAACTGTGAGTTATTGTGCTTGGACTGTATTATGCTGCAAAGACTGTGCTACGACATTCTCCGCCAAAACCGCCGCCATTACGGTACTATGTGGCGCCCAGGAAGGATGGGGCGTGTCATCGTGGGCGTAGCCTGGAAGAGTGGCGCGAAGATGGAGCCCGCCCCTCACAGGTACTATTATGTCCAGAAGATATGCCCATCAAGGAAAAGGGCCCGCCTCCTAGTGTGGGACGGTGGAGGAGAGAGGGGCCGCCCTCCGGAAGGGGAGGAGCGAAAACCTCTGAACGCCACGAGGCAGAATCCGATTGGCAGCATGGAGCGCGGAAGTCACCCCGGAGAGGGAGAGAAGACCCGTACCAGGCCCCACCAATGGGAGCTGAAAGAGCTCTTACCAGGCTGCGCGAATCAGGAGATCCTCGGGGCGGAGGTAGAGGAGCTGTGCCGACAGTTCCAGAGTTTGTGCCAGCGAGCAACCACCCCCGGCGAGGAGCCGCACCAGCACCAGGCACCGATCCCGCAGCTGACGACAGAGGAGACCGGCACCGGAGATGCTTCAGAAGCAGGTAATGGTGCCGGCCCTGGCGTGGCGACTGAAGAGCCCCTGCTGGTGGATGTAGACTCACCCCCACCACGACCACCCGGGCGGGTGTGTAGCCGCATCGAATGCGAGAGGCCCTGGGAAACTCTGCAGACAGCCGATAGCCCCCTGCGACCCATCAAGCAGCCCACGCAGCTTCAGGGAGAATGGGTAACCTTCAAATGGACCCGCGCGGCCACTACCAATCTGATGGGGTTTCCAGGGGATGTCCAGGAGGAGGGGGAGAGTATTGAGGTCATCCGCCAAAGGGAATACCGCCAGCAGCTGCGCCAGCAGGAAGAGGAGTGGGCCCGCAAGAAGGAGCTCCGGCGTCAGGCTGAGCGAGAAAAGGACCTTCAAACTAAAGCCCAGGTCAGGCAGGCTGCTGAGGAGAACTGGGGCCCGCAGCGCTGCGGCATGATCAGCACCTTTCGACTGCAGGGAGGTTGGGGCTTCATTAAAGAGTCCGGCCTTGCCTTGGAGGTGTTTGTAAACTGGCGGGACGTAGAGGCGCACCTCATGGAGGGACACCCAGGCCGGGATCTCTACCCAGGGGACCGGGTTCGGTATACCCGCCATTGGGGAGACAAGGGGTGGTATGCCTTGCATGTGCGTAAATACAAGCCGGAAGTGACACCACCATCCTCAGATGATTCACCGGGACCCGCGGCCATTGCTTCCATCTCCCTGTGTGCCAAGTGTATGCGGGCCATCACTCCGAGGAGAACCGTGAGTACCCAGACCCCTATCCAGGGTGCTGATGCCCTTTACGTGGTGGCAGGAGGAGGGCGGTACTCACGGAAGCCGTCCCCAGACTTGGTAGGATAAACCTCGATACCATGAGTATGTATATAGTTACTGTTCTTCTGTTTTGCTGCTAAACCCGTTCAGGGTTAACTTTTTAAAGGGATCCCTTCGTTGACCCGGGACCCCTATTGTTTTGTTTATTTTTCTAAGCTTTTGCACAAGTTACCAGAACTGCCGCCATCATGAACAGTGCATGATACAAACTTTTTGTAAATAGTTTGCACCTTATTAAAGGTGCTCCCTACTGGTTTTACTTCAAAAAGGACTCTTTGTGAAGATACCACACTGGAACCTTTGCTGAGTACGGACTGGTAGCTTGAGCAGAGATGCTACCTCATAGAGACTTGGTCCCCTCTTAAAGGGGATGTTCATGTGTTGCACTTAAAGAATGGTATTGCTTTGAGACTGATAGATAGCAATAATGTCTTAACGAGAGAAAGTGATGATAATGCTTGCATGAAAAGGTTATATGTATCCAACTAGTTAATTGTAAAGAAATGCTGATGATGTTCCCCGAAAGAAAGTGAAAGCTAGAAGAAAGATGCAGTGGGCCCGTAGGGGTAGACGTAGTGTCCAGCATACATGTCAGTAAGAAAAATAATGAGAAGGTTTAATGTTCTATAGGAAATGTTTGATAATGTTGATAGACAACGAGGACAGAAGGTAAACCCTGAGTCCTCATAGGAGTCATGTAGAGATGGCTCAGTGCTCTTAAACTGAACGTGATGATGTGTTCTATACTGTGTATAGTAGTTGAAAAGACAGAAGGCTCGGGCTGAAAGGAGCGGTCCTGTAAGGAAGGAGAGGCAGTAGGTCTGGTGCCGTTAGGACAGGCGGTCCTGCAGATTTAAAGAAGGAGAATGTAAAAGTTAAATTGCCTTATAATGTGATTATAAGAAGGTCTTTAGCGGATTCAGAGTGTACATCCTTAAAGGCGATGTTAAGTTATTGTTCAAAAGTTTGTACTAGTAGAATACCCGGTTGGGTAAGAAAAGTTATTTATAGCATGTTGCTATGATATTTAACCATGTTTGTAACATTCAAGTGTCCTCACCTCCCATAAAGGGAAGCTCTGTTTAAATAAACTTATTGTTATTGCACTCAACAAAACTGTATGTCTTTTTGCTAACTTGTATTGTTGTTTTCTTCCCAGTCCCGGAGTACTGTGTTTAACCAGGGGGGAGTGCAGCGCCCCAGAGCCCTGGTCATTGCAGTACTGTGGCTCCGCCACTAAGGGGAGCTGTGGTACGTCTGATGGCACTGAAGGAGTTCATCTGATCAGGTATCACAGACACCAATACATTTCACAGTCGGGCCTCCAGGGGGAGCTAAGGGTTCTATTCATTAGGCCACTCCTCACACACTGGTAAAACTGGGGGTCAGGCAGGAAGTTAGATGAGAAAGCTGACTGGGTTGGAACCAGGCAACACCTTGTGGCAGAGGGTGTTGTGGGGGAAGATACAGTAGGGTCTCTGTCAGGGGTGGGATCCTGGCAGAGGCTTGGCAACTTGAGCGAACGTAACGGGACCGTGCCTGCTCAGCATAGCGGCGGTGCCCAAGGAAGGATCAGAAGCGAGATAGATTGTGCTGAGTGAGAAACGAGATCAAAGCAATAAGGCAAACACCAGTAGGAGTCGTGCTGTAAGACCGAAGCAACATCCTACTGAGGCGCACAACCGGTGGCCGGAACGCCGAGGGAGTATCACAATATTCAGCTTCAAGCAATACTCTAAACAGCGGCAGGACAGTCAGTCTAAGGCGGGCTGTCTCACTTAAATCACCTATGCAGTCTTGGGGGGCAACTTGTGGAGAGGGGCGACTCTAGGGTCCCGGAAGAGCTCCGAACCTACCCGTCAAACGGGTGCCGTCCCAACCGCAACATCAGGGAGGGACGGAAGATTAGCAGAACATCATCTAATCGAGTTGTGAGGGAACTTAAGAAACAGACACAACAGTGGTGGGGACTTTCCGTAAGCACAGCAGGGAAGGACCGCAACACATAGCGCTAGAAGGAAGGCACAGATTTCCACCTGCTAAGAGAACTCTGGAGGTGCCATTGGACCGGCCGGACTTGCGCAGCCTGGTTATCCGGATTCCGGACTGAGGACCCAGAGATCTCCAGTAAAGAGGTAAAGAGACTGCAACTTGGTGTCCTCGTTATTTACTGCACCGCACCACTATCATCATCATCCAATTACACCGATCTCTTCCATTTTACTGTGCGCCCCTCGGCAGGGTCACGGACCGGGGCCTAGCCACCGTGACAACCCCAGAGCAGAGACTCAGAGGCCCGGTACCGGGTACCCCTCGGCCCTGCGGCAGTGGGGGCGCTACACTAACATACTTGCACAAGGGTTTTCAAGAGTATTCTAACCATCCATTAGCCTTCTTACACAGTTAGCAAACACAAAGTGCCATAAGAACACTGGAGTGATGGTTTTTGGAAATAGGCCTCTATACACCTATGAAGATATTGCATTACAAAACAGATGTTTGCAGCTAGAATAGTCAATTACCACATTAACAATGTATAGAGTGTATTTCTGAATAATTTAATGTTGGCTTCATTGGAAAAAACTGTGCTTTTCTTTAAAAAAACGAAATTTCTAAGTGACCCTAAACTTTTGAACGG
The DNA here is from genome assembly GCF_051348905.1 of Ranitomeya variabilis. NCBI lineage: Eukaryota > Metazoa > Chordata > Amphibia > Anura > Dendrobatidae > Ranitomeya > Ranitomeya variabilis. The sequence continues at coordinate 334,150,997 of NC_135236.1, forward strand.
TAGTGTATATGTGACCAGAATGAATACAGTCTTTTCCAACAGATGTTACCAATGGGAGACAACAAGAAACACAATAAGTTAGCAAAAAGCAAAAACTGTATGGCCAAGTTCAAGTCCTTTTTTAGATGCTGTCCTCATGTTTTTAAATGGTTTTTAGGCAAAGTACTCTCACAAACACAGCTGCAGATTAGAAAAGTTTGCTTTTATGCACAGTTCTAGATCACAGATATGGGCGCATAAAAGTAGAAAAATGTGGTTTTACGCACAGTACTATCAGAGATATAAGCCAATAAGAGTAGAAAATTTGTTTTTACGCCCAGTACTATCACAGACATTGGTTTATGAGAGTAGACAAAAATCTTTTTACGCACAGTATTATGAGAGACATGGGTGCATAAGAGTAGAAAATTTTGTTGTACTACCAGAGACATGGGTGCAGAAGAGTAGAAAAATTAGTTTTTATGTACAGTACTATCAGAGACACGGGTGCATAAGTGTAGAAAAATTTGTTTTGACGCACATGACTCACACAGACATGGTTGCCGATTAGAAAAAAACTTTCGGTATGCACAGTACAAACACAGACACAGGTGCAGAGCATACATAAAGAGCCTCTTTGGAAAACTGAGCACACTCAAAACCTAATACTGCCCATCATTACAGCTGCATCCTGTACCTACGCTAAGCAGAAATAAAAAATAATAATCTTAAAACAGGAGGAAGAGGTCCAAGTGGAGGTGGAGTAGGAGGAAGAGGTAGAGGTGGACATGGCCATGTAGGTGGAAGAGGTAGGGGAGGAGGAATCCAACCCAGTTTTTTGTGGTTTTTTTATTCTTTTTTAGGGTTGTTTGGGGAACTGACTTAAAAATATAGAATTAACTGAATTAAAAATAACAATCCAGAACCAGTAGGTGGAAATCCAACTGGAGGAGGTGGACATGGCGGTGGAGTTGGAAGCGGCAAGGAGGAGTAATTCAACAATGTTTTTGCGTGGGTTTTGGGTTTTTTGTTGCATTTTTTATTTTTTTCATGTAACTGACTTAAAACAATATAAAATTAACAAAACTAAAATTAGCATTCTAGAACCAGGAGGTGCAGTTCCAAGTTGAGGAGGAAATTGATATGGCAGTATAGGTGGAAGAGGCAGACGAGGAGTAATTCAATACCATTTGTGTTTTTTTGTATTTATTTTCAGATTTTTTTTTTATGGAAATGACTTTAACCGCTTTACCCCTGAAGGTGGTTTGCATGTCAATGACCGGGCCAATTTTTACAATTCTGACAACTGTCATTTTATGAGGTAATAACTCAGAAACACTTCAACAGATCCCAGTAATTCTGAGAATGTTTTTTCGTGACATATTGTACTTCATTATAGTGGTAAAAATTACTCGGTATGACTTGCGTTTATTTGTGGAAGAAAATGGAAATCTGGCAAAAATTTTGCAATTTTGCAATTTTCCATATTTGAATTTTTATGTCCTTAAATCACAGAGATATGTCACACAAACCAGTTAATAAGTAACATTGCCGACATGTCTACTTTATATCAGCACAATTTTGGAAACATTTTTTTTTTGTTAGGAAGTTATAAGGGTTAAAAGTTGACCAGTGATTTCTAATTTTTCCAAGAAAATTTACAAAACCTTTTTTTTCTAGGGACCACATCACATTTGAAGTCTCTTTGAGGGGTCTATGTGATAGAAGATACTGAAAAATTGACACCATTCTAAAACTGCACCCCTCAAGATGTTAAGAACCACATTCAAGAAGTTTATAAACCCTTCACGTGTTTCACAAGAATTTTTAGAATGTGGGAAAAAAATGAACATTTACTGTATATACTCGAGTACAAGCCGAACCGAGTATAAGCCGAGGCACCTAATTTTGCCACGGAAAACTGGTAAGCTTATTGACTTGAGTATAAGCCGGGTATGCATTGTCCCCTAATCCCTGTCCTGCTATGTGTGGCTCCCCCGGTCTCCTAGTTGTATGCATGGCTGGGCATCCTCCCCCGTCCTCCTCCTTCTATGCATGGCTCAGTGTCCTCCCTGTACTCTCCCTTCTATGCATGGCTCAGCGTCCCCCTTCTATGCATGGCTCAGCATCCTCCCCGTCCTCCCCCTTGTATGCAAGGCTCGGTATCCTCCCACTTCTATGCATGGCTCAGCGTTCTCCCTGTCCTCCCCTTCTATGCATCGCCTGGCGTCCTCCCCCTTCTATGCATGGCTCAGCATCCTCCCCTTCTATGCATGGCTCAGTGTCCTCCCTGTCCTCCCCCTTCTATGCATGGCTCAGCGTCCTCCCCCTTCTATGCATGGCTCCGCATATTCCCCTGTCCTCCCAATCATACTCACCCTCCTACCACAGTCCTGCACATCCCTGCATCTCTGATGTCCCGGGGCCGGCAGCTCTCTTCTCCTCTGCTCAGTGGTCATGAATGAATATGCGCTCCATGCCTATGGGAGTGGAGACGTGTACATATTCATTACCTTAATGAGCGGTACCACGTGACCGTTGAGCAGAGGAGAGGAGAGCTGCCGGCGCCGGACAACGGAGATGCAGGCATGGAGATGCAACGATGGAGGGTATGATGTCACAGCCGCCGGCTCCTGCTGCTGCTCCCCCTCCCCCGCCATATTTCTATGACTGTGACTCGTGTATAAGCCGAGGGGGGTGTTTTCAGCACAAAAAATGTGCTGAAAATGCCAGCTTATACATGAGCATATATGTTAACTTTTTTTCACAAAAACAGTATTTCAGATAGAAATTTTTTTGTTTTGACAAGAGTAACAGGAAAAAATGGACCCCCAAATTTGTTGTGTAATTTCTCCTGAGCATGCCGATACCCCATATGAAAGAGAAAACTACTGTTTAGGTGCACGGCAGGGCTCAGAAGGGAAGGAGCATCATTTGACTTTGTGAATGTAAAATTTCCTGGAATCATTAGCAGATGTCATGTCCCATTTGGAGAGCCCCTGATGTGCCTAAACAGTGGAAATCCCCAACAAATGACCCCATTTTGGAAACTAGACCCCTCAATAAATTTAGTTTGATGTGTGGTGAGCACCTTGAACCCCAAGATGCTTCACAGAAGTTTATAAAGTTGAGCCGTGAAAATAATAAATTAAAATTTTCCAAACAAAAATGTTATGGTAGCCTCAAATTTTGCATGTTCATAAGGGTAACAGGAGAAATTGCACCATAAAATTTGTTGTGCAATTTCTCCTGAGTACGCCGATGAAGGGGGAATACTACTTTTGAGGCACAATGCAAAGCTCAGAAGGGAAGAGGCGCCATATTGGAGTTCAGATTTTGCTGTAATGGTTAGAGGGTGCCATGTCACATTGGCAGAGCCCCTGAGGTGCCAGAATAGAAACCCCCTATATGTGAACTAATTTTAGAAACTACACTCCCCAATTAATTCATATAGGGGTGCAGTGATCATATTGACACCATATGTACCCCACAGAATTTTATATCATTGAGCAGTAAAGAAAGAATAAATTACATTTTTACCACTAAAATGTTGTTTTAGCCCCAAGTTTTAAATTTTTCTAAGGGCTAATAGAATTTTTTTTACAACAAGCTGAGGTCCATTTTTTTCCTGAGTACTCCAATACACTACATGTAATCAGGAAATATTTTTCAGGCAGAGAGCAAAGCTTAGAAGACAAGGAGGGGGAGCGCCAGATTTTACCATTATGGCTTGCAAGTGCCATGAGGTGCCAGAACAGCAGAACCCAAGTGAGCCCAATTTACAAACTACACCTCTCAATGAATTTATCTAGGGGTACAATGATCATATTGTCACCACGGGTGTGTCACAGAATTTTATACCATTGGACAGTGTAGAAGAAATAACTACTTTTTTACCACCAAAATTTTGTTTTAGCCCCAGATTTTAAATTTTCACACAAGAAGTGGGCAAAAATGGCACCATAATTTGTCCCACAATTTCTACTGAATGTGGCAATACCCCATATTTGGATGTACAGTACTACTTAGCCATAAGGAGAGACTCGGAAGGAATGGAACGCTATTTGCCTCCTTGAGCGCATATTTTCCTAGAACAGTTTGAGTACTCCATATACAGAGCCCCTAATTGCTAGAAGAGCAGAATTCCCCCTCAAGTGACCCCACTTCTAGAGGTAGTGACGATTTTGACTCCATGGGTATTTTCCAGAATAAAGGAGCAATGAATGTTGCCAAGTGAAAATTGCATACTGCTGTTGTAGTGACCAGTACGTTGTAGCGACCAGTGCGTTGCAGTCACCAATATGTTATGCCCAGCCCATGCTTCTGAAGACATGCACCCGTAAGTTAGGTGGGCTCTCATCGCCTCAGAAATGCCAAACATGTGGAAGCTACAGTATATGTGTTTTAGGTACACTGTGGAGTTCAGAAGGGAGGGGTGCATTTGGATTTGGGAGTACAGAATTTCATGAATATCTTTTGGAGGGTTATAGAGATATTTTGCTTTTCCAGAGCCTTTTTACTACCGGTAACGTGGAAGCCCCCCATATTTCCGTTAACAGATGACAGACCTGAGTGATGGCATGCTTTTTTGTGGATTGAGTTGAAGTTTTTATTGGGAACATTTTACATAACGTTTGGGATCACAGTTAACCGGCGCTCTACGCTGACCACTTACTTTGGGGTTTCCATCTAAATCTTTTAGTGACGTGATTCACATGAAATCCCCAATGGATCCATTCACTATAATGAGGCAGCAGAGTTACTCTGGAATCCGTATGGCCTCTGCTCAGTGGTGTCCTTTTCAGAAGTGCACAAAACTGTGGTCACCGTCACTTTCATGCAATCCTAAAAAGACAGACATCATCGGATCACAGGTCAGACAATGTCCACAGTGCCTCCATCTGCCTCATTATAGGGAATCTTCTGCCAGAGGTTCCATCTGAATATTATATTTTAGAGATTTACATGGCGGTTAAATGTGCACTGTCATTATAATATAAATTTGCCATATTCTGAGTATTCTTCTAGAAGATTCCTTGGCTTTACAAACACACACTGTGGGCTTTTTGACCCCCCTCACAGCTCCTTCTCCCTATACACTCTGAGCAACGTGATACTAGTGTGCTAGCAGCCCCCCACCGAGTAGTTTATGGCCCTAAGCTGGCTGAAGGCAGATGTGGAAATGTGCTCTTTTGTTCATTTAAAAACTTAATAGTAGGGCATACCTTGACCCCAATTAGTGATAGAGATATTAACCCAGTGAAATCTCTAGGATCCAAACCCCAAAAAATCCAAGGAATGAATTTCTCCGTAAGCAGGTCATGTATCCACTTCATATTTGTACTTAAATGAACCCCCATGTCATGCTGAGCATAATTATAATTTTGTCTTTCTTCTACGAGGTTCACTCTAAGAGATATGGGTAATAGAGTATTTCATAACTGTTCAGAAAGTGGAGTTCCCCAACCACCCAGTGAGGTCAGCGCAGTGGGAGTGCCTTATGTTTGAGCACAGGTATAAGACACAGAGGCAGGACTAGAGCCCCCTCTCTCTCCCTCTGTCTCTCTTGGCTTGGGATGTCACCTAGCAGATACTGTGCCTGATGCATTGGGACATATGCTCCTCCTCCTCCCTGCTGCATGGCTCACCATTGAATGACGTAAGACAAATGTAAGTTTATATTATTGTATTACATGCAGTGGATTTTCCTCAGCATAGACTATTTCTGTAACAAATTAAGGCATACTGTAATTACTCCTGATCCAGACTAATAAATGAGCTGGCATTTTGATTTTGATTTGGTTAAGTACTGTGCATTTGTTATTCCTTACATGTAGAGCACAGCCATACCTCCATCCTTAATATATTGTTTATGGTAAACACTTCCCCCTTCTGGGCACTCTGCTTTTTTATTCATTTTTTCTATGCATAATTTTATTGGTATGCTAAATAAAAATGGATTTTATACTGCACCATCTGGTTCTCTTCATTGGCTATGGTTATGTAAGTCCGAATTTGTGTTTATGTGTCACTTTAAATGATGGCAGCTGTGCACGGACTACTATTTGTCAAGAACTTCAATGTGATTGACTAATTCTATACACTACAACTTCTCCAATTATAAGATTGTTTTTAGCTTTGTTATTTTTATTTCCCCCCTCAAAATGATTTCAGTTTATTTTTCAACTGAACTGAAAAGATTATGGGTAACATTAACCTTTTCACGACATATGACATACAGTACAGACCAAAAGTTTGGACACACCTTCTCATTTAAAGATTTTTCTGTATTTTCATGACTATTAAAATTGTACATTCACACTGAAAGCATCAAAACTATGAATTAACACATGTGGAATTATATACTTAACAAAAAAGTGTGAAACAGCTGAAATTATGTCTTATATTCTAGGTTCTTCAAAGTAGCCACCTTTTGCTTTGATGACTGCTTTGCACACTCTTGGCATTCTCTTGATGAGATTCAAGAGGTAGTCACCGGAAATGGTTTTCACTTCACAGGTGTGCCCTGTCAGGTTTAATAAGTGGGATTTCTTGCCTTATTAATGGTGTTGGGACCATCAGTTGTGCTGTGCGGAAGTCTGGTGCATACACACCTGATGTCCTACTGAATAGACTATTAGAATTTGTATTATGGCAAGAAAAAAGCAGCTAAGTAAAGAAAAATGAGTGGCCATCATTACTTTAAAAAATGAAGGTCAGTCAGTCTGAAAAATTGGGAAAACTTTGAAAGTGTCCCCAAGTGCAGTGGTAAAAACCATCAAGCGCTACAAAGAAACTGGCTCACATGAGGACCGCCCCAGGAAAGGAAGACCAAGAGTCACCTCTGCTTCTGAGGATAAGTTTATCCGAGTCACCAGTCTCAGAAATCGCAGGTTAAAAGCAGCTCAGATTAGAGACCAGGTCAATGCCACACAGAGTTCTAGCAGCAGACACATCTCTACAACAACTGTTAAGAGGAGACTTTGTGCAGCAGGCCTTCATGGTAAAATAGATGCTAGGAAACCACTCCTAAGGACAGGCAACAAGCAGAAGAGACTTGTTTGGGCTTAAGAACACAAGGAATGGACATTAGACCAGTGGAAATATGGGCTTTGGTCTGACGAGTCCAAATTTGAGATCTTTGATTCCAACCACCGTGTCTTTTGTGCGATGCAGAAAAGGTGAACGGATGGACTCTACATGCCTGGTTCCCACTGTGAAGCATGGAGGAGGAGGTGTGATGGTGTGGGGGTGCTTTGTTGGCGACACTGTTGGGGATTTATTCAAAACTGAAGGCATACTGAACCAGCATGGCTACCACAGCATCTTGCAGCGGGATTCTATTACATCCAGTTTGCGTTTAGTTGGACCATCATTTATTTTTCAACAGGACAGTGACCCCAAACACACCTCCAGGCTGTGTAAGGGCTATTTGACCAAGAAGGAGAGTGATGGGGTGCTACACCAGATGACCTGGCCTCCACAGTCACCAGACCTGATCCCAATCCAGATGGTTTGGAGTGAGCTGGACCGCAGAGTGAAGGCAAAAGGGCCAACAAGTGCTAAGCATCTCTGGGATCTCCTTCAAGATTGTTGGAAGACCATTCCCGGTGACTACCTCTTCAAGCTCATCAAGAGAATGCCAAGAGTGTGCAAAGCAGTCATCAAAGCAAAAGGTGGCCATTTGATGGGGCTCTGGCACTGAGCCTGCATTTTTTCTTACACATAACAGCTGATTTTATCAGCTGACATGTGCCCCTAACAGCCCTGGGTTGAATTGCGATCCACGTTAAGTGCTGCTGTTAATCTCTGAGAGCAGGATTTAACATGATTGCGCAGGAAGCACGTCACTAGCTCTGCCCACGAGTGCCCTGTCACTTGATCGCAGGGCGCCAAAGAGGTAGCATGATAACCCGGGGGCCGGAAGGAGAACCCCGTGGTTGTCATTACCAATCTGCATGAGTGCAGCCCCTTGGCCAGCGTTCATAGCAGATTACCAAATCTGCTAAAGCCCTACTATGTGTAGCACAAGTAATCATTAGATCGCAGCTTCAAGACTCCTAAGGAGACTATTGAAGCAAGTTGTGTAAAAATATGTTTTTAAAAATAGAAAAAAAAATCACCCACCTTCTGCCCATTCAAAATAAATATATCAAAATATAAAAATAATTAATCCAATCGGTAAATGGCGTAATGAGACAAAATTTAAAACGCCAATTTTTTTGGTAGCCAACGACATTGCAATAAAATGCAATAACAGGCGATCAAAAGATCGTATCTACCCCAAAATGGTATTGGTAAAAACATAAGCTCGACGCGCAAGTAGTAAGCCCTCATCCAGCACCATGTTCCAAAAAATGGAGACAGGTCTCGGAAAATGGCGCCATTTATTTATTTATTTTAGCAAACTTTGGAGGTTTTTTTCACCACTTAAATAAAAAACAAACTATACATGTTTGGTATCTGTGAACTCGTAATGACTTGGGGAATCATAATGGCAGGTCAATTAAAGCATTTAGTGAACATGATAAAAAAAAAACAAATATTTGTCGAATTGCACCTTTTTTTTCAAATTTCAACACACTTGGAATTTGTTTCCTATTTTCCAGTACATTATATGGTAAAATCAATGGATTAGTTCAAAAATACAACCCCACAAAAAACAAGCCATTACATGGCCATATTGACAGAAAAATTTAAAAGTTATGGCTCTGAGAAGAAGGGAAGCAAAAAACTAAATAAAAAAATGGCCCGGGGGTTAACCCCTTACCAACGGTCAGATCCCCTGCTTTGATGTGGACTCCGGTGGTGAGCCTGCATCAAAGCCGGGACATGTCAGCTGTTTTGAACAGCTGACATGTGCCCGCAATAGTGGCAGGTGGAATCGCGATTCACCCGCCGCTATTAACTAGTTAAATGCCACTGTCAAACGCTGACAGCAGCATTTAACTACTTCGTCCGGACATCGGGTCAGAAATGAGCACATCGCCGACCCCCTGTCATGTGATCGGGGGTCAGCGATGCGTCAGGATAACAACCAGAGGTCTCCTTGAGACCTCTATGTTTGTTGATGCTGGATTGCTATGAGCCTCACCCAGTGGTCGACGCTCATAGCAATGCAGTAAATCTACTACATAGGAGCGATCTATTCATCGCTCCTATGCAGCAGAGCCGATCGACTTGTGCCAGCTTCTGGCCTCCCATGGAGGCTATTGAAGCATGGCAAAACTAAAAAAAGCATGTTTTAAAAAATATAAAAAAATTAAAAAAAATATAAAAAGTTTAACCCCTTAACCCACAAGGGTGGATTCCACGTTAATGACCGGGCCAATTTTTACAGTTCTGACCACTGTCACTTTATGAGGTTATAACTCTGGAACGCTTCAATGGATCTTGACGATTCTGCTATTGTTTTCTCGTGACTAGTGTTGAGCGATACCATCCGATACTTGAAAGTATCGGTATCGGATAGTATCGGCCGATACCCGAAAAGTATCGGATATCGCCGATACCGATACCCGATACCAATACAAGTCAATGGGACACCAAGTATCGGAAGGTATCCTGTATGGTTCCCAGGGTCTGAAGGAGAGGAAACTCTCCTTCAGGCCCTGGGATCCATATTAATGTGTAAAATAAAGAATAAAAATAAAAAATATTGATATACTCACCTCTCCGACGCAGCCTAGACCTTACCGATGTAACCGGCAACTTCCATTCCTAAGAATGAGCGCTTGAAAGACCTTAGATGACGTCGCGGCCTGTGATTGGTCGCGTGAGCGGTCACGTGACCGCCACGCGACCAATCACAAGCCGCGACATCATCTAAGGTCTTTCAAGCGCTTGAAAGACCTTAGATGACGTCGCGGCTTATGATTGGTCGCGTGGCGGTCACGTGACCGCTCACGCGACCAATCACAGGCCGCGACGTCATCTAAGGTCTTTCAAGCGCTCATTCTTAGGAATGGAAGCTGCCGGTTACATCGGTAAGGTCCAGGCTGCATCGGAGAGGTGAGTATATCAATATTTTTTATTTTTATTCTTTATTTTACACATTAATATCGATCCCGATACCGATTCCCGATATCACAAAAGTATCGGATCTCGGTATCGGAATTCCGATACAGCAAATATCGGCCGATACCCGATACTTGCGGTATCGGAATGCTCAACACTACTCGTGACATATTGTACTTCATGATAATGGTAAAATTTCTTCGATATAACTTGCGTTTATTTGTGTAAAAAACTGGAAATTTGGCAAAAATTTGGAAAATTTTGCAATTTTCAAACTTTGAATTTTTGTGCCCTTAAAACAGAGAATGTCACACAATATAGTTAATAAATAACATTTTCCACAAGTCTACGTTACATCAGAACAATTTTGGAAACAAATTTTTTTTTTGTTAGGAGGTTATAAGAGTTAAAAGTTGACCAGCGATTTCTCATTTTTACAACAAAATTTACAAAACCATTTTTTGAAGGACCACCTCACATTTGAAGTCACATTTAGCTGTCTATATGGCAGAAAATACCAAAAAGTGACACCATTCTAAAAACTGCACCCCTCAAGCTGATCAAATTCACATTCAAGAAGTTTATTAACCCTTCAGGTGCTTCACAGGAGCAGAAGCAATGTGGAAGTAAAAAAATGACAATTTAACTTTTTACTCACGAAAATGATCTTTTAGCAACATCTTTTTTATTTTCCCAAGGGTAACAGGAGAAATTAGACCACGAAAGTTTTTGTCCAATTTGTCCTGAGTACTCTGATACCCCATGCGTGAGGGGGGGCACTGTTTGAGTGCAAGGCAGGGCTTGGAAGGAAAGGAGCACCGTTTGATTTTTTCAACCTAAAATTGGCTGCAATTGCGATCGGACGCCATGTCATGTTTGACGAGCCCCTGATATGCTTAAACAGTGGAAACCCCCCCCACAACTGACCCCATTTTGGAAACTAGACCCCCTAAGGAACTTATCTAGATGTGTGATGAGCAATTGGAACCCACAGGGGCTTCACAGAAGTTTATAAAGCCCAGGCGTGAAAATAAAAAAAATCATATTTTTTCCACAAACATGATCATTTAGTCCCCAATTTTTTATTTTCTTAGAATATCTTAGAAGATCTTAGAATAATAATAAATTCCACAATTGGATGTGTTTAAAAAATATTCCTGTGCTGAGATAATTTTATAAATGTGCCCCTGCTCTGTACTGTGTAATCACTGTGTCTCAACATTCAGGGACATGGTCTGATCATACTACATTTCCTAGACGGGGGAGGAGGCAAAAAGCATAAGGACATTGCAATGTGCTTGGTGTCTGAGATAGGTCAAAGACAGCAGGAATGTCCACTTCCGTAACAGCTGTGGGGCTCCCACTCACCATGACTGTAGCAGGTAAACAAGTGGAGGTTCTGTATATGGAGACATGTGTCTGAGAACACTTGCCACGTTGATGGAGGAGAAAGAATTAGCTGATATGGTTGATGGGGCGGCCGGTGGTTGTCTGCATTTGACTTTTTGAATGCAAAATTTGCTGGAATAATTAGTGGACACCATGTTGAGTTTGGAGAGCCCCTGATGTGCCTAAATAGTGGAAATCCCCCAAAATTGACACCATTTTAGAAACTAGACCCCTCAGGGAACTAATCTAGATGAGTGCTGAGTACCTTGAACCCCAAATGCTTTTCAGAATTTTATAACATAGAGCCATAAAAATAAAAAAAATCTCATTTTTACCACAAAAATTTTCTTTTAGAGCCAAATTTTTTATTTTTGCAAGGTAACAGGAGAAAACGAACCCCCAAATTTGTTGTGCAATATTTCCTAAGTACACAGATACCCCATATGTGGTGAAAAACTACTGCTTGGGTGCACGGTAGTGCTCAGAAAGTAAGGTTTGACGTTTTGGAATGCAGATTTTGATAGAATAGTCTGCAGATGTCATGTTGCGTTTGGAGAGCCCCTGATGTGCCTAAACAGTGGAAACTCCCCACATGTGACCCCAATATGGAAACTAGACCCATTGAGGCATGTATATAGTTGTGTGGTGAGCCCTTTGAACCGCCAGGTGCTTCACAGAAGTTTTTAACGTAGAGATGTCAAAATGGAAAAATCAAATTTTCCCACAAAATTTAATTTTAGCACCAAGTTTTTAATTTTCACAAGGGTAACAGGAGAAAATGAAACCCAAATGTTGTTGTTTAATTTCTCCTGAGCACCTCAATACCCCATATGTGGTCAAAAACTACTTTTAAGGCACAGTGCAAAGCTCAGAAGGGAAGAAGCGCCATATGGAAGTTAAGATTTTGCTGGACTGGTTTAAGGGTGCCATGTCACATTGGCAGAGCCCCTGTGGTGCCAGAAAAGCAGAAACCTCCATAAAATACACCATTTTATAAACTAAACCTTTCACTGAATTCATATAGGGGTGCAGTGATCATATTGACGCAACAGGTGGGTCACAGAATTTTATACCATTGGGCAGTGAAGAAAAAAATAATTACATTTTTACCACCAAAATTTTGTTTTAGCCCCAGATTTTACATTTCACACTGGAAAATCAGTAAAAATGGCATCAAAAGTTGTCCCACAATTTCTGCTGAATGTAGATATACCCTATCTATAGCTGTACAGTATTACTTAGGCATATGGCGAGACACGGGTGACACGGAGCGTTATTTACCTCCTGGAGCGCAGATTTTGCTATAATAGTTTGCAGACTCCATATACAGAGCCCCTAAGTTGTAGAAGAGCAGAATCCCCCTCAAGTGACCCATTTTGGAAATTACACCCCATTGGGAATTTATGTACAGATGTAGTGACAAGTTTTACTCCATGGATGTTTTCCAGAAACAAACAGCAGTGGATGTTGCAGAGTGAAAATTGCAAACTGCCATTGTAGTGACTAGTAATTGTAGGTCTAAGAGGCAAGGTATCTCCTTGTGGTATGTCACTCTCCACAAGGAGAAACCTTACCTCTTAGACCTCAGTCCAGAGCCTCTCACCTAGATAAATCAGTTCTCATGCTTCGCACTAACGTGGGCCAATAGCCCAAAACACCGTGTCTGCGAATTGAGATACTGATTTGGCTCTTATCCTAACTCATATTGCAAGACTTTGTTAGAGGATTGATTGTGACTTGTAGGATCATTACTTCCAATAGGTGGCGCTATATGTTATGATCTGGTGACCTTGGAGCCGCATGAAACTTTCTCTGGAGTCGGTGGAACCTGTACTGACCGCAAATCCTGAACTAACACCGCAACTAGAAGTAGCCGTGGGGTGTGCCTAACGGACCCTAGACACCTCGACACAGCCGGAGGACTAAATACCCCTAGAGATGGAAATAGGAATGCTACCTTGCCTCAGAGCAGACCCCCAAAGGATAGGCAGGCCCCCACGAATAATGACTGTGAGTAGGAGAAGAATAGACACACGCAGGTAGAAAACAGGATTTAGCAAAAGAGGCCACTCTAGCTAAATAGGAAAGGATAGGACAGATTACTAGGCGGTCAGTATTAAAACCCTTCCAAAAATATCCACAGCAGATAATACAAAAAGTTCCACAATCTAACTAAAGACATGGAATGTATATCTGCCACTCCAGAGAATCCAACAAGACTGAGAAAATACTGACACAATCTAAGCTGGACAAGAAAACACAAAGAATAGCACTGAATTGTGAAGCACATAGCATGTGTGCCACAGGAAAAAAAAAAACAGACACTTATCTTTGCTGATTTGGCAGAAAGGCAGGAGGAACCAAGCAGAGGTCCAACACCTCCCAACAACAATTGACAACTGGCAAGGACTAATGAATCCTGCACGCCTAAATACCCCAGTCAGAACTGCAATCAGCAGATACACCTGACCAGGACTGCAACTCAGGGGCAACAGCATTACCACCTACAACCACCGGAGGGAGCCCAAAAGCAGAATTCACAACAGCTATAGAGTTCAAGTCCTCTTTTTCTCTGAAGAGGAAATCTGCATAGTATGTTGTAGTGACCAGTACATTGTGCCCAGCTAATGCTTCTGGAGACATGCACCCGTAAATTAGGTGGGCGCTCATCGCTACAGAAATGCCAAAGTAATGGACGCTAAATATGGTTTAGGCACACTGTGTGACTCATAAGGGAGATGGGCATTTGGATTTGGGAGCACAGAATTTGGTGAATTTATTTTGGGGGGGGGGGGGGTGAGGAGCCATTTAACTTTTCCAGAACCTTTGTGCTACCAGTAACGTGGAAGAGGCTGACTGTGTTTTTATGCATGCCTAAAAAGATGGACAGTGCCGAATCACAGGCCAGACAGAGTCCACAGGGCCTTAATTTGCCTCATTATAGGGAATCTTCAGCTGGGGGTTTCCATCTGAATCACATATTTCAGAGATTTATTCGGAAACACCGGTGCAAGCTCTTAGCGCAGGATTAGTGTACATTGAGTCTTGCTACGATCTTTGGAAGGCAGAATGAACAAATCAACAGGAGGTGAAGAATTGGTATTATTTATTTTTTTACGAAGTTCCTCATGCGGTATAAGTGATTAGGCGACTTTGTTCTTCAGTTTGTTGCAATTACAGCGATATCAGGTTTACAGTGGGTATGGAAAGTATTCAGACCCCTTTAAATTTTTTACTTTGCTTCATTGCAGCCATTTGACAAATTCAAATAAGTTCACTTTTTTCACATTAATGTACACTCAGCACCCCATCTTGACTGCAAAAATTTCTACATTTCTGTTTTTTTTTCAAATTTAATAAAAAAGAAAACTGAAATATCACATGGTCATAAGCATTCAGACCCTTTGCTCAGACACTCATATTTAAGTCTCATGCTGTCCATTTCCTTGTGATTGTCCTTGAGATGGTTCTACTCCTTCATTGGACCTCACAGCTCACAGTGCATGTCAGACTAAATGAGAATCATGAGGTCAAAGGAACTGGCCAAGGAGCGCATAGACAGAATTGTGGCAAGGCACAGATCTGGCCAAGGTTACAACAGAATTTCTGCAGTACTCAAGGTTCCTAAGAGCACAGTGGCCTCCATAATCCTTAAATGGAAGAAGTTTGGGACCACCAGAAGTCTTCCTAGACCTGGCCATCCTTCCAAACTGAGCAAACGTGGAGAAGAGCCTTGGTGAAAGAGGTAAAGAAGAACCCCAAGATCATTGTGGCTGAGCTCCAGAGATGCAGTAGGGAGATGGGAGAAAGTTGCACAAAGTCAAACATCACTGCAACCCTCCACCAGTCAGGCTTTTATGGCAGAAAGGTCTCTCCTCAGTGCAAGACATATGAAAGCCCGCATAGAATTTGCTAAAAAAAAAATATGAAGAACTTCCAGACTATAAGAAATAAGATTCTCTGGTCTGATGAGACAAAGATAGACCTTTTTGGTGATAATTGTGTGGAGAAAACCAGGCACTGCTCATCACCTTCACAATACAATCCCAAAAGTGAAACATGGTGGTGGCAGCATCACGCTTATGGGGGTGTTTTTCTGCTGCAGGGACAGGACGACTGGTTGTCAATGAAGGAAACATGAATGCGGCCAAGTACATATCCTGGATGATAACCTCTTCCAGAGTGCTCTGGACCTCAGACTTGGCTGAATGTTCACCTTCCAACAAGACAATGACCCCAAGCACACAGCTAAAATAACAAAGAAGTGGCTTCTGAACAACTCTGTGACCATTCTTGACTGGCCCAGCAAGAGCCCTGACCTAAACCCAATTGAACATCTCTGGAGAGACCTGAAAATGGCTGTCCACTAACATTTACCATCCAACCTGATGGACCTGGAGAGGATCTGCAAGGAAGAATTGCAGAGGATCCCCAAATCCAGGTGTTGCATTATTCCCAAAAAGACTCATGGCTGTGCTAGCTCAAAAGGGTGCTTCTACTCAATATTGAGCAAAGGGTCTGAATACTTATGACCATGTGATATTTCACTTTTTCTTTTTTTAACACATTTGCAAAAATTACTACATTTCTGTTTTTTTTCAGTCAAGATGGGGTGCAAAGCATATATTAATGAGAAAAAAATTAACTTTTTTGAATTTACCAAATGGCTGCAATGAAACAAAGAGTGAAAAATTTAAAGGAGTCAGAATACTTTCCGTACCTACTGTATATATTGGGATTTTCTGTTTGGCTGCTGTCACACACTAAAAAACACTTTTTTTTTGCAAAAACTAGTTTGTGCATCTCCATATTTTGTCATGTGACAGCTTTTTTTTTAGAGACGAGTTGATTTTTTTATTAATACAATTTTCGGGCACTTGACTTTTTTTATCACTTCGTATTCCGATTTTTGTGAGGCAGAATGAACAAAAACTACAAATTCAAGAATTTTTTTTTTTTTTTATGCTGTTCCACTTCTGATAAAATTGACAAGGCAGCTTTATCTTCAGGTGAGTAGGATTACAGCATTGCCACATTTATATATTTTTTTACGCTTTGGCGCTTATACACAATAAAAGTTATTTCATAGAAATAATAATTATTTTTGCCTCACTTTATTATGAGAGCTATACCTTTTTTATTTCTCTGCTAGTCGAGCAGTATGGAGGCTTGTTTTTTGCAGGACTTAATTATGTTTTCTGTGATAACATTTTTATTTACATTTTTATTTACAGTGGGGGAAATAATTATTTGATCTCTTGCTGATTTTGTAAGTTTGCCCACTGAAAAAGACATGAACAGTCTATAATATTGAGAGTAGGTTAATTTTAACATTGAGAGATAGAATATCAAAAACAAAGTTCAGAAAATCACATTGTATAAATTATATAAATTTATTTGCATATTGAAGTGACAAATAAGTATTTGATTCCCTACCAACCATTAAGAGTTCTGGCTCCTACAGACCAGTTAGACGCCTCTAATCAACTCGTTACCTGCATTAAAGACAGCTGTCTTACATGTCAAAAAAGGTGCTGTGGTCCGATGAGACAAAAATTGAGGTATCTGGCATTAATCAACTCGCCGTGTTTGTAGGAAGAGAAATGCTGCCTATGACCCAAAGAACACTGTCCCCACTGTCAAGCATGGAAGTGGAAGTAGCTTAGGATATGTGCTTGTAAGCGGCGCTCCCGCTCCCTGTTGATGGAGGTGTGGAGGCTGTTGAAAGCGTTGGAGACGCATGCCTCCAACAGCAGGGCGCGGGAGCACAGCTTACAAGCACATGGCTGCACAGGTCCCTACTCATTTGAATACTCAAACTTTTCAAACATTATACTCTCCATGAAGCAGCAATCTCTATATTCCCTGTGGAACCTTCGCTCCCCATATTAGATCTGTCATAAGCAACTTTATGAGTAAGACTCGGGAGAGTCCTAACGTCAAACATTATTTCTGGTCGCTTATTTCATTTGTTTAAATATCATTTCTGGTCGCTTATTTCATTTGTTTCGCTCCCCTCTGATGCTGTTTCAATAAATTTAATGTCATGCATATAATCACTAGAGTGTGCGGTATATCCTAAGCTACTTATACTAGGGACTTTAACAGTCCGTTATACCAGCACCTCGCCAGTATAAACTGATTGCACACCAATCTATTTTATTTATTAAGCATGGAAGTGGAAACATTATGTTTTGGGGTGTTTATCTGCTAAGGGCACAGGACTACTTCAACGCATCAATGGGAGAATGGATGGAGCCATGTACTATAAAATCCTGAGTGTCAACCTCCTTCCCTCCGCCAGAACATTAAAAATGGGTCGTGGCTGGGTCTTCCAGCAAGACAATGACCCAAAACATACAGCCAAGGCAACAAAGGAGTGGCTCAAAAAGAAGAACATTAAGGTCATGGAGTGGCCTAGCCAGTCTCCAGACCTTAATCCCATAGAAAACTTAGGGAGGGAGTTGAAGCTCCGAGTTGCAAAGCGACAGCCTCAAAATACTAATTATTTAGAGATGATCTGCAAAGAGAAGTGGACTAAAATTCCTCCTGACGTGCGCAAACCTCATCATCATCTACAAAAAACATCTGACTGCTGTGCTTGCCAACAAGGGTTTTGACACCAAGTATTAAGTCTTGTTTGCCAGAGGAATCAAATACTTATTTCTCATTGTAAAATACAAATAGATTTATATAATTTGTAAAATGCGATTTTCTGGATTCTATTTTTGACATTCTATCTCTCAATGTTAAAATTAACCTACCCTCAATATTATAGACTGTTCACGTGTTTGTCAATGGGCAAACTTACAAAAACAGCAAGTTATCAAATAATTATTTCCTTCATTGTATATACAGGTGCATCTCACAAAATTAGAATATCATCAAATGTCCACAACCTTAAACAGTCACACTACAAACTCCACTATGGTGAAGACCAATTTGTAAATTTTTGAGTCTGGTGAGACAGTGTCTTTCTTGCTTACTCATGTTGTCTAATCGTGATCTAGATGGAATTTTGGTCTCCATTCCAGTCCACTGTGGTATAGAGTAATAATATGTGTGAATTTATATATACACAGGTGCTTCTCACAAAATTAGAATATCATCAAAAAGTTAATTTGGAGAATTAAATTTCCATCTCCAAAAAGCTTGTCGGCAGGGGGAACCATTAAGTGCTCTAAAATTTCCTGGTAGACTGCTGCGCTGACTTTGGTCTTGGTAAAACACAGTGGACCTACACCAGCAGATGACATGGCTCCCAAAACCATCACTGATTGTGGATACTTCACACTAGACCTTGAATATCAAGGTCCCAGGGCCTGGAGGAAGAGTGGAGAGACAGACAATCCAAGCTGCTTGAGGTCTAGTGTGAAGTTGCCACTATCGGTGATAGTTTGGGGAACTATGTCATCTGCTGGTGTAGGTACACTGTGCTTTTCAAGACCAAAGTCAGCGCAACCGACTAACAGGAAATTTTAGAGCACTTTATGATTCCCTCTTCTGACAAGCTTTTTGGAGATGGAAATTTAATTCTCCAGCAGGACTTGGCACCTGTCCACATTACCAAAAGTACCAATACCTAGTTTAAAAACAACAGTATTACTGTGCTTGATTGGCCAGCAAACTCGCCTGACCTTAACCCATTAGAGAATCTATGGGGTATTGTCAAGAGGAAGATGAGAGACACCAGACCCAACAACGCAGATGAGCTGAAGGCTGCTATCAAACAACCTGGGCTTCCATAACACCTCAGCAGTGCCACAGGCTGATAACCTCCATGCCACACCGTATTGATGCAGTAATTGATGCAAAAGGAACCCCAACCAAGAATTGAGTAGATTTACTGAACATACATTTCAGTAGGCAAACATTTCAGATCTTAAAATCATTTTTTCAAGCTGGTGTTAGAAAGTATTCTAATTTACTGAGATAATAACTTTTGGGTTTTCATTGGCTGTAAGCCATAATCATCAACATTAACAGAAATAAACACTTGAAATACATTACTCTATTTGTAATGACTCTATATAATATATGAGTTTCACTTTTTGTATTGAAGAACTGAAATAAATTAACTTTCTGATAATATTCCAATTTTGTGAGATGCATCTGTATGTATATATATATATATATATACACACACACACACACACACACACAGATGTATGTATAAATATATACATTTATATTACAGTAAGTAACCAAGTAATTGGTTTATTAACAAAGCCTATTCCAAAATTCTTGGCATGAAATGACGGCTGGATAATTTTTAACATTCTGATTTGTTCTTTGACATGTTAGTGTCTCCCATTAGCCTTAAAGCTGAAGTCCCTTGGTCCCTCATTAGTAAAGATAAAAGGTAACAGATCCAATGATTGTGAGAGGACAAGTGCCTTAAGCGCATACAAAAATCTGAGTTACTCTTTGATAAATAAAAAAAATCCCCACAATGATTTCCAAAGCATGAACTGAAAAAACACAACATATATTTAAAATTTGAATACTTTGCGATTCTTACCTCCTTGCTCACATAATTGCTGTGCTAGTGCATCTTTGAATATAACCTGGCCTCTGTGAGTAGCTGTTGCCCTGTATAAAAAAGAAAGAACAGTCTATGATTCAATCTACATATATACATAACTCCATGACTCAGTGTCTTTCTGACATTTACTTTGGCAATTATTCACATTTCAGCATACTATGTAACACATGTATTGTATATATTAGATATTGTCAACAATATTGGCTGGTGCTGTTCCTACTCACTTATAATTGGGTCTGTCAGGTATTTGTCAGTACTCTGGTATTTTATACTACAGTGATGTAGACTACATTATTTTTATCAGCAAAACATTCTAGCACTCAGACGACAAGGGAAAATTTGGAACAGAGTTTGAGGCTTGGAGTACTATGCGTTATTATGGATCCATGCTGGAACCACACATTTAGAGCCAAGAATGGGATTGCATTCTTTTCTGTTAAATTAGGAAACTTTTTTTTCCCAAAGCATGGCGATTATTTGCACTAAATATATGGTTCCAGGACAAATCTATACTGTAAAGGTGTACATTTAGACTTGGATGTTTTGTCACAGATGTTCACTGTGGATTCTTTAATAAAAAACCAACATATTAAATGACCAGATATGTGAATGGGGTTGGAAAATCCTAACCACAAGTAGCTGAATTTGTAGCATACCAATTATTTTGGAAAACTGCCACAGATTTTACATAATGAAGTTTATGGTATATGTTTGTTACTTATTTGACTACAGTAAATTGCAAGGTATGTTACCTTAATCATCATGTATATAATATCTAATATTATAATTTAATACAACATAATATAATACAGTACCTCTTGTGAGAATATAAAGATTATTTTTATGAACACCTACACAATTCATGAAAAGAGAGCAGATATTAGAATTTAATAAAGATAATGTTAGGGGTCGAGTTCCCGCCTCTGCACAGGGGGAATCTCGGGCCATCTCCGCTGCGGTCTCCCGTTCTTCTCCTGCCGCAGTGGAGCCTGCTCAGAGGAGACATCGGTCCCAGCGTCTCGCTCAGTCTGACTCTGTACAAAAAGTTACTGCTGCCTTTCCTGCTTCTGCCATTGAAGTCAGTGCTGGGCAGCGGCGAGCAGACGCTTCTGGGACTAAGTCCTGCTTTTCTCGTTCTGAGCATGCCCAGAGTAAGATCTCTCAGTGGAGATCGAGGGTCACATGATCAGATACTGCAGCTAAGGCCATTGGTCCTTCAGGAAGGTCCTGTAGGTGCTCACGCTCTGTGGCAGCCTCTCATTGGTCCTTCTAGGAAGGTCCTGTACGTGCTGCAACTATTTAAGGCTCACATGGCCGCACGGCCATGCACTAGTATTGTTCTTTGTTATGTGCTTTGCGCCAGTGTGGTCACGTGAGAGTGTGTTCAGGGACCCGGCTGAAATAAGCCCCTAGAATGCTGGCACCTCCGGCGAGGAGTTTGTGTTTGTATGTATTCAGGGACCTGGCTGAAATAAGCCCCTAGAATGCTGGCACCTCCGACGAGGAGTTTTGTGTGCATGCGTGACCACTGACTGCTCTCTGTTTGGGCAGTTAGCCTGTGCCACTGTGAAGTCTAACAGGGCACAGTGCTTTGCTTTCACGGCTACTCGGTGAATTAACTGAGCTAGTCCATACCGCCATATAGTGCCGCCGTTTGCTAGCAGCAGGTACTCGAGCACGGTGGACCCCGGGCTGCGAACGCACCAATATCAATAAAAACATCTTTATTTACTCGGTGCGTTCCGCTAGCCCTAACAGATATTCTTAATTTTGATTTCCAAGAAAAACATTTTTTTATTCCTTAGGCTTGTCGACATAAAAAAAGAAATATCCAACTCAGCCATAGTCACTTACCATTGGTCCAGCGCTGCCTCCCTCCTACTATCTTGACTCAATGTTGGTAGACTGCAAAGGTGACTTAACAACTACAGAACATGTGACCACTACAGGAAATCATTGGGCTCAGCGAGTCTTGTGCTGACTGGCTTGGCACCCTCACTGGGCCCAGTGATTGGCCACAATGGTACCTGGTGTCATACCTTATCACTCCAGCCTCTCAATAAAAAGTGGGAGCAGCAGAGAGGCAGTAACAGACCTACGGTAGTTGAGCATGTGTGAGTTGGTTCTTTTTTTCACCTGCAAGCCTAAGGAATAAAAAATAAACCCTTTCAAAGGGGCTCTTTCACAGATATTTACAATATAATCATAGGATAAGATATGACAATGTGTAATAGATGCAGGTCCCTCCTCTTGGGCTTACACCTGTTAGAGATTTATGGCACAATTTGTGGATTTGCAAACAATTTCTGTTGAGAGAACACCCCCTTTAATTTCTCTCTAACAGGAAAAGAATTATGGATTATTTTGCTAACTGTATTTAGGAAAAAAAAGAAATGGACAATAATAATATCATATATATTATCAAATTCCAGTCAATGCAATAATAAATAATTAGGAGAATACCTATGTCTGACAAAATTCATTTAAAATGTGCTATAACCAGTGATTTTTTGACACGGTGCAGGCTTCTTATACAGTATACCCTCTTGAATTCCTCTTCGGAGACACCAGCCTAAAGGATTTTTTCAATATTTTTTTCTCATCCACAGCTGTCAGCTTCATTCTGCTGCAGATGTAGATTGTTCTTCTTTGAGGCACTAAAACTTGTTTTACCCCTCCTGCCATGAGTCCTTAGAGAACCATAAATTTGCCCAGATTTGTAGCTAACAGACACATTCAATATTAATTCAAGGGTCTTCACGTTCATTAAACTGCTAATATCTAATAAACTATTTCTTTGTCTTCAAAACACTTCTATATTTTTTTTACTGTATCAGTTATAACTTTTAATGACTTAAACAGATATTAACTGATACAGTAAAAAAAATATGGAAGTGTTTTGAATTACTTTACTTATATATTTATTTTTGTGGGTGATTAATGCATTTAAAATTATTTTTGAATTTCGTTAGATGCAATGCTTTTAATAGGGCTTCATACATTTCACATACCAACTGCTACATTGTTGTAAGATTTCAGCTACTGAGCTGAATATATTTATTACATCATTTTTTCATTCAGAACCATAAATTCCTGTAGAATGGCTTGTCATGAAGTGATTGAGAAACATGATGTTCTTATTACGACAAAAAATATATATTTTTCATTTTTTTCAAACTTGATTTAAAAAACAATTGACAGTAATACTTATTTTAATGAATGGTCAATTAACTGCACAGATTTTCTTAGTCTGCTAAGTAAGTGTGAAAAAAATGTTCTATGTTCATAGGAATACAATTTATAATCTAAAATGTATTTAATTGTTAGGAAAGAGACTTGGGTGGGGAAATACTATTTTTGAACATTTGTTAGAAATTCAAAATACACAGATATATTGTTTAAACCACTGAAAAAATAATGTTGTGTTGTTATATACCATCATTTTTAGAATTTGTTTAGTCAGAACAGACACCATTTATTTAAGAAGAAAAAAAAACATGGTAGAAGGCAATTAATCTGATAAATGTACATTTACTGCAAGTGTTGTCAGGACACATTAATCCAAAGATTAGCTATGAGCTAAATGATGTTGAATCAAATTACCTTTATCATCCCTTAATTCACTGTCACACACTGTTTCATTTAATTAGGGTAAGAATCATCACATTTATTTTGCATAAATCTGAGACTTTTCCATTCAAAGAGCTGTACTCATTGACACATTCTTGCCATTATGAAGAAACAAGCTGTTTCTTTGGAAGGGATGATAATAAAATGCAATGAAAAAAAAAAAAAATGTTGTGTATCTAAGACTAATAAATACTGTACGAATATACATAATATTTAAGTTAGTTAGGTATTAGCTGTTTTTTTTTAATGTAATTCCAATTTTACAGTTATTTCAATAGTCAAAATTGGGACATATAAACACCACACCACTTCGAGAATGCCCCTAAAAGTTTTAATAGTAAAGGGCTTTGTCTAGGTATATTTGTCTTTTTAGGGCTCACTCAGAAGTCAGTTTTTCACATATGAGTACTATCTATGTTTTTCATGGATAGAACTTTTACCCGATATTGTCTCTTAAGCTACTCAGATGCAAAAGTTTTTTGCGGACATAGTGGCCCATACCAAAACATCGAGACATGAAATTTTGATCCAAATCATGGATCAAATATGCCAATGCATGCCTATGGGCCTGTCAAGAAAGAAAAATCGGACAGAAATCAGGTGCGATTTGTATCCCGTTAAATTTTCAAATTTGTTAGATAGGAGAAGTTTAAAGGGTTTTCCCAAGAAAAAAGTTGATTTTAATCAATAGATCTTGGAATAATAATATTTTCCACAATTAAATGTGTTAAAATAAAATGTTCCTGTGCTGAGATAATCTTATAAATGTGCCCCTGCTGTGTACTGTGTAATGGCTGTGTCTAACCGTATATGAACATGGTTTGATCATACCACAGCTCCTGAGCAAGGGGTGAAGTAAAAGAGAGTACACAGACATTACAGCAGGGGATCCCAAATGATTCTTTCTGTGAGATAACACGGTGTTTAAAAACCGTCAGGGAGATGTTTTACCTCGCAAAAACAATTCGCTATGATCCCATGCTGTAATGTGTGTATTCACTCTTTTTCTCGCCCCTGCCCAGGAGCTATGTTATGATCAGACCATGTCCCTGTACAGTCAGACACAGCCATTACACATTACATAGCAGGGGCACATTTATAAGATTATCTCAGCACAGCAACATTTTTTTAATTGTATCCAACTCTGGAACTTGTTATCATTCCATGATCTAGTTAACAAAATGAACTTTTGTTTGTGGGAAAACCCATTTAAGAAACCTTCTTATATGCAATAAAATCTGATAAAACTCTGGCGGTAAAATCTGACACATTGACCAAACACTGATGAAAATTTAATCCAAAATGCTGATGAAGATTAGTTTTTTTGGGGTTTTTTTTAAACGAAAAAAATCCCTGGAGTGAATGAACCAGCATGTACACCAAATATGACTAAGTGTAAAAATAGAGAGTCAAATAAAATTCTAGTTCATTTAATCTAAAAAACAAACCCCAAGATTACATTTTTCTGCATACCCCTGAACATTTTTTTTAATTTAATCAACAAATCATATGTACTCCAAAATAACCCCATTAAAAAAATACAACTTGTCTCCTTTAAAACCATGCCATTATGTGGTATCATCTGAAAATAAAAATGTTTGTGGATTTGAAATATGACAATTACATTTTGAAAACAATTGTCTGGTCCTGAAGGTGAAAAATTTGTGGGACATTCAGGTGTTAAGGTAGAAAATATTTACAGAACTGTACTAAAGTTTAGGCAGGTGTGAAAACAATACTGCAAAATAAGTTTTCTTTAAAAAATAAAAGTGTTAATAATTTATTTCTCTCAATGAGCAAAGTACAAAGTGAATGAATAAAAGAGAATGTAACAAATCAATATTTGATGAGACCATACATTTACTTCAAAACAGCATTAAAGCATCAATTATTTTAGGCACCTTTGCACATAATTTTTGCAGGACCTCGGAAGGAAGGTTGGTCCAAACATCTTAAGAAAATAACCATGGAGATTCTTCAAACCCTTCTGTCCTTCCATGTAATGCCACTTATACTTGATGATGTTGATTTCAGGGCTCTGTGGGTGCCATGTCATTATTTCCAGGACTTCCTATTCTTCTTTATGCTGAAAATAGTTCTTAATTACATTAGTTGTATGTTTGGGATCGTCGTACCGCTGTGGAATAAATTTGCAGCTAATCAGATGCCTCTTTGATAGTATTGCATGATGGATAAGTATCGGTCTATAATTCTTAGCTTTTAGAACACCAAGACATGGCCAACATTAAAGACCTTAGATGCAGAGGTTAGCCAAGGAAACAATCCAGAAGACCCAGATTTTGGGCTCATATTCACATGCGAAAAATTTGGATGAGTCTCACATATCAATATTCAGCACTGCACCCGGCACTCAGATCAGAGCATGAGGCCGCACAGCAATACATGCAGCCGCAGGCTCCGCTCCTGAGTGCCTGGTGCAGTGCTGGGTATTGACGTGTGAGACTCATCCGAGTTTCTCGCATGTGAGTATGAGCCCTAAATCCATCTTCTGTTTGGAGAAATCTGTCCAGAAGAGGTCATAATAAAAACACTGCGCTCATAAACCATACCTTCAGCATGGCAACAAGGCCGAGTTATTAAAAAATGCACAAAAACATAGAGTCTGGGATACAGAAGAGTGCAGCAGGTGGTCTAAACTGTGATGAGTATAAATTTGAAATATTTGGTTGTACAAGAAGGCAGTTTGCTTGCCAAAGAGTTGGAGCAACAGCAAAGAATGGTGGAGGTTCCTTGCAGGTTTGGGGCTGCATTTCAGAAAACAGAATTGAGGATTTGGTCAATATTAATGGTGTCCTTAATTCTGAGAAAGTCAGGCAGATATTTATTTGTCATGAAATGCTATTAGGGAAGCATCTGATTTTCTATAAATTTATTCTGCAGCAGTAAAACGACCACAAACATACAGCCAATGTCATTAAAGAATAACTGTCATTTCAGGGGAACTTGCAATAGCATGTCTGTTCTTTCTACTCCCCCGATGATAAAATGTAATGAAGACCAAGTGTCATATATCTCAGTAATGAGAAAATCTGTATTTACTGAAGACAAATTTTGACTGTGAACTGAAAATACAGAGAATGAAGGATCAGGTGGAGAAAGGCAGATTTCTATGATAAAATATACACTTCTTATTTTTATGTGTATCATTGAAGAAAAAAATAAAAAGGCGGTTTATTTTTAAGAACTATCTTTAGTATAAAGAAGGACAAGGACTCCCACTGAGCCCTGATCTCAACATTATGTAGTCTGTATGAAGAAACAGAAGGATTAGTGTTGGCCTACACAAAGATGTGTGGTTAATTCTCCAAGATATTTGGAACATTCTCCTTAATGAGTTCCTTCAAAGACTGGGAGTAAATATACCTAAAAAGAATTGATACTTTGATGCTGTTTAATCCCATCGTGACATGCGCCATACTAGTACTGCTCTGCGGGAGGAGCGTTTGGGCAAAGAGCAGTACCAGTATGGCGCCGTGATCGCGTGGCCTGAGGCCGGCGTCACACTAGGCGTATGAAAATACAGTCCGTTTTTTACGGCCGTAATACGCAGTAATTGTCCCAAAACACTGTTCTGTATTCAATGCCAGGATGCGATTTTTACGCACAAATTTATCCGTGTGTCATCCGTATGGCATCCGTATGGCTTCCGTACGGCGATTTTTTTTGCGCAGGCTTGCAAAATGGACATATCATCGATCCATCGGCTCAAATATTCTTAAAAACATATATACAGTCTATATATATACAGTGGGGCAAAAAAGTATTTAGTCATTCAGCAATAGTGCAAGTTCCACCACTTAAAAAGATGAGAGGCGTCTGTAATTTACATCATAGGTAGACCTCAACTATGGGAGACAAACTGAGAAAAAAAAATCCAGAAAATCCCATTGTCTGTTTTTTTATCATTTTATTTGCATATTATGGTGGAAAATAAGTATTTGGTCAGAAACAAAATTTCATCTCAATACTTTGTAATATATCCTTTGTTGGCAATGACAGAGGTCAAACGTTTTCTGTAAGTCTTCACAAGGTTGCCACACACTGTTGTTGGTATGTTGGTCCATTCCTCCATGCAGATCTCCTCTAGAGCAGTGATGTTTTTGGCTTTTCGCTTGGCAACACGGACTTTCAACTCCCTCCAAAGGTTTTCTATAGGGTTGAGATCTGGAGACTGGCTAGGCCACTCCAGGACCTTGAAATGCTTCTTACGAAGCCACTCCTTTGTTGCCCTGGCGGTGTGCTTTGGATCATTGTCATGTTGAAAGACCCAGCCACGTTTCATCTTCAATGCCCTTGCTGATGGAAGGAGGTTTGCACTCAAGATCTCACGATACATGGCCCCATTCATTCTTTCATGTACCCAGATCAGTCGTCCTGGCCCCTTTGCAGAGAAACAGCCCCAAAGCATGATGTTTCCACCACCATGCTTTACAGTAGGTATGGTGTTTGATGGATGCAACTCAGTATTCTTTTTCCTCCAAACACGACAAGTTGTGTTTCTACCAAACAGTTCCAGTTTGGTTTCATCAGACCATAGGACATTCTCCCAAAACTCCTCTGGATCATCCAAATGCTCTCTAGTAAACTTCAGACGGGCCCGGACATGTACTGGCTTAAGCAGTGGGACACGTCTGGCACTGCAGGATCTGAGTCCATGGTGGCGTAGTGTGTTACTTATGGTAGGCCTTGTTACATTGGTCCCAGCTCTCTGCAGTTCATTCACTAGGTCCCCCCGCGTGGTTCTGGGATTTTTGCTCACCGTTCTTGTGATCATTCTGACCCCACGGGGTGGGATTTTGCGTGGAGCCCCAGATTGAGGGAGATTATCAGTGGTCTTGAATGTCTTCCATTTTCTAATTATTGCTCCCACTGTTGATTTCTTCACTCCAAGCTGGTTGGCTATTGCAGATTCAGTCTTCCCAGCCTGGTGCAGGGCTACAATTTTGTTTCTGGTGTCCTTTGACAGCTCTTTGGTCTTCACCATAGTGGAGTTTGGAGTCAGACTGTTTGAGGGTGTGCACAGGTGTCTTTTTATACTGATAACAAGTTTAAACAGGAGCCATTACTACAGGAAATGAGTGGAGGAAAGAGGAGACTCTTAAAGAAGAAGTTACAGGTCTGTGAGAGCCAGAAATCTTGATTGTTTGTTTCTGACCAAATACTTATTTTCCACCATAATATGCAAATAAAATGATAAAAAAACAGACAATGTGATTTTCTGGATTTTTATTTCTCAGTTTGTCTCCCATAGTTGAGGTCTACCTATGATGTAAATTACAGACGCCTCTCATCTTTTTAAGTGGTGGAACTTGCACTATTGCTGAATGACTAAATACTTTTTTGCCCCACTGTATATATATTATATGCATATATATATATATTTCAGTGAGATAGATATATATATATATATATATATATATATATATATATATATATATTTATGTTTAATACAGCGCTAGATAGCAGAAAAGCCAGTAATTCAATTGCCGGCTTTTCCTATCTCCTTCACAAACCCGACATGATATGAGACATGGTTTACATACAGTAAACCATCTCATATCCCTTCTTTTATTACATATTCCTCTTTACTAATGTAAGAAGTGTATGTGTGTTAAGTTTGGGGGCTCTAGCTATTAAATTAAAGGGTTAAATCCCAGAAAAAATTGGCGTGGGCTCCCACACAATTTTCTCCTTAAGAGTGGGAAAGCCAGTGACTGAGGGCAGATATTAATAGCCTAGAAAGGGACCATGGTTATAGGACCCCCCTGGCTGAAAACATCTGCCCCAAGCCACCCCAGAAAAAGGCACATCTGGAAGATGTGCCTATTCTGGCACTTAGCCTCTCTCTTCCCACTCCCGTGTAGCGGTGGGATATGGGGTAATGAAGGGTTAATGTCCCCTTGCTATTGTAAGGTGACATTAAGCCAGGTTAATAATGGAGTCGAAAGTGGGAAAATATTCAGAAAAGTTCCCAGGCTCGAGTTCATATGAGTTCATCCAGCAGAGGGCGCATCACCGCGACTCGAGGTAACTACAGTACATCACCTGCATTCCATTCATTCACCAAGTTTTACAGGCAGGAGCACAGCTGCATTAGCAGAGCTCCTGGGTGTAAAATGATTTAACCCCTTCAGATGGATTTACAGCATGGGACAAGACTGAACAACGGAAGTTATGGAATATTGTTGTTTGTTATTTTTAACTTTATTTCAGGTGACAAGGGTCTTCAGGTGGATTAAGAGTATAATAAAATATTACAACACCATGTGTTTTTATTTCATTAAAATACTTTTTCATAATGTGTGTGTTTTATTAACCATTTCGTACTATTGGATTAATAATGGATAGGTGTCATAATTGACACCTCACCATTATTAACCTGGCTTAATGTCACCTTACAATAGCAAGGTGACATTAACCTTTTATTACCCCATATCCCACAGCTACACGGGAGTGGGAAGAGAGAGGCTAAGTGCCAGAATAGGCGCATCTTCCAGATGTGCCTTTTCTGGGGTGGCTGGGGGCAAATGTTTTTAGCCAGGGGGGGTCCTATAACCATGGTCCCTCTCTAGGCTATTAATATCTTCCCTCAGTCACTGGCTTTCCCACTCTGGCGGAGAAAATTGCACGGGAGCCCACGCCAATTTTTTCCAGGATTTAACCCTTTAATTTAATAGCTAGAGACCCCAAATTTTACACAGAGACACTTGTTACATTATTAAAGAGGAAAATGCAAAAAAAGAAGGGATATGAGATGGTTTACTGCATGTAAACCATGTCTCTTATCCTGTCGGGTTTGTGAAGGAGATAGGAAAAGCCAGCAATTGAATTACCGGCTTTTCTGCTATCTAGCACTGAATTAAATATATATATATATATATATATATATATACATATATGTGTGTCTCACTGACATACATATATATATATATATATATATATATATATATATATATATATGTGTACACATTTATTCTACCTATTCTATTCTATTCTATCAGTGTGATTCTACTGTACACCGCACTGAATTGCCGGCTTTTCTATAGAACACCGGTGCGCATTTCTCGCAAGTCACACGCATGGTTCGTGTGTAATCCGTAATTTTCTCGCCCCCGTAGACTATCATTGGCGTTTTTTTGTGCAATAAGCTGACAAACGCAGCATGCTGCGATTTTCTACGGCCGTAACATACCGTATATTACGGATACGTAATATACGGCAGATAGGAGCTGCCCCATAGAGAATCTTTGGGCCGTGTGCAATGCATATTTTCTGGACGTATTTTCTGCGCTCATATGTCCGTAAAACTCCCTAGTGTGACGCCGGCCTTACGCTGAGCGCTGCGGAGATCGCGTGTGGGTGTCAGCTGTATGTGACAGCTGACATACCTTAGTAATGCCCACGATCGGTGCTAGCACCGATCACGGGCATTTAACCCCTTTAATGCCGCTGTCAATAGTGACAGCGGCATAGAGAAGCAATGGGAGGGGGCTCCCTGCGCACTTCCATCAGAACAATGCAATGCAATCGCGTTGTCCTGATGGTCTTCATGGAGACCCCAGGTGCCAAGATGGTCCTTCCGGGTCCTGAATGGAAGGTGGCTTGTGAGCGCCTGCTGAGAGCAGGTGCTGGCATGCCTCCTTACCTGCCTGTCAGATCCTGATCTGATGCTCTGCTGTGCAGAGTGTCAGATCAGTGATCTGCTGTAAAATAGTAATATCCCATACTGGGACAATGTAATAAAGTTAAAAAGAAATACATTATAATGTGCAAAAATATTTTTTTTTAAATCCCCAAATAAAGAAAAAAATATAAAATAAATATTTTACCAATACATTTATTTATGAAAATAAAAACAGTAAAAGTACACATATTTGGTATCGCCGCGTCTGTAACGACCTGCTCTAAGAAATTGTTCCACTAGTTACCGCCTTCAGTGAACACCATAAAAAAAAAAAACAAGGCAAAAAAACAATGCTTTATCATCATACCGCCAAACAAAAAGTGCAATAAAACGCGATCAAAAAGATGGATGCAAATAAATATGGTACCACTGAAAATGTCATCTTGTCCTGCAAAAACACAAGCTGCCATACAGCTCCATCAGCAGAAAAATAAAACAATTATAGCTCCCAGAATAAAGCGATGCAAAAATGTCCTTTTGCCCTTGTGAAAATACAAAATTTGTAGCTAAAAAAGATTTTTGTGGGAAAAATGTGATTTTTTTATTTTCACATCTTAGCGTTATAAACTTCTGTGAAGCACCTGGGGGTTCAAGGTGCTCAATACACATCTAGATAAGGTCCCAAAGGGGTCTAGTTTCCAAAATGGTGTCAAATGGCGCTCCTTCCCTTCCAAGCCCTGCGATACTCCCAAACAGTAGTATTCCCCCATATAAGGGGTATAGGTAGTACTCTGGAGAAACTGCACAACAAATTGTATGGCACAATTTCTCCTTTTACCCTTATGTAAATGCAAAATTTGGAGCTAAAAAGATTTATTTGGGAAAAATGTGATTTTTCTATTTCCCCAGCTCTACGATATAAACTTCTGAGAAGCACCTGGGGGTTTAAGGTGCTCAATACACATCTAGATAAGTTTCCTAAGGGGTCTAGTTTCCAAAATGGTGTCACTTTCTGGGGGTTTCCACTGTTTAGGCACATCAGGGACTCTTCAAACGCGACATGGCAACCGCTAATTATTCCAGCATATTTTACGTTCAAAAAGTCAAATGGCGCTCCTTCCCTTCCAAGCCCTGCCGTGTGCCCAAACAGTAGATTTCCCCCACATATGGGGTATCGGCATACTCAGGAGAAATTGCATAACAATACGCATGGTCCATTTTCTCTTGTTACCCTTGTGATAGTAAAAAAATTAGGTCTAAAGAAAAGTTTTTGTGAAAGAAAAGTAAATGTTTATTTATTCCTTCCACATTCCAAAAATTCCTGTGAAGCACCTGAAGGGATAATAAACTTCTTGAATGTGGTTTTGAGTACCTTGAGGGGTGCAGTTTTTAGAATTGTGTCATTTTTGTGTATTTTCTATCATATAGACCCCTTAACCGCTTCCTGACGGTAGATAAATGTCAGCACTAGCAGGGCTTTGTGCAGCGCTGTTTGTCTATGGTTGGCAGTTTTGTGCTGATTGGGATCCCCACGTACCTTATAACAAGGGGATCCCATCCCAGTGCACAATGCTTCCTGTGACTTCTGACCTCATCGAGATCTGATTGGTTCAGGTCCTGATGACGTCAGCGTCACAGTAGCCAATGAGACAAATCGCTAGGAAAGTTTATTGTAGCAACGAACTTTCCCGGGTGATCTGCCTGATACAAACATTGTTTCTCCTCAGATCTCCTGTAAGTGAGAGATTTGAGGAGAAACAGTGTTACATGTGCTGCTGGCAACATCTGTGTCAGTCAGCGCTCTTGCTATAAACTTAAAAAGACAGATAAGGCAGGTTAGGGTTTAGTGCTATAGTTAGGGTTAGTGTTAGGCTAAAGTTAGAGATACTGTTAGAGTTAGAGTTACTGTTAGGCTAAAGTTAGGGTTACTGTTAGAGTTAGGGTTACTGTTAGGCTAAAGTTAGGGCTGATGTGGATTTTGTGGGCTTCAGTAGCAGCGACAGTGATAGCTCAGAAATGAGCAGTGATTCTGGTTCATCCTCACACACAAGGACCAGTACAACAAGAAGGGCAAATAGCGCTTCTAGAGAAATGTCTCCAACTCAGGGATCAATGCCCAATACTAGCGCTATCCCTAGTGCTCGTGAATTGTCGCACACCAATGTCCAAGGGGCTTTGCCTCTTGATGTAGCATTTCCCAGAGGGGAGGCTTTGGATTCGGCTACTCCATTCATCCCTAATTTTAATGCCATTCCTGGTATAAATGTGGAGGTGGAAAATTTTGGACCAATTATTTGAATTTATTTATAACAGATAACTTGCTAGAGCTTATTGTCCTACAAACAATTGCTAGGTCAAATTTATGGACACCAACTAATGTCCTAGAAATGAAAAAAATTTTAGGACTTACATTCGCTATGGGGCTTGTTAAAAAAACAAGCATTTGGTCCTATTGGTCCAACCGCCCTGTTCAAGCCAACCCTATGTTTCCTGCTGTTCTTCCTAGGACCCGTCATGAAATGGTCATGAGGTTTTGGCATTTTAACGACAGTAGTCAATCCCTGCTCAGAGATGCCCCAGAACATGACAGAAGATCAAAATCAGACCCATCATCAAAGACTTGACAGAAAAGTTCTTAAAGCTCTACACCCCAACAGAAAACATTTCCACTGATGTGTCCCTTGTAAAATTCAAAGGAAGACAGCACCTCAAACAATTTATTCCTTCTAAGAGGGCAAAGTTCAGAATAAAGCTCTATAAAATGTGTGAAAGTTCAACCGGATACACATCAGCTTTTCACATTTATGAGGGGAAAGATAGCCAACTAAACCCACCAGGATGCCCTACTTATCTGGGGACATCTGGAAAAATCGTTTGGGAGTTGATAACTCCATTTTTACAAAAAGGCTACAATCTGTATATTGACAATTAGCACACCAGCATACCCTATTTAAAAGTCTGGTTGAACATAACATAGGGCTTTTGAGACCATTCACAAAAGTCGTCAGGGGTTTTCATAATCGTTGGTCAACGAAAAGTTCCAAAAGAGGCAGTCAGGGGCTTTATGCAATGCAGAGCTGCTTGCCCTTAGGTATAAGGCTGTGTGCACACGTTCCGGATTTTCATGTTTTTTTCGCTATAAAAATGTGATAAAACAGTGAAAAAATGCTCACATTAAGCATCCTATTAAAAGAATGCAATCCCCATTTTGTATGCACATGCTGCATTTTTTTCCTCTGCGGAAACGCATTCCGGAAAAAAAACTCAGAATGTTCATTAATTTGCGGAATCGCGATGATTCTGCACACATAGGAATGCCTTGATCCGCTTACTTCCCACATGGGGCTATAAGGATGGTCTCCTCCACGGACTGGACACCATATAATTGTTAAAAAAAAGAATTAAAATAAAAAATAGTGACATACTCACCTTCTGATGGCCCCCAGAGTCCTCCCGCCTCTCAGCGGTGCACGCGGCGCCTTCCATTTCCCAGGATGCTGTGTGCGAAGGACCTGCGATGACCTGTCATCCCAGGTCCTTCGCACACTGCATCCAGGGGAACGGAAGCTGTCGCATGCACCGCTGAGGAGATCGGGGGCCGTCGGAAGGTGAGGATAACCATTTTTTTATTTTTTTTATTATTTTTAACATTAGATCTTTTTATTACTGATGCTGCATAGGCAGCATCAATAGTAAAAAAGTTGGTCCCACTTGTCAAACACTATATTTGGCAAGTGTGACCAACCCGTCAATCAGTTTTCCAAGAGATGCTACAGATCGCTTGGAAAATGCTAGCATTCTGCAAGCTAATTACGCTTGCAAAATGCTAGTGTTTAGCGGGAATACGCATGCTAATTCCGCATGCGATATACCCGCGGCACGAGTTGCGGAATTGCCGTGGAAATTTCCGTGGAAATTCTGCAACGTGTGCCCTTGGCCTAAGGATAAAAAAGATATTTTTATCCTGAGCTTGATCCACACAGATGCCACAAGGGACACTGGAGACCAACAGGGATCCACTACTCCAAAACCTGTGTCAGTCATTGACTACAAAAAAATATATATGGGGTTTGTGGACCTTGCAGATCAGGTTCTACAGCCATACCAGGTATCAAGAAAATCATATACCTGGTATAAAAAGTTAGTCATTTATTTGTTTCAGGTGGCCACATATAATTCTTTTGTGTTAGGCTGCTGTCACACTAGCAGTATTTGGTCAGTATTTTACATCAGTATTTGTAAGCCAAAACCAGGAGTGGAACAATTAGAGGAAAAGTATAATAGAAACATATGCACCACTTCTGCATTTATCACCCACTCCTAATTTTGGCTTGCAAATACTGATGTAAAATACTGACCAAATACTGCTAGTGTGACGGCAGCCTTATACAAAAAATGCAGATACTTTCCTTAATTATCAGGAAAAGGTACCGTATTTTCCGGCGTATAAGACGACTGGGCGTATAAGACGACCCCCCAACTTTACCAGTTAAAAAATAAAATCTTCTTAAAAGTCGGGGGTCTTCTTATACACCCTATGTCGTCTTATAGGGCCGGTGAATATGTGCCTTTTGGGGGGGGGGGAGTGATCCTGATGAGGACGAGGGGGCGTCTCACAGGAAAGTGAGTATCCCCCATTACCTTATCATAGCGCTGCAGCGTGGGGTCTCTGTGCTGGGAGCGGCGGCTGCTGTGCTGTGCTGTGCTGTGGCGGCTCCTCTTCTGCAGTGTGGGGCCTCTGGTGCTGTGGGGCGGTGGCGGCGGCGTATCTTCATACAGTCGGGGCTCCTCCGGCATCTCAAAGACTGGAAGCCCCGCCGGCAACTCCATCGGTACAATGCGGTCAGGTGGCCTCCGGGAAAATGGCCGCTGCTCAGATTCAGATCTCGTCCCGAGATCTCGGGAGACGAGATCTGAATCTGAGCAGTGGCCATTTTCCCGGAGGCAGCTCAATAGGTGCGATGCGGTGGCCCGGCCGCTGGGGGCTGCGCATGCTCAGATTCAGATCTCAACGAGATCTGAATCTAAGCAGCGGCCATTTTCCCGGAGGCCAGCGCATTGTACCGATGGAGTTGCCGGCGGGGCTTCCAGGCTGAGATGCCGGAGGAGCCCCGACTGCATGAAGATACGCCGCCGCCGCCACCGCCCCACAGCACCAGAGGCCCCACACTGCAGAAGAGGAGCCGCCACAGCACAGCACAGCAGCCGCCGCCGCTCCCAGCACAGAGACCCCACGCTGCAGCGCTATGATAAGGTAATGGGGGATACTCACTTTTCTGTGAGACGCCCCCTCGTCGTCATCAGGATCACTCCCCCCCCCCACCCACCATATACACCCGGCGTACAAGGCGATTCCCGGCGTACAAGACGACCCCCGACTTTTAAGAAGATTTTCAGGGGTTAAAAAGTCGTCTTGTACGCCGGAAAATACGGTAATTGAACATCTTGTTTTTGAAAATCCTTTAGAATCTGAAGGTGTCAGAAGACTCACTGAGCGACATTTTATTGCACTCATTTCAGCAACAGAAACAAGAAAGAGCCCCCAGAGAAGATGTCATGTATGTTTCAAGAGAGGAATGAAGAACGATACCCGCTATTATTGCCCACAATGCCCATCATTGCCAGCCTTATGCCTCCATGACTGCTTTAAAATCTTCCACAAAGAACCACGTTTTTAAACTGTTTTGACATTCAAGCATTTATATAGTGACAGACACATTTGAGTAGAGCTGACTTAACAATTTCCAGGGGGTAGGTGGGGGGATGTCTCCAGAGACACAAGCTGGGCACAATATATTGGGCACTACAATGATATTTTTGCAATTTTTGCTCTGAGGCCGGGGTCACACTTGCGAGTTAAATGTGAGGAACTCATATGAGTCTCTCGCATCAATACCCGGCATTGCCGCTGGCACTCGGGAATGCACGCTTAATATCCACAGCCGGTCGGGCTGAAGTATCCACACTCACGAGGTAGGAGCTGCCTTTCACCCGTCTTTCTATACCTGGTGACGCCTCTCCGGATCACGTGGTTGGATCATGTGACCATATCAGAACGCTACCATGAAGGTTTGAGCTGTCCCAGCGTCGCGCTTTCACTGGGGTTGTGCAGGGTGCACAACCCCTAACGGTGAGAGGCCGCTCGGACCGTTTAATTATACTTTATTATTATTTTTATTTATTATTATTATTATTATTATTAACCCCTTAGTGACAGAGCCAATTTGGTACTTAATGACCGAGCCAATTTTTACAATTCTGACCAGTGTCACTTTAAGAGGTTATAACTCTGGAACGCTTTATCGGATCCTGCTGATTCTGAGATTGTTTTTTCGTGACATATTGTACTTCAAGTTAGTGGTAACATTTCTTTGATATTACTTGCGATTATTTATGAAAAAAATGGAAATATGGCGAAAATTTTTAACATTTTGCAATTTTCAAACTTTGTATTTTTATGCCCTTAAATCAGAGAGATATGTCACAAAAAATAGTTAATAAATAACATTTCCCACATGTTTACTTTACATCAGCACAATTTTGGTAACAATTTTTTTTTAGTTAGGGAGTTATAAGGGTTAAAAGTTGACCAGCAATTTCTCATTTTTACAACACCATGTTTTTTTTAGGGACCACATCACCTTTGAAGTCATTTTGAGGGGTCTATATGATAGAAAATAACCAAGTGTGACACCATTCTAAAAACTGCACCCCTCAAGCTGCTCAAAACCACATTCAAGAAGTTTATTAACCCTTTACGTACTTCACAGGAACTGAAACAATGTGGAAGAAAAAAATGAACATTTAACTTTTTTTTGCAAACATTTTACTTCAGAACCATTTTTTTTTATTTTCACAAGTGTAAAAACAGAAATTTAACCACAAATTTTGTTGTGCAATTTTTCCTGAGTACGCCGATACCCCATATGTGGAGGTAAACCACTGTTTGGGCGCACCGCAGAGCTTGGAAGTGAAGGAGCACCGTTTGACTGTTTCAATGCAGAATTGGCTGGAATTGAGATCAGACGCCATGTCGCGTTTGGAGAGCCCCTAATGTGCCTAAACAGTGGAAACCCCCCACAAGTGATACCATTTTGGAAACTAGACCCCTTAAGGAACTTATCTAGATGTGTGGTGAGTACTTTGAACCCCCAAGTGCTTCACAGAAGTTTATAACGTAGAGCCGTGAAAATAAAAAATCGCATTTGTTTTCACAAAAATTATTTTTTCGCCCACAAATTCTTATTTTCACAAGGGTAACAGGAGAAATTAGACAACAAAAGTTGTTGAGCAATTTCTCCTGAGTACGTCGATACCCCATTTGTGGAGGTAAACCACTGTTTGGGCGCACCGAAGAGCTTGGAAGAGAAGGAGTGTCGTTTTACTTTTTCAATGTAGAATTGGCTGGAATTGAGATCGGATGCCATGTCACGTTTGGAGAGCCGCTGATGTGCCTAAACAGTGGAGACCCCCCACAAATGACACCATTTTGGAAACTAGACCCCTTAAGGAACTTATCTAGATGTGTGGTGAGCACTTTAAACCCCCAGGTGCTTCACAGAAGTTTATAACGTAGAGCCGTGAAAATAAAAAAATCGCATTTGTTTTCACAAAAATTATTTTTTCGCCCACAAATTCTTATTTTCACAAGGGTAACAGGAGAAATTAGACAACAAAAGTTGTTGAGCAATTTCTCCTGAGTACGTCGATACCCCATTTGTGGAGGTAAACCACTGTTTGGGCGCACCGAAGAGCTTGGAAGAGAAGGAGTGTCGTTTTACTTTTTCAATGTAGAATTGGCTGGAATTGAGATCGGATGCCATGTCACGTTTGGAGAGCCGCTGATGTGCCTAAACAGTGGAGACCCCCCACAAATGACACCATTTTGGAAACTAGACCCCTTAAGGAACTTATCTAGATGTGTGGTGAGCACTTTAAACCCCCAGGTGCTTCACAGAAGTTTATAACGTAGAGCCGTGAAAATAAAAAAATCGCATTTTTTCTACAAAAATGATCTTTTTGCCTCCAAATTTTTATTTTACCAAGGGTAACAGGAGAAAATGGACCGTAGAAGTTGTTGTACAATTTGTCTTGAGTACGCCGACACCCCATATGTGGGGGTAAACCACTGTTTGGGCACATGGCTGAGCTCGGAAGCAAAGGAGCGCCATTTGACTTTTCAATGCAAAATTGACTGGAATTGAGATCGGACGCCATGTCGCGTTTGGAGAGCCCCTGATGTACCTAAACAGTAGAAACCCCCCAAAAGTGACCCCATTTTGGAAACTAGACCCCCCATGGAACTTATCTAGATGTGTAGTGAGAACTTTGAATGCCCAAGTGCATCACAGAAGTTTATAATGCAGAGTCGTGAAAATAAAAAATATTTTTTTTTAACAATAAAGATTTTTTAGCCCCCAAGTTTTTATTTTCACAAGGGTAACAAGAGAAATTGGACCCCAATAGTTGTTGTCCAATTTGTCCTGAGTATGCTGGTACCCCATATGTGGGGGTAAACCACTGTTTGGGCGCACGGCAGAGCTCGGAAGGGAAGGAGCGCCATTTTGGAATGCAGACTTTGATAGAATTGTCTGCGGGCGTTATGTTGCGTTTGCAGACCCCTAATGTACCTAAACAGTAGAAACCCCCAACAAGTGACCCCATTTTGGAAAATAGACCCCCCCAAGGAACTTATCTAGATATGTGGTGAGAACTTTGAATGCCCAAGTGCTTCACAGAAGTTTATAATGCAGAGTAGTGAAAATAAAAAATAATTTTTTTTCCCACAAAAAAGATTTTTTTAGCCCCCAAATTTTTATTTTCACAAGGGTAACAAGAGAAATTGGACCCAAAAAGTTGTTGTCCAACTTGTCCTGAATATGCTGGTACCCAATATGTGGGGGTAAACCACTGTTTAGGCGCACGGCAGAGCTCGGAAGGGAAGGAGCGCCATTTTGAAATGCAGGCTTTGATAGAATGGCCTGCGGGCGTTATGTTGCGTTTGCAGAGCCACTGATGTACCTGAACAGTAGAAACCCCCCACAAGTGACCAAATTTTGGAAACTAGACCCCCTAAGGAACTTATCTAGATATGTGGTGAGAACTTTGAATGCCCAAGTGCTTTACAGAAGTTTATAATGCAGAGTAGTGAAAATAGAAAATATTTTTTTTTTCACAAAAAAGATTTTTTAGCATCCAAGTTTTTATTTTTACAAGGGTAACAAGAGAAATTGGATGCCAATATTTGTTCTCCAATTTGTCCTGAGTATGCTGGTACCCCATATGTGGGGGTAAACCACTGTTTTGGCACACGGCAGAGCTCGGAAGAGAAGGAGCGCCATTTTGGAATTCAGACTTTGATAGAATTGTCTGTGGGTGTTATGTTGCGTTTGCAGAGCCCCTGATGTACCTAAACAGTAGAAACCCCCCACAAGTGACCAAATTTTGGAAACTAGACCCCCTAAGGAACTTATCTAGATATGTGGTGAGAACTTTGAATGCTCAAGTGCTTCACAGAAGTTTATAATGCAGAGTAGTGAAAATAAAAAAATATTTTTTTTCCCACAAAAAAGATTTTTAGCCCCCAAGTTTTTATTTTCACAAGGGTATCAGGAGAAATTGGACCCCAAAAGTTGTTGTCCAATTTATCCCGAGTACGCTGATGCCCCATATGTGGGGGTAAACCACTGTTTGGGCGCACGGCAGAGCTCAGAAGGGAGGGAGCACCATTTGACTTTTTTAGCGCAAAATTGGCTGTCGTGTTTGGAGACCCCCTGATGTACCTAAACAGTAGAAACCCCCAAATTATAACTCCAACCCTAACTCCAACACACCCCTAACCCTAATCTTAACCCGATCCATAATCATAATCACAACCCTAACGATAATCACAACCCTAACCCCAAAACAGCCCTAATCTCAACCCTAACCATAACCCTAATCAAAACCCTAAATCCAACACACCCCTAACCCTAATCCCAAACGTAACCCTAATCCCAACCCTAATCCAAACCCTAATCCCAACTCTAACCCTAACTTTAGCCCCAACCCTAACCCTAACTTTAGCCCCAACCCTAACCCTAACTTTAGCCCCAACCCTAACCATAACTTTAGCCCCGTCGTCACAAAAAAAGTTCAATGTAACCTTTTTTTTGTACATCGCGTCCGCCATTTCCGCGCATGCGTGGCTGTAACTCTGCCCCCTCCTCCCCAGGACATAGACTGGGCAGCGGATGCGTTGAAAAACTGCATCCGCTGCCCACGTTGTGCACAATTTTCACAACGTGCGTCGGTACGTCGGGCCGACGCATTGCGACCGCCCCGTACCGACGCAAGTGTGAAAGAAGCCTAAGGCTACTTTCACACTAGCGTCATACTCGGCCCATCGCAGTGTGTCAGGCCGACGTACCGACGCTAGCGTTGTAAGCGCCACACAACGGGTGCAGCGGATGCTGTTTTTTCAACGCATCCGCTGCCCCATTGTGAGGTGCGGGGAGGCGGGGGCGGAGTTCCGGCCGCGCATGCGCGGTTGGAAATGGCGGACACGTCGCACAAAAAAGTTACATGTAGCTTTTTTTGTGCCGACGGTCCGCCAAAGCACGACGCATCCGTCACACGATGGATGCGACATGTGGCAATCCGTCGCAATGCGTCGCTAATGCAAGCCAATGGAGAAAAAACGCATCCTGCAAGCACTGTTGCAGGATGCGTTTTTTCTCCAACGACGCATTGTGACGGAAGCCAAAAAACGCTAGTGTGAAAGTAGCCTAACCCTAACCCTAACCCTAACCCTAAATTTAGCCCCAACCCTAACCCTAACTCTAACCCTAACCCTAACTCTAACCCTAACTCTAACCCTAACTCTAACCCTAACCCTAATCCTAACTCTAACCCTAGCCCTAACCCTAACCCTAACTCTAACCCTAGCCCTAACCCTAACTCTAACCCTAACCCTAACCCTAATTTTAGCCCCAACTCGTCTCTCCTGCCGGCCGGCAGATGGCAGCAGATAGCGGGCGCACTGCGCATGCGTCCGCCATTTTCTTTC
The DNA here is from genome assembly GCF_051348905.1 of Ranitomeya variabilis. NCBI lineage: Eukaryota > Metazoa > Chordata > Amphibia > Anura > Dendrobatidae > Ranitomeya > Ranitomeya variabilis. The sequence continues at coordinate 334,193,249 of NC_135236.1, forward strand.
CCGACGAAGAAGCCGGCCGGCAAGAGGAGACACAGGAGGACCCAGGGACACCGGGTGAGTATTATAGGGTCCCCGAATCCCCCTATTTCTCTGTCCTCTGATGTGCGATCACATCAGAGGACAGAGAATTACAGATCGCTTTTTTTTTTTTTTTTTTTTTGCAGTCACCGGTAAACTGTTAATTACCGGCGATCGCAAAACATGGGTCGGTGCAAACCGACCCTGATCATGTTCTTTGGGGTCTCGGCTACCCCCGGCAGCCGAGACCCCAAAGATCTTCCGGGTGCCGGGCGGCGGGCGTACTGCGCGTGCGCCCGCCATTTTTTCCCGGAAAAAAGATGGCGGCGCCCATCGGGAGCCACGAGGAGCACCGGGGGAGATAGGTGAGTATTGGGGGGCTATCGGGGGCCATCGGGGACCCTATTTCTCTGTCCTCCGATGTGCGATCACATCGGAGGACAGAGAAATTAAAAGGCAAATCGCGTTGTTGTTTTTTTGTTGCGACCGCCGGTAAACGGTTAATTACCGACGATCGCAACTCGGGGGTCGGTAAAAACCCCCCGAATCATGTTCTCTGGGGTCTCAGCTACCCTCGGCAACCGAGACCCCAGAGAAAATCCGACTCTGGGGGGCGCTATTCACTTTTTCCACAGCGCCGTTAATTAACGGCGCTGTGGTTTAAGTACCCTTAGCGGCCGCCGTTAAAAGGCGTATCGGCGGTCGTTAAGGGGTTAATGGGATTTACCCCATCCAATACATTCTATTGTGGAAATTTCTGTTGCGGAAAACTGGCAACTCCGCAACAGAAATAGACATGCTGCAGTTTGTAAACCTGCACTGTGTGTCTGTCAAACTGCTGCAATGCAGATAGGTTCAGGCTCCACTAGATGGCAGTAGAGTGGAAGCAGGACTGCACCTAAACAGAGTTGGCCTGCAGTGCAGCAGTGAGGATACCACGAGAGGCAGCAGAATAGTCAAACAAGCCGGGTCAGATCCTACACTGAAGTGCAGTACCAAAGGAATAAGCAAACTCATGGTCAGAGACAAGCCAGGGGATCAGTAATGGTCAGGAGCAGATAAACCAGAAGGCAAAAGACAGAAGCAGGTGAGGATACAAGCCAAGTCAAAACCAGGGAGTTAGCACACTAAAGGGAAACATTGAGTCAAGACAGGAATAGGGGAGAACAGAGACACGGGTTCAGACAGCAAATGCAGCAGGACAAATCAGAGCAATTGGAGTCAGCTACATCAACCCTAGGCAAAAACTTTAACTGACATCGCCTGCAGGAAGCAGCGGCGATAAATAGCCAATCTGAGCCCAGACCGAGGCTGGGAAAGGTTAACTTTTGACATGACCAGACCGGGAAAAAGGGAAAACAGGACTCAAAACCCGGTCGGGATCATGACACTGTGGGTGAGTTTTTGTACCATCAAATAGAAACACAGTGGGCATAAAATTTCTGGATCCAAAAGGCTGCTATTCCGGATCGTGAGGCCATACCCTAAAGCAGTATTAAAATGAAATTAATGCAGCCAGAGATAGTGATACATGGAAGCTTTATGTAACAACTCTGCTGGCATCACTGCATGGCCTCCCATCCCCCACCTGCATTACACTCCAACTCACTTCTCTGGGCCTTGTTGTGACTTCTCTCTGCTGCCAGCTCCATGCTGTGTGCCTCATGTCTGCTGTTTGCTCTGTGCATGCTCTGTCTGTGTGCATAGGGGGCGGCGCTGGCAACTCCTGTTTCTTATGGAGACTGTGTGCACCTTGCTAGGGTGTCCCAGGCCAATCGCCATGAGGCTTCCTGTATTTAAGATGTCCCCACCCATTGGTGGGGGCCTGTGCAACTTACTCCCTCAGTCAGTTCTTAGCTGCTGAGGTGCCAGGTCCTGTCTCGCTTACTCTCATGTCTGCCTCCCAGGGGGACGTTGTACCCTGGTCTGTTTTCTGTGTAGCCACCCAGCGGGGCTTCGTACCCTGGCCTATGTCCGCCACCCAGAGGGGCATCATACCCTGGCTTGTGTCAATGTCTCTATGCCTAGTCTCGTTCCTGTGTCTGTTTATATCCCTGTCTTAGTTTGCTTTCTCTGCTGTGCATACTCTGTGTCTTGCTTTGCTCTGCTCTGCCCTCTGTGTCTTGCTTTGCTCTGCTTTCGGCTCCGCTCTCTGCAACCTTGCTTTGCTTCTTGCTCTGCATTCTGTGATCTTGCTCTGCACCCTGTGTTTTTGCTCTCGGCTCTGCACTCTGAGTCTTGCTCGGCACTCTGACTTTGCTCTGCTCTCAGCTCTGCACTCTGTGGCTTTGCTCTCAGCTCTGCACTCTGTGGCTTTGCTCTCAGCTCTGCACTCTGTGGCTTTGCTCTCAGCTCTGCTCTCTGTAGCTTTGCTCAGCACTTTGCTCTGTACTCTGACTTTGCTCTGCACTCTGTGGCCCTGCTCGCTGGCTCTGCTCAGCTCTCGCTCTGCGGTTCCACTTCTTGTGGTTCTACTTTGCTCCGCTCCTTGCGGTTCTACCTGGCTCTGCTCCTTGAGGTTCCACTTCTCCCGCTCTTGGCTCCGCATCCTGCATTTCTGCACTTGGCTCCACCTCCAGCTCTTGGCTCCGCCTTCTGAGTTTCTGCACTTGGCTCTGCCTCCTGCTCTTGGCTCCGCCTCCTGCGTTTCTGCACTTGGCTCCGCCTCCTGCGTTTCTGCACTTGGCTCCACCTCCAGCGTTTCTGCACTTGGCTCTGCCCTCAGCTCTTGGCTCCGCCTCCTGCGTTTCTGCGCTTGGCTCCTGCTCTTGGCTCCACCTCCTGCGTTTCTGTTCTTGGCTCTAGCTCCTGTGCTTTCGCTCTGCATCTGCTCTTGCGGTCTTTATCTACCTATTCTTAAGTCCTCATGTCTGAACAGGTTCTTACCTGTTTTACATACCTGCCTGCAGACCGGTCCCTACCGGTTCTTCCAGTGTTCCTGCCTGCCTACCAGAGAGCCAGCCGTGACCGCCTGCCTGCCAGTGTCTCTGTTGTACCCGTCTATCTGCCTGTGTCCCAGCCGTGCCTGCCTGCCTGCCAGAGAGCCAGCTGTGCCCGCTTGCCTGTTTATGTTCCGTTCCCTGGTGGGATCAGCAGCCACAGCCAGACACCACCCTGGAGTGGTACCTGGTAGCTTCCTATTGCACAAGTCTGACCTCACCATCAGAGGCTCCAGCGAACACCTAGGAAGCTACTTAGTTATGCCCCTTCCAGGGAAGTTTGGTCTGTGGTCCAGTGGGGCCACACCCCCGCATGCCCGCACCAACCAGTCTGGGCGCGAGCATGACACTTTATTCAAATGGCTCCTTTTCTTTTCTTAATACAAAATGCACATATAGCCCCCAATTAATTAAGACTGGAGCTTTGTATGCCAGTCTTGATGCACAATATGCGGGAATAAGATGTTACGGCTAGCGGAACGCACCAAATAAATAGAGATGTTTTCATTGTTATTGGTGCGTTCGCAGACCGGGGTCCACCGTGCAGGAGTACCTGCTGCTAGCAACGGCGGCACGATATGGCGGTATGGACTAACTCAGTTACTTCACCGAGTAGTCATGAAAGAAAAGCACTGTGCCCTGTTAGGCTTCACAGAGGCACAGGCTAACTGCCCACACAGAGAGCAGTCAGTGGTCACGCATGCACACAAAACTCCTCGCCGGAGGTGCCAGCATTCTAGGGGCTTATTTCAGCCGGGTCCCTGAACACATTCAAACACAAACTCCTCGCCGGAGGTGCCAGCATTCTAGGGGCTTATTTCAGCTGGGTCCCTGAACACATACTCTCGTGACCACACTGGCGCAAAGCACTTAACAAAGAACAATACTAGCGCATGGCCGTGCGGTCATGCGAACCTTAAATAGCTGCAGCATATACATGACCTTCCTAGAAGGATCAATGAGAAGCTACACCAGAGCGTGAGCACCTACAGGACCTTCCTGAAGGAGCCAATGACCTTAGCTGCAGTATCAGATCATGTGACCCTCGATCTCCACTGAGAGATCTTACTCTGGGCATGCTCAGAACGAGCAAAGCAGGACTTAGACCCAGAAGCGTCTGCTCGCCGCTGCCCAGCACCCACTTCAATGGCAGAAGCAGGAAAGGCAGCAGTAACTCTTAGCACAGAGTCAGACTGAGCTAGACGCTGGGACCGACGTCTCCGCTGAGCAGGCTCCACTGCGGCAGGAGAAGAATGGGAGACCGCAGCGGAGATGGACCGAGATTCCCCCGTGCAGAGGAGGGAACTCGACCCCTAACATAAGATGTGCCAAATACATTAAGAGGTACCGTATATACTCATGTATAAGCCGAGATTTTCAGCATATTTTTTTGTGCTGAAAACACCCCTCTCAGCTTATACACAAGTCATTGTCCCAGGAGGTCGGTGTGGGAGGGGGAGCGTCAGGAGTCAGCGGCTGTCACATCATACTCACCCGCTCCTCGTGCGATCGCTGAAAGTCCTCCCTGCATCACTCTGTTGTCCCGGCAAGGCAGCTTCTTCCTCTGGGTGCAGCGACAGTGGGAGCTGGGTGAGGAGGACGGGGGAGGACGGAAAAGGATGGAGGAGGAAGGGTGAGCTGAGCGGAGCCATGCATACAACAGGGGGAGGACAGAGGAGCCATGCATACAACAGGAGGAAGACGGAGGAGCCATGAATACAACAGGGGGAGGATGGAGGAGCCATGTACACAACAGGGGGAGGACACAGGAGCCATGCACACAACAGGGGGAGGACAGAGGAGCCATGCATACAACAGGGAGTAGGATGGAGGAGCCATGCAAACAACAGGGGGAGGAGTTGGGCCTATAGCCTTTGAAATCAGGCACAAAGCACAAATTAATCCTTGTTTAGCTGAACACTAGGTAATGTAAAGCAGTGACCGGTGTTATATGTGAGGGTCGCTATGTGTCCCCCCAGGATGTGCAAAGAAGCATATGGAGGCCATGGGAGTGCATTGCAGTCACAGGTATAGCTGTGGTTGCAATGCAGAATAAAAGTGAGTGTTGGCTTTCGGTAAATTACTTGTTCAAGGCACATTTAGGAAAACCTGTCATGAGCTTTTATTTTTGAAATTGACTACAGGAAGGTAGTGGGGATGGTCCGTTCCCCCCCCCCCCAGGCCGGGTTTTGCATGTGGCCTACGGCCACAGGTTATTGTAAAAACCCTTGCAGCAGAGGGTTGGATGTGTCATTTTGGTGTTGCAAGCAGGCAGAGCAGTTGGGTTCTGCAGAGCGCTACCTGTGTGAAGCAACACAGGGCCAAGCGGAGCCAAAAAGCCTGGTACCCTCAGTGTACATGGCAGTGCAGTCGCCCACGGCAACCGTTACGGACTATCTTTGTTTTCCCAGCTGCCATCCGGAGGATCCGAGTTATGTTCTGTTTGTGAGTACGCTGAATATTAAAAGAGACTTTACTTTGAACTTTTCCTGGGTCACTGCCTCATCACTGCACAGCATGGATACTGCTGCACTACACTAGACAGTAGCTTCCCTGCCTACTAAAGTGTCATACTGCCAGCCAAATCAGACAAAAAACATTGATGTTACCTCATACCAATGGCAAATATCCAACTGGATGTTGTCAGAACTCAAAAGCGGTGTCTCTCTCCAAAAAGTTCTTCAAAAGCTGCCTAAAAAAATTGGAAAGTTCTTTTTATTCTTTACTATGGGTAATCCACTTTGTTTGTTTGAGACTTAATTTTTTTTAAGATGTTTTGAAAAATGCACTGTCAAATCGAAAGGCTGCAAAGAATGCTTAACCCCTTAACGACCTATGACGCAAAAGTACCTTATTCGTAGTGTCTCTGCACACCATGCAGGATCCGGAACTGAGCTGGCATGTTTTCCTGCATATGACAGCTGATCTGGTTAGCTGTCATGTGCTTCTAACTTGTGCCTCAAAACGCCAGAATTATGTTTTTTCGGTCATTTCAATGTTGCAATAATATGCAATTACAGGTAACCAAAAGATCATATCTACCACAAACTGGCATCATTAAAAACATCAGCTCAGCCCGCAAAAAATAAGCCCGCACTCAGCCCCAGATTCTGTAAAATGGAGACGCTATGGGTCTCGGAAATATTTTTTTTGCAAACTTTGGATGTGTTTCACAATATAAATAAATAGGAACCTATGCATGTTTGGTATGTACAATCTCGAAATGACCTCTAGAATCATAATATTGCAGGTCCGTTTTAGCATTTAGTGAACATGGTAAAAGAACAAAAAAAACAATTGCGGAATCTTACTTTTTTGCTATTTCACTGCACTTTGAATTTTTTCCAGTACATGATATGGTAAAAGCAATGGAGTGTCTTAAAAAAGTACAACTCATACCGCAAAAAACAAGCAATGTAAGCATGGCTATATTGACCATAAAATAAAAAAAGTTATGGCTCTGGAAGACAGAGAGCAGAAAAACGGAAATGCAATAATGGGAAACACCAAGGTTGTGAAAGGGTTAAGGAAAAAAATTCCCAAACTTCTTCAAAATAGCTTCAGATAAGGAAAATCTCTTTTAAAAACTGTTTCTGTATGAAAAACGTGTCTGTTTTTTAGCAGCTCAAAACAAACCCCTCCCCTGTAAAAATAGCCTTAGAAAGAAACATTCTGTCACTTCAAGTAGTTCCCATGACTCCTTTGTAAACACAAATAAAATGAAATACCGTATGCACTACCGGGGAAGGTGCCGAGGTAGGTTCCCACACTGTGTGTCAATAAAGTAAATCAAACCTGGCCCTCAACTTAAGGTGAACTTCTTTTGTGTTTATTACAGCAAAAGAAAAATAAGACGTTTCGGCCTGTATTGGCCTTCTTCAGTAACTATGTACAAACAAATAAACAATAAGGTGAGTATACATTACTCAATCAGAGGCAAACAAAGTATATACAAAATGATGAACATGGTCAAGAGAATAGAATATCAATAAATAACAAGCCTAATGAGGGTAACGTTATTATTATTTCATTATGTGAAGTGCACGCCCAACACCTTCCTCTATTACGCCATGGCACTCTGAGATCAGCTGATCTCGTAGCCACATCCACTTCCTATTTAGTCTCGGCGCTTCTCACACCTCCACAGCCGACTAGCGGTGGATCCCGCGTCGCTGGAGCACATGCCGACTTCACTAAAGATAAGGGTAGGTATGCTTTACTCCACTCTGCTTCACACACCAAAGTAGATTTATTAAATAACACTCCACGTCCACAGGCTTATACAGACTCGCCGGACATCATGGCAGGATTCACTATAGCCTACCTCAACATAAACTGGTAGGCTTCACGGCACCAATGTAGTGTCACTTAAGTGTCATAGACTGTATTATAATCAGCCTCACAATTGCATTCTATCTATAGACATAAAGGCACCACACAAATCACCACGATTTCCTGCCCCATTAGGCAGCACGGTACGTCATTGTAATCTACTATTTGCTATACATACTTGTATGTACCTACATTATGGAACGTTTCTTCTTCTATGAGCAATGTATTGGTGTTTTCCCTCATTAGGCTTGTTATTTATTGATATTCTATTCTCTTGACCATGTTCATCATTTTGTATATACTTTGTTTGCCTCTGATTGAGTAATGTATACTCACCTTATTGTTTATTTGTTTGTACATAGTTACTGAAGAAGGCCAATACAGGCCGAAACTTCTTATTTTTCTTTTGCTGTAATAAACACAAAAGAAGTTCACCTTAATTTGAGTGCCAGCTTTGATTTACTCCTTTGTAAACACAGTAATTAGTTTAGTCCAGCACCTGGATTGACTGAGGGCTACAGCAAAAATCAGGACAGGAAGTTAAAAACAGTGCAAGCTACCAAACCTGTTCATTATTCCAAAAAAAATTAGGTCAGAGAAAAGGAATTAACGAAGCCCTTACAAACTATATCTGGTATAATATATACAGCTTTCCTGTATTCCTCATATCTCCCCCAGCTTTTCCTTAAATGAGATATATACTTCCATGGGCCTAGCACACATGATATTAACTGTGGTGTAATATAGCAATTCTCAATCACTTTCCTGTCACTGTCATGAGGCATTAGTTTCAGTTTGAAAGAAATGGTAGTGAGTCAGAATATAAGATCGCTGTATTGACATAATTATTTGTATCTCAAAGCATGTTTTCAATCCAAATTTATAAAAGTACATAGGCTCATAAGAGTGCAGGTCCCAGCAAACATAGAAAATGCAGCCAGAGCACTGATTGATGATCTGGATTGCAGCCCAGAAGCCTCTGCTGCTTGCATGTGTTCTTTAGTTTCCAACAAACAAAACCAATAAGGCATAATAAAATAAAAATAATACTGCCGAATGATGACAAATTAGTAAATTTTCATGCAGCAATTAAAACAAACTTTTTTTGTTTGTGCGATACATTTGGAATATTGCCCCGTATGCAATAATTCAATGTAGGAGTGTGACCAAAGTAACCAGATGATACCTATGTTTTGTTATATTTATCAAAATATGAACAAATGTAAATATTGAACATTGCTAATGAAATTAGTAACATTCTATATAATCCATCTTCTAAAATGTAATGAAACTTTTAAATCCATCCAACATATTAATCCAGTTCAGATTTGAGATAGTCTCTCTGAAACATTTAACTGTATTTGAGATTACAATGCTACAGACTGTGTGCAGTAGATTCCCAATTAATTATAACAGGAGAAAAAGAGTCAAAAAGTAACCAATAAATTACAAAATAACATTATTGAAAAATCCATCATTAACCTTCACTAGGGTTGAGCGAAACAGATCGGCCAATTTCAAAAGTCGTCGACTTTTGGGAAAGTCGGGTTTCGTGAAACCGACCCGATCTCACTGTGGGATCGGGTCGGCCGTCGGCGATCTTCGCTCCAAAGTCGGGTTTTGTTTTATATATATATATATATATATATATATATATATATATATATATATATATATACATATATGTCATTGAGACACACATATATATATACGGTATATATATATATACATATATTTATATTTACTTCAGCGCGATATATGTGAAAAGCCGGTAATTCAATTGCCGGCTTTTCATTTCTCCTGCCTAAACCCGACATGATATGAGACATGGTTTACATACAGTAAACCATGTCATATCCCCCTTTTTTTTGCATATTCCACACTACTAATGTTGGTAGTGTGTATGTGCAAAATTTCGGCGCTGTAGCTATTACATTTAAGGGTTAAATCGCAGAAAAAATTGGCGTGGGCTCCTGCGCAATTTTCTCCGCCAGAGTGGTAAAGCCAGTGACTGAGGGCAGATATTAATAGCCTAGAGAGGGTCCATGGTTATTGCCCCCCCTGGCTACAAACATCTGCCCCCAGCCACCCCAGAAAAGGCACATCTGGAAGATGCGCCTATTCTGGCACTTGGCCACTCTCTTCCCACTCCCGTGTAGCGGTGGGATATGGGGTAATGAAGGGTTAATGCCACCTTGCTATTGTAAGGTGACATTAAGCCAGATTAATAATGGAGAGGCGTCAATTATGACACCTATCCATTATTAATCCAATTGTATGAAAGGGTTAAAAAAAACACACACACATTATTAAAAAGTATTTTAATGAAATAAACACACAGGTTGTTTTAATATTTTATTGCTCTCTCAATCCACCTGAAGACCCTCGCTTTGCAAAATAATAAACGAACAATATACATACCTTCTGATGAACTGTCACGTCCCACGAGGTAAATCCATCTGAAGGGGTTAAAATATTTTACAGGCAGGAGCTGTGCTAATGCAGCTGTGCTCGTGCCTGTAAACCCCGGGGAATGAAGGAAATGTAGGTCAATGACCTATAGTTACCTTCAGTCGCGGTGAGGCGCCCTCTGCTGGATGTCCTCATGAACTGCAGCCTGGGAACTTTTTCCCACGCTCGACATCATATGAGGACATCCAGCAGAGGGCGCCTCACCGCGACTCAAGGTAACTACAGGACATTCCCCTGCATTACATTAATTCACAACATTTTACAGACAGGAGCGACTGCATTAGCACAGCTCCTGGCTGTAAAATGATTTAACCCCTTCAGATGGATTTACATCGTGGGACTGACAGAACGACAGAAGGTATGGGAAATTGTTGATTTTTTATTTTACCTTTTTTACAGGACGTGGGTCTTCAGGTGGATTACCAGTATAATGAAATATTATATATAATACTTTTAAATAATGTGTGTGTGTTTTATTAACCATTTCATGCTATTGGATTAATAATGGATAGGTGTCATAATTCACGCCTCTCCATTATTAATCTGGCTTAATGTCACCTTACAATAGCAAGGTGACATTAACCCTTCATTACTCCATATCCCACCACTACACGGGAGTGGGAAGAGAGTGGCCAAGTGCCAGAATAGGCGCATCTTCCAGATGTGCCTTTTCTGGGGTGGCTGGGGGCAGATGTGTATAGCCAGGGGGGCCAATAACCATGGACCCCCTATAGGCTATTAATATCTGCCCTCAGTCACTGGCTTTACCACTCTGGCGGAGAAAATTGCGCGGGAGCCCACGCCAATTTTGTACACGATTTAACCCTTTATTTTACAAGCTACAGCGCCCAAATTTTGCACATACACACTACTAACATTAGTAGTGTGGAATATGCAAAAAAAAAGGGATATGAGATGGTTTACTATATGTAAACTATGTCTCATATCCTGTCGGGTTTGTGAAGGAGAAAGAAAAAGCCAGCAATTGAATTACCGGCTTTTCACATATCTCGAGCTGAATTAAATATAAATACAGCATATATATATATATATATATATATATATATATATATATATATATATGTCTCAATGACATATATATATACTGTATATATGTTTAAACGAACATTTGAGCACATAAATCCATTAGATGTCGGTTTTGCAAGCCTGCGAGAAAATATCGCAGTACGGATGCCATACGGATTACATACGGAGGATGCCAAAATATGCTGTCACACCCTACCTATGGATGACATACAGATCACTATTTTGGGAACATTTCTGCGTATTACAGCCGTAAAAAACGGACCGTATTTTCATACGCTGAGTGTGACGCCGGCCTTAGTGGCAAATTTAGGTCGATAATTTTTGAGTTTATTTGTGAAAAAAATGGAAATTTGGCGAAAATTTTGAAAATTTCGCAATTTTCTAATTTTGAATTTTTATTCTGTAAAACCAGAGAGTTATGTGACACAAAATAGTTAATAAATAACATTACCCACCTGTCTGCTTTACATCAGCACAATTTTTGAACCAAATTTTTTTTTTTGCTAGGAAGTTATAAGGGTTAAAATTTGACCAGCGATTTCTCATTTTTACAACAAAATTTACAAAACCATTTTTTTAGGGACCACCTCAAATTTGAAATCAGTTTGAGGGGTCTATATGGCTGAAAATACCCAAAAGTAACACCATTCTAAAAACTGCACCCCTCAAGGTGCTCAAAACCACATTCAAAAAGTTCATTAACCCTTCAGATGCTTCACAGCAGCAGAAGCAACATTGAAGGAAAAAATGAACATTTAACTTTTTAGTCACAAAAATGATCTTTTAGCAACAATTTTTTTTATTTTCCCAAGGGTAAAAGGAGAAACTGGACCCCGAAAGTTATTGTACAATTTGTCCTGAGTACGCAGATACACCATATGTGGGGGGAATCACTGTTTGAGCGCACGACAGGGCTTGGAAGGGAAGGAGCGCCATTTGACTTTTTGAATGAAAAATTGGCTCCAATCTTTAGTGGACACATGTCGCGTTTGGAGAGCCCATGTGTGCCTAAAGATTGAAGCTCCCCCACAAGTGACTCCATTTTGGATACTAGACCCCCAAGGAACTAATCTAGATGTGTGTTTACCACTTTAAACCCCCAAGTGCTTCACAGAAGTTTATAACGCAGAGCCGTGAAAATAAAAAATCATTTTTTTTCCACAAAAATTATTTTTTAGTCCCCAGTTTTGTATTTTTCCAAGGGTAACAGGAGAAATTGGACCCCAAAAGTTGTTTTCCAGTTTGTCCAGAGTTCGCTGATACCCCATTTGTGGGGGGAACCACTGTTTGGGCACACGTCGGGGCTCGAAAGAGAAGTAGTGATGTTTTGGAATGCAGACTTTGATGGAATGGTCTGCGGGCGTCACGTTGCGTTTGCAGAGCCCCTGATGTGCCTAAACAGTAGAAACCCCCCACAAGTGACCCCATTTTGGAAACTAGACCTCCCAAGGAACTTATCTAGATGTGTGGTGAGCACTTTGAACCCCCAATTGCTTCACAGAATTTTATAACGCAGAGCCGTGAAAATAAAAAATCATTTTTTTCCCACAAAAATAATTTTTTAGCCCCCATTTTTTATTTTCTCAAGGGTAACAGGAGAAATTAGATCCCCAAAGTTGTTGTGCAATTTGTCCTGAGTACGCTTATGCCCCATATGCTTGGGTTAACCACTGTTTGGGCGCACGTCGGGGCTCGGAAGGGAAGGAGCACCATTTGACTTTTTGAATGCAAGATTGGCTGGAATCAATGGTGGCGCCGTGTCGTGTTTTGAGACCCCTGATGTGCCTAAACAGTGAAAACCCCTCAATTCTAACTCCAACACTAACCCCAACACACCCCTAACCCTAATCCCAACCCTAACCATAACCCTAACCCCAACACACCCCTAACCCTAATCCCAACCCTAATCATAACCCTTACCACAAGCCTAACCCTAACCCCAACACACCCCTAACCCTAATCCCAACCCTAACCATAACCCTAACCCCAACACACCCCTAACCCTAATCCCAACCCTAACCATAACCCTAACCCCAACACACCCCTAACCCTAATCCCAACCCTAATCATAACCCTTACCACAAGTCTAACAAAGCCACCCCCCTGGGCTGAAGTATCACTCCCCCTGTCCATGCAGATCGGGTGAAATTACAGTTAACCCTTTCACCTGACATGCAGGAACGTGATCATTCTGTGCTCATTCTGTGACAGCATATGCGTCACAGGTCGGATTGGCACCGACTTTCATGACGCATACGCTGTGTCACAGGTCGGGAAGGGGATAATGTATTTCTATGTATAGAAAAACTGGAATAGACAATGCTTTTCTATTCAGTAAACAAAAGTATGCAGACACATTCTGGCCTTGTGCAAGTAAAAAGGAGACTTTTTTGGCATACATTTGGTGAATAGTGGATGAGGGATATGTTTGGCACGTTCATCTTTGCATAAATCAAAAATGAAGTAAAAAAGAGATGTGAATTAAGACTAATTCATTTCTTTAATCAGTAGCTGATCTCAACAATCAACACAAGGTAAACAAAATAATAAACAGATCCACATTTTCATTGCAAGAGGCAGTACTTTATAACCACAGAATTATTCTACAATTTATTATTGAACAATGTGAGGAAGCTGCTAATCTGTGGCATGTGGGAAGGTAGTGACTTGCAGGATTGACTGCTGAACCGTCAACTTTAAAGGGAACCTGTCATCAGTTTTGGCCAATATAAGATACGGCCATCACCTTTCAGGACTGATATACAGCATTCTATAATGCTGTATATAAACCCCCAACCCGACCTGGAAGAACTGAACTTTTATTCTACTCACCTGAAGGGCGGTCCGGTCCGAGGGGTGGGGTGTCGCTCTTCTTGGTCCTGCGCCTCCCATCTGCTTGTGATGCTGCCCTCCTGCTTCCTTTGTGTGGATGACATATCGCTGCATCATCCTCACAGTCTCCTCGGCACCGCGCTCTCGCAGGCGTACTTCTCTGCAATTTCTACAGAGTCTTTTTTTTATTAATTGCGCATCCTGCAAGGGTTCTTTAGGCATATCACTTCTTTTTATTACAAACACATAAAAGCCATCAGGGAGGGTGTTAGACATCTTCATACTACTCTATTCCTGGATATATAGGTCTACAAGCATAGTTGTATAAGAATAAGATTGCTGTAAAAGCATACCTGTTTGTATAGGGACATAGATGTAAAAGTGAACAGAATTGTGTAGAAGTATGTGTGTAAAAGTGCTTTGAAAAAGTATTCATACCCCATGGACTTTTCACATATTTTCATGATACACTCACAAACGTGAATGTACTTTATTGTTTTATTGGGATTTTATGTGATATACCAAAACAAAGTAGCAAGTATTTGTGAAGTGTAAAGGAAATGATGCGTACCGGTAGTTTTCCAATTATTTAAAAAATATAAATCTGAAAATTGTGTTGTGCATTTGTATTCAGCCCCCTGCAGTCTGATACCCTTTAATAAAATCCTGAGTGACCAATTGCCACCAGAAGTCACATAACTAGTAAAGTGTGTTCACCTGTGTGTAATTTATTCCGAGAATAACTACATCTGTTCTGTGATGGCCTCAGAGGTTTGCTTAAAGAGTATCTGTCACCAGGATTTGGCACTATAATGTAAGGGCATGTCGATAATGGCACCATTATACTGATTAAATTGATACCTGCGGTGGAGGACTCCAATCAGTGGTTGCTGTTTAATTAGCTTCTAAAGTTTTCTAATGATATATGAACATAGGGGTGGGCCTCAGTGTTAGATTAATTTCTGCTCCTGCACCCCTCCACCAGTTTCCTGTGATTCTTCTACAGGTCACTGATCTTTGTTTGAAATTCTTCTTGTATGTCTGTCTCTTAATATTTAGAAAATGAGTGCTTTGAAATACTTAACACTAAATAGCAGATTTTCCTTAATTAAACAACTATTTATTTAGTTTTGTAAAATCATATTTAAAAATCCAAGCGATTTTACAAAGAACATTTATATATGCCACAGTTCTAATATTGTATGCAAAATATGCTAAATGTGTTAATAAAACTACAGAATGTACTGTAGTATGTGTGCTGAGGAAACTCATAAGTAATGGACGCACCAATCCCAGCAGCAAACCAATTATGATGTGAAAAAAAGAAATAAAAATCAAAAGTTAATATTGTATCTCAGCAGGATCTCTACTTGCTTCTTACAATGTGATGCCAGAAATCCCACTGTGTGTATGATTTAACAATCTATTATGCCCTATCTACAAAACAGCTTGGTAAATAGCTCAAACTGTAGTTACATAGTTTTTGGCACACATTTTATAAACATGTACTGTTACATTGACAGTAAACTACATGGCAATATTAAACCTGACCATAATTTAAACATTACCATGGTATGTATACTAATGTACTGTATGAGTAACCAGCCATAATTTATTTAAAAAAATCTGAAATATCTTTATAAATTTAAAACTGCATTCTAAAACTCTTTAACCTCTTCCCGATCACAGGTAAATAAACGTTGATGCATGCTGGGCTTTGTGCAATGCTGCCATAAATTTATGGTGGCCGGTCAGGCTGGGATGGGGTGCAGGATCACAGTGCTAATCACCACTTCAGACCTTTGACATCAGTGTGATTGGCTCAGGTCCCAATGATGTTATCCGTAGGTAATCCCACCCTTGGCTGTGTTTTCTTCTAGATGCAGCAATCAATACCAATTGTGGCATTTAGAAGTTTGAAAGAGGGAGTGCGCGCCCTCTCTCACCCCTCCGGAAACCACATGACGTGATCACAGGGAGCCAAGGGTTGTCATGGCAGCTGGAGTTCAAATGGTGACCTCTGGTTCTGCCAGCTCTAGTGGCCTGTTAGACCTAGCCAGAAGCAGGGTCTAGCAGGCGATCTGCTAATGTAATCTGACTGTTCTCAGGCATGGCAATATATGTGCATTGCAATGCATCAGACCAGTAATCATAGCAATAAAAGCTGACAAAGTAAAAAAGAAGGGACAAAGTAAAAAAATAAATATATATACTGTATATATATATATATATATATATATATATATATATATATATATATATATATATATATATTTTTTTAAGATAAACAGAAAATAAAAAAACAAAAGAAATCAGAAAAAAATGACAATACATTTTTTTGTAAAACAAAAATAAACAAATAAAGTGCACATATTTGGTACTGCTGTATTTGGAACAACCCCACGGTAAAAAAAAACAAAAAAAGGGGGCACATGTTTTTTCATCATACCACTAGTGTTGAGCGATACCTTCCGATATGCAAAGGTATCGGTATCGGATTGGATCGGCCGATACCGGCAAAATATCGGATCTCGCCGATACCCGATACCAATGCATATCTATGGGACACAAAATATTGGAATGGTTCCCAGGGTCTGAAGGAGAGGAAACTCTCCTTCAGTCCCTGGGATCCATATTCATGTATAAAATAAAGAATAAAAATAAAAAATATTGATATACTCACACCTCCGGCGGCCCCTGCTCTTAGCGGTGTCTCCGTTCCTAAGAATGCCGAGTTAAGGACCTTCGATGACGTCGCGGCTTGTGATTGGTCGCGTGACCGCTCATGTGACCGCTCACGTGACCAATCACAAGCCGCGACATCATCGCAGGTCCTTCACTCGCTCATTCTTAGGAACGGAGGCTGCCGGTTGCAGCGGTTACTGTTATGATCTGGTGGCCCAGGAGTAGCATTGGACGTACTCTGGAGAAGGTGGTATCTATACTGACCGTGGACCCTGAACTTAACACCGCAACTAGAAGTAGCCGTGGGATGTACATACTGATACTAGACACCTCGACACAGCCGGAGGACTAATTAACCCTATAGATAGAAAAGGGAAAACTATCTCGCCTCAGAGAAAATTCCCAAAAGATAGGCAGCCCCCCACAAATATTGACTGTGAGAGGAGAGGAAAAAACATACACAGGCTGAAAACAGGATTTAGCAAAGGAGGCCAATCTAGCTAAATAGGAAAGATATGACAGAGAACTATGCGGTCAGTATTAAAATACTAGGAAATATCCACCACAGAAAATACAAAAAACTCCACATCTAACTAAAGATATGGAGGGTATATCTGCCTCTCCAGAGATTCCAGCTTGACTGCATAAATCCTTACACAGATTAAGCTGGACAAGAAAAAACATGAAATGCACTGAACAATGAGGCCCACAACATGTGGGCTGCAAACAAGCAGAACTTATCTTGGTGAAAAGACCAGGAAGCAGGAGAAACCATGAAGGGATGTGAATCCTCCAGAATACAATGGACAACTGGCACTGACTAAAGGGTGAGGCCAGACTAAATAGCCCAGTCCAGAGTGGACACACCTGATAACTGCTGTGAAGGACAGACAGCAGCACTACCACTTATAACCACCGGAGGGAGCCCAAGAACAGAATTCACAACAGGTTACAACCAGGGCGCGTCAGAGGGTGAGTATATCCCTATTTTTTATTTTTATTCTTTATTTTACACATGAATATGGATCCCAGGGCCTGAAGGAGAGTTTCCTCTCCTCCAGACCCTGGGAACCATACACTGGGAACTTCCAATTCCGATTTCCGATATCACAAAAATATCGAAACTCGGTATCGGAATTCCGATACCGCAAATATCGTCCGATACCCGATACTTGCGGTATCGGAATGCTCAACACTACATACCACCAAAGAAATTAGAATAAAAGGCAATCAAAAAGTCATATGTGAGTAGAAATGGCATCCCTGAAATTGTTAATCTTGTCTTACAAAAACCAAGCCACTACACAGCATTGCCAGTGCAAAAATAAAAAGCTATAGTCAGTTATACCCCATATCGTAAAAACAAAACCACAAAAATACAATTCCCGAATTGCTGGTTTTTTTTATCATCCAGTCTCCCAAAAATTGGAAAGGAAAGCAATACAAAAATGTTAAATATCCCAACATGGTACTAAAAAAAGTAAAAAATTTGCAGAAAAAAGTAAGCCCTCACAACTCTGTCGGGCAAAAGATAGAAAAATCATCAAAATCAAAATATGGCAATGTACAAATATTTTTTTTAGTAACAAATAGTTTTTTAGTGTGTGATAGTAGCAAATCCCCAAAATAGAAATAAATCTGGTATCGCTGCAATCGCAGTGACCCTAAGAATAAACCTGTGTACTTATACTGCACAATTAATGGCATAAAAATAAATAACTAAAACCAATTTTTGAACTGCTTTTCATTTGTTCATTCTGTCCCCCATTCAGCCTGAATCACAAAAAACATGATTCTAACAAAACCCCGGACATAAAATTCCCTAAGAGGCAAATGGAGTCACTTTGGCCCATGATCCGGCAGTGTCCGATTCTTTAGTCATGCACAAAGGTGTGTTTAACCACAGTTTTGTGCACCTCTGAAAAGATGGATACTGCTGAACAGAGGGGAGAGTAACTCTGATGCCTCATTATAAAAAATGGATCCATCGGGGTTCTGTCTGAATCACGCATTTTTGATATTTAGATGGAAACCGCAATGTAAGTGCTCAGTGTACAGCTCAGAATAAATGTGAGCAGAGCTTTAGAAGTGATCCAAAATGTTCTGTATCCGAAAACTCTACCAAGAAAAGCTTCAATTCAATTCACAAGAAAATAAGCCACCACTGAAGTCGATCATCTCTTAATAAAAATATAGGGTTTCTAACTTTACTGGTAGCACAAAAATAACACGGCTCCCCTAAAAAAAAATCCAGTGAAATCTGGGCTCTCAAATCCCTATGACCCGATACTTACTGAGCCCCAGAGTGTACCTAAACCACAGTTAGCACCCATATGTCCAGTATTTCTGTAGCAAAGAGAGCCCACTTAATTTATGGGGTGTGAGTCTCCAGAAGCTCAAGCTGGGCACAATGTACGGGAACTACAATGCATTGAGCACTACAATGGCATGTTTGCAATTTTCACTCTGTAATGTCCCTGCTGCTTGTTTCTGGAAAACGCCCGTGGATTCAAAATCGTCACTACACCCATAGATGGATTCCAAGATAGGTTAAAGTTTCAAAATGGGGTAAGTTTAGGGAGGATTCTGGTGTTCTGGCACTTGGGGGCTTTGCAAGTGGAGCTTGCAAACTATTCTAGGAAAATGGTAAAGAAAAATGGAAAAAAAAATCCCAAAGCTGCCTCACAGTGTAATATGTGGAGAAACTGCTCAAACCCAAAACTACTTCAATCCAAAGAGAAAGCTGACCATCAGTAATATTTGTCCAAAAAGCAAGTCAGGGTTGGAAAGGTATGCACAAAATACTTTATCTTCTCCTATCATGGATAATTTTAATCCTTTTTAACCAAATGAAGTAAAGCATTTAATATTTTTATCCATGCCTTTCCAATCCGGACCTTCTTCTTTTTGTATTGTAAGAAAATCTGTACTCCAACAGTAAATAGCCTTCTTCCCTCCTGCCATGTAGCCAAAGAGCACAGCCATATATGGGGTAATGTCACGTTTAGGATAAACTGCTTAACAGACTAGTGGTCCAGTTCTACCCATTTCCCCTTATGAAAATGTAAAATCTAGGGCTAAAACAACATTTTAGTGGCAAAAATGTAATTATTATTTCTTCACCACTCAATGATATTAAATTCTGTGAGACTTCTGTGGTGTCAATATGATCATTACACCCCCAGATAGATTCATTGAATGGTATAATTTATAAAATGGGGTCACTAATGGAGGGGTTAAGCACTGCAGACTATGTTGGCGCTATATAAATACAATTATTATTATTGCTATTATTATACTGGCACCTCGGGGACTTTCCCAGTGTGACATGGCACCGGCAAACCATTCCAGCAAAACCTACATGCCTTCCCTTCTGAGAATTGAGCTGTGATGAAAAAGTAGTTTTTGTCCACACATGGGGTATCATCAGTTGTACAACAAATTATTTGGTCCATTTTCTCCTAACAGCCATTCTGAATGTTAAAAACAACATTTTAGTGGGAAAAACATTTTTTTTTCATTTTCACAGCCCAATGGTACATACTTTTGTGAATGACCTGTGGGTTTAAAATTATGGAGTCACTTGTGAGGGTTTCTGCTGTGTTGGTTCCTTAGGGGATCTTCTAAAGTGATATGATTTCCACAAACACTTCTAGCAAATTGTGCTCCAAAAGTCACATGGTGATTCCTCCCTTCCAAGACCCGCTGTGTGTCCAGTCGTTTTCAACCACATATGAATTATCTCTGTACTCAGGAGAAATTGCACAACACATTGTGGGGATCCATTTTCTCCTTTTACCCTTTTGAAAATTACAAATTTGGAGCTAAATCAACATTTTTGTGGAAAAAAAATGTAATATTTCATCTTCATGGCCCAATATTATACATTTCGTTGAAGCACTGGTGGGTTCAAGATGCTCACTCCATCCCATAGAAAATTTTCTCATGGGTGATAGTTTCCAAAATGGGGCTACTTTTTGGGGGTTTCTGCTGTTTAGGCAACTCGGGGAATCTACAAATGCGACATTGCTTCCACAGTCTATGTTAGCAAAATTGGCACTGCAATAGTAAAATGGTTCTCCTTTCCTTCTGAGCCCAGCCATTTTCCCAAAAAGTAGTTTCTGACCACATATGGGGTATCTCTGTACTCAGGAGAAATTGCACAACAAATTGTGTGATCCATTTTCTCCTTTTACAAATGATAAAATGAGAAATGTGGGACTAAATCAACATTTTCGGTGAAAAAATGTAATAATTCATTTTTTCTTCTAGTTTGCATTAAATCTTATGAAGCACCAAAGTACTTCAAGGGGTGCAGATTTTAAAATGAAATCTTGCTTGTGGGTTTTCTAGCAAATTAGCCCCTCAAACTCACTTTAAAAGTAAAGTGGTCCCTAAAAATACAGACTTTGTAAATTTATTGAAAAAAATAGAGTTTGCTGCTAAACTTTTAATCCTTTTAACATCCTAACAAAGCAAAAAAAGCATTTAAAAAATGATGCTGATGTAAAGTAGATATGCAGTAAGAGTTATTCATCAACTATTTTATGTGGTATGACTATTAGTGATGAGCGAGTATACTCGTTGCTCGGGTTTCCCCGAGTATGTTCGGGTGGTCTCCGAGTATTTTGGTGTGCTCAGAGATCAAGTTTTTGGCGACACAGCTGCATGATTTGCGGCTGCTGGACAGACTGAATATATGTGGGGATTGCCTGTTTGTTAGGGAATCCCCACATGTATTCAAGCTGTCCAGCAGCCGCATATCATGCAGCTGCATCGACACATACTAAATCTCCGAGCACACTAAAATACTCGGGAGACTACCCGAGCATGCTTGGGAAAACCCGAGCAATGAGTATACTCGCTCATCTCTAATGACCATCTGTTTTAATAACATAAAATTTCTAAGTTTTAAAATTGCTATTTTTAAAAAAAAAAAAAAATTATATTTTCATAAATGCAATTCATATTCCCGTAAATTTACTACTAACATAAAGTACAATGTGTCACAAAAAAAGAGAGTATCAGAATCACTGAGATATGTGGAAGATCTTTAGAGATGAGAGAGCACTAAAATGCTTGGATGCTCATTTCAAGTAATGAGTATTATGGGAGTCAATTGGGAATCCGAGTATTTTTCCGGCACACCCTATTAAGAGGTCTGGGGGCCAGTGACAATGATGAAATGGATGGAAAAAGTGCTGACTCAAAGGAAAATGAGATAGGAAAGACCCCTGGAAGAATCTCTGACTCCTAGATTACTGCTGAGCACAATGGTGTCACACATTCACTGCACTTTAAGGACTGAGAGAAAAACATTCAAAATCAACAAGAAATTGGAGCTTACATGAAAAAAAAATGTTAAAAATCATTATTTCCTGTATAATGACTTTTATATAAGGCAAAGTGTAATTTATGAAGGAAGCAAGAACCACCAAAAATGTGATGCAAGGGTGACTCAGATACACCCTGTATTAGACATAAAAGCGGGCCTCACACATTCTTTTCAAATTGATATGTAGTGGTATTTCTAGACTCATAAAGACAAAGTGTAAAGCCTTCCAAAAATTAGAAGCAGGGTCATCCATACACCCTTGAAGGCACCAACTGTAGTGCCTTATTCAAATATTGTGAGCAAACTATTGTTGTGGAACGCCTACATTCATAAATGTGTTCTGCACAGTACAAAATTTGCCAAAAATTACAAGTAGGGTGATCCATAACACCATGAAAGCACAACTGGGTGGCCTCATTAAAATATTAAGAAAGTATACACCTGTACAGGCCAATTTTGGTTTGTATTTCAAACCTACGAAATTTCACACAAAGCAGGTTCTACAGTATATATTTCAATAATCAATTTATTTACCAAAAATATTTTGGAAACTCTACCAGGCCAAGCGTTTTTTAAAAATTTTAACCCAACGTAGTTTTACAAAAAGCATGTTAAACTGTATGCATGAATCATTGAATCCATAAAAATTTTGGGAAGTTTTTTTTTAGAGTTTAATCTGCCAGTGGAATGTAACAAGAACCGAGTTTAACCCCTTTCTGACATCTGATGTAATAATCCGTCCATGTGCCATGGGCCTATTTTACCAGGGAGGGATTATTACGCCATTTTTTTAATGCGACACTGCACCCAAAGTCACGGTGATCACATTCAAATTCTGGCGCCATCTTACCTCTAGGTAAATGGTGTTGTCATCCTGGGGGGTGTCACCGCCCTCTCACAACCATCAGCGCTGTAATTGGCTGATGTCCCAGCCTATGATCGGTGCTCTAAAAGCACCTGCAATGATTGGCACGATCGACAATTACATTGATCCGGCCAATCACAGGGCACAGCCGTGGTATGAACGCGCTGTGAACTGCCTAGGATCAGAGCAGTAAGAGCACCAATCCTAGGCTGGTGTCTGGCAACGCCAGCATCACCAGGGCCTGCTCTGATTGGTGCGATCGATGTAATCGTGTGACCGCTCTGTGACCTGTCTGTGACCACCCAGCACATCCCCACAGTAGCTGAGGATTTGAGCAGGGCAGTCACACTATCGGATCGTCACTGTGCTGGGCCTTGTGGTACCACAGAAGCCTGTGACACCACAATCCCTCACTGCTGCCAAAGAAGAAAGAACAGAGAAGAAAGAAAGAAAAGAGAAGACAAGACATCTCTAAGAAGATCCCTGCCTCATCTCTCCTCCACCCCAATCTCCCTCTCACCCCTTTATGTCCCCATCTCCCCTACCAGAAGAAGAGAGAAGGAAGAAAGAAGAGAGACTATAGCTGTAAGATTTTTGATCCCTGCCTGATCTCTCTCCTCTCCTCATCCACCCCAATCCCCCTCTGCCCTCTTTCCCTCTTTTTACCCCCACCATCCCTATTTGCATCATCTCTGTGTGCACATCCAGCAGCTTCTGAGCACTGATTAGTGACTAGCGATGAGCGAGTGTGCTCATTTCTCGAGATTTCCGAGCATGCTCGGGTATTCTCCAAGTATTTTGGGCGTGCTCAGAGATTATGTTTTGACTTGCCGCAGCTGCATGAGTTGCGGCTGCTAGACAGCCTGAATACATGTGGGGATTGCCAGTGTCACGCTCGCACCCTGACAGGGTGGCGTGAGCAAGGGGAGTGGCCCCACTGTGCCACAAACCAGACTACCCTGGAAGGGGCATGACTAAGCAGCTTCCTTGGTGTTCGCTGGAGCCTCTAATGGTGAGGTCAGGCTTGTGCGGCAGGTAACTGGGTGGAGTCTGGCTGTGGCTGCTGATCCCACTGGGGGATGGAACGCTAGGACAGGAGCATCCAATGGGCTCGACTAGTAGACAGGCACGGCTGAGACACTGGCAGGCGGGCAAGGCTGAGACACTGGCATGCGGGTACAGCTGGCACTCTGGCAGGACAGGCAGACACTGCTGGTACTCTGGCAGGACAGGTACTGACTTAGTAGGGACAGAAATATGGGCAGGTATATGGAAACAGGTAGGGACCTGTTCAGACTGGAGGGTATATAGAAACAGGTAGGGACCCGACCTGCAGGTTGCAGAACAGAAGTGGAGCAAGACCGCAAGTTGCGGAGCCGAGAGCAGAGCAGAGATGCTGGTGGCAGTGCAGCAAGCTGAAACACAGGGAGCGGATTCAAGGCAAAATCGCAAGAGGTGGAGCAAAGACCAGAACTGCAGGAGGTGGAGCAAAGACCAGAACCGCAGGAGGCGGAGCAAATTCCAGAGCCGAAGGAGGTGGAGCAAAGACCAGAGCCTAATGAGATGGAGCAAAGACCAGAACCGCTGGAGAGGGAGCCAAGAGTAGGACTACTGGAGATGG
Source organism: Ranitomeya variabilis (assembly GCF_051348905.1). NCBI lineage: Eukaryota > Metazoa > Chordata > Amphibia > Anura > Dendrobatidae > Ranitomeya > Ranitomeya variabilis. The sequence continues at coordinate 334,217,395 of NC_135236.1, forward strand.
AGCCAAGAGCAGAACCGCTGGAGGCAGAGCCAAGAGCAGAGCGCAGAAGGAGGAGCCAAGAGCAGAACCACTGGAGGTGGAGCCAAGAGCAGTACCGCTGGAGGTGGAGCCAAGAGCAGAACCACTGGAGGCGAAGCAAAGAGCAGAACTACTAGAGGCGGAGCAAAGAGAAGAACCACTGGAGGCGGAGCCAAGAGCAGAGCGCAGGAGGCAGAGCCAAAAGCAGAGCCATAGGAGGCGGAGGAAAGAGCAGAACCACAGGAGGCGGAGCAAAGAGCAGAAGCGTATGAGGCGGAGCTATGAGCATAACCGCAGGAGGCAGAGCTAAGAGCAGAACGAGTGAATACAAAAGAAACACAGCAGAATAGGAAAGGCTACAGACAGGGATACAAATGGACACAGGTATAGGACTATGGGACAAGGCACAGAAACAAGGACTCAGACCAGGGTACGAAGCCCCTCTGGGTGGCTGACACAAGAGAAACAGCAAAACAGGACCTGGCACCTCAGCAGCAAGACACTAACTGAGGAAGTAAGTTGCTCAGGCATCCCCCTAGGGGTGGGAATGCTTTAAGTACCTGATACCTCTTGGCAATTGGCAGGGGACACCTTAGGAAGGTGCACACAGTCTCAATAAGAATAAGGAAGTGCCAAGGCCAGCCCCTAAGCACACAGCCAGGAAGTATGCAAAGAGCAGGCAGGAGACATGACGTTCACAACATGGAGCAGACAGAAAGCAGAACTCACAGCATTATCTGGAGGGGTAAGTAAGATGGTGTATCTGCCTGATTGGAGATGGAAAGCCATGCAATGATGCTGGCAGGGTTGTTACAGCTTGTTTGTTAGGGAATCCCCACATGTATTCAGGCTGTCTAGCAGCCGCAAATCATGCAGCTGCGGCAACTCAAACATAATCTCCGAGCATGCCCAAAATACTCGGAGAACACCTGAGCATGCTTGGAAATCTCAAGTAGTACTCATCAGCACTCGTGCCCTGTTTTTCGCTTTTCTTTTTCACCCCCCTTTGCGCCACCTCTGTGCGTACATCCAGCAGTCACCGAGTATTGATTAGTGACGCAGTTCACTCATCAGCACTCGTGCCAGCTGGTTTCCACTGACTTTTTTCCTCCCCAGTTGCTGCTTTTTTCTTTTATCTTTTTCTTTCAAAAATAAAAAAAGTTTATACCAAGCACTCTCTCACACACCCACATCTTAATAAAGTACCGACACAAACACCACATAAATTAACCCCTTTCTGACCTCGGTCGGGATAGTACGGTGAGCCCGCATCAAAGCTGGGACATGTCAGCTGTTTTGAACAGCTGACATGTGCCCGCAATAGCGGCAGGTGAAATCGCGATTCACCCGCCGCTATTAACTAGTTAAATGCCGCTGTCAAATGCAGACAGCGGCATTTAACCGGCGCTTCTGGCCGGGCAGCCGGAAATGAGCGCATCGCTGACCCCCGTCACATGATAGGGGGTCAGCGATGCTTCTGCATTGCAACCATAGAGGTCCTTGAGACCTCTATCGTTACTGATCGCCGGTAGCTGTGAGCGCCCCCCTGTGGTTGGCGCTCATAGCACACCTGCATTTCTGCTGCATAGCAGCGATCTTGTGATCGCTGCTAAGTAGCAGAGCCGATCGCGTTGTGCCAGCTTCTAGCCTCCCATGGAGGCTATTGAAACATGGCAAAAGTAAAAAAAAAGTAAAAAAAATCTGAAAAAAATAAAAAAAAATATAAAAAAGTTTAAATCACCCACCTTTCGCCCCAATCAAAATAAATCAATAAAAAAAAAATCAAACCTACACATATTTGGTATCGCTGCATTCAGAATCGCCCGATCTATCAATAAAAAAAGCATTAACCTGATCGCTAAACAGCATAGCGAGAAAAAAATTCGAAACGCCAGAATTACGTTTTTTGGTCGCCGCAACATTGCATTAAAATGCAATAACGGGTAATCAAAAGAACATATCTGCACTAAAATGGTATCATTAGAAATGCCAGCTCGGCGCGCAAAAAATAAGCCCTCAACCGACCCCAGATCATGAAAAATGGAGACGCTATGAGTATCGGAAAATGGCGCAATTTTTTTTTTTAGCAAAGTTTGGAATTTTTTTTCACCACTTAGATAAAAAAAAACCTAGCCATGTTAGGTGTCTATGAACTCATACTGACCGGCAGAATCATAATGGCAGGTCAGACTTAGCATTTATTGAACCTAGCAAAAAAGCCAAACAAAGAACTGCACTTTTTTTGCAATTTCACCGCACTTGGAATTTTTTTCCCATTTTCTAGTACACGACATGGTAAAACCAATGATGTCGTTCAAAAGTAAAACTCGTTCCGCAAAAAATAAGCCCTAACATGGCCAAAGTGACGGAAAAATAAAAAAGTTATGGCTGTGGGAAGGAGGGGAGCGAAAAACGAACACGGAAAAATGGAAAATCTCAAGGTCATGAAGGGGTTAAAAAAAGATGTTGTCCGGCTCATCCCCAAAACACTATTCAGTGGAGGAGGCATATGCTTTCCTTGCCTCCGACACTGAGGGAGAGGATCCCACCTTTCTTTATTTTTCAGACCTGTCCTCCTCCTCCTCAGATGCTGCTGAACCACCAACAAAGACGTCCCAGGAACAGAAGGTGAAGCAGCGCCACCCCATTACTGACCCCATATGGACCTCGCCCCCTGAAAATTATGAGCCACTGATTTATGATTTTGTGGTGCAATCATGATTCAAGTTTAACACCACCGACCTCACAGAAATTGACTTTTTCAAAGTCTTTTTCTCTGAGGATTTTGTCAACCTACTGGTGGGCCAAACTAATTTGTACGCTCATCAATTTTTGGCACAAAACCGCGATTCATAATTTTCTAACTGTACTCCTGTAGATGCATTTGAAATTATGAAGTTTTGGGGCCTGGTCCTTCACATGGTGATCCTGAAGAAGCCAGAACTTCGGCAATATTGGAGTGTTGATGTTTTATACAACACTCTAGTGTTCTGAATGGTCAAGGCCCGAACACGTTTTGATGCCATACACAAATTCCTGCATTACAATGATAATTCATGGTCTCCTCCCCGAGATGACCCCAACTTTGACTGCCTGTTAAAAGTTCGGACAGTCATCGAACACTTCAACAAAAAGTTTACTGAAGTACACGTGCCTCAAAGAGACATCTGCGTGGATAAGTCCCTATTTCATTTCAAGGAGAGGCTCAAATTCCATCAGTACCTGCCCAGTAAGAGGGCCAGGTACGGAATTAAACTCTACAAGCTGTGTGAGAGTACCTCAGAGTACAACCACAGGGTTAGAGATTATGAAGGGAAGAACATCCGGATTGAACCCCCTGAATGCACCCCTGTCCTGGGAATGAGTGGGAAAATTGTGTGGGATTTGGTGCACCCACTGCTGGAAAAAGGTTATCACCTCTACAGGGATAACTTTTATACCAGAATCCCACTCTTCCAAGTCCCTCTGTGAGCAAGGTACCGCAACCTGCAGTACTGTGTGCAAAAATCAGAGAGACCTCCCAAGAACACTAATTGGGCAGATGCTCAGAAGGGGTGACAGCAGAGCCTAATGTAGCAACCACCTGCTGGTGGTCAAGTACAAGAGTATACATCGTACAGATGGCAATGCTCAACGCTTTCCTGCTGCACGATATGCAGGCAAGACCGCTACGTCGTACCTTCAGTTACAGGAAGTAGTGATTAAGGCTCTGATATTTGGCAGCCTGGAAGGAGCGGGCTCCAGTTCTTCCAGAACTGAAGGTGCTTGTATCACAACAGGCCAACATTTCCCAGTGGAGGTCCTTCAAAGCAGAAAAAAAGTAAGTCGCAAAAGAGGTGCCGAGTATATTACAGAAGGGGAATACGCAATGACACCATTTATCAATGAGACACTTGGCCTGTGTATGAAAGAATGCTTCAGACTGTATCACACATCCATGGACTACTAAATTCATTTCTGACTTACCCAACTGATGTATGCCAACCTGACAAACACTACACAACTGACACATGACAACCTCACAAACACTACACAACTCACGTATGCCACTACATTATAAAATTCACATACCAGGAAACAGTAGATCAGTTTCAAAAAGGGGGCACTTTTTGGACATGGCCACTGTTTAGGCACATCTAGATAAGTTCCGTAAGGCGTCTAGTTTCCAAAATGGGGTCACTTGTGGGGGGTTCCTACTGTTTAGGCACATAAGGGGCTCTGCAATTCAACATGATGCCCGCAGAATATTCCATCAACTTCTGCATTTCAAAACGACACTACTTCTCTTCTGAGCCCCGACGTATGCCCAAACAGTAGTTTTCTCCCACATATGGGCTATTGGCGTACTCAGGACAAATTGCACAACAACTTTTAAGGACAAATTTCTCCTGTTATCCTGGTGAAAATAAAAAATTGGGGGCTAAAGGATCATTATTTGTGGCAAAAAGTATGATTTTATATTTTCACGGCTCTGCGTTGAAATCTTATGTGAAGTACGTGGGGGCTCCAAGTGCTCACTACACATCTATATAAGTTCCTTGGGTGGTCTAGTTTCCAAAATAGGGTCACCTGTTGGGGGGTTCAAGGTGTAGGCACATCAGAAGCTCCCAAACACGACATGACGTCTGATCTCAATTCCAGCCACTTTTGCGTTGAAAAAGTCAAACGGCGCTCCATCCCTTCTGAGCTCTGTCTTGCACCCAAACATTTGTTTCCTCCCACATATGGGGTATCAGCATACTTTGCACAAATTACACAACAACTTTTGGGGTCTAATTTCTCCGGTTACGACACGGCATCCGATCTAAATTCCAGCCAAATTTGCTTTGAAAAATTCAAACTGCACTCCTCTTCTTCCGAGCTCTGCCGTGCGCATAAACAGTGTTTTTTCCCCATATATGGGATATCTCATGTTCAGGAGAAATTGCATTACAAATTTTGTGGTTCGTTTTATTCCTGTTACCCTTGTGAAAATAAAAAAAAAGTAAGATATCACATAAATGTACCGCGACCACGCAATACTGTATGGCTGAGAAATTTAAACCAGCAAACATTTTTAGCGCTTTTTGGAAGTGTTAGATATCACAGAAATGTACACTACACCATGGAAAACTGTATGGGTGAGTTATTGATCCAAGACGAAAAATGAAATGCTTTTTGTAGTGTTAGATATGACATAATGTACCTCACAGCACAGAATACTGTATGGCTGAAAAATTTAACCTAGCAAAAAATTTGTATGCTTTTTTTAGTGTTATATATCACAAAACTGTACCCCAGAGCAAAGAATATTCTATGGGTGAGTAATTTAATCCAGAAAAAAATGTGAACACTTTTGTAAGGTGTTAATTAACACCAAAATGTACCACAAAGCACATAATACTTGATGGATCACATAATATATTTAATTTTTTCACACAAACAAAAAAATATGGCAGCTATATATTTTGCAAGGGACTGCACAGCCCTAATCCCTGTCTACATACTGTACTGTGGGGGAAATAAGTATTTGATCCCTTGCTGTTTTTGTACTTTTGCCCACTGACAAAGATATGAACAATCTATAATTTTAAGGGTAGGTTCATTTTAACATTGAGAGATAGAATATCAAAAATAAAATCCAGAAAATCACAGTGTGTAAATTGTATAATTTATTTGCATTTTGCAGTGAGAAATAAGTATTTGATCCCCTACCAACCATTAAGAGTTCTGGCTCCTACAGACCAGTTAGACGCTCCTAATCAACTCATTACCTGCATTAAAGACAGCTGTCTTACATAGTCACCTTTATAAAAGACTCCTGTCCACAGACTCAATCAGTCAGACTCTAACCTCTACCACACAAGACCAAAGAGCTTTATAAGGATGTCAGGGAAAAGATCATAGACATGCACAAAGCTGGAATGGGCTACAAAACCATAAGTAAGATGCTGAGTGAGAAGGAGACAACTGTTGGTGCAATAGTAAGAAAATGGAAGAAATACAAAATGACTGTCAATCAACATCGATCTGGGGCACCATGCAAAACCTCACCTCGTGGGAAATCCTTGATCATGAGGAAGGTGAGAGATTAGCCTAAAACTACACAGAGGGAACTTGTTAATGATCTTAAGGCAGCTGGGACCACAGTAACCAAGAAAACTGTTGGCAACACATTACGCAGTAAAGATTTAAAATTCCGCAGTGCCTACAAGGTCCCCCTGTTCAAGAAAGCACATGTGCAAGCCCGTTTGGAGTTTGCCAATGAAAACCTGGATGATTCTGTGAGTGATTGGGAGAAGGTGCTGTGGTCAGATGAGACACAAATTGAGGTCTTTGGCATTAACTCAACTCGCCATGTATGGAGGAAGAGAAATGCTGCCTATGACCCAAGGAACATTGTCCCTACTGTAAAGCATGGAGGTGGAAACATTATGTTTTAGAGGTGTTTCTCTGCTAAGGGCACAGTACTACTTCACCGCATCAATGGGAGAATGGATGGAGCCATGTAACGTAAAATCCTGAGTGACAACCTCCTTCCTTCCGCCAGGACATTAAAAATGGGTCGTGGCTGGGTCTTCCAGCAAGACAATGACCTAAAACATACAGCCAAGGCAATAAAGGAGTGGCTCAAAAAGAAGCACATTAAGTTCATGGAGTGGCCTAGCAAGTCTCCAGACCTTAATCCCATAGAAAACTTATGGAGGGAGATGAAGCTCTGAGTTGCCAAGCGACAGACTCAAAATATTAATTATTTAGTGATGATCTGCAAAGAGAAGTGGACCAGAATTCCTCCTGACATGTATGCAAACCTCATCATCAACTACGAAAAAAGTCTGACTGCTGTGCTTGCCAACAAAGGTTTTGCCACTGCAGCGCCCCAGAGTCCTGGTCGTTGCAGTGGTGTCACTCTTCCACCAGGGGGAGTGATGTTACGTCTGATGGTATTAAAAAAATTCACCTGACCAGGTATCACAGTCACACACTACACTTCACACTCCAGTCCACCAGGGGGAGCAAAGGTTCTATTTACTAGGCCACTCCTCACACACGGGTAAAACTGGTGGGTTGGATAGGAAGTCAGTCAGAAGCTGCCTGGGTTAGACCCAGAGACGACCTGTCAGGCAGACAGGGGGAGAAGGAGGAACATCTGAGCTGCAGACAGAGGGTCCCTGTCAGGGATGGGATCCTGACAGAGGCCAAGCACGAGATAGAATGTTATGGATCTGCACCTGCACTTCATTGCGGCAGCATCCTAAGAAAGGACACGAAGCGAAGTATATTGTGGAGAGTGAGAAACGAAGTCACAGCACAAGGAGATAATACCGGGAGGAGTTCTGCCTTAAGATCGGCAACATCCTTCTGAGGCGTGTAGCCGGTGGCCGGAACACCGAGGGAGTAATAGGCTCTACGCTTTACTTCAGAGACCGGCAGGACAGTTGATTCCAAGTTGGCTGCCCGACCTTAATACCTATGAAGACACAGAGGCAAATTGTGGGAGAGGGGCATCTCTAGGGTCCCTATAAAATAGCTCCAGGCCTACCCCGTCATACGGGTTGTCCTATCCATATCATCTGTGGGACAGAGAGAGAGAGAGAGAACATCAGAAACATCCATGAAAGTTGTGAGGACTATCCCGTGGTGCTCAGCAGGGAGGTACTACAACACACAGGCGCTAGTAGGAAGGCTACTGATTTCCACCTGGATAAGGGAACTCTGGATGTGCCTTCGGACCGGCCGGACTTAGTGTGCCCTGTGAACGGTACTCTGGACTGTGGACGCTGAAGTCTTCAGTAAAAGGTAAAGAGACTGCAACCTTTGTGTCCTCGTTATTCATTGCGCCTTACAACGTCCACCATCACCACCTACATATCTGGGAAGCTCTGGGGACATACTTCACCTGTGGGAAGGTACACCATCTAGCTGCCATTCCATCACCCCAGCGGACCCCTAGCAGCGTCGGTCACCCTGACCGAATACCACAGGTGGCGTCATGAACACCGTACAAACGACTACACCTTTAATTGGGCACCCCTCAGAAGGGCCACGGACCGGGTCGGGCCACCGTGACATCCCCAGAACCGAGAGAGAGATAGACCCGGTACCAAGTACCCCATTGCCCTACACGTGGGGGCGCTCCAAATCTTGGCGTCACAAACAGGATCTACTTAAGCCTGAAAAATCAGGTCATGTGTGCCTAAGAACTGTGTCAGAACTGTATTGGAACTGTGATTTGCTTAAAGACGGTGTATTGCCATTTGCCACCAAAGTTCCCACCAAAATTGCCACAAGGAGCGCAGGAGAAGAAGAAGGGCGTGGAGCTGTGGGCGTGAATGAACTGAGAAGCGCGAAAAATAATGGCCGCCCAGTCAAAATATTTCTGTATCCTGAGGACGTGTCCGTCAGCAGCCGAGGTCCGCCTCCTAATTCTCTATGGGGGCGGAGACCAAAGAAACAAAACCATGACTCAGAAGGAATGGAGCTGGAGACCAGAGGGGACCTCCGAAAAAGAATGGCCCCGCACCGACCCCCGTCACCGGAGGACTACTCCAACATGCCACCGCTGGAGAGCCTGGACCCTTGAGAGCCACCTCTGGAGAGTCCGCTGCCTGCGCTGTCACCAGCCCTGGCGCCTTCCTCAGAGGAGTGGAGTGGTGCTGAATGAGTGGTTTCCAGCACAGGTACCCGGTGCCGCGGTTACCGGGAGGACCGTCTTCCCTCCGCGCCTGACCCGTCCATCACTGCGACTGGTGAAGCCCTGGCGTTCCCGTCGCCTGACCGCAGACGACCGGGGAGGCATGACCTTGGGCCCTTCCCATGGGGGGCATACCGGAGGCACCTGATTGCTGAGTATGCGAGAGAAGTGGAGCGGGAAGTTCGAGGCGAATTGCTGGATGGCTCTTTGCCGAAGTGCCGAAGGGGTGTCGTGATTGTCTACCAACCCCAGAGAGGAAAAGGGTTCGTACAAGAGATCGGGTCGTCGGTGAGGGTCCACATCACCCGGGAGGAGGTAGAGTCCTGCCTGTGTGGAGATGGTGAAAACCCCGTCCTGAAACCTGGAGATGTGGTAACCTACCGCCGGTACCAAAAAGGGAACGGCTGGTGGGCCCGGGATGTACAGAGATGCACAGCCCTCTTGGCGGTATCCAGGACCCTGGAGGAAGAACTTGCCGCTGACGCAGCTACAGCAACCCCTACCGTCCCTGGCATCATCCACCGGACCTCACAGACTTTCATTGGAGCGCACGACCTGACCGTGCAGGGAGAACAAACGCATGGAGTGCACCTGGCAGCGGGAGTGGACTTGGATTTGAGCCTTCCCAAGCCGCAGAGGGCTACCTGTCAGGTAAAGCCCTGGTGGAGACCGCCAGAATAAACCTCAGAGAACCGAAAACTGTAAATAGTTAACTGTTTGTTTCTATGTTTCCTGCTGCTTAAAACCCGTTTAGGGTTAACTTTTAAAGGGATCCCTTTGTTGACCCGGGATCCCTGTTGTTTCAAGTTTTGCACAAGTTTTCTACGTTTATCATTTTCTTTAAAGACTGCTGAATCATGGACGGTGAATGGTTCACAAACTGTCGCTGTAAATAGTTTGCACCTTCTTAAAGGTGCTCTCTACTGGTATTACAAAGAGCTTTTTCAAGAGACTGTTCCTGATTACAGCGTGAAAGTTCTTGTTTGAAAGTTAATAACTGACTTGTTGATTGTTTGCACTACCTCAGAAGAGACTTGAGATTTCCTCTTAAAGGGAATGTTTACTTGTTGCACTTAGCCAAAGCATGGTAATGTTGCCTTAAATAGATAGATAGTAATAATGTTTTACATAGAAGTAGTATGTAGCTAAAAGGTTAGATAGTGATAATGTTGAGAGTACAATGCTGAGCTCTTGAGAAGAGAAATGCAGTAGGCCTGTAGGGGTAGACAGATAGTCCTGCATATGTGAAAGTGAAAGACGTTTTATAATACACCCTCAGAGGGTCCTTGCACTTAGTAGATAGACTACCTGTATGGGTAATTGGTTTCATTAATAGATAATAACTGTTTCCAATTTGCTTTTGCACAATGTAAATATGTTTTTGTTTGCAACGTTCAAGTGTTCTCACCTCCCATAAAGGGAAGCATTGTTATATTTACTTGTTTACAGCATTCCAAAAATTTTGTATGTCTTTTGCTAACATGTATTGTTGTTCTTCTTTTCCCAGTCCGGGAGTACTGGATTTAACGGGGGGGAAGCAACCCCAGAGTTCTGGTCGTTGCACTGGTGTCGCTCTTCCACCAGGGGGAGTGATGTTGCGTCTGATGGTACTACAGGAGTTCACCTGACCAGGTATCACAGTCACACACTACACTTCACACTCCAGTCCACCAGGGGGAGCAAAGGTTCTATTTACTAGGCCACTCCTCACACATGGGTAAAGCTGGTGCGTTGGATAGGAAGTTAGTCAGAAGCTGCCTGGGTTAGACCCAGAGACGACCTGTCAGGCAGACAGGGGGAGAAGGAGGAACATCTGAGCTGCAGACAGAGGGTCCCTGTCAGGGGTGGGATCCTGACAGAGGCCAAGCATGAGTTAGAATGTTACGGAGCTGCACCTGCACTTCATTGCGGCAGCATCCTAAGAAAGGACACGAAGCGAAGTATATTGTGGAGAGTGAGAAATGAAGTCACAGCACAAGGAGATAATACCGGGAGGAGTTCTGCCCCAAGATCGGCAGCCTCCTTCTGAGGCGCGTAGCCAGTGGCCGGGACACCGAGGGAGTAATAGGCTCTACGCATTACTTCAGAGACCGGCAGGACAGTTGATTCCAAGTTGGCTGCCCGACCTTAATACCTATGAAGACACGGAGGCAAATTGTGGGAGAGGGGCATCTCTAGGGTCCCTATAAAATAGCTCCAGGCCTACCCCATCATACGGGTTGTCCTATCCATATCATCTGGGGGACAGAGAGAGAGAGAACATCAGAAATATCCACGAAAGTTGTGAGGACTATCCCGTGGTGCTCAGCAGGGAGGTACTACAACACACAGGCGCTAGTAGGAAGGCTACTGATTTCCACCTGGATAAGGGAACTCTGGATGTGCCTTCAGACCGGCCGGATTCTGCCTGCCCTGTGAACGATACTCTGGACTGTGGACGCTGAAGTCTTCAGTAAAAGGTAAAGAGACTGCAACCTTTGTGTCCTCGTTATTCATTGCGCCTTACAACGTCCACCATCACCACCTACATATCTGGGAAGCCCTGGGGACATACTTCACCTGTGGGAAGGTACACCATCTAGCTGCCATTCCATCACCCCAGCGGACCCCTAGCAGCTCGGACACCCTGACCTTTAATTGGGTGCCCCTCAGAAGGGCCACGGACCAGGTCGGGCCACCGTGACATCCCCAGAAACGAGAGATAGACCCGGTACCGAGTACCCCATTGCCCTACACGTGGGGGTGCTCCACCACCATGTATTAAGTCTTGTTTGCCAGAGGGATCAAATACTTATTTCTCACTACACAATGCAAATAAATTTATACAATTTATACAATGTGATTTTTCTGGATTTTATTTTTCATATTCTATCTCTCAAGGTTAAAATTAACCTACCCTTAACATTATAGACTGTTCATGTCTTTGTCAGTGGGTAATCTTACAAAATCAGCAAGGGAACAAATACTTATTTCCCCCACTGTATAGTGCCACTGTCCCGACTCCTGCAACTCTCTCTCCCTCCCTAGACCACAGACTACTATATGGGTGAGAAATGTAACCCAACAAAATTTTTAAACACTTTTTTTGAGTGTTATATATCACAAAAATATACCACAGACCATGGAATACTGAATGGCTGAGAAATTTAACCCAGAAAAATTTTAAACACTTTTTGGAAGTGTTATGTATCACAGAAATGTTCCTCACACCATGAAATACTCTATGAGTAATTGAAACCAGAAAATTTTTTAATACTTGCAGAGTAACAAGCAAACCTGAGCACCCAGATACTTGAGTGGTAGCCGAGTATCACCAAGCACATTCGCTCATCCCTAGTCTTTACCACATAAAGTGGCAGAGGTCAGATTTGAAAAATGTGACCTGGTTAGGAAGGTAAAAACTGGCTCTGGCGCAAAAGGGTTAGTCTCCAATTTAAAGGGAACTTATTAACCATTTTATATTGTCCAAACTATGGGCATGATGAAAAACACAAAGGCTCATGCATTCCATGTTTCCCTTTGGAACACTCTAGTGTTGCTTTAGCAGTATGCTTTGGGTCATTGTCTTGTTGGATGGTGAACCACTGTACCAGTCTCACATCACTAACATACTGAAACAGGTTTTGCTCAAGAATATCTATGTATTTCACTCCATCCATCTTCCCCTCTACTTGGACCATTTTCACTGTACCTGATGCTGAAAAGCATCCCCACAGCATGATGTTGCCACCACCATGGGGATGGTGTTCTTGGGGTGGAAAGCTATCTTGGTTTGGTGCCAGACACAGCATTTACCTTGGTGGCCAAAAAGTTCAATTTCAGTCTCATCTGACCACAGCACCTTCTGCCATACATTTGGGCAATCTCCCGCATGTCTTTTGGCAAACTCAGAATGAACCTTACAATTTGTGTGTGTAAGTAAAGGATTTATTCTGTCTACTCTTCCATAAAGGCCACCTCTATGGAGTGTATGGCTTATTGTGGTAATATAGACAAATACTCCAGTCTTTGCTTAAGAATTCTGCAGCTCCTCCAGGTTTACTGTAAATAGCAAATGGACTAAAACCTAACTTTTACTATATTGGTTAAAAAAACGAAAATAATATGTGATACCAACAACACCACAGTGAAAAACAAGGGGGAAGGAGGGGCTCTTAAGCCACTCCCAAGACACAAAAGGGATTAAAAAGCTGATTACCATATGCCGGTCCGCTTTCTCAGATCAAATACAGCATACATAGTTATCTCTCAAAAATGGCAATACGCTAATGTACAATACATGACATATTTGTATCACTGCAACATCAGTCTCTTGTGATATTTATGTATCTGTAGGGCTGTGTTTAACCCGCTGGCCACAGGTAAAACAGACGGATATACAAGCACTACATGTATGTTTATAATGCAGTGATCTTATCGCTTATTATAGGTCAGAAAAACATGCGTATTCACGACAATAATTGATTCCAATCAGCAAAAAATAGCAGCGTAAGAGGCCAAGAGATCAAAATAAAATGAAACCAGAAAAATCATATGTGTATAAATTGGGATCTCATCACCTCATTCTCAATATGAGTGTCCCATATATGTTTCTCTGACATTCAGTTATCCAATCATTCATAGCACAAGTATCTAGTGCTTTAGTAATGGTTATCTAGCCCAGATATAGCCTGATGTCCCATTAAAATGGTTAGATCTCACCCCTTTGTCTTCAATGGAAAAGAGATTCACGGCCTCTATTGTCAAATGGCATCTCCAGACGCGTTTCGTCCCGTCATGGACTCATCAGGGGAGTGCAAGAATACCTGCGTGGCTGCATTACATAGTACCCTCTTGTGTCTTTTTATATACCTTATGGATCTGAGCAGCGTGCAATGTACACCATCCTCGGCGTGCGGCGTATTTCCGGTCTACAAGCCTCACTTCCGGTCAACGTAGTGCATGCCGTGCGCATGCGCGATGCGTGGAACGCATAGACAGTCCAGGGTGACATGCAGTCTCTTAAAGAGACAGACATTCCGGATTTAAAAAATAAATAAATAAGCGTGAGGACATATTAAAGGGCACCTGTCACCCCGTTTTTTCCGTATGAGATAAAAATACTGTTAAATAGGGCCTGAGCCCCCAGATCTTGCTTAGTTTTCCGTTGGTGGCGTAGTGCCCAAGGTCCCGAATCCACTGCACAGGGGAGTGAAAAGAGCGCGATGTGCGTTATTTCCCTGTTGATCGGTGGGGGCGGCCATCTTCCTTTGCCCGCGCGTGCGCAGATGGAGCGCTCTGCTGCCCGCGGCTTCAGGAAAATTGCCGCGGGATGCCGCGCGTGCGCAGCTGGAGATCGCGGCGGCCATTTTCCAGAAGCAGAATTCGCATCTCGACTTCAGGAAAATGGCCGCCGCGATCTCCATCTGCGCACGCGCGGCATCCCGCGGCCATTTTCCTGAAGCCGCGGGCAGCAGAGCGCTCCATCTGCGCACGCGCGGCCAAAGGAAGATGGCCGCCCCCACCAATCAACAGGGAAATAACGCACATCACGCTCTTTTCACTCCCCTGTGCAGTGGATTCGGGACCTTGGGCATGCGCAAACCACTACGCCACCAACGGAAAACTAAGCAAGATCTGGGGGAAGACACCACGCCCTTTTGACCAGACCAGCCTGATTGACAGGCGAAAACGGCTACTTTGGTAACGTATTTTGGCAGCATAGGTGGGGAATCGGGGTCCACAAAATACACTGTTGTAATGCACAGCTCAGGCCCTATTTAACAGTATTTTTATCTCATACGGAAAAAACGGGGTGACAGGTGCCCTTTAAATATAATAAAAGGTGAGCCACAATGGATATGTTATCCGAAGGACATCTAGTCTGCATGGAAAAGCCTATTAATGTATGTTTAGATAAAAAATTCCACGCAACTATATTCAAACAGAACCAATCATCATTGTGCAAATTATAGCATTGTTCCGTTTATCCATATGCTATGTTCCGGATTTTCACCGAAATCTTTATGAATACCAACATTAATCATGGAGTAATGAGGTCAGAGAGATAAGAGGGATAAAAAATAGGAGTAGGAAACGATCCCAGAATTCCATACTGATTGATGTTAAACCGTTATATATTGTGAGGGACACCACTGACCGAATGAAACCCTGTATATACTCTAATATAAATCTATATTCCTGTTGTACTACCTAACGTGGAGGTTGGCACCCTAGGATCCTATGCAGTTGGCGCCCCCACTCGACAATGGCTGTCCCTATCTAACTCACCCTATTGGGCCCTGCAAACAGAAAATGAAGAAAAGGAGAGACATATGAAAATATGAAGATAGCAGTTAAATATACGCGTAGCTTATGATTCACTTTACGCTTTACATTACTGTATTGTACATCATTTAAACTTCAGTTGATTTCTAGGGAGCAGGTGGGGGGGTTGTGTATACGCCGTTATATGGGAAACCTATTTTATTCTGCACTGTCAGGCTACACTCCAGATAACCTGCCTGATGCGGAGGTTGGCACCCTACAAATCCTGACAAAATGGTGCCCCCACTCAATGGTGGCTATCCCTGTAATGTCCCTGCGTGGCCCTACGATATTATAGAGAGAGTAGAATAGAAATGTATGTATGGAGTATGAAGGGTCATGTATTATAAGACGCTAGTAAATGTCCCTCTTAGATATTTTATAGAAAACAACTGTATGATAGTTGTTCATTCAACCCATACGGTTGTGTTGTTTTCAAACAGAAAATCCACCTACTTTCTTTTTGGAGTATTAGTTTGTCCCAGTCCCCCCCCCCCCCCCCTCACAGGTGGGATGATTTTGTCAATTCCAACAAATCTGATCTTTTTGTGATCCCCGCAATGATGTATATTAATGTGGTTAGCCACTGGGGTATCTTTTTTTTCAAAATATCTCAAACATGTTCGCAGACCCTTTTGCGAAATTCTCTTTTGGTTTTTCAAACATACTCCATCCCGCACTCACACGTGGCTTTATAAATCATCCCCTTGGTGCAGCAGTTTATGAAATGTCGGATGGAGTATGTGGTCCTGGTTACATTACTGAAAAAAGATTTGCTAGGGAGGATAGAGTCCCAAGCCTTGCATTTCCCACATTTGAAACAACCTTTAGTCTGATTGGTTAAAAAATTAATCTTTGGTTTTGATTGGTAATGGCTGTGAACCAATCTATCTCCCAGGGATATTCCCCTCCTGTAGGTAATCTGGGGTGACGCAGGGAGGAGTCCTTTAATGTCACTGTCCATCTTTAAAATCGACCAATGTCTTTGGAGGATGGTTCTTTCGTCATTAGCTCCATTGGAATATTTCGTAATGAAACGGACTGTGGTGTCCTCCTCGTTTTTGGGTTTGGGAATCAATAGTTCCTTCCTATCTTTCTTTATTGATTCCTTATATGCTTTATTCAAAATTTCTTTTGGATATCCCCTTTCTAGAAATCTTACTAGTAAGTCATCGGCTTGTTCACGAAAGGTGTCAATTTGTGAGCAATTTCTGCGCATTCTTAGGTATTGGCCTTTCGGAATACCTTTTTTGAGTGGGATTGGATGGTTGCTTTCCCATCTCAAAAGGGAATTTGTTGCTGTGTCTTTTCTGTGAGTTCTAGTGGAGATTGCACCACTCTGATTTTTCTCAATACATATATCCAAAAAGGATAGTTTTGTGGGGTTTGCCTCACGCGTAAAACGGAGGCCTATGTTGCTGCAATTGAGGCTATCCACAAATAAACCAAAATCCGCAGAGTCCCCCTTCCAAATGACCAAAATGTCGTCAATGTATCGCAACCACAATATTACTTTATCATCGAGACATAGTGTAGGATCTCCAAAGACCATCGTTTCCTCCCACCAGCCCAGGAGAAAATTTGCATATGAGGGCGCACAAGGGCTACCCATCGCAGTGCCCCTGAGCTGGTGGTAGAACTTGTGGTCAAAAAGAAAAACATTTTTTGTAAGACAGAATTCTAGGCTTTCCAATATGAATTTGTTGTGATTATCATATTGCATACCCCTGGTGTTGAGATGTTTCACAGCCATTAAGCCCTTCTCATGTGGGATGGAGGAATACAGTGCTTCAACGTCTATGCTCCCTATTATCATATCCGAGTCCAGAAATACCCCTTCCAGTTTGCCCAGGAGGTCTGTGGTGTCCTGCACAAATGAATTTAAAGCCCCACAAAAGGTTTGAGGACTTTGTCAATATAGAACCCCAATTTTTCAGTGAGGCTGTTATTCCCTGACACTATTGGTCTCTCCTTTAAAGGATTTGTGCCTTTGTAAATTTTGGGGAGACAATAGAAGGTGGGTAAGACTGGATGTTTTGGAAGCAAAAAGTCTCTCTCCTCCTTTCCCAAAATTCCATCTGTGAAACCTCGCTCAACGATAGATTTTAATTATTTTGAATATTGTGTGAGGGGATTTGTGCTCAGGATCTGGTATTCATCTCTTCTTTCCAGTAGGGTGAGATATAGGAGTCGATAATCTTCTGAATTCATGATGACCTCCTTTGTCGGAGGGTTTAATTGTAATATTGTGATCATTCTCAAGGTTATGGAGACAAGTCATTTCATTTTTTGTCAGATTATAGTGACTCCTATGTTTCACCCCGGACAGTTTTCTTATATCCTCAGTGACCAGATTCAAGAAGATGTCCAAAGAACACAAGTCTCCCATTGGTGGGGGCATTTTTGAGGTTTTATTCTTTAATTTGGTAAACGGGCCTCTACCTTCTCGGTTAGGATCAGTGTCCCCTAGATGGAATAGAAATTGTACATCCTCAAGTAAATCATCTGGTATGCCCAAATCCTCACAATGTTTTCTGTCCTCTCTTACAAAGAATTTCTTCCATTTAAGTTGTCTGATAAAAAGATTTAAATCCTTGATAACCTTAAACGTGTCCATATCGGACGTAGGAACAAATTATAAACCCCTGCTAAGCAACTGAATCTCTTCTTTATTCATGGTTCGGGAAGATAAATTGATGACCTGTGTGTCTATACTGGATTGTGAGGGTTTGTGCGAATCCAGAGGGGGATACGGAGTTCTACAAAACTATTCTTTGGGGGCGATCTCCTATTCCCTCCACGTCCCCAACTGTGGCCCCTTCCTCTACCTCTGCCTCTTTGGCTGTAAGGTCTTGTATCACTGTTTGAGACTTCTGCTTCTGAGGATGAGATATCTGTTTCAGTTTTACGTTGAAACCTAGTTGTTGTAAAGGTGTATGCTTTGTTCTCTTTAAACTCTTGGAGGTCCCTTATAAAAAATTTATGTTTTTTCTCTTTTAAATGATACTGGAATCTCTCCAAAGAGTTTTGCAGTTGTACTTCTTTTTTGAAAAATCAGGCTCTGCAGAGAATTTTTTTGTTATTTCTATCTGTTCTTTTAGGGACTCATTTAGAGTGGTAAGGTTTTATTTTTCTTCATCCAACAGAAGTCTCATCAATCTTATCGAACTATCAGTGGCTTCTTTTTCCCACCGTGCTAGTAAGCTTGGATTTTTATATCGATATCCTGGTGAGAGCGTAATCCTAAGATGCCTGGGAACGATACCTGATTTTATATAGTTGTCCAGGCTTTGTACCTCCCACCATGAGGATATTTGTTCTTTATAGACTTTGCTTAGTTCCTTAAAGCCAGCATTGAACGAGGGGACATATTTTTTCTGGGCAAAGGTTCTGTCTGAGAACACCTCTCTGGCCTCAGATATCCATTGGTTGGTGTCTAATCCAATCATGAGAAAACCGGCCATAACCGTATCAAATTATAAGTAGCAGGATATAATCCACCCAAAATTTCTTAATGTAAATACAAATGGACTAAAACTTAACTTTTACTATATTGGTTAAAAAACGAAAAAAAAAGCATGATCACAGCATGATGTTGCCACCACCATGGGGATGGTGTTCCTTGGGTGGAAAGCTATCTTGGTTTGGTGCCAGACACAGCATTTACCTTGGTGGCCAAAAAGTTCAATTTCAGTCTCATCTGAACATAGCACCTTCCGCTATACATTTGGGCAATCTCCAGCATGTGTAGCGCCCCCACCGCCGCAGGGTCGAGGGGTACCCGGTACCGGGCCTACGAGTCTCTGCTTCTGGGGGTTGTCACGGCGGCTAGGCCCCGGTCCGTGACCCTGCCGTGGGGCGCACAGTCAATGCTAGGTGTGGATGTTGGTGGTGCAGTTGTGGGGTGCAGGTCGCGGTAAATAACGAGGACACCAGGTTGCAGTCTCTTTACCTCTTTACTGGAGATCTCTGAGTCCTCAGTCCAGAATACGGTTCACCAGGCTGCGCAAGTCCGGCCGGTCCAATGGCACCTCCAGAGTTCACTTCACAGGTGGAAATCGGTGCCTTCCTTCTTAGCGCTATGTGTTGTAGTCCTTCCCTGCTGTGCTTACGGAAAGTACCCCACAACCGTTGTGTCTGTTTCTTAAGTTCCCTCACAACTCGATTAAATGATGTTCTTCTAATCTTCCGTCCCTTCCTGATGTTACAGTTAGAACGGCACCCGTTTGTCGGATAGGCCTGGAGTTCTTCCGGGACCCTAGAGACGCCCCTCTCCCGCAATTGCCTCCCAAGACTTCATAGGTGATATGTGTTAGACAGCCCGCCTTAAACTGACTGTCCTGCCGCTGTTTAGAGTATTGCTTGAAGCTGGTTATTGTAATACTCCCTCGGCGTTCCGGCCACCGGTAGTGCGCCTCAGTAGGATGTTGCTCCGGTCTTACAGCACGACCCCTACTGGTATTCTCCTATTGCTTGATCTCGTTTCTCACTCAGCACAATCTATCTCGCTTCTAGTCCTTTCTTGGGTCCCGCCGCTTCCCGGAGCTGGCGCGGACCCGTTACGTTCTTTTCAATGCCAAGCCTCTGTCAGGATCCCACCCCTGACAGAGACCCTACTGTCTCTTCCTCCACAACACCCTCTGCCACTAGGTGTTGCTTCGTCCAATCCAGTCAGCTTTCTGATCTAACTTCCTGCCTGACCCCCAGTTTACCCACTATGGTGGGGAGTGGCCTAATGAATAGCACCCTTAGCTCCCCCCGGAGGCCCGGCTGTGAAATGTATTGGTGTCTGTGATACCTGATCAGATGAACTCCTTCAGTGCCATCGGACGCACCATAGCTCCCCATAGTGGTGGAGCCACAGTACTGCAACGACCAGGACTCTGGGGCACTGCACATGTCTTTTGGCAAACTCAGAATGAACCTTACAATTTTTGTGTGTAAGTAAAGGCTTTATTCTGTCTACTCTTCCATAAAGGCCACCTCTATGGAGTGTACGGCTTATTGTTGTAATATAGACAAATACTCCAGTCTTTGCTTGAGAAATCTGCAGCTCCTCCATGTTTACCTTTGGTCTCTGTGTTGCCTCTCTGATTAATGGCCTCCTTGGCCGGGCTGAGAATTTTGGTGGGCGGCCCTCTCTTGGCAAGTTTGTTGTGGTAGTATTCCTTTCTATTTGATGATAATTAATTTGATGGTGCTCCGGGGGATAATCATAGTTTGGGATATTTTTTAAAAAACAATACTGACTTGTACTTCTCCACAACTTTGTCCCTGACTTGTTTGGAGATCCACTCGGTTTCAATGGTGTTGTCTGGTGAGTGTTGCCATGTGTTGAATGATGCTGCAGTCTCTGTGGTAGTTCAGAAAAGGTAAAACATAGATACTGACAGACCCTGTGATACAGGGTCCACATAGATGGACTTCCTTACTGACTTATGAAAGCAATTGCTTGCCCCTGAAAATTTTAGGGGCTTCATAGCAAAAGGGGTGATTACATATGCACATACTAATTTTTAGTTATTTCATCCCATAAATTTAATTTTTGTCTATATTTTTCTCACTTCAGTTTACCAACTTAGACTATTTAGTGCTGATGCATCACACTCAAATTGGATTACAAAAATATTTAAACACAGGTTGTCAAGTAGCAAAATAGGAAAAAAGCTATAGGGATAAATACTTTCACAAGCCACTGTAATTTCATTTTTTTTGCATTAGCCAGTAAATATTTGAAAAAAAATTGCTTACTACACAGCTAATTGAATTCTTTGAGGAAGTAGCTTCTCTGGGAATTTCCAATGTACTTGGAACTAAGGGGCTTTGTAACTGTAAAATCTGCATTTCAAATCTGCACATGTTACTACTGTGTGTGCTCAAATCGCTATTTTCGACCAAACATGGGGGTATTGTTCTGGAAAAATAGCATAATCCGAGGTGGGATTAAACCACTTCTTCCTCATTCAGCCAAACAGGTTGCTAAAAATAGAGCTGGTTCCCCGAGCCAAAGAGAAAATGTACCCTGATGCACAACTGTTCAATATTCAGTGAGAACACTGTCTGTTCACTGAGTAGGTGGAAGGAGACTCACAGGACAGCGTAAAGCAGAGCAGAGGAACAAAAGAGTATAGAGCAATCTTACAGCCATGTGATGACGTTACCTGATGAGCACATCTACTAACGTCAGTATATGACTGCATAATTGTTCTGATAGTTATGTCCTCTTCTCCCTTGAACTACTTTGGTCTAAAATTAAGCTCATCATGTGAGGGATGATGTCACAGGATGGGACGGAAAATGTACTGCTGCAGGAGCCTGTATATAGAAGGACTGAGGAGCAATGCACTACAGGAGGATGCTGTGTATATAGGGAACTAAATGGGGTAATGTACTGCAGGAGCAGACTGTGGCTAAGGCCGGGGACACACTTAACGTATAAAAAAACGGTCCGTTTTTCACGGCCGAGAATCGCACAAATGTTTCAAAAACAGTGATCCGTGTGCCGTGCGAGGATGCGTTTTCCTCGCATCAAATGATCCGTGTGACATCCGTGTGACATCCGTATGGCATCCGTATGCCGAGATTTTCACGCAAGCTTGCAAAATGGACATATAACGGTTTTGGCACCTGAAAAAATTTAAATCATCACCCAGAACATGATTTAAGGGCCCTAAAACAGGTGGCAGCCACCAATGAAGGCAGCAGAGTCCCTGCTTGTGTTGGTGCACTTCTGCTTGATGAGCAACATGTCGGATCTACTGACTTTTAACACCACAGAGCGTGTGCTTTACAACTGGGTACTTTCACAACGTTTTGGAGAGCCATACCCAGTAATTGTTGATCCGAGGAGGCGGAGACGGATGTGGGTACATCCACTTATGAAGCAACGGATCAAGAAAGGACATTTCCAACGTCTGTATGCTGCTCTGAGGACCAATCCAGACAAGTTCTTCAACTATTGTCGGATGCGGATCCAAACCTTTGATATTTTGTTGGAGATTTTGCGACCAGGGATTACCAAGAAGGACACCAGGATGCGAAAATCAATTTGTGCAGAGGAGCGCCTTATCCTTACTTTACGGTATGTATCAATCCTCTGTTTCCCAACAAAGATTTGTGTTTAAGGGTATTGCCCATTGTGAAAAATAGCTACTTAAATGTTTCCTAAACTTCAACATACCCGTAGTTTCCGTCATATAAGATGACCCCCGACTTTCTATGAGTTTTTCTGGGGTTAAAAATTAGTCATATCAGCCATAAAACAACGTAATTTGGGCTAAATTTGGAATATTTGAGCAAATCGAACATCAAAGCCATCGCATGTCCTTAATGTTTGTGGAATCCTGGCATATTATTTTGACAATTGTATTTTTTCCACAGAGAACACTGGAATGTTTGAATTTTGTCGGGTAAACAAATTATCTTGTTTCTTTTAGCTTCCTTGCCACTGGACTATCATATGCGGCACTGCATTTAGAGTTTTTACTTGGAAAATCTACAATTTCAGGAATTGTGCGGGATACATGCACGGAAATATGGCGAAGACTCCATCAAGAGGTGATGCCTGAGCCGAAAATGTCAGATTGGTTACGGATTGCCCAAGGATTTCAGGACACCTGCCAGTTTCCGCACTGTATTGGTGCTCTTGACGGAAAGCACATCCGTGTGCGTAAGCCGCCGGGCTCAGGGACACAATTCTATAATTATAAACAGTTTTTCTCTGTAGTGCTGTTGGCCCTGGTCGACAGCAACTACAGGTTTATAATTGTAGATATTGGGGCCTATGGGAGAACTGGAGACTCTAGAGTCTTCAGTTCTTCCTTAATGGGTCGGCGGCTGCGCAACAATGATTTGGATCTCCCACCCCCAAGTAACTTACCAGGGGCAAATTTAGATGTGGTGCCTTACATGATGGTAGCAGATGAGGCGTTTCAATTATCCCGGAACGTCATGAGGCCATATCCACGGAGAGGCCTGGACTACCGGCGTCGAATTTTTAATTTGCGCCTTTCACGTGCCCGCCGTCTGGTAGAGTGCTCATTTGGCATTCTCACTGCTAAATGGCGGGTCCTTCAGTCCGCAATACAACTGAGTGAAGGCAATGTAAATGGTGTAATCAAAGCATGTGTTGTTCTTCACAACTTTACTAGAAAACATGATTGCCCATCATCTGCTGCTGATGAAATTGATTATGCTAATACTGTATTGCCTACTCCACGTGTTCTTCCTTCTCGTCGTCAGCCCTCAGGCCTAAAAGTTCGAGATGTGTTAACAAATTATTTTGTGTCACCAGAGGGAGCGACTGATTGGCAAGACAATGCTGTTGTGCTTTAAATTTTCTTGATATTGTTAGGTAATAAATAGCTTAATGTTCAGGTTTGAATTGTGTAGTATGTATCTTCTTTTACTTTCCAAAAAAAAGAGAAAGTTGCAACATCACCTTTGTAGTCCTAAGAATACACAACACTCATATTTTGGGCAACAATTTTAATGCTCCAAGCATATATATATATTTGGCCAAAACATATTCACATCATATGTAATTTTAGGCCTAGTAACCAGAGTCAAAATGAAAAAATAACAGGCCAATGGCGCACAATAATAAAATTAACAAAACTAAATGACATGCTGAAACTTTTGGGCAGGAACTTACAGGTTCTGGTAGGTTGGGGGTGGCGATGATGATGATGGCGGGTGTCCAGCATGTGCTGAACTTGGCCTAGGTGGTGGACCAACCAGACTGTCAACCTGTGGTATGGCAGATATATATGAAGGGTGTTGTTGCACGTTTCGTTCCTGAGTGTGGGGTAAAACTGGATGTTGAGGGTAGAAGGGCATAAAGTCCTGTGTACTGAATTGACCCATTTGGTCATAACCCCCAATCTGGCCATGTCGAGCAGACACATGGTGGGACCAGCCTCCAAACATGTGTCTGTTCAAGTGGTCAGATTGGGCAGTGGATGGATATTCATTCATTGCCCTGTTTGTTTGTTGTTGGGTGTTTTGGGCAGGCTGGTGTGGTGGAGCTATACGTGGCAAGGAGGGTGCTGCAACTGTTTGGTTGGGTTCCTCTGGAAGGTCTTGCACCGCCAGAACATTTGTAGGTGACATTTGCCACTGTTCTAGGTAGTTGAACAAACGAATGGGGTTGTTTGGGGGTGTTGCCGCATCAATAACAATTTGTATACAACCTCTGGTACGCAGCCTGAGCGAACGTGGAATGGGGCGTAAATAGCGGGCAAGACTGCGGAAGTACGCTTCCTCCCCATCATCATGTGCAGCCCTTGCCAAATAGTCCAACACCCCTGTATCCACTTGCCTCCTGGTGCCAGTGTTAGAAGCCACCCTTCTGCGCCGACCACGGTTTGGTCTGGTAGTAGGCTGTGGTGATGTATCCAGAGCCAAGGTTGGACTGCTGCTCTGGCCTCCTTCCTCAACCTCTGGATTGGCCTCCTGTGTGGCAGAAGACGCTGCTGCTGGTTGTGGTTGGTTGCTGCTTTGTGCTTGCTCTGAGGGTCCAGCCCTTTCGGAATCCTCACCAATGGGGTCAATCACCAACTCCGAGTCAGATGCAGTCTCTCTTTCTGTCAGATTGGACTCTGTTCTGTATTTCAAAAATGATTTGAGAGGCAAAAATTATAAACAGATTCGATTAGAAGATGTGTCTAAGTTTTTTGGACATGCATCCACTTACGGTCTGAGCTCCATCACCGGGGCAAGAAAATTCAGCCGATCAAAATAAAGATATTTTCTTTTTTTGGGTGCTGCATCACCACTACGCCCCGAAACTTGACGTTCCCGCCGGTATTGATCCCGGCAACTCCGCCAGCGTCTAGTGACATCATTCACTGCAAAGAAGAAAAAGTTGTTTGGGGAATAACAAATAATAAGAAAGAATCTGTATTTTTACATAACGATAACATATTCGGCAGTTTGGAACAAACATTATCATTGCTGTCACCAATGTGGCTCACAATATAAATTCCCTATGAGTATGTCTTTGGATTGTGTGAGGAAAGCGGAGTGGCCAGAAGAAACCCACGCAAACACGGAGAGAACATACAAACTCTGCATCTTTTGGCCTTGGTGGAATTTTAACCCAGGACTCATATCCAGTGAGCCACCATGCTGCACAATCACATAACTACAACAGGTTCAGGGTTTGCAAGCACACACAGGCCCAGGAGCCTAAGGGGACCTAAAACTCCCTTGGTAAGATCTGAAAGGACTGTAGCTAATATATTGGAACCATATTGGTGTGTCTTGTTAATGTTTTTGTAGCCTCAACCAAGAGCTTGGAACATTTACATCACTCCAAAACACACCACATATGATGTGTTCACGCCTATTTTTATCGTTCCAAAAATGTTAAAGCACATTTTTTGTGTAAAGAATGGTACTTACAAATTTCTTGCTGAACCTCTTGAGGTCGCTGATCAAAATCGGGGAACATGTGGCGACAGATTGCCCTCCATGCTGCGTCTTTTCGTGCGCGGTCAGCATAATGTGCATCGCGTTGGTCCCATAACTCTGGTCTATCATGGACCAGAGCAATCAGCATCTCCACATTTATATGTCTGGCCATGCTGCTACACAGTACACTCCGTGGAGGCGTGCTTCCTGGTTTGCAATCCAGCGTGGGGCATAAATTAGCATTCCAAAGCTTCCTGATGATGGATGATTCAATTTCCTGTCACCTGGAGAAGTCTTCCGTATTTCTCGCAATGCACACGCATGGTCCGTGTGTAATCCGATTTTTTCTCGCACCCATAGACTTGCATTGGCGAGTCTCGGCCGAGATACGCTGACAATCGCAGCAGGCTGCGAGTTCCCTCGGATCCGAAATACGGTGGAGAAAATATCGGATGATGGGAGCTGCACCATAGATTAACATTGTGCCGAGTGCTATGCGATTTTTTATCGCATAGCACTCGTCCGTATTACGGTCTAGTGTGACCCCGGCCTAAGAGGAGTGATATTCTAGGTTTGATTTTCATTAGTTGATATTCAGTAATTTTAAATTGAAAATTACTTTTGTCAGTTCTTGAACTTGCTTCAGTGGCCATTGTTGGGTTCTTCTTAATTTAATTAAAGAGTGGCAACAATTTTGTCAAGCTGTGTACTAGAGAGACATGATACAGGGGTTGGATTTGTATGGTTTGCCCCAGGGGAGCTGTAGGATTCCAGCCATTTACCCTTACAGGGTTCAATTGTGGAGTTGTGAATTGTGCAGGCCAGCGGTGCTAATTAGCTCCCTGTTCTGATATAATGCTTCTTCTCAAATGATACAGAGATGATGATGGTTCTGTACTTATTTAGTGATGATGCTCTGGTGCTGTATTCATGTACTGATGATTAGTGTTGAGCGATACCGTCCGATACTTGAAAGTATCGGTATCGGAAAGTATCGGCCGATACCGGCAAAGTATCGGATCTAATCCGATACCGATACCCGATACCAATACAAGTCAATGGGACTCAAGTATCGGACGGTATCCCTGATGGTTCCCAGGGTCTGAAGGAGAGGAAACTCTCCTTCAGGCCCTGGGAACCATATTAATGTGTAAAATAAAGAATTAAAATAAAAAATATTGCTATACTCACCTCTCCGACGCAGCCTGGACCTCACCGAGGGAACCGGCAGCGTTCTTTGCTTAAAATGCACGCTTTTCCTTCCTTCCGTGACGTCACGGCTTCTGATTGGTCGCGTGCCGCCCATGTGGCCGCGACGCGACCAATCACAGCAAGCCGTGATGTAATTTTCAGGTCCTTCTAGGCATTCAGTATTTTAAAATTACGTTCCGGCTTTGTGATTGGTCGCGTCGCGGTCACATGGGCGACGCGACCAATCACAAGCCGTGACGTCACGGGAGGCAGGAGACGCGCGCATTTTAAAATGCACGCATGTCCAGCCTCCCGTGACGTCACGGCTTGTGATTGGTCGCGTCGCCCATGTGGCCGCGACGCAACCAATCACAGCAAGCCGTGACGTAATTTCAGGTCCTTCAGGATTTTAAAATTACGTTCTGGCTTGTGATTGGTCGTGTCGCGGTCACATGGGCGACGCGACCAATCACAAGCTGTGACGTCACGGGAGGCTGGACACGCGCGCATTTTAAAATGCGCGCGTCTCCTGCCTCCCGTGACGTCACGGCTTGTGATTGGTCGCGTCGCCCATGTGACCGCGACGCGACCAATCACAAAGCCGGAACGTAATTTTAAAATACTGAATGCCTAGAAGGACCTGAAAATTACGTCACGGCTTGCTGTGATTGGTCGCGTCGCGGCCACATGGGCGGCACGCGACCAATCAGAAGCCGTGATGTCACGGAAGGAAGGAAAAGCGCGCATTTTAAGCAAAGAACGCTGCCGGTTCCCTCGGTGAGGTCCAGGCTGCGTCGGAGAGGTGAGTATAGCAATATTTTTTATTTTAATTCTTTCTTTTACACATTAATGTTGTTTCGATACCGATACCCGATACCACAAAAGTATCGGATCTCGGTATCGGAATTCCGATACAGCAAATATCGGCCGATACCCGATACTTGCGGTATCGGAATGCTCAACACTACTGATGATGACTCTGGTGCTATATTCATATATGGATGATGGTTCTAGAGATGTATACATTTACTGGTGATGGTTTACAACCTGCAGTGATCCTCAACCTACTGAACTGCACGACCAGCTCTACCCTCTCCTAGTGCATCCTCACCCATCCCCTGCAGACTGTGAGCCCTCGCAGGCAGTGTACTCCCTCCTTCTGTACCTGTTATTGCCTTGTTTTTTGCGCTCATGTTTATTGTATTTGTCTATATTTGCCCCCTTTTCACATGTAAAGCGCCATGGAATAAATGGCGCTATAAAAATGTATAATAATAATAATAATAATAAATAATAATAACGGTTTTGACAATGTATTCATGTATGGGTGTCAGTTCAGGTGATGTGTTCACCTACTGATGTTGACCCTGTTGCTGTATTCATGTATTGATGTTTGTCATGGTGTTGTAGTAATGTATTGATGATGGTCCTGGTGCCATATTCATGTACTGAAATTGGTTCTGGTGTTGTAAGAATGCACTGTTGATGGTTCTAGTAATATGTTCAGTTACGGATAACAGTTCTGGTGTATTCATGTACAGATGTAGGCTCTGGTGATGTATGCATGTACCGATGCTTCTGGTTAATGTATTCATGTACTGATGATGGTTCTATATTTATGTTCTGATGATGGTTCTCTATTCATGTACTGATGATGCTTCTGGCAACGTATTAATGTAGTGATGTTGATTCTGATGCTGCATTCATATCATGCACTAATGATAGCTCTGGTGCTGTATTCATGTTTGGATGATGTTTCTGGAGATTTATACATGTACTGATGATGGATTTTGTCAATTTATTCATATACAGATTTCAGTTTTGGTGGTGCTGTATTCATGTTCTGATGTTGGCTCCGGTGATGTATTCATGTACTGATGGTGGTCCTGGTGTTGTATTCATGTAATATTAATAATTTTTTTGCCAACATATTCCGCAGCACTTTACATTTTTGGGGGAACTTGTACAGACAATAACGACATTAAATAATAACACACAAATCAACAGATACTAAAAGGAGTGAGGGCCTTGCTCGCAAGTTTACAATCTATGAGGAAATAGAGGAGACATGAAAGGTGAATGGTAAAAAGTGGTTGTATTGTATGGTCCAGCCATCAATATAAAAAATAGGGTATTCACATAATGCTGCATGAACTGTTCACCAGCCAGAATGTGTACAAGTACAGACACAGAGGGCTATTAAGTGCATGGAGGGTGTGTGAACAGAAGGTCCTGATTTTGAAGAAAAAATTTTTTGGGCCATCAATTAAAAGTATTGAACAATCTCTTTAAACTGCTGATATAGGACGTCACACAGACATAAAAAATGAACACACGGATGGCATATGGACAGCACACAGATGGATTAGGGATGATAATGTGGCTTAAAAATTAGACAATAGAACATAAACTTGTCAGCACCCAGCCTAAAACTAAGTGAGTTGTTGCTTTAGACAGTGCAAAATTACTTTTAAAAATCTGCCTTTTGGTGTTTTAGCTCCCTTGTGAGAAAATTGTTGACAAAACTAGACAGCTAGTCAGCTTTTCAATATAAACTTCAAATATTGCACAATATATTTTAGTTTAAAAATTGAAATGTGATTCATTAATCTCTTTACTAAGATATACAGACCTTGACAGGTGGTAAAATAATTAGAGGATACTAACTTCACTTTAGCACTTAACTGGATAATTCATTAGTTTTACAGCCATCCAGCTTTTGCTCTATATTCCCTGTGTTTGAGTTGTGAATTGTAATGTGAATGTAAACACCTCTTGTCTAGTATGAACACATTCTCAAGGGATCACTTGCAGGAAATAGGACATTGAGTCCATAATTAAAGTAATCTCTTTCTAGGCAGATGCTTCCATTGGCTCTGTTATCACATATTACAGACGGCATATTGAGGCCTATAAAATGTGAATCAAATGGTTTTAGTGATGGGAAACATCATTTTTCCCTGCTAATTCTGATCCATGCTCCTGCAGGTACTATATTGCTACAATTTGATTATAAGCCAAGCATCTATTATGGCAGAAGAAATGAGGCTGACAGCTACCAAAACAAGCTTTTATTCTCAAAGTCAGGAAATCCCTGTGAAATACAATATACAAATATGCATGACTGGGTATACATATAAACACACGGACACAGCTTTGGTAGCATAATTTTCTTTTATGTATCTAACACCTAATTGTACAAATAGTATAAACTCAGCCTGTTGATATTAAGGTTTTTTTTTATTATCAGCAATGATTATGCTGTATAAATGTTGTACAAATGTGCTGTTTTACTTGTGCTTTCGTGTTTTAGTGGCTTTTTTAAAGCAATTTCATACATAATTACTGTATATAGAAAATTCAATGTACAAAGTCCTACAAAAAATACTATACCTAAAAGCAAGCTGCATGTAATAAATAAACTACCTAAAAAAGTGCAACAGAAACACCAAAAAAAGAAACAAAATATAGTGTATGCACATACCGTATTTTCATATTTTAATATAGACTTTAAATAGATCATGTTGGAACAATCCAACCCCTCTTCCCCAAAACTTTTATCTTCTCATGTATGCTCTCTGAAAGATAATTCACTTCAGTGGAGAAATCAAGGCATCTGGACTGTGCTTCAGGAAATGAAGAATCCTCAATGGTATAAATTAAGGTTGTTATTAACCAATGCATTTTGGTGGTGGACTGGTGCCTTTTTGAAAGTAAAAAAACAAAAGTCATCTCTGAAAGGTAATGAAATCCACACCTTTCCTGAAGCAATCTGTTGCTCCCTGACTGAAAAGTCACTATTTTAATTCATATGCAAATGAGGCTGAAGTGCCTTGGGAGTATTAAAACACTTCCCAAGTTTCTGCCTCCCTGGCTCTGTTCCTAACTCAGCCCTACCTTCCTCTTCTTGACTGACAGCTCAATAGTTGTGTAATCAAGCCAGAGAGCTGTTAGTCAAGCAGAGGAAGATGAGAATGTCTTTGTCCTTCAGAGGCTAACATGTGATGGATGAGGACGAGCGAAGTATCTAAGTTACTGGTAGTATCCGTAACTTTATTATTCATTGTACATTTTTCCAAGATAAAGAGAGAGAAGGGCAAGACCAGATGATATGTAAAGTATTTTCTCCCTTATGCATCTGCAACAAATGAGATCAATGTTTCATATAAGCTTGTGCAGTTTAGAGGGTACTCTATAATAAGAAAATGCACACCTCAAAGAAGAAATAACAGCTAAAACCATCAAACCTGCAACAAAAGCCAGAGAGGGCACCTCAAAATACAAACAGTCCCCCAAAACCAAGGCCTACATCTGACACATCACAGACCAGCGACAGCCCCAGCCAGAAGGACACTACACACAACCCCAGCAATAAAAGTGCAGCCCCATCCACACAGCAAATCAGGGCAACCAACAGCCAAGGACACACAAAAAAAACTGCCCAAATAAAACACTGGGCCCTTAATCTTTTTTAATCTTTATTTTTTTTTTATATAGCGCTAACATATTACGCAGCGCTTTACAGGCCCTCACATCGTCCTAATAATAGACTCAAATGGGAAATACCTGGACACTAACACAACACTGCAAAGGAAAATCCTACCCTCAATCCCAGCAACGAATATATAGCCTCATCTTCACAGCAACTCAGGGCAATCAACAGCCAAGGACACACAAAAAAAACTGCCCAAATAAAACACTGGGCCCTTAATCTTTTTTAATCTTTATTTTTTTTTATATAGCGCTAACATATTACGCAGCGCTTTACAGGCCCTCACATCGTCCTAATAATAGACTCAAATGGGAAATACCTGGACACTAAGAGACTGTTCCCAGGGGCACGGGTCACAAAAATCTGCTGTTCAACAATCCCACAAGCAGAGAAGGTGATCAACAACCCATACTTCACAAAGCCCACACATCTCATATTACACACCGGCCGAAACGATATTCACCAAGAGACAAGTACCCAAGGCATATCAAAACTCGCAATAGCTGCCCAGCAAAAATTTCCCAGATCCCAAATAATCCTGTCTGCCCTGCTTCAAAGGAAAGACATAGACCAACAGGTAACCCAGCAAATCAAATCAGAGCTGGCCACCAGTAACACCAAACATACAACTGGCAAGACTGTTATGACCCCAATGGTGAGGGTCTCAGAGGAACGTGGTAGTCTGCAGAGTACAAAAATCCAGCTCATAGGGCAGTGGTAACTGGGTTGACCATATATCTACTCCTAACGCCAACACTAGAAGTAGCCGGGGATCATTCCTACGTTGATTCTAGATGACACGCGCCAGCCGGAGAATCTAGCTACCCCTAGTAGAGGAAAACAAAGACCTTTCTTGCCTCCAGAGAAGGGGACCCCAAAGCTGGATAGAAGCCCCCCACAAATAATGACGGTTAGGTAAGAGGAAATGACAAACACAGAAATGAACCAGGTTTAGCACAGAGAGGCCCGCTTACTGATAGCAGAATAAAGAAAGGTAACTTATATGGTCAACAAAAACCCTATCAAAATCCACACTGGAAATTCAAGAACCCCCGAACCGTCTAACGGTCCGGGGGGAGAACACCAGCCCCCCTAGAGCTTCCAGCAAAGGTCAGGATATAGATTTGGAACAAGCTGGACAAAAATACAAAACCAAAACAAATAGCAAAAAGCAAAAGGCAGACTTAGCTGATATAACTGGAACCAGGATCAGTAGACAAGAGCACAGCAGACTAGCTCTGATAACTACGTTGCCAGGCATTGAACTGAAGGTCCAGGGAGCTTATATAGCAACACCCCTAACTAACGACCCAGGTGCGGATAAAAGGAATGACAGAAAAACCAGAGTCAAAAAACTAGCAACCACTAGAGGGAGCAAAAAGCAAATTCACAACAGTACCCCCCCCTTAGTGAGGGGTCACCGAACCCTCACCACGACCACCAGGGCGATCAGGATGAGCGGCATGAAAGGCACGAACTAAATCGGCCGCATGAACATCAGAGGCGACCACCCAGGAATTATCCTCCTGACCATAGCCCTTCCACTTGACCAGGTACTGAAGCCTCCGCCTGGAGAGGCGAGAATCCAAGATCTTCTCCACCACGTACTCCAACTCGCCCTCAACCAACACCGGAGCAGGAGGCTCAACAGAAGGAACTACAGGCACAATGTACCGCCGCAACAAGGACCTATGAAATACATTGTGAATAGCAAACGACACAGGAAGATCCAGACGAAAAGATACAGGATTAAGGATTTCCAATATCTTGTAAGGCCCAATAAAACGAGGTTTAAATTTGGGAGAGGAGACCTTCATAGGAACAAAGCGGGAAGAAAGCCATACCAAATCCCCAACGCGTAGTCGGGGACCCACACCGCGGCGGCGGTTGGCAAAGCGCTGAGCCTTCTCCTGTGACAACTTCAAGTTGTCCACCACATGATTCCAGATCTGCTGCAACCTATCCACCACAGAATCCACCCCAGGACAGTCAGAAGGCTCCACATGACCCGAAGAAAAGCGAGGATGGAAACCAGAGTTGCAGAAAAAAGGCGAAACCAAGGTGGCGGAACTAGCCCGATTATTAAGGGCAAACTCAGCCAACGGCAAGAATGTCACCCAATCGTCCTGATCAGCAGAGACAAAACACCTCAAATAAGCCTCCAAAGTCTGATTGGTTCGCTCCGTCTGTCCATTAGTCTGAGGATGGAAAGCAGACGAAAACGACAAATCAATGCCCATCCTACTACAAAAGGATCGCCAGAACCTGGAAACGAACTGGGATCCTCTGTCTGACACAATATTCTCAGGGATGCCGTGCAAACGAACCACGTTCTGGAAAAACACAGGAACCAGATCGGAAGAGGAAGGCAGCTTAGGCAAAGGAACCAAATGGACCATCTTGGAGAAGCGATCACATATCACCCAGATAACGGACATGCCCTGAGATAGCGGAAGATCAGAAATGAAATCCATGGAGATATGTGTCCAAGGTCTCTTCGGGACAGGCAAGGGCAAGAGCAAACCGCTGGCACGAGAACAGCAAGGCTTAGCTCGAGCACAAGTCCCACAGGACTGCACAAATGACCGCACATCCCTTGACAAGGAAGGCCACCAAAAGGACCTGGCCACCAGATCTCTGGTGCCAAAAATTCCCGGGTGACCTGCCAACACCGAGGAATGAACCTCGGAAATGACTCTGCTGGTCCACTTATCCGGGACAAACAGTCTGTCAGGTGGACAAGACTCAGGCCTATCAGCCTGAAATCTCTGCAACACACGTCGCAGATCCGGAGAAATAGCTGACAAGATAACTCCATCTTTAAGAATACCAACAGGATCAGCGACTCCAGGAGCATCAGGCACAAAGCTCCTAGAAAGAGCATCGGCCTTCACATTCTTTGAACCTGGTAAATACGAGACAACAAAATCAAAGCGGGAGAAAAACAATGACCAGCGGGCCTGTCTCGGATTAAGGCGTTTAGCAGACTCGAGATACATCAGATTTTTGTGATCAGTCAAGACCACCACACGATGCTTAGCACCCTCGAGCCAATGACGCCACTCCTCAAATGCCCATTTCATGGCCAACAACTCCCGATTGCCCACATCATAATTTCGCTCGGCAGGCGAAAACTTCCTAGAGAAAAAGGCACAAGGTTTCATAACAGAGCAACCAGGGCCTCTCTGCGACAAAACGGCCCCTGCCCCAATCTCCGAAGCATCCACCTCAACCTGAAAGGGAAGTGAGACGTCAGGCTGGCACAAAACAGGCGCCGAAGTAAACCGGCGTTT
Source organism: Ranitomeya variabilis (assembly GCF_051348905.1). Classification (NCBI taxonomy): domain Eukaryota; kingdom Metazoa; phylum Chordata; class Amphibia; order Anura; family Dendrobatidae; genus Ranitomeya; species Ranitomeya variabilis. Next base: position 334,251,782 of record NC_135236.1, read on the forward strand.
CAACTCCTGGAAAGCCTCCACGGCAGCAGGAGCCCAGTTAGCTACATCGGAGCCCTTCTTGGTCATATCCGTCAAAGGTTTCACAATGCTAGAAAAATTAGCGATAAAACGACGGTAGAAGTTAGCGAAGCCCAAGAACTTCTGAAGACTCTTAACTGACGAGGGCTGAGTCCAATCAAGAATAGCTCGGACCTTGACTGGGTCCATCTCCACAGCAGAAGGGGAAAAAATAAACCCCAAAAAGGGAACCTTCTGTACACCAAAGAGACACTTTGAGCCCTTGACAAACAAAGAATTTTCACGCAAAATTTTAAAGACCAACCTGACCTGCTCCACATGCGAATCCCAATTATCAGAAAAAACCAAAATATCATCCAGATAAACAATCAAAAATTTATCCAGATACTTCCGGAAAATGTCATGCATAAAGGACTGAAAAACTGAAGGCGCATTGGAGAGCCCAAAAGGCATCACCAAGTACTCAAAATGACCTTCGGGCGTATTGAATGCGGTTTTCCATTCATCACCTTGCTTAATGCGCACAAGGTTGTACGCACCACGAAGGTCTATCTTGGTGAACCACTTGGCACCCTTAATCCGGGCAAACAAGTCAGACAACAGCGGTAAAGGATACTGAAATTTGACAGTGATCTTATTTAAAAGCCGATAATCAATACAAGGTCTCAAAGATCCGTCCTTTTTTGCCACAAAAAAGAATCCCGCACCAAGAGGGGAAGAAGACGGACGAATATGTCCTTTCTCCAGAGACTCCTTGATATATGAACGCATAGCGGTATGTTCAGGTACCGACAGATTAAACAGTCTTCCCTTAGGAAATTTACTGCCTGGGATCAAATCTATAGCACAGTCACAGTCCCTATGAGGAGGCAGTGCACTGGACTCAGACTCACTGAAGACATCCTGATAATCAGACAAATACTCTGGAACTTCCGAAGGCGTAGAAGAAGCAATAGACACAGGCAGGGAATCCCCATGAATACCACGACAGCCCCAACTTGAGACTGACATAGCCTTCCAGTCCAGGACTGGATTATGGGTCTGTAACCATGGCAGCCCTAAAACAACCAAATCATGCATTTTATGTAAAACCAGGAAACGTATCACCTCGCGGTGTTCAGGAGTCATGCACATGGTAACCTGTGTCCAATACTGCGGTTTATTTGCTGCCAATGGTGTAGCATCAATACCCCTAAGAGGAATAGGATTTTCTAATGGTTCAAGAGTAAAACCACAGCGCTTAGCAAATGAGAGATCCATGAGACTCAGGGCAGCACCTGAATCTACAAACGCCATGACAGGATAAGATGACAGTGAGCAAATCAAAGTTACAGACAGAATAAATTTAGGTTGCAAATTACCAACGGTGACAGGACTAACAACCTTAGCTATACGTTTAGAGCATGCTGAGATAACATGTGTAGAATCACCACAGTAGTAGCACAAGCCATTCCGGCGTCTATGAATTTTCCGCTCATTTCTAGTCAGGATTCTATCACATTGCATTAAATCAGGTGTCTGTTCAGACAACACCATGAGGGAATTTGCGGTTTTTCTATCACATTGCACCGAATTAGGTGTCTGTTCAGACAACACCATGAGGGAATTTGCGGTTTTGCGCTCCCGCAACCGCCGGTCAATTTGAATAGCCAGTGCCATAGTATCATTCAGACCTGTGGGAATGGGAAAACCCACCATAACATTCTTAATGGCTTCAGAAAGGCCATTTCTAAAATTAGCGGCCAGTGCACACTCGTTCCAATGTGTCAGCACGGACCATTTCCGAAATTTTTGGCAATACACTTCAGCCTCGTCCTGCCCCTGAGACATAGCCAGCAAGGCTTTTTCTGCCTGAATCTCAAGATTGGGTTCCTCATAAAGTAAACCGAGCGCCAGAAAAAACGCATCAAGATCAGCCAATGCCGGATCTCCTGGCGCCAGCGAAAAAGCCCAATCCTGAGGGTCGCCCCGTAAGAACGAAATAACAATTTTTACTTGCTGAGCAGAATCTCCAGATGAACAGGGTCTCAGGGACAAAAACAATTTACAATTATTCACGAAATTCCTAAACTTAAACCTGTCTCCGGAAAACAGTTCAGGAATCGGTATTTTAGGTTCTGACCTAGGATTTCTGATAACATAGTCTTGTATGCCCTGCACACGAGTAGCCAGCTGGTCCACACTTGTAATCAAGGTCTGGACATTCATGTCTGCAGCAAGCATAGCCACTCTGAGGTAAAGGGGAAGAAGAAAAAAAAAACTCAGAATCTTCTTTCTTATAATCCCTCTTCTGCAATGCATTAAACATTTAATACTGGCCTGGCAAACTGTTATGACCCCAATGGCGAGGGTCTCAGAGGAACGTGGTAGTCTGCAGAGTACAAAAATCCAGCTCATAGGGCAGTGGTAACTGGGTTGACCATATATCTACTCCTAACGCCAACACTAGAAGTAGCCGGGGATCATTCCTACGTTGATTCTAGATGACACGCGCCAGCCGGAGAATCTAGCTACCCCTAGTAGAGGAAAACAAAGACCTTTCTTGCCTCCAGAGAAGGGGACCCCAAAGCTGGATAGAAGCCCCCCACAAATAATGACGGTTAGGTAAGAGGAAATGACAAACACAGAAATGAACCAGGTTTAGCACAGAGAGGCCCGCTTACTGATAGCAGAATAAAGAAAGGTAACTTATATGGTCAACAAAAACCCTATCAAAATCCACACTGGAAATTCAAGAACCCCCGAACCGTCTAACGGTCCGGGGGGAGAACACCAGCCCCCCTAGAGCTTCCAGCAAAGGTCAGGATATAGATTTGGAACAAGCTGGACAAAAATACAAAACCAAAACAAATAGCAAAAAGCAAAAGGCAGACTTAGCTGATATAACTGGAACCAGGATCAGTAGACAAGAGCACAGCAGACTAGCTCTGATAACTACGTTGCCAGGCATTGAACTGAAGGTCCAGGGAGCTTATATAGCAACACCCCTAACTAACGACCCAGGTGCGGATAAAAGGAATGACAGAAAAACCAGAGTCAAAAAACTAGCAACCACTAGAGGGAGCAAAAAGCAAATTCACAACACAAGACACCCTGAAATAACAAACAAGGGGTCAGCCATTTAGCCAGAGAGCTAAAGGACATCATTCTAAGAAGACCTCCGAGAAACAAGACTACCACCAAACAGTTGGCAACCCACAGCGATCAGCAGTGAGAGCCCACAGAGAGAGCAGAAGTACTGGAGACCACAAGCCCCACAATGGCAACACAAAATAACAGAGGGCAGCAACATGGCAGCAGAAATAAGGACATTGCTCAACACAATGTGCAGAAAATTCATGGGACACCCCTAAAACATGCCACCTAAATCCACTACTCAAACTGTTATGTCCTATGAAAATCTTTCTCCATTATAAGGTATATCGACTAAACATGACATCCTTAGTTATCAGCAGCTGGAACATTCAAGGATTGAATGCTTCAGCTTTTGGGTCCAAGATAAATGACCCAAACTTCAAGCAAAGGATAAAGAACATTGACATCCAGATCCTCCTGGAGACATGGGCCTGAGCAGAGGAGGAATCCCTGGCACCCCTGGGATACAGGGAACTATGTGTCTTCACCAAGAAAAACAAGAACACCAAACAGGGCCACTGCTCAGGGGGCATACTAATATGGTACAAGGAGGAATTCAAAGAACACAACAAAGCAATGAAAAGAGGAGACAGCCATATCTGGATAAAGATAAGCAGCTCCATCCTCACCTCTCAGCAGGACATCTACTTCAGTGCAGCTTACGTCCCTCCATCAGAAACCCCATACTTTAAGCCAGACATCTACTAGGTCCTAGGGAGGGAGGCAACCCAATTCCAGTCTAAGGGTAAGGTTCTCCTCTGTGGAGACCTCAATGCCAGGACGGGTACAGAAAAGGACTATCTGCCACCAGACGGAAACACATACGTGCTGGGAGATGAGTCCTTCTACAGCGACTCAGTACAGACAGCAAGAAACAGCTATGGCAGAGTGGTGAACAAAAGTGGCAGAACACTGCTGAACCTGTGCCGGAGCCTGGGGCTGTATATACTGAATGGGCGCATCAGGGGGAACTTAATAGGGAGATTTACACTAAACTCCCACGTGGGCAGAAGTGTGGTGGATTATGCCATAAAAGACATGCACCCAGCAAATATAAATGCCTTCATAGTCACCCCCAAAACCCACTTGTCAGACCATAACCAGATACTGTAGTATATGAGATCCACGGACAAACCACCCACAGAAAGCCCCATCTGACCGGTCTCCACAACCTACCACCATCCTTCAAGTGGCCTAAACAGTTAGGCATGGAATACACCAAAATGAGCAAAAGAACCAAGATCCAAGAGCTACTTGTACATTTTAACACAAGTAGCTACACATCAAACCAGCAAGGGGCCAACCTGGCAGTGAATCATTTTAACAACATCCTATTTACCATGGCAGAACTAGCAGGCCCCAGAAAAACCAACCCCAAGAGACCTACAAATAAACAATGCCCAGAATGGTTTGACAAAGAATGCAAGGTACTATGCAACTCCCTAAGGATGGCCTCAAACCAATAAAACAGAGACCCTAACAACAGGGACCTAAGTGCGGCCCATGACACCCTACAGAAGCAATGCAAGTGCATCCTCAAGGAGAAAAAACAGAGGCACATCTTCCAGAAACTACAGCAGCTTAAAGACTCCCTCCAGGACAACTCATTCTGGGAGACATTGAGTCATATCGGCACAAAGCCCAAGCAGAACACCCTCCACATCCAGAATGGCAATATTTGGCACAACTATTTCAAGAGCCTCTACATGAACATACCAGAAGAAGACCTAACCCCAGAACAGCACCATCTAACCAATAAGCCGAGGGACATGGAGGAAACAATCAAGGACTTCCAAAACCCTCTGGACACACCAATCAGCCTGCCAGAGATAATCAAATACAGTTCCCCAGATATACATGGAGAACTGGCAAAACTCTTCACCCACGTCCTAAGAACTGGCTACTTCCCACAATGCTGGAATCAAGGTCTCATTATGCCCATCTACAAGAATGGAGACCGACACCATCCAGCAAACTATAGGGATCTGTGTCAACAGCATTCTGGGAAAACTGTTTAACAGCATCATTAATAAAAGGATCATCACCTTCCTCACCCAGCGTGACATCCTCAGCAGAAGCCAAGCTGGGTTCATACCAAATCACCGCACTACAGATCACATCGACACTCTGCAAAGCCCATTCAAGACCCACATATCCAGCAAAAAACAGGGGGAAATATTTGCATGCTTCATGGACTTCAAGAAGGCCTTTGACTCAGTGTGGCACCCCGGCCTGTTTCTGAGACTCCAAGAAAGCGGAATATGTGGCAGAACCAACCTATGGTGTCATCAAGAGCTCATACACTGAGAACAGTTGCATCGTGAAGTTGAACGGGAAAAGGACAGCCTTCTTCCGGCAGGGCCACGGGGTCAAACAGGGCTGCAGCCTGAGACCAACTCTATTTAACATCTACATAAATGGACTGGCAGCAGCCCTGGAATCCTCCTCCACCCCAGGCCTCAGTCTGCACGACCAAGAGGTGAAGTTCCTGCTGTACGCAGATGACCTCCTGCTACTCTCCCCAATCGAGAGAGGCCTCCAAGATAGCCTGGCAGTGCTGGAAACATTCAGCACCACCTGGGCGCTGTCCAACCAAAAGAAGACCAAAGTCATGGTGTTTCAGAAGAGGAACCAGAATAAAACTCCCACTCACTCCCTCACATTAAATGGTTCCACACTGGTAAAAACCAACAGCTAAACCTATCTCGGTCTAGAGCTAAGCCAAAACGGGAGCCTCAAGCAAGCAGCAGAGGTCCTGAAAGGAAAAGCGTGCAGAACCTTCTATGCTATCAGAAAACAACTGTACCACCTCAAACCACCGGTGAGAGTTTGGCTTAAGATATTCGATAGCATCATCACTCCTATACTGCTGCATGGTAGCAAGGTTTGGGGCCCAGCGACTTACCCAGACCACATAAAGTGGGATTCCACCTGGAGTTCTGCAAATATCTCCTCCAAGTACATCACAGCACCTCAAATATAGCCTGTCGGGCAGAGTTGGGCCGATTCCCCTTATGGCTAACTATAAACAAGATGGTGCTATCACACCAGGCACACATACAGAGCAGCAACCCCAGCTCCTACCATCATAAAGCCCTACTGAGCCAAAGCCCAGAGCAAGCCATGAACCCCAGCAGCCAGTCCCACGAAAGTCAGCAAGACAACCTGACAAAAGCCAAAATAAAGAAGATCTCAGAGAGCTGCAAGATGTTATATGGGTTGAACTAGATGGACTTAAAGTCTTCCTTCAACCTTAATAACTATGTAACTATGTAACATATAAAGAGGGTTGTCAGAGTAAATTAGAGAACTCCCAGAAACTCACTATCTACCGGTTAGTGCGGAGGGACTATATTCTGGCTCCATACCTGGAGAGGTTACATCACCCCAAAGACAGGCAACCCTGAGTCTATACAGACTGAGTGCCCACAGTCTGGAGGTAGAAATAGAGCGGCACTGACAGACATACAAGCCATGGAAGAACAGACTGTGCCAGTACTGCCAGCAGGGGCCACTGGAGGATGAGGCGCAGTTCCTGCTTCACTGCAGCAAATACTCAGCAGTGAGTGCCTCCCACTTCCAGAGACTTTCCATTCACAACCCGGACTTCCCATCCATGGACGAATAGAGGAAACTCTGCATCCTACTGAGGGAAGAGGAATCAACAGTGGAGATCACTGCCCAATACGTCATCATATGTCATAAGCTGAGAGGAACTTAAACCCCCCAAATGGACTATTATTTCCCAAATTGTGCCCCCAACACCCCATTCCTATAACCCCCGATACCCTCCCCTGTCACATCTATTTTCCTTGCTTTGACAACACTAAATGTATATTGGTCCTGCCTATAAAGCCTATTTGAGTTTGAGTATACTGCAGCCGCCCTCATAGAGTATACTGCAGGCCCCATCAGAGTATACTGCAGGCCCCCTCAGAGTATAATGCATTTCCCTCATAGTACAATGCAGCCCCACACACAGTATAATGCAGCCCCCTCATAGAGTGTAATGCAGCCCCTCTCAGAGTATACTGCAGCCCCCTCAGAGTATACTGCAGCCCTGTCAGAGTATGATGCTGCCCCATCAGAGTATAAGGCATCCCCACACACACAGCAAAATGCAGCCCCCTACACACACAGTATAATGCAAACACATACAGTATAGTGGAGCCCCCACACACACTGTATAATGCACCCCCATACACAGTATAATGCAGCCCCCACTCACAATATATTTAACACCCCCCACACAGTATACTGCAGCCCCCAAAACAGTATAGTGAGGTCCCCACAGTATAGTGCAGCCCCCCACACATACAGTATAATGAAGCCCCACACACACAGTATAGTGCAGCCCCCCACACAGAATAGTGCAGGCTCACCACACAATATAATGCAGCCCCCCACAAACACACAGTATAAAGCAGCCCCCCACAGACACATAGCATAATGTAGCCCCCACACAGTATAATGCAGCCCTCCACACACAGTATAATGCAGCCCCACACACATACAGTATGAGGCAGCCTCCACACAAACAGTATAATGCAGTCTCCCCCCACAGTATAATTCAGCCCCCCACACACAGTATAATGCAGCCCCCCACACACAGTATAATGCAGCCTCTTCAACTCACAGTATAATGCAGCCCCCCACACACGCAGTATAATGCAGCCCCCACACACAGTATAGTGCAGCCCACACATTATAATGCAGCCCCCACACAGTATAATGCATCCCCCCACACAGTATAGTGCAGCCCACACAGTATAATGTAGCTCCCACACAGACACAGTATAGTGCAACACAAAGTACACACATACATACATACACACAAAATAGTGCAGCAAACAATTTACACATACATACACACACACACAATACTTACCTCTCCCTGTTCCTCGCTGCTCTGGCTTCTGCAGAGACTCTCATCAGCTCCATAGCTGGCACATTGTGGCACACACCCGCTGAGTCACAAGCAGAGGGGGAATGATGGGAGAGGGAGTGTCATCTGACAGTCTCTACTACATCACTGCATTCAACTGTATCGGCATCTATGATGCCAAGGGCAGCACCGAGCCCCTCTTACGGGCCCCATAGCAGCCGTGTGGTGTGCTGCTATTAGAGGCACACCACTGTCTGGGGGCCCCTGGAGGACCAGGGGCCTTAGGCAGTTGCCTGGTCTGCCTGCCCTTTAATGCCAGCCATGTATGTAGGCAGCCTTCTAAAAGCAGGAACTAAAGGAAGATTTATGGGCTACTAAGACAATCTGTTGTCTTTGCTCATCGGAAAGAAAAATGCCCGAGTCTACAGTTATGCTCAAAAGTTTACATACCCCAGCAGAATTTTTGCTTTCTTGGCCTTTTTTTCCGAGAATATGAATGACAACACCAAAACTTTTTCTCTACTCATGGTTAGTGGTTTAGTAAAGCCATTTATTGTCAACCTACAGTGTTTTCTCTTTTTAAATCATAATCACAACCCAAAAAATCCAAATGACCCTGATCAAAAGTTAACATACCCCATATTGTAATATCATGTATTGCCCACTCTAACATCAATGACAGCTTGAAATCTTTTGTCGTAGTTGTGGATGAGGTTCCTTATTTTCTCAGATGGTAAAACTGCCTACTCTTCTTGGCAAAAAGCCTACAGTTCCTGTAAATTCCTGGGCTGTCTAGCATGAACTGCGTGCTTGAGATCTCCCCAGAGTGGCTCAATGATAATGAGGTCAGGTGACTGGGATGGCCACTCCAAAACTTTCCTTCACTTTGTTCTGCTGTAGCCAATGACTGGTTGACTTGGCCTTTTGTTTTGGATCGTTGTCATGTTGGAAGTCCAAGTACATCCCATGCGCAGCTTCCGGACTGATGAGTGCAAATTTGACCCCAGTATTTTCTGACAATGTGCTGCATTCATCTTTCCTTCAACTTTGACCAAGTCCCTTTGTAGCTTTTCACATCCTTAAAACATTAGCAATCTACCTCCATGCTTTACAGTAAGAATGGTGTTCCTTTCATCACAGTCCTTGTTGACCTCTCTCCAAATGTAACATTTATGGTTGTGGCCAAAAAGTTCCATTTTGGTCTCATCACTCCAAATTACTGTACCTTGTTCCAGAAGTTTTGAGGCTTGTCTCTGCGCTGCTTTGCATATTGTAAGCGAGATACTTTGTGGCATTTGCACAGTAATAGCTTTCTTCTGGCGACTCAACCATGCAGCCCATTTTTCTTCAAGTGCCTCCTTATTGTGCATCTTGAAATAGCCACACCGCTAGTTTTCAGAGTTCTGTATTTCAGCTGATGTAATTTGTGGGCTTTTCTTTGCATCCCGAACACTTTTCCTGGCAGTTGTGGACAACAATTTTGTGGTCTGCCTGGCTGTGGTTTTGTTTTTACAAAGCCCCTGATTTTCCATCTGATAATCACAGTTTGAATGCTGCTGACTGGCATTATCAATTCCTTGGATATCGTTTTGTATCCCTTTCCTGTTTTATACAGTTCAACTACCTTTCCGTAGATCTGTTGACAATTCTTTTGCTTTCCCCATGACTCGCAATCCAGAAATGTCAGTGGCTAGATGACAGATGCAAGAGTCTGTCTGGATCCCAGAAACTCACTCAGCTATTATGCACACACACTAATTACAAGCAAATAGGTCAGAGGTGAGGATGTTACCTTTAGTAGCCATTCAAACCCATTTGTGTCAACTTCTGTGCATGCTATCAGTCCAAAATAACCAGGGTATTTAAACTTTTGATCAGGGTCATTTGGATGTTTTGGGTTGTCATTATGATTTAAAAAGAGAAAACACAGTAGTTTTACAATAAATGGCTTCACCCAACCACTAACCATGAGTGGAGAAAAAGTTTTGGTGTTATCATTCATATTCTCTGAAAAAAAGCCAATGAAGCAAAAATTCTGCCGGGGTATGTAAACTTTTGAGAACAACTGTACATCCGTGATTTAGAAGTAAAAAGGTACATAAAATTCAGAGGGAGTGAGAATCATGGAATATACAGTTCACAGAGCACGGTCAAAGAGCACGGTCATCATTGTTGCTTTAGTGTTCGTAGATCTTTTGGTCAACACTTCTATGCTTACTGAAGTACAATTATCAGCATTTCAAAAGTTTTTAAATGTTTATTGACAAATACACAAGTTTATGCAACGACTTAACATCTACACTTTCTCCGATTGTTTGCCAACTTTGGTGTCCTCATTTTTCTGTCTCCTGTTCCCCTTTTGTTATTCTTTGCTATTTTTTATTTATATATTTTTGCCTGTCTGTTGTCATATTACCATTGAGTGCAGTGACATATTGTTTACGATTTTCATCATTTACAGTGCTAACCCTTACTTTTCTGCAATTGGTTGTCATGCTGGGTATCTGGGTGAAATCCTGACTGATGGCAGCCCATTCTTGCCTAATCAAAAATTGTGATGAACTCCAAACAATATGTTTTTGTTTACCCGTTTTTTGAGCATCAGCCAAAAGTTTTCAATGTGATTTAACCCCTTAGTGACAGAGCCAATTTGGTACTTAATGACGGAGCCAATTTTTACAATTCTGACCACTGTTATAACTCTGGAACGCTTTAACAGATCCTGCTGATTCTGAGACTGTTTTTTTGTGACATATTGTACTTCATGTTTATGTTAACATTTCTTCGATATTACTTGCAATTATTTATGTAAAAAATGGAAATATGGCGAAAATTATTAAAATTTTGCAATTTTCAAACTTTGTATTTTTATGCCCTTAAATCAGAGAGATATGTCACAAAAAATAGTTAATAAATAACATTTCCCACATGTCTACTTTACATCAGCACAATTTTGGAACCAAAATTTATTTTTTTGTTAGGGAGTTATAAGGGTTAAAAGTTGACCAGCAATTTCTCATTTTTACAACACCATTTTTTTTTTGACCACATCACATTTAAAGTCATTTTGAGGGGTCTATATGATAGAAAATAACCAAGTGTGACACCATTCTAAAAACTGCACCCCTCAAGCTGCTCAAAACCACATTCAAGAAGTTTATTAACCTTTTACGTGCTTCACAGGAACTGAAACAATGTGGAAGGAAAAAATGAACATTTAACTTTTTTTGCAAACATTTTACTTCAGAACCATTTTTTTTATTTTCACAAGTGTAAAAACAGAAATTTAACCATAAATTTTGTTGTGCAATTTCTCCTGAATACGTTGATACCCCATATGTGGGGGTAAACCACTGTTTGGGCACACCGCAGAGCTTGGAAGAGAAGGAGCGCCGTTTGACTTTTACAATGCAGAATTGTCTGGAATTGAGATCGGATGCCATGTCATGTTTAGAGAGCCCCTGATGTGCCTAAACAGTGGAAATGCTCCACAAGTAACACCAGTTTGGAAACTAGACCCCTTAAGGAACTTATCTAGATGTGTGGTGAGCACTTTAAACCCCCAGGTGCTTCACGGAAGTTTATAACGTAGAGCCGTGAAAATAAAAAAATTGCATTTTTTCTACAAAAATGATCTTTTTGCCCCCAAATTTTTATTTTGACAAGGGTAACAGGAGAAATTAGACCAGAAAAGTTGTTGTGCAATTTCTCCTGACTACGTCGATACCCCATATGTGGGGGTAAACCACTGTTTGGGCGCACTGCAGAGCTTGGAAGAGAAGGAGTGCCGTTTTACTTTTTCAATGTAGAATTGGCTGGAATTGAGAACGGACACCATGTCGCGTTTGGAGAGCCCCTGATGTGCCTAAACAGTAGAAACCCCCCACAAGTGACCCCATTTTGGAAACTAGACCCCTTAAGGAACTTATCTAGATGTCTGGTGAGCACTTTAAACCCTCAAGTGCTTCACAGAGATTTATAACGTAGAGCCGTGAAAATAAAAAATCCTTTTTTTTTCCTCAAAAATGATTTTTTAGCCTGCAATTTTTTATTTTCTCAAGGGTAAGAGGAGACATTAGACCTCAAAATCTGTTGACCAGTTTGTCCTGAGTACGCTGATACCCCATATGTGGTGGGGGCACTGTTTGGGCAACCATCGGGGCTCAGAAGGGAAGGAGCATTGCTTGGAATGCAGACTTTGATGGGATGGTCTGCGGGCATCATGTGGCATTTGCAGAGCTCCTGATGTACCTAAACAGTAGAAACCCCCCACAAGTGACCCCATTTTGGAAACTAGACCCCCAAAGAGCTTATCTAGATGTGTGGTGAGCACTATGAACCCCCAACTGCTTCACAGAAGTTAATAATGTAGAGCCATGAAAATAAAAAAATCAAATTTTTTCCACAAAAATGATTTTTTCACCCCCAAATTTTTACTTTCACAAGGGTAACTGGAGAAACTGTACCACAAAATTTATTGTGCAATTTATGCTGAGTAGGCTGATACCCCATATGTGGGGGTAAACCACTGTTTGGGCGCATGGCAGAGCTCGGAAGGGAAGGAGCGCCGTTTTGGAATGCAGACTTTGATAGAATGGTCTGCGGGCGTTATGTTGCGTTTGCAGAGCCCCTGATGTACCTAAACAGTAGAACCCCCACAAGTGACCCCATTTTGGAAACTAGACCCCCCAAGGAACTTATCTAGATGTGTGGTGAGAACTTTGAATGCCCAAGTGCTTCACAGAAGTTTGTAATGCAGAGTCGTGAAAATAAAAAATATTTTTTTTCCACAAAAAAGATTTTTAGCCCCCAAGTTTTTATTTTCACAAGGGTAACAGGAGAAATTGGACCCCAAATGTTACTGTCCAATTTATCCTGAGTATGCTGATGCCCCATATGTGGGGGTAAACAACTGTTTGGGCGCACGGCAGAGCTCCAAAGGGAGAGAGAACCATTTTACTTTTTGAGCGCAAAATTGGCTGTGGCGTTTAGAGACCCCCTGATGTACCTAAACAGTGGAAACCCCCCAATTCTAACTCCAACCCTAACCCCAACACACCTCTAACCCTAATCCCAACAACCCGATCCATAATCCTAATCACAACCCTAACGATAATCACAACCCTAACCCAAAACAACCATAATCCTAATATCAACCCTAACCTCAACCCTAACCCTAATCCCAATACACCCCTAACCCTAATCCCAACCCTAACCTTAACCCCAATACCAAACCTAACCCTAATCCCAAACATAACCCTAATGCCAACCCTAATCCAAACCCTAACCGTAACTTTAGCCGCAACCCTAGTCCTAACTTTAGCCCCAACCCTAACCTAACTTTAGCCCCAACCCTAACCCTAAATTTAGCCCCAACCCTAACCCTAGCCCTAACTTTAGCCCCAACCCTAACCCTAAATTTAACCCCAACCCTAACCCTAAATTTAGCCCCAACCCTTACCCTAAATTTATCCCCAACCCTAACCCTAACTTTAACCCCAACCCTAACGCTAACCCTAAATTTAGCCCCAACTCCTCTAGCTGCCAGCCGGCAGATCATGGCGGGCGCACTGTGCATGCGCCCGCCACTTTCTTACCAAAGGAAGAAGCCGGCAGCCAGGAGGGGACACAGGAGGAACCAGGGACACCGGTAAGTATAACAGGGTCCCCGAATTCCCCTATTTCTCTGTCCTCTGATGTGCGATCACATCAGAGGACAGAGAATTACACATCGCTTTTTTTTTTGCGGTCGCCGGTAAACAGTTAATTACCGGCGATCGCAAATCAGGGGTCGGTAAAAACAGACCCCGATCATGTTCTTTGGGGTTTTGGCTACCCCCGGCAGCCGAGATCCCAAAGATCTTCCGGGTGCCGGCCGGCGGGCGCACTGCGCATGCGCCAGCCATTTTTTGGCCGGAAGAAGATAGCGGCGCCCTTCGGGAGCCACGAGGAGCACCGGGGGAGACAGGTGAGTATCGGGGGGCTATCGGGGACCCCATTTCTCTGTCCTCTGATGTGCGATCACATCGGAGGACAGAGAAATTAAATGGGAAACCGCTTTTTTTTTTGCGATCGCCGGTAAACGGTTAATTACCGGCGATCACAACCCGGGGGTCGGTAAAAAACCCCGAATCATGTTCTCTGGGGTCTCGGCTGACCCCGGTAACCAAGACCCCAAAGAAAATCCGACTCTGGGGGGCGCTATTCACTTTTTCCACAGCGCCGATAATTAACGGTGCTGTGGTTTAAGTACCCTTAACCCCTTTCTGACATCGGATGTACTATCCCATCGAAGTGGGGTGGGCCCGTATGACCACCGACGGGATAGTACATCCAGCACGATCGGCTGCGTTCACGGGGGAGCGCGGCCGAGTGTCAGCTGACTATCGCAGCTGACATCCAGCACTATGAGCCAGGAGTGGTCACGGACCGCCCCCGGCACATTAACCTCCGGCACACTGCGATCAAACTTGATCGCAGTGTTCCGGCAGTATCGAGAAGCATCGCGCAGGGAGGGGGCTCCCTGCGTGCTTCCCTGAGACCCCCGGAGCATGGTGATGTAATCGCGTTGCTCCGAGGGTCTCTTACCTCCTCCTCCCTGCAGCAGGCCCGGATCCAGGATGGCCACGGCATCCGGGTCCTGCAGGGAGGTGGCTTCACTGCGCCTGCTCAGAGCAGGCGCCGGGAAGCCTCCAGGAGCTGTGCACGTCAGATCGCCGATCTGACACAGTGCACAGCAAAGTGTCAGATCGGCGATCTTACACTATAACATCATGCCCCCCTTCCTGGGGCAATGTTATAGTGTAAAAAAAAAAATTTTCACATGTGTAAAAAAAAAAAAAAAAATTCTAAAAAAAAATGCAAAAAAAAAAAATATATTGTTCCTATGAATACATTTCATTATCTAAATAAAAAAAACAATAAAAGTACACATATTTAGTATCGCCGCGTCCGTAGCGACCCGGCCTATAAAACTGTCCCACTAGTTAACCCCTTCAGTGAACACCTAAAAAAAAAAAAAAAAACAAGGCAAAAAACAACGCTTTATTATCATAGCGCCAAATAAAAAGTGGAATAACACACGATCAAAAAGACGGATATAAATAGCCATGGTACCGCTGAAAATGGCATCTTGTCCCGCAAAAAACGAGTCGCCATACAGCATCATCAAAGAAAAAATAAAAAAGTTATAGTCCTCAGAATAAAGCGATGCAAAAATAATTATTTTTTCTATAAAATTGTTTTTATCGTATAAAAGCACCAAAACATAAAAAAAGTTATAAATGAGGTATCACTGTAATCGTACTGACCCAAAGAATAAAACTGCGTTATCCATTTTACCAAACGCGGAACGGTATAAACGCCTCCCCGAAAAGAAATTAATGAATAGCTGGTTTTTGGTCAACCTGCCTCACAAAAATAGGAATAAAAAGCGATCAAAAAATGTCACGTGCCCGAAAATGTTACATATAAAAACGTCAACTCATCCCGCAAAAAACAAGACCTCACATGACTCTGTGGACCAAAATATGGAAAAATTATAGCTCTCAAAATGTGGTAATGCAAAAAATATTTTTTGCAATAAAAAGCGTCTTTCAGTGTGTGACGGCTGCCAATCATAAAAATGCGCTAAAAAACCCGGTATAAAAGTAAATCAAACCCCCCTTCATCAACCCCTTAGTTAGCGAAAAATTAAAAAAATGTATTTATTTCCATTTTCCCATTAGGGTTAGGGTTAGGGCTAGGGATAAGGCTAAAATTAGGGTTTGGATTACATTTACGGTTGGGATTAGGGTTGGGATTAGAGTTAGGGGTGTGTCAGGGTTAGGGGTGTGGTTAGGGTTACCTTTGGGATTAGGGTTAGGGATGTGTTTGGATTAGGGTTTCAGTTATAATTGGGGGGTTTTCACTGTTTAGGCACATCAGGGGCTCTCCAAACGCGACATGGCGTCCGATCTCAATTCGAGCCAATTCTGCGCTGAAAAAGTAAAACAGTGCTCCTTCCCTTCCAAGCTCTCCCGTGTGCCCAAACAGGGGTTTACCCCAACATATGGGGTATCAGCGTACTCAGGACACATTGGACAACAACTTTTCTGGTCCAATTTCTCCTGTTACCCTTGGGAAAATACAAAACTGGGGGCTAAAAAATAATTTTTGTGGAAAAAAAAGGATTTTTTATTTTCACGGCTCTGCGTTATAAACTGTAGTGAAACACTTGGGGGTTCAAAGTTCTCACAACACATCTAGATAAGTTCCTTGGGGGGTCTAGTTTCCAATATGGGGTCACTTGTGGGGGGTTTCTACTGTTTAGGTACATTAGGGGCTCTGCAAACGCAATGTGACGCCTGCAGACCAATCCATCTAAGTCTGCATTCCAAATGACGCTCCTTCCCTTCCGAGCTCTGCCATGCGCTCAAACGGAGGTCCCCCCCCTCATATGGGGTATCAGTGTACTCAGGACAAATTGGATAACAACTATTGGGGTCTAATTTCAACTGTTACCCTTGGAAAAATACAAAACTTGGGGTTAAAAATAATTTTTGTGGAAAAAAAAAATAATTTTTATTTTCACGGCTCTGCGTTATGAACTGTAGTGAAACACTTGGGGGTTCAAAGCTCTCACAACACATCTAGATGAGTTCCTTAGGGGGTCTACTTTCCAAAATGGTGTCACTTGTGGGGGGTTTCAATGTTTAGGCACATCAGGGGCTCTCCAAACGCAACATGGCGTCCCATCTCAATTCCTGTCAATTTTGCATTGAAAAGTCAAATGGCGCTCCTTCGCTTCTGAGCTCTGCCATGCGCCAAACAGTGGTTTACTCCCACATATGGGGTATCGGCGTACTCAAGACAAATTGTACAACAAGTTTTGGGGTCCATTGTCTCCTGTTACCCTTGGTAAAATAAAACAAATTGGAGCTGAAGTAAATTTTTTGTGAAAAAAAAGTTAAATGCTCATTTTTATTTAAACATTCCAAAAATTCCTGTGAAACACCTGAAGGGTTAATAAACTTATTGAATGTGGTTTTGAGCACCTTGAGGGGTGCAATTTTTAGAATGGTGTCACACTTGGTTATTTTCTGTCATATAGACCCCTCAAAATGACTTCAAATGAGATGTGGTCCCTAAAAAAAAATGGTGTTGTAAAAATGAGAAATTGCTGGTCAACTTTTAACCCTTATAACTCCCTAACAAAAAAAATGTTGGTTCCAAAATTGTGCTGATATAAAGTAGACATGTGGGAAATGTTACTTATTAAGTATCTTGTGTGACATATCTCTGTGATTTTATTGCATAAAAATTCAAATTTGGAAAATTGCAAAATTTTCAAAATATTCGCCAAATTTCCGTTTTTTTAATAAATAAATGCAGATAATATCAAAGAAATTTTATCACTGTCATGAAGTACAATATGTCTTGAGAAAACAGTGTCAGAATCACCAGGATCCGTTGAAGCGTTCCAGAGTTATAACCTTATAAAGGGACAGTGGTCAGAATTGTAAAAATTGGCCCGGTCATTAACGTGCAAACCACCCTTGGGGTAAAGGGGTTAACTGCCGCCGTTAAAAGGCGTTAAGGGGTTAAATCAGTGTTTACTGGCTATGGACCCAAAATATCAATGGTTTGTTCAATGAGCCACTTATCAGATTTGGCTTGTGACATGGCTTTCCATCATAATGGAAAAAGCATTGTTCATCACCAAATTTATTATGGAGGTTATCTTAGGCAAAATTGTGAATGATCCCAATCCCAATCCCTTGAATTAAAAGCAACTCCAGGCATGCAGGATCTCCAGATGCTGTACTGTTTGCATGACATAGGACTCATTGTAGAATCACCTTTTTTCAATGAACAATCATTTTTACAGAAATCACCAACAGTCTACAGGTGGCTTCACACAAAAAACTACTTTACAACAATCTTTTGCAATTCAACTCCTTTATTTCCCACCAAGTTATGTTATGTTATAAATAGTGATGAGCGAGCACAAATGCTCAGGCTCCCGCTGCTCGGGTCAAGCAAATTGAAATGCTTGGGTGCTTGACCTGAGCAAATAACCCAAGGTAAGTTAATGGAAAACCCGAGCATTTGTGCCGCAACCAACCCCCCCCCCCCCCCCCCGGGGTCTGTAAAGGGTTTAAAAATTTCGGAAATCGATGGGAACAGTCTCATATGACATGTAAACATCATGGGGAGGACCCCTGGAAGTATTTCTGACTCCCAGGTCACTGCTTTGAACTATATTGTCAGAGTCTTACATCACTTTTCCAGGCGCACAATAAAACATACAAAAACAAAAACAAAGTTAATTTTCCTGGGAAATATGTTAAGGAACATCATTTCCAGGGTAACGATTTGTATGTAAGGCAAAGTAAGTAACCTCCCTCCAAAAAAAAATGTTCCTCCACCACTTGGGCTATGTTCACATGTAGCAATTTTGATGCCTGTTTCAACTTTAGCATTGCTTTCATCCTAGACAAATGCATTCAGACTGGAGACAGTTTCATTAAGGACTGGGACACAGGCAGGTATGAGTGGGATGTGGAGACAGGTAGGAACCATTATAGACTGGAGACAGTTTCTGGAAGGACTGGGACACAGGCAGGTATGAGTGGGATGTGGGGACAGGTAGGACCCAGTTCAGACTGAACAAACAAAGAGCTGCTGAGGCAGAGAGGGCGCAAAGCAGAGCCGCTGAGGTGGAGAGGGAGCAGAGCAGAGCTGCTGAGGCAGAGAGGGAGCAGAGCAGAGCTACTGAGGCAAAGAGGGAGCAGAGGTGGTGGAAAGGGAGCAGAGCAGAGTCACAGAGGTGGAGGGGGGAAGAGCAGAGCCGCTGAGATGGAGAAGGAGCAGAGCAGAGCCACTGAGGTGGAGAGGGAGCAGAGCAGAGCCGAGCTGCTTGAGGAGAAGGAGCACACAGGACCAGATTCACACAAGTACTTACAGTGAAGTATCAAGTGTACACCAGGGGCACTAACAAAGTTCAGTGACAACCGGATAGAGGCAGATGCTGGTACAGGTTCTGGGAGTTAAAGGAGTAGGAACTAGGATAGACTCAGCAGAGTAGGGAAGGCAACAGGCAAGGATACAAACAGGTTCAGGCATGGGACTTAGTTCAGAAAAGGTCAGACAAGGGAACGAGTACAGGATAAAGGATTGAGGCCTGGGTATACAGTCCCCAGGGTGACGGAAACAAGAGCAGAAGCAGAACAAGACCTGGAAACTCAGTCGTTGAACTGAGTGAGATTATTTCTCAGGCATTTTCCCATTGGTAGGGTTGCCTTAAGTACCCGGTGCCTCTTGGCAATAGGCTGGGGACACATTAGGAATGCGCACACTGTCCCTTTAAGAATCAGGTCAAGTGCAGATGCCGCTGCCCTAAACACAGCGAGGAAGTATGCACAGAGCAAACAGAGGACACGTGGTTTACAGCATGGAGCAGGCAGAGGGCAGAATTCAAAGAATAACCTGGAGTGGTGAGTAAGTCGGTGTATCAGCCTTATGGGAGATGGGAAACCATGCAGTGATGCCAGCAGGGATGTTACAGATGCCCATAAATTAAGTTATGTGTAATACTGAGAAATGACGCAGGGGAAAAGTATTGAGTTTAACCAGTGAAATGTCTCAATATCTTTGCAACCTTATTGTTGCAAAACATATTGAAGACATTGGTTATAGAAGAATTTATAAACTACTGAAGGCTCCAGTGAGCACTGTTGGGGCCACAGTCTAGAAGTGGAAAAAACATAATTTCAACATAAACCGGTCACGTCCAGGTGTTCCCCACAATATTTCAGACAGAGAAGTGAAAAAAATTATCAGAAAATTTGTCCAAGAGCCAATGACCACATATGGAGAGCTACAGAAATACCTGGAATGAGCAGGTACAATTGTTTCAGAGTAATGTACTCACCCTCCATGTCCTGTATGTACACTCAGCACACAAGACTCAATTGCTGAACAAAAAGCATGTTCACGCATGTTTACAGGTTTGCTCACAAACATTTAAACAAGTCTGTGAAATACTGGGACAATAAGGGTACTGTCACACAGTGGCACTTTGGTCGCTGCAATGGCACGATCCGTGACGTTCCAGGGATATAGTAACGATATCGCTGTGTCTGACACGCTACTGCGATCAGGGACCCCGCTGAGAATCGTACATCGTAGCAGATCGTTTGAAACTTTATTTTGTTGTCAAGTGTCCCGCTGTGGCGGCATGATCGCAGCGTGTAACAAAGGTAAGCACGATATTCCCAGTGTCCCGTATGACTTCTACATCGCAACTACGTCATGAAATTATCGCTCCAGCGCCGTGCATTGCAAAGTGTGACCGCAGTCTACGACGCTGGAGCGATAATCAAGCGACGCTGCAACGTCACGGATCGTGCCGTCGGAGCGATCAAAGTGCCACTGTGTGACAGTACCCTTAGGTCTGGTAATGAGAAACCAACATTGAACTTTCATCAAAAGAGCAGCAGACAGATGCTATAGTAAAACAAAAAAATTGTGGCATCCTTGGGTCATTGTAGTTGCTATTATAATTCCACCAACTCAGGGCATGACATTTTTTTTATCAACTATTTCTTCCATAGGATTCTTTATGGTACTTAACCCCTTCACCCCGAAGCCTGTTTTCAACTTCCTGACCAGGCCATTTTTTTCAATTCTGACCACTGTCCCTTTATGGCCGGCGTCACACTAGCGAGTTTTACAGACGTATGAGCGCAGAAAATACGTCCAGAAAATACGCATTGCACACGGCCCAATGATTCTCTATGGCCCAGCTCCTATCTGCCGCATATTACGCATCCGTAATATACGGTATGTTACGGCCGTAGAAAATCGCAGCATGCTGCATTTGTCAGCGTATTGCGCAAAAAATACGCCAATGAAAGTCTATGGGGGCGAGAAAATTACGGATTACACACGGACCATGCATGTGACTTACGCACTGATGTTCTAAAGAAAAGCCGGTAATTCAGTGCAGTGTACAGTAAAATCACACTGACAGAATAGAATAGAATAGGTAGAATAAATGTGTACACATAGAATAGGTATATATATATATATATATATATATATATATATATATATATATATATATATATATATATATATATATATTTATATTTATTTAATTCATTGCTAGATAGCAGAAAAGCCAGTAATTCATATGAACTCGGGCCTGGGAACTTTTCAGAATATTTTCCCACGCTCGAGTTCATATGAGTTCATCCAGCAGAGAGCGCATCACCGCGACTCGAGGTAACTGCAGTACATTCCCCTGCATTCCATTCATTTACCAAGTTTTACAGTCAGGAGCACAGCTGCATTAGCAGAGCTCCTGGGTGTAAAATGATTTAACCCCTTCAGATGGATTTACAGCGTGGGACAAGACTGAACGACGGAAGGTATGGAATATTGTTGTTTGTTTTTTTAACTTTATTTCAGGTGACAAGGGTCTTCAGGTGGATTAAGAGTATAATAAAATATTAAAACACCATGTGTCATTATCTCATTAAAATACTTTTTAATAATGTGTGTATGTTTTATTAACCAATTCTTACTATTGGATTAATAATGGATAGGTGTCATAATTGATGCCTCTCCAGTATTAACCTGGCTTAATGTCACCTTACAATAGCAAGGTGACATTAACCCTTCATTACCCCATATCCCACCGCTACATGGGAGTGGGAAGAGAGAGGCTAAGTGCCAGAATAGGCGCATCTTACAGATGTGCCTTTTCTGGGGTGGCTGGGGGCAGATGTTTTTAGCCGGGGGGGGCAATAACCATGGTCCCTCTCTAGGCTATTCATATCTGCCCTCAGTCACTGGCTTTCCCACTCTGGTGGAGAAAATTGCGTGGGAGCCCATGCCAGTTTATTCCGCAGTTTAACCCTTTAATTTAATAGCTAGAGACCCCAAATTTGACACAAAGACACTTCTTACATTAGTAAAGAGGAATATGTAATAAAAGAGGGGATGTGAGATGGTTTACCGTATGTAATCTATGTCTCATATCCTGTCGGGTTTGTGAAGGAGATTGGAAAAGCCGGCAATTGAATTACCGGCTTTTCTGTTATCTAGCGCTGAATTAAATATAAATATATACATATATGTGTCTTAATGACACATATATATATATATATATATATATATATATATATATATATATATATATATATATATATATATATAGACTGTATATATGTTTTTAAGAATATTTGAGCCGATGGATCCATGATATGTCCATTTTGCAAGCCTGCGAGAAAAAAATCGCCGTACAGAAGCCATACGGATGACACACGGATAAATTTGTGCATAAAAATCACAACCTCGTATTCAATATGGAACAGTGTTTTGGGACAATTACTGTGTATTACGGCCATAAAAAACGGACCATATTTTCATACGCCTAGTGTGACGCCGGCCTATGAGGTAATAACTCTGGAACGCTTCAATGGATCCCGGTGATTCTGAGACTGTTTTCTCATGACATATTGTACTTTATGATGCTGTTAAAATTTCTTCAATATATCTTACGTTTATTTGTGAAAAAAACGGATATTTGGCAAAAATTTTGAAAATGTAGTAATTTTTGAACTTTGAATTTTTATGCCCTTAAATCAAAGTATGTCACAAAAATTAGTTCATAAATAACATTTCCCACATGTCTACTATACATCAGCACAACTTTGGAACCAACTTTTTTTTTGTTAGGAAGTTATAAGGGTTAAAATTTATCAGCGATTTTTCATTTTTTCAATAAAATTTTCAAAACCATATTTTTTAAGGGATCACCTCACATTTGAAGTAACTTTGAGGGGTCTATATGACAGAAAATACCCAAAAGTGACACCATTCTAAAAGCTGAACCCCTCAAGGTACTCAACACCACATTCAAGAAGTTTATTAACCCTTCAGGTGCTTCACTGGAGATGAAGCAACATGGAAGGAAAAAATGAACATTTAACATTTTAGTCACAAAAATGATCTTTCAGCTATGATTTATTTATTTTCACAAGTTGAAAAGGAGAAAATGGTCCACTAAAGTTGTTGAGCAATTTCTCCCTAGTATGCTGATACCTCATATGTGGGGGAAAACCCCTGTTTGGGCGCACCGTAGGGCTCGGAAGGGAAGGAGCACCTTTTGACTTCTTGAACGCAAAATTTGCAGGAATTGAGAGCGGACGCCAGGTCGCATTTGAAGAGCCCCTAATGTGCCTAAACATTGGAAAACCTCCACAAGTGACAACATTTTGGAAACTAGACCCTTTAAGGAACTTATGTAGCTGTGTGGAGAGCACTTTGAACCCCCAGGTGCTTCACAGAAGTTTATAACATAGAGCCGTGAAAATAAAAAAAATCACATTTTTTCCACAAAAATGATCTTTTAGCAATGATTTTTTTATTTTCACAAGTGTAAAAGGAGAAAATGGTCCACTAAAGTTGTTGAGCAGTTTCTCCTGAGTATGCCGATACCCCATATGTGGGAGAAAACCACTGTTTGAGTGCATGGCAGGGCTCGGAAGGGAAGGCGCACCTATTGACTTTTTGAACGCAAAATTGGTTGGAATTGAGAGCGGACACCATGTCGCGTTTGAAGAGACCCTGATGTGCCTAAACATTGGAAAACCACCACAAGTGACCCCATTTTGGAAACTAGACCATTTAAGGAACTTATGTAGCTTGTGATGAGCACTTTTAGCCCCCAGGTGCTTCACAGAAGTTTAAAATGTAGAGCCGTGAAAATAAAAAAAATCACATTTTGTCCACAAAAATGATCTTTTAGCAATGATTTTTTATTTTCACAAGTGTAAAAGGAGAAAATGGTCCACTAAAGTTGCAGCATATCTACAGTTTACACCGGCAATGTGCTGCTGAGAACAAGGATTTTTGTTCCTGTATAAACAATCACTCGATGAATGTGTAGCATTTTGCTTGTTTAGTATAATATACCCAATAGTCCTCCACATAGTATAATGTGCACCACAGTCCTCCATATTGTAAAATGCAAACCCCATAGTCCTTCATATAATATAATGTGCCCCATGGTCCTCCATATAGTATAATACACTACCCACAGTCATCCATATAGTATAATACACTCCCCATAGTCCTCAATATAGCATAATACACTCCCTGTAGTCCTCCATATATTAAAATACACTCCTCAGTCCTCCATATAGTATTATACACTACCCATAGTCCTCCATATAGAATAATACACTGCTCAGTGCTCCATATATTAAAATACACTCCCCAGTCCTCCATATAGCATAATACACTCCTCATAGTCCTCCATATATTAAAATACACTGCTCATACTCGCCTCATAGTGTATCATATAATACTCACCTCATAGTGAACCATATCTATATATATAATTGTCTAAGGGTTTTTCCGTCTGTCTGTCTGTCTGTCTTTCTGTCTGTCTGTCCTGGAAATCCCGCGTCTCTGATTGGTCGAGGTCGCCAGGCCTCGACCAATCAGCGACGGGCACAGTATCGACGTAGAGGTCATAATGGTTGCCATGGCGACGATGATGTCATAAAGGTTGCCTCGACCAATCAGCGACGGGCACAGTCTGCCGCGAATTCTGGAATCATCATTGTCCATATACTACGGGGACATGAATATTCTAGAATACCCGATGCGTTAGAATCGGGCCACAGTCTAGTAGTATTATACACTCCCTATAGTCCTCCATATAGTATAATATACTATATGGAGGACTGAGGAGTGTCTTGAACTACATGGAGGACTGAGGAGTGTAATAGACTCCTCAGTCCTCCATATAGTATGATACACTCAGTCCTCCATATAGTATAATACACTCCTCATAGTCCTCCATATATTAAGAAACACTGCTCAGTCCTCCATATAGTATAATACACTCCTCATAGTCCTCCATATAGTAAAATACACTCCTCATAGTCCTCCATATATTAAAATACACTCAGTCCTCCATATAGTATAATACACTCCTCATAGTCCTCCATATATTAAAATACACTCCTCAGTCCTCCATATTGTATTATACACTACCCATAGTCCTCCATATAGTATAATACCATGCTCTGTCCTCCATATATTAAAATACACTCCTCCGTCCTCCATATAGTATTACCCTCCTCTCATAGTGCTCCTTATAGTATTATACACTCCCCATAGTCCTCCATATAATATAATACACTCCTCAGTCCTCCATATAGTATAATACACTTCTAAGTCCTCTATATAGTATAATACACTCCTCAGTCCTCCATATAGTATATTCCACTACTCAGTCCTTCATATAGTTTAATGCACTCCTCATAGTCCTCCATATATTAAAATACACTGATCAGACCTCCATATAGTATAATACACTCCTCATAGTGCTCCATATAGTATAATGCACCGCCATAGTCATCCATGTAGTACAATTCACTTCCCATAGTATAATGCACCCCATAGTTCTTCATATAGTATAATGTATTCCCCACAGTCCGCGATACAATATAATGCAGCCCACACATAGTATAATGCTGCCACCCCACAGAGTATAATGCAGTCACCCCACAGAATATAATGTAGCCCCCTGAGTATAATGCAGCCCCACCATACAATATAATGTAACTCCCCATAGAATATAATGCAGCCTGTTGTGAATTCCGTTCTCGGACTCCCTCCTGTGGACATGAATGGTACTTTGGTTGGTTCTGCTCTTGGACTCCCTCTGGTGGCTTCGAGCGGAACTGCTGGTCACTGAGGTTGGCTTTATTAGCTGCTCTCGTTTATTGCTATGCTGCTTCCCTATTTAACTCCACTCAGATCGTTACTTCATGCCAGCTGTCGGTGTTTCAGTATTGGTTCAGATCTCTCTTGGACTTCTCTGAGGACCTGTCTACTCCAGCAGAAGCTAAGTCTTTGCTAGTTCATTTGTTGTTTCTGCTTTCTGAATATATTTCTTAGTACTGCTAAATTCTAGTCCAGCTTGCTATCATGATATTCCCTTGCTAGCTGGAAGCTCTGGGTGCAGAGTGGCACCTCCACACCGTGAGTCGGTGTGGGGAGTCTTTTTGCTTACTCTGCGTGGTTTTTTGTAGTCTTTTGTGCTGACCGCATAGTTCCCTTTTCTATCCTCTGACTATTTAGTGAAATCTGGCCTCCTTTGCTAAAACCTGTTTCATTCCTGTGTTTGTGACTTTCCTCTTAACTCACAGTCAATATATGTGGGGGTCTGCCTTTACATTTGGGGAATTTCTCTGAGGCAAGGTAAGGCTTCTATTTCTATCTTTAGGTGTAGTTAGCTCTTAGGCTGTGAAGAGGCGTCTAGGGAGAGTTAGGTACGCTCCACGGCTATTTCTAGTGTGTGTGATAGGAGTAGGGT
This sequence comes from Ranitomeya variabilis, assembly GCF_051348905.1. Lineage (NCBI taxonomy): Eukaryota > Metazoa > Chordata > Amphibia > Anura > Dendrobatidae > Ranitomeya > Ranitomeya variabilis. The sequence goes on from NC_135236.1 coordinate 334,278,202, forward strand.
TTGCAGTCAGCAGAGTTCCCACTTACCCAGAGCTAGTCCCGATTTTGAGTTTACTCATCAGGTCATTCCAGGTGCTCCTAACCACCAGGTCCATAACAGCAGCCCACTCATATAGTAAAATGCAGCCCCTCCATAGAATATATGGTAGCCCCCTCATAGAATATAATGCAGCCTCCATAGGATATAATTCAGCCCCCCATAGAATATAATGTAGCCCCTCCATAGAATACAATGTAGCCCTCCTCATATAGTATAATGCAGCCCTCATATAGTATAATACACTCCTCAGTCCTCCATATAGTATAATACACTCCTCAGTCCTCCGTATGGTATAATCCACTACTCAGTCCTTCATATAGTATAATACACTCCTCATAGTCCTCCATATATTAAAATACACTGATCTGACCTCCATATAGTATAATACACTCCTCATAGTGCTCCATATAGTATAATGCACCGCCATAGTCATCCATGTAGTACAATTCACTTCCCATAGTATAATGCACCCCATAGTTCTTCATATAGTGTAATGTATTCCCTATAGTCCTCGATACAGTATAATGCAGCCCACATAGGGTCATTCCATATCAAGTGATCCAAATATGAATATTTTTTTTACCTTACATCTTTAGATTGTTTTGATTTTTTGTTTTTATGAAGTACAACTTTAGTTAATTACAAATTAAAAGTTTAGAATTTTTTTCTTCATCAGTTAATTTTTTACAGATTTTTAAAGTTTTGAAAAAGCGTGGATTTTGGCCTGGTATAGCTTTACATTTTGTATCATATCTCGGGCTAGAATTAAGATATAGAGGTGGGAGAGGCATCATTTTTCTCAGAACGGTACCGGCTTTCATTTGATATGTCACAAGACTATGTTTCTTTATATTTTGTTTTGGAGAAATCAAATTAAAAATTTTGATGCGCAATTCTGAAAAAAACGTATGTTTTAAAATTGTGAAAACATGCATGTGTGTTACTTGTGTCCTTGTTTATATTTGTACAGGGATTCAACTTGGGATCTATCACATTTGTATTTTTTTTTAAGCCTTGAATCATCTGATTTTATGTTTGTGTGAGTTTCTTCCTTTTTTCTTTTCAAATTACAACTTACTGCATTCAACATTTATATGTAACAATAAAGAAACACAAAAAACAAATACCGAAGTGCCAGAATAAATACATCTTAATCATCATAACACAACTTGCTCAGCATTTTCAACCTGAATTCATTGAACAAGCCAAAAGATAAAAGGTGATCACATCCTCAAGTGTGGTTTTCTAAATACAGTCTCGTCCTAATTATGTTAAAAACAAGATGAAAAGAACCAATATTTCTACCACCTATTTATACATGGAACAATTTTTTTTCTACTATATCACTAAACATGTCATTTCTGAAGTGTTTAAGAAGAATAGTCCAGTAGTTAAATCCTCGTTCTATAAAATATGAACTAATCAAACAATTAATAGTAGATTTTTACACTGGCCTTCTATCATCAATGTGTCCCTTCTAGTGGGTGAAATGTCATCTTGCCCATAAGCGCTCACTAGCAATGGCCGTTTCCTTCTGTGTCAGAGTATGTGCGGCTGTCATGGTGCTCGGCTCCACCTGAGTTATATCTGATTTTTGTTCACTTTTACAATGTCTGCTTTTCTTGGATACACAAAGGATGGCGCTGGACCAGAAGGTGCAGAAAAGTCACTTCTACGTCTTCATTTTCACAATCTTTGGAGAGTCCAGTAGCCGCCACCAGCGCTGATCATATTCACAGGTCACATCACCAGTTGTGTCATCCATGGCCGATCTTGTGCCGCCTTCTACCACTTCATGGACGTCACTGTCTTTATTTCCACTACATGGAATGACAGTCCGGTATTGCTGAGTCCCTGTGATGGGTTCTGCTTCCTGTAACCGGTGATATAACAAACTCTCCTCCTCCCCGTAGTCCTGGTTTGTACAATACATGAACTGGATGTTAGAGTACTTTTCTCCCTCCATTTGAGGAGTTGCCTGGGTGATAAGATTTGGTGTGAATACGGCCCAAGCTGCTGACCTGTCATCTGCTCTGCAGTCACCGTCTACCCCTGGTCATTCTCAGCCCTAACAAAGCTTCTCCTCTGTCCTCTCCTGCTTCTAATCTGTAACATAATAAAATAATACAGGAATATCTAACAATCATGGATTATTTGATAAATCTACACCCCACACTGTTAGACCACAGGCTGAACAGATCTGAAATCAAGATTTTTGAACTGACACTGTAATAGTTTTATTTTTTTAAAATATGATCCCATCATGATCCCATCTTGTATTTTGGTACAGATGTGAATAGGAGCATAGCAGGCGCATGTGCAGTTTTTGAAATTTTTAAATTAAACGTTTTTTTCGGAAATGCATTTTAAAGTTTTGCGCTTGCGTTCGCATAGGTAAATTATTATCAAAGATACTCTTGTGACATATCTGGTGAAAGCCTGTACTGTTCTGAGAAGAATGGTGTTTATTTTGTTTCTCTATCTCTTTTCTAGCCTGAGTTATGGGGAGAAATGTAAAGGCAGGCAACACCGAAATTTGCACTTTTTCCGAACTTTGAAAATCAATAAAAAATTAAAAAAAAATCTATAATTTTTTTTTTCTTCACATTTTGCATTCTCTGACACACTATTACCAAATAACAAAATCTCAAAAGAATTAAAAATATAGTGGTAAAAATCATTGGTTCACTTGACATGGAATGACCCCATATAGTATAATGCTGCCACCCCACAGAGAATAATGCAGCCACCCCACAGAATATAATGTAGCCCCCTGAGTATAATGCAGCCCCGCCATACAACATAATGTAACCCCCCACAGAATATAATGCAGCCCACTCATATAGTATAATGCAGCCCCTCCATAGAGTATATGGTAGCCCCCTCATAGAGTATAATGCAGCCTCCATAGGATATAATTCAGCCCCCCATAGGATATAATGTAGCCCCTCCATAGAATACAATGAAGCCCTCCTCATATAGTATAATGCAGCCCCCCATAGAATATAATGTAGCCCCCTCATAGAGTATAATGAAGACCCCCATGCAATAAAATCTAGCTCCCATAGAATATAATGCAGCCCCCCATAGAATACAATGTAGCCCCCTCATAGAGTATGATGCAATCACCCCTCATAGAATATAATAAATTTAATACATAGAATAAATGTAATACATAGAATATAATGGAGCCCCCAGAGATTATAATACAGCCCACCTCCCCATAGAATATAATGTAGGCCCATCAAAGAGTTTGATGCAATCCTCCCCCACAGAATATAATACAGCCCCCATAGAATATAATACAGCCCACTATAGAATATAATACAGCTCCCCATAGAGTATAATACAGCCCCCCATAAAATATAATGTAGGCTCCATAGAATATAATGCAGCCCCCCATAGAATATAATACAGCCCCCATAGAATATAATACAGCCCCCCATAGAATACAATACAGCCCCCCATAGAATATAATGTAGCTCCACATAGAATATAATACAGCCCCCCACAGAATATAATACAGCCTCCCAAAGAATATAATGTAGGCCCCCATAGAATCTATTACAGCCCCATAGAATATAATGTAGCCCCCTCAAAGAGTATGATGCAATCACCCCTCATAGAATATAATAAATTTAATACATAGAATAAATTTAATACATACAATATAATGTAGCCCCTCAGAGAATATAATACAGCCCACCTTCTTATAGAATATAATGTAGCCCCATCAAAGGGTTTGATGCAATCCTCCCCCATAGAATATAATACAGCCCCCCATAGATAATACAGCCCTCATAGAATATAATACAGCCCACATAGAATATAATACAGCTCCTCATAGAATATAATGTAGGCCCCCATTGAATATAATGTAGGCCCCCATAGGATATAATACAGCCCCCCATAGAATATAACAGCTCCTCCACAGAATATAATGCAGGCCCCCATAGAATATAATACAGCCCCCCATTGGAATATAATACAGCTCCCATAGAATATAATGTAGCCAAAACATAGAATATAATACAGCCCCCATACAATATAATACAGCCCCTAATACAATATAATACAGCCCCCACATAGAATATAATACAGCCCCCATAAAATATAATACAGCCCTCCATACAATATAATGTAGGCCAACATATAATCTAAAACAGCCCGCCATAGAATATAATGTAGGCCCCATAGAATCTAATACAGCCCCCCATAGAATATAATGTAGGCCCCCATAGAATCTAATAGAGCCCCTCATAAAATATAACGTAGCCCCATAGAATCTAATACAACCCCCCATAGAATATAATGTAGGCCCTCATAGAATCTAATAGAGCCCCTCATAAAATATAACGTAGCCTGTTATGACCCCAATGGCAGAGGGTCTCAGGAATAAATACCAAGTCTGCAAACACAAAAAACCAGCTCATAGGGCAGTGGTAATTGGGCTGACCATATATCTAATCCTAGCACCACAAATAGAAGTAGCCGGGGAACGTGCCTACGTTGGTTCTAGACGTCTCGCGCCAGCCGGAGAACTAACTAACCCTAGAAGGGAAAAGAAAGACCTTTCTTGCCTCCAGAGAAAAGACCCCAAAAGTTGGATACAAGCCCCCAACAAATAATAACGGTGAGGTAAGAGGAAAAGACAAACATAAGAATGAGCTAGGTATTTAGCAAAGAGAGGCCCACTAGCTAATAGCAGAATATAGTAAGATGACTTATATGGTCAGCAAAAACCCTATTAAAATATCCACGCTAGATATTCAAGAACCCCCGAACCGTCTAACGGCCGGGGGGAGAACACCAGCCCCCTAGAGCTTCCAGCAAAGTCAGAAATCACATTTAGTACAAGCTGGACAAAAATAGAAGCAAAGCAAGTAACTCAAAAAACAAAGAAGCAGGACTTAGCTTAATTTTGCAAGAGCCAGGACCAGCAGACAGGAGCAACAGAAGGATCTGATAACAACGATGCCAGGCACTTGACTAAGGATCCAGGAAGTTTATATAGCGACACCCCTGGACTAACGACCCAGGTGAGTGCCAAACTGAAGAAAGACAATCCCAGAGTCATATCACTAGTGACCACAAGAGGGAGCCAAAAAGTCTAATTCACAACAGTACCCCCCCTTAAGGAGGGGTCACCGAACCCTCACCAAGACCACCAGGACGATCAGGATGAGCAGCGTGAAAGGCACGAACTAAATCGGCCGCATGCACATCAGAGGCAACCACCCAGGAATTATCCTCCTGACCATAGCCCTTCCACTTGACCAGATACTGAAGCCTCCGCCTGGAGAGACGAGAATCCAAGATCTTCTCCACCACGTACTCCAACTCGCCCTCAACCAACACCGGAGCAGGAGGCTCAACAGAAGGAACCACAGGTACAACGTACCGCCGCAACAAAGACCTATGGAACACGTTGTGAATGGCAAACGACACCGGAAGATCCAAGCGAAAGGACACAGGATTAAGGATTTCCAATATCTTGTAAGGACCGATGAAGCGAGGCTTAAATTTAGGAGAGGAGACCTTCATAGGAACAAATCGAGAAGACAGCCATACCAAATCCCCAACACGAAGTCGGGGACCACACCGCGGCGGCGGTTGGCAAAACGCTGAGCCTTCTCTTGTGACAACTTTAAGTTGTCCACCACATGATTCCAGATCTGCTGCAACCTATCCACCACAGAATCTACCCCAGGACATTAATAGATCAATCTGAGGGCAAAATATGGAACATAAATCTTTATTTGAGTTCTTCAAGAAAAAAAGAAGGAGATCTTCGACCAGACATACAAAAAGCCAACGTTTCGGCCTGTAACGGCCTTTTACACGGCAATTTTATCTATAAACATATTATAATAAACAAAATTAAATACATATCATATTTCATGAATTAGTCACACGGTCGAGATACCAAATCAGAAGTGAATAAAAACGGAAGTAAATAAAAACATACATGTGTTATCATTCAGGGATACATGCAAAATAGTAACAAATAATAATAATAATCATCATCATAATCATCACAGGGGATATCTTCCTCTAGGACATAGTTATTTGTCTCTTCTATAACTGAAGAGAAAAACAGGGAGATAGGAAAAACCAAATATAACGATTGTGTATTACAAAATAGCATATTAAAAATCATATACTACTCCGGGACAAAGAGAGAAAAAAGAGAGAAAATGCTCTCAGGAGGTCAGAGTGAGTCCAGTGGATGAAACAGAAGGAAATAGAGTCCATGTTTACCTGTATGTCGACATGGGAAATGGTGCTGTAAAATAGAATATATAGCCATAAGTGCATGAGGGAAAAGAGGTCTAGTAAGGTAAGTACAGAAAAGAACACTACAACATACCTGAAAAATAGGAACAAAATGGAACAGGGCAACCCGGATACAGCCGGCGAGGTGCGTGGTGTGTTATGAGGCTAACGCGGCGCCTATTTATGGCGTCAGTAATCAGGGCGGCCGGATAAAGGGAAAAGCACTGATAGGTAACAGCGCATGCGCAAATGCTAAAAATCGCGCTTGCGCAGTGGGAAGAGAAGGACGGAAATGGGGCAAGATAAGGGCTAATGGTAGAGTTGCCGGAGTATTCGATACTGCGCTTGCGCAAAACAAAGGGAGAGGACGAAAAAGAAATGACTCCCGATACAGATATGTGTGTGTATTGAAATAGAAGACCGGGAAACAGGAAAGTAAATAGCGAAATATAAATGAGAAATATACAAAAAAGAGAGACATATACAAAAAAGAGACAAATGCCAAATGTGATAATATATTAGAATGGATATATATAACAATCTGAGTAATCAAGGCAGGAAGAGAAGGAAGGAATAACAGAAGAAGGGAGAACCAGAGTCCCACAAACCTTTTAGAGATCAAGGTATCCAACAAGTGAGAAAACCACTGGACTAAGTCTGAAAAGGAAAAAACATGATGTTAAATTTTTTTTTATAAAACATATGTTAAAGAAAAATAACCAAGTTTATAAGAGTATGATACCCCTAAATAAAATTCCAGAAGTACTAATAAACAGTTCAGTATCATATACACTAGAGACCCACTCGTATACATGTGCTATTAATAAAATAATTCGTACTCCCTATTCAAACCATTGGGTTCCAAGGTTTGAAGGGTATAGATCCAGTATGCCTCTTTCTCTTTTAACTTAGAGATCCTATTTCCTCCTCTTCGGGCTAAAGGTATACTGTCAATGATTTGATATCTAAGCTGTGCTATGTTGTGATTGTGAGAAATGAAGTGGGCTGGTATAGGCAGCATGAGTCTCTTGCACCTAATGGTAGACTTGTGTTGAGAAATGCGGTCTCGGATATGTTGGGTAGTTTCACCAACATATCCGAGACCGCATGGACATTTAATAAAATAAATGACATAAGTAGAATCGCAGCTGTAAAAGCTGCGAATGGGAAACTGTTTGCCAGATCTTGGATGAGTGAATGTGTCACCTCTAGTTATATTAGAGCATTGGAGACAATGGTGACATGGAAAAGTACCCCTCCGTGCTGTTGTTAGAAAAGTTTGTCTCGTTACAGTTCTAGAGCTCCCAATGTCGGCTGAAACCAGGAGATTACGTAAATTGGGAGGTTTTTTATGGCACATCAATGGAGGAACAGTAAACTCAGGGATATCGGGATACGATTGTCCCAATAATGACCAGTGTCTATGTATAATACCATGAAATACCCGCATAAAGGGATGGTGAGTATTCACAAAGGTCATTCTCCTGATCTTAGGTCGTTTTGCAATAGGAGGTACAGTAGCTGCAGGAAGTGCCAGGAGAGTATCCGGATATCCTCGATTGCGAAATTTAGTGGCCATATCATTGAGCCTCAATGAACATTGTACTGGATCAGATACGATCCTATTAATTCTCTGGAATTGAGATTTCGGAAGGGCCCGGGTAATGTGACGAGGGTGACAACTAGAGAAGAGAAGTAAGCTATTTTTGTCAGTCGGTTTAACATAAAGATCGGTTGATAACGATCCATCTTCGTTAATGATAACCCGAGTATCCAAAAATGCAATAGATCTTTGATCATGATGAATTGTGAAGGTAAGTTCAGCCAGACTATTGTTAATAGTATGGTGGAAAGACATAAGTGATTCAATGTCTCCACTCCATATGAGAAAAATGTCATCAATATATCTCTTCCACAGTATGCCATACTGTTGGAAGAGAGAATGTGTATATACAAATTTGGATTCGAAATCAGCCATAAAGATGTTGGCGTAAGGTGGCGCTACATTGCTGCCCATTGCAATCCCGTTCCGTTGAATGAAAAAATCATCTTCAAAAAGAAAAAAATTTTTAGTCAAAACAAATGTAAGGAGTGAGATACAAAATTGTTTCAAATCAGGATGAAATTGGGTCGTATTGTTCAGGAAATTTTCCACAGCCTGGATGCCTTTACTATTGTCAATATTGGTGTATAAACTGTTTACATCTAATGTCACCAACAAACACTCAGAGACATCCACATGTAAGTCCCTAATATGGGTCAGGAAATGGGAGGTATCTCGGAGAAAGGAGGGAATATGATTCATAAGTGGAGATAAAACTTTTTCCAAAACTATTGCCAAAGGGGAAAGTAATGAACCAGTGGAAGCCACAATGGGTCTACCTATAATATATGCTCTAATATAACTAGAGGTGACACATTCACTCATCCAAGATCTGGCAAACAGTTTCCCATTCGCAGCTTTTACAGCTGCGATTCTACTTATGTCATTTATTTTATTAAATGTCCATGCGGTCTCGGATATGTTGGTGAAACTACCCAACATATCCGAGACCGCATTTCTCAACACAAGTCTACCATTAGGTGCAAGAGACTCATGCTGCCTATACCAGCCCACTTCATTTCTCACAATCACAACATAGCACAGCTTAGATATCAAATCATTGACAGTATACCTTTAGCCCGAAGAGGAGGAAATAGGATCTCTAAGTTAAAAGAGAAAGAGGCATACTGGATCTATACCCTTCAAACCTTGGAACCCAATGGTTTGAATAGGGAGTACGAATTATTTTATTAATAGCACATGTATACGAGTGGGTCTCTAGTGTATATGATACTGAACTGTTTATTAGTACTTCTGGAATTTTATTTAGGGGTATCATACTCTTATAAACTTGGTTATTTTTCTTTAACATATGTTTTATAAAAAAAAATTTAACATCATGTTTTTTCCTTTTCAGACTTAGTCCAGTGGTTTTCTCACTTGTTGGATACCTTGATCTCTAAAAGGTTTGTGGGACTCTGGTTCTCCCTTCTTCTGTTATTCCTTCCTTCTCTTCCTGCCTTGATTACTCAGATTGTTATATATATCCGTTCTAATATATTATCACATTTGGCATTTGTCTCTTTTTTTGTATATGTCTCTCTTTTTTGTATATTTCTCATTTATATTTCGCTATTTACTTTCCTGTTTCCCGGTCTTCTATTTCAATACACACACATATCTGTATCGGGAGTCATTTCTTTTTCGTCCTCTCCCTTTGTTTTGCGCAAGCGCAGTATCGAATACTCCGGCAACTCTACCATTAGCCCTTATCTTGCCCCATTTCCGTCCTTCTCTTCCCACTGCGCAAGCGCGATTTTTAGCATTTGCGCATGCGCTGTTACCTATCAGTGCTTTTCCCTTTATCCGGCCGCCCTGATTACTGACGCCATAAATAGGCGCCGCGTTAGCCTCATAACACACCACGCACCTCGCCGGCTGTATCCGGGTTGCCCTGTTCCATTTTGTTCCTATTTTTCAGGTATGTTGTAGTGTTCTTTTCTGTACTTACCTTACTAGACCTCTTTTCCCTCATGCACTTATGGCTATATATTCTATTTTACAGCACCATTTCCCATGTCGACATACAGGTAAACATGGACTCTATTTCCTTCTGTTTCATCCACTGGACTCACTCTGACCTCCTGAGAGCATTTTCTCTCTTTTTTCTCTCTTTGTCCCGGAGTAGTATATGATTTTTAATATGCTATTTTGTAATACACAATCGTTATATTTGGTTTTTCCTATCTCCCTGTTTTTCTCTTCAGTTATAGAAGAGACAAATAACTATGTCCTAGAGGAAGATATCCCCTGTGATGATTATGATGATGATTATTATTATTATTTGTTACTATTTTGCATGTATCCCTGAATGATAACACATGTATGTTTTTATTTACTTCCGTTCTTATTCACTTCTGATTTGGTATCTCGACCGTGTGACTAATTCATGAAATATGATATGTATTTAATTTTGTTTATTATAATATGTTTATAGATAAAATTGCTGTGTAAAAGGCCGTTACAGGCCGAAACGTTGGCTTTTTGTATGTCTGGTCGAAGATCTCCTTCTTTTTTTCTTGAAGAACTCAAATAAAGATTTATGTTGCATATTTTGCCCTCAGATTGATCTATTAATATAACGGTTTTTTTCTGAGAACAGTTCTAATCAAGACGACATTGATCCCCTTGATCTATTAATGTCTACCCCAGGACAGTCAGAAGGCTCCACATGTCCCGAGGAAAAACGAGGATGGAAACCAGAGTTGCAGAAAAATGGCGAAACCAATGTAGCGGAACTAGCCTGATTATTAAGGGCAAACTCAGCCAACGGCAAGAAGGTCACCCAATCATCCTGATACGCAGAAACAAAACACCTCAAATAAGCCTCCAGAGTCTGATTAGTTCGCTCCATTTGTCCATTAGTCTGAGGATGAAAGGCCGACGAAAACGACAACTCAATGCCCATCCTAGCACAAAAGGATCGCCAGAACCTGGAAACAAACTGGGATCCTCTGTCAGACACAATATTCTCAGGAATGCCGTGTAAACGAACCACATTCTGAAAGAACACAGGAACCAGATCAGAAGAGGAAGGCAGCTTAGGCAAAGGCACCAAATGGACCATCTTAGAAAAGCGATCACATACCACCCAGATGACAGACATGCCCTGAGACACCGGGAGATCTGAAATGAAATCCATGGAAATGTGTGTCCAAGGCCTCTTCGGGACAGGCAAGGGCAAGAGCAACCCACTGGCACGAGAACAGCAAGGCTTAGCTCGAGCACAAGTCCCACAGGACTGCACAAATGACCGCACATCCCGTGACAAGGAAGGCCACCAAAAGGACCTAGCCACCAGATCTCTGGTGCCAAAAATTCCCGGATGCCCTGCCAACACCGAGGAATGAACCTCGGAAATGACTCTGCTGGTCCACTTATCAGGAACAAACAGTCTGTCAGGTGGACAAGAGTCAGGTCTACCAGCCTGAAATCTCTGCAACACACGTCGCAAATCCGGAGAAATGGCTGACAAGATAACTCCCTCTTTAAGAATACCAACCGGCTCTGCGACTCCCGGAGAGTCAGGCACAAAGCTCCTTGAAAGAGCATCAGCCTTCACATTCTTTGAACCTGGTAAATACGAGACCACAAAGTCAAAACGGGAGAAAAACAATGACCAGCGGGCCTGTCTAGGATTCAGGCGTTTAGCAGACTCGAGATACATCATTTTTTTGTGATCAGTCAAGACCACCACACGATGCTTAGCACCCTCGAGCCAATGACGCCACTCCTCAAATGCCCACTTCATGGCCAACAACTCCCGATTGCCAACATCATAATTTCGCTCAGCAGGCGAAAACTTCCTCGAGAAAAAGGCACAAGGTCTCATCACAGAGCAACCAGGGCCTCTCTGCGACAAAACGGCCCCTGCCCCAATCTCAGAAGCATCCACTTCAACCTGAAAGGGAAGTGAGACATCAGGCTGGCATAAAACAGGCGCCGAAGTAAACCGGCGCTTCAACTCCTGGAAAGCCTCCACGGCTGCAGGAGCCCAGTTAGCAACATCAGAACCTTTCTTGGTCATATCCGTCAAAGGTTTAACAATGCTAGAAAAATTAGCAATAAAACGACGGTAGAAGTTAGCAAAACCCAAGAACTTCTGAAGACTCTTAACTGACGTGGGTTGAGTCCAATCATGAATAGCTCGGACCCTGAAACACCATCCTGACCTGCTCTACATGCGAGTCCCAGTCATCAGAAAAAACCAGAAATATCATCCAGATAAATGATCATAAATTTATCCAGATACTTCCGGAAAATATCATGCATAAAGGACTGAAACACTGAAGGAGCATTAGAGAGCCCAAAAGGCATCACCAAGTACTCAAAATGACCTTCGGGCGTATTAAATGCGGTTTTCCATTCATCTCCTCGCTTAATGCGCACAAGGTTGTACGCACCACGGAGATCTATCTTGGTGAACCACTTGGCACCTTTAATTCGGGCAAACAAGTCTGACAACAGAGGCAAAGGATACTGAAATTTAACAGTGATTTTATTCAAAAGCCGATAGTCAATACAAGGTCTCAAAGATCCGTCCTTCTTGGCCACAAAAAAGAATCCCGCACCAAGAGGGGAAGAGGAAGGACGGATATGCCCCTTCTCCAGAGATTCCTTGATATACGAACGCATTGCGGTATGCTCAGGTACAGACCGATTAAATAGTCTTCCCTTAGGAAATTTGCTACCTGGAATCAAATCTATGGCACAGTCACAGTCCCTATGAGGAGGCAGAGCACTGGACCTGGACTCGCTGAACACATCCTGATAATCAGACAAATACTCAGGAACTTCCGAAGGAGTAGAGGAAGCAATAGACACCGGCGGGGAATCACCATGAATACCCTGACAGCCCCAACTTGACACAGACATTGCCTTCCAATCCAAGACTGGATTATGAGTCTGTAACCATGGCAAACCCAAAACGACCAAATCATGCATTTTATGCAGAACAAGAAAAAGAATCACCTCCCGATGTTCAGGAGTCATGCACATGGTTACCTGTGTCCAAAACTGCGGTTTATTTTCCGCCAATGGCGTAGCATCAATACCCCTCAGAGGGATAGGATTAATCAACGGCTCAAGAACAAAACCACAGCGCTTGGCAAATGACAGATCCATATGACTCAGGGCAGCACCTGAATCCACAAACGCCATAACAGGGTAAGAGGACAATGAGCAAATTAAAGTCGCAGACAAAATAAATTTAGGTTGCAAATTACCAATGGCGACAGGACTAACAACCCTTGTTAGGCGTTTAGAGCATGCTGATATAACATGTGTAGAATCACCACAGTAAAAATACAACCCATTCTGACGTCTATGATTTTTCCGCTGATTTCTGGTCTGAATTCTATCACATTGCATCAAATCAGGTGCTTGTTCAGACAACACCACCAGAGGATTAGCGGTTTTGCGCTCCCGCAAACGTCGGTCAATTTGAATAGCCAGCGCCATGGAATCATTCAGACTTGTAGGAATGGAGAAACCCACCATCACATTCTTAATGGCTTCAGAAAGGCCATTTCTGAAATTTGCGGCCAGAGCACACTCATTCCACTGAGTAAGCACGGACCATTTCCGAAATTTTTGGCAATACACTTCAGCTTCATCCTGGCCCTGAGAAATAGCCAGCAAGGCTTTTTCTGCCTGAACCTCAAGATTGGGTTCCTCGTAAAGCAATCCGAGCGCCAGAAAAAACGCATCAATATTTGCCAATGCCGGATCTCCTGGCGCTAGCGAGAAAGCCCAATCCTGTGGGTCGCCCTGTAAAAAAGAGATAACAATTTTAACTTGCTGAGCTGAGTCTCCAGATGAACGGGGTCTCAGAAATAGAAACAATTTACAATTATCCCTGAAATTCCTAAACTTAAATCGGTCTCCAGAAAACAGTTCAGGAATAGGTATTTTAGGCTCAGACATAGAACTACTGGTAACAAAATCTTGTATGCTTTGCACACGAGCAGCAAGCTGGTCCACACTTGTAATCAAGGTCTGGACATTCATGTCTGCAGCAAGCTCAAGCCACTCAGAGGTAAAGGGGAGGAAGAGAGGAAAAAAAAAAACTCAGAATTTCCTTTCTTATAATCCCACTTCTGCAATGCATTAAACATTCAATGTTGGCCTGGCATACTGTTATGACCCCAATGGCAGAGGGTCTCAGGAATAAATACCAAGTCTGCAAACACAAAAAACCAGCTCATAGGGCAGTGGTAACTGGGCTGACCATATATCTAATCCTAGCACCACAAATAGAAGTAGCCGGGGAACGTGCCTACGTTGGTTCTAGACGTCTCGCGCCAGCCGGAGAACTAACTAACCCTAGAAGGGAAAAGAAAGACCTTTCTTGCCTCCAGAGAAAAGACCCCAAAAGTTGGATACAAGCCCCCAACAAATAATAACGGTGAGGTAAGAGGAAAAGACAAACATAAGAATGAGCTAGGTATTTAGCAAAGAGAGGCCCACCAGCTAATAGCAGAATATAGTAAGATGACTTATATGGTCAGCAAAAACCCTATTAAAATATCCACGCTGGATATTCAAGAACGCCCGAACCATCTAACGGCCGGGGGGAGAACATCAGCCCCCTAGAGCTTCCAGCAAAGTCAGAAATCACATTTAGTACAGCTGGACAAAAATAGAAGCAAAGCAAGTAACTCAAAAAACAAAGAAGCAGGACTTAGCTTAATTTTGCAAGAGCCAGGACCAGCAGACAGGAGCAACAGAAGGATCTGATAACAACGATGCCAGGCACTGGACTAAGGATCCAGGAAGTTTATATAGCGACACCCCTGGACTAACGACCCAGGTGAGTGCCAAACTGAAGAAAGACAATCCCAGAGTCATATCACTAGTGACCACAAGAGGGAGCCAAAAAGTCTAATTCACAACAGTAGCCCCCATAGAATCTAATACAGCCCCCCATAGAATATATTGTAGGCCCCAATAGAAACGAATACAGCCCCCCATAGAATAAAATGTAGGCCCCATAGAATCTAATACACCTCCACAGCATCTAATACAGCCCCCCATAAAATATAATGTAGCCCCCATAGAATATAATACAGCCCCCCATAGAATATAATACAGACCCCCATAGAATATAATACAGCTCTCCATAGAATAGAATATAGCCCTTCCACAGAATATAATGTAGGCCCCATAGAATCTAATACACCCCCATAGAATCTATTACAGCCCCACCATAGAACATAATGTAGCCCTCATACAATCTAATACAGCCCCCATAAAATCTAATACAGCCCCCCACAGAATATAATACAGCCCCCATAGAATATAATGCATCCCCCTATAGAATATAATGTAGGCCCCCATAGAATATAATACAGCCCCCCATAGAATATAATACAGCACTCCATAGAATATAATGTAGGCCCCCAAAGAATTAACCCCTTAATCCCATATGACGTACTATCCCGTCAAGGTGACCTGGGACTTTATTCCCAGTGACGGGGTAGTACGTCATATGCAATCGGCCACGCTCATGGGGGGAGCGCGGCCGATCGCGGCCGGGTATCAGCTGACTATTGCAGCTGACATCCCGTCACATTAAGCCCTGGCACACTGCGATCAAACATGATCGCAGTGTTCCAGCGGTATAGGGAAGCATCGTGCAGGGAGGGGGCTCCCTGCGTGCTTCCCTGAGACCCCCGGAGCAACGCAAAGTGATTGCGTTGCTCCGAGGGTCTCTTACCTACTCCTCCCTGCAGCAGGCCCCGGATCCAAAATGGCCGCGGGGCTGCATCCGGGTCCTGCAGGGAGGTGGCTTACCAAGTGCCTGCACAGAGCAGGCGCTGGTAAGCCTGCAGCGCTGTAAGTCAGATCGCTGATCTGACAGAGTGCTGTGCAAACTGTCAGATCAGCGATCTGTGATGTCCCCCCCTAGGACAAAGTAAAAAAGTTAAAAAAAAAAAAATTCCACATTTGTAGAAAAATAAAATAAAGAAAAATTCCTAAATAAAGAAAAAAAAATGTATATTATTCCCATAAATACATTTCTTTATCTAAATAATAAAAAAACAATAAAAGTACACATATTTAGTATCGCCGCGTCCGTAATGACCCGACCTATAAAACTGTCCCACTAGTTAACCCCTTCAGTGAACACCGTAAAAAAAAAACCGGGGCAAAAAACAACACTTTATTATCATACTGCCAAACAAAAAGTGGTATAACACGCGATCAAAAAGATGGATATAAATAAGCATGGTACCGCTGAAAACTTCATCTTGTCCCGCAAAAAACGAGCCACGATACAGCATCATCAGTGAAAAAATAAAAAAGTTATAGTCCTCAGAATAAAGCGATGCCAAAATAATTATTTTTTCTATAAAGTAGTTTTTATCATACACAAGCGCAAAAACATAAAAAATTATATAAATGAGGTATCGCTGTAATCGTACTGACCCAAAGAATAAAACTGCTTTATCAATTTTACCAATCGCGGAACGGTATAAACGCCCCCCCCAAAAGAAATTCATGAATAGCTGGTTTTTGGTCATTCTGCCTCACAAAAATAGGAATAAAAAGCGAACAAAAAATGTCACGTGCCCGAAAATGATACCAATAAAAACGTCAACTCGTCCCGCAAAAACCAAGACCTCAAATGACTCTGTGGACCAAAATATGGAAAAATTATAAGTCTCAAAGTGTGGAGACGCAAAAACTTTTTTGCTATAAAAAGCATCTTTTAGTGTGTGACAGCTGCCAATCATAAAAATCCGCTATAAAAACGCTATAAAAGTAAATCAAACCCCCCTTCATCACTCCCTTAGTTAGGGAAAAATACTAAAATTAAAAAATTGTATTTATTTCCATTTTCCCGTTAAGGCTAGGGTTAGGGCTAGGGTTAGAGCTAGGGTTAGGGTTAGGGTTAGAGCTAGGGTTAGAGCTAGGGATAGGGTTAGGGTTGGGGCTAGGGTTGGGGCTAAAGTTAGGGTTTGGTTTGGGGCTAAAGATAGGGTTAGGGTTTGGATTACATTTACGGTTGGGATTAGGGTTGGGATTAGAGTTAGGGGTGTGTCAGGGTTAGGGGTGTGGTTAGGGTTACCGTTGGGATTAGGGTTAAGGGCGTGTTTGGATTAGGGTTTCAGTTAAAATTGGGGAGTTTCCACTGTTTAGGCACATCAGGGGCTCTCCAAACTGCGTCCGATCTCAATTCTAGCCAATTCTGCGTTGAAAAAGTAAAACAGTGCTCCTTCCTTTCCGAGCTCTCCCATGTGCCCAAACAGGGGTTTACCCCAACATATGGGGTATCAGCATACTCGGGACAAATTGGACAACAACTTTTGGGGTCCACGTTCTCTTGTTACCCTTGGGAAAATAAAAGTTTGGGGGGCTAAAAATCATTTTTGTGGGAAAAAAAGATTTTTTATTTTCACGGCTCTGCGTTGTAAACTGTAGTGAAACACTTGGGGGTTCAAAGTTCTCACAACACATCTAGATAAGTTCCTTGGGAGGTCTAGTTTCCAATATGGGGTCACTTGTGGGGGGTTTCTACTGTTTGGGTACATCAGGGGCTCTGCAATGCAACATGACGCCTGCAGACCAATCCATCTAAGTCTGCATTCCAAATGGCGCTCCTTCCCTTCTGAGCTCTGTCATGCGCCCAAATGGTGGTTTACCCCCACATATGGGGTTTCGGCGTACTCAGGACAAATTGCACAACAACTTTTGTGGTCCAATTTCTTCTCTTACCCTTGGGAAAATAAAAAATTGGGGGTGAAAAGATCATTTTTGTGAAAAAATATGATTTTTTATTTTTACGGCTCTGCATTATAAACTTCTGTGAAGCACTTGTTGGGTCAAAGTGCTCACCACACATCTAGATAAGTTCCTTAAGGGGTCTACTTTCCAAAATGGTGTCACTTGTGGGGGTTTCAATGTTTAGGCACATCAGGGGCTCTCCAAATGCAACATGGCGTCCCATCTCAATTCCAGTCAATTTTGCACTGAAAAGTCAAATGGCGCTCCTTCCCTTCCGAGCTCTGCCATGCGCCCAAACAGTGGTTTACCCCCACATATGGGGTATCAGCATATTCAGGAGAAAATGGACCCCAAAAGTTGTTGTACAATTTGTCCTGTTACCTTGGTAAAATAAAACAAATTGGAGCTGATTTAAATTTTGTGTGAAAAAAAGTTAAATGTTTATTTTTATTTAAACATTCCAAAAATTCCTGTGAAACACCTGAAAGGTTAATAAACTTCTTGAATGTGGTTTTGAGCACCTTGAGGGGTGCAGTTTTTATTTTTAGAATGGTGTCACACTTGGTTATTTTCTATCATATAGACCCCTCAAAATGACTTCAAATGAGATGTGGTTCCTAAAAAAAATGGTGTTGTGAAAATGAGAAATTGCTGGTCAAATTTTAACCCTTATAACTCCCTAACAAAAAAAAATTTTGGTTCCAAAATTGTGCTGATGTAAAGTAGACATGTGGGAAATGTTACTTATTAAGTATTTTGTGTGACATATCTCTGTGATTTAAGGGCATAAAAATTAAAAGTTGGAAAATTGTGAAAATTTTCAAAATTTTCGCCAAATTACCATTTTTTTCACAAATAAACGCAAGTTATATTGAAGACATTTTACCACTGTCATGAAGTACAATATGTCACGAGAAAACAGTGTCAGAAAAGCCAAGATCCGTTGAAGCGTTCCAGAGTTATAACCTCATAAAGGGACAGTGGTCAGAATTGTAAAAATTGGCCCGGTCGTTAACGTGCAAACACCCTCAGGGCTTAAGGGGTTAAATACAGCCCCCCCATAGAATATAATGTAGACCCCCCATAGAATATAATACAGCCACCCATAGAATGTAATACAGACCCCATAGAATATAATGTAGCCCCCACATAGAATATAATACTGCCTCCCATAGAATATAATACAGCCCCCCATTGAATATAATGTAGCCCCCATAGAATCTAATACAGCCCCCATAGAATATAATACAGCCCCCCTAGAATATAATACAGCCTCCATAGAATATAATACAGCCCCCACAGAATATAATGTAGCCCTCACATAGAATATAATACAGCCCCCCATAGAATATAATGTAGGCCATGGAATCTAATACAGCTCCCCATAGAATATAATGTAGCCCCCTCAGAGTACGATGCAATCATCCCTCATAGAATATAATACAGCCCCCACATAGAATATAATACAGCCCCCATAGAATATAATGTAGGCCGCCATAGAATCTAACACAGCCCCCATAGAATATAATGTAGGCCCCCATAGAATATAATACAGCCCCCATAGAATATAATGTAGGTCCCCATAGAATATAATACAGCCCCCCATAGAAAATAGTACAGTCCCTTATAGAATATAATGTAGTCTCCACATAGAATATAATACAGCCCCCCATAGAATATAATACAGCCCCCCATTGAATATAATGTAGCCCCCATAGAATCTAATACAGCCCCCCATAGAATATAACGTAGGCCCCCATAGAATATAATATAGCCTCCCATAGAATATAATGTAGACCCCCCATAGAATATAATACAGCCACCCATAGAATATAATACAGACCCCATAGAATATAATGTAGCCCCCACATAGAATATAATACTGCCTCCCATAGAATATAATACAGCCCCCCCATTGAATATAATGTAGCCCCCATAGAATCTAATACAGCTCACATAGAATATAATACAGCCCCCCAATAGAATATAATGCAGTCGCCCCCCGAGAATGACCCCACAGTCAAGTACTCATTCATATATTAAAAAAACACACAATCCTCACCTCTCCTTCTGCTCCACGGTGCTCCCGATGCTCCAGACTCTGCTCCAGTCTCAGCGGCTGCAGTCTGCCTGGCACACAGCAGGCACGCGATGATGTGACGTCATTGCGCACCTGCAGTGTCAGAGGCAGAGGGGAAAGATGGGAGAGGGAGTGTCAGCTGATGTTCTCTCCTCCATCTTTGCTTTGAACTTTACCGGCGTCTTAGACGCAAGTATAGTTGAATGAGTCGGTGCTGGCAGGTGGGTAGTCAGCACTGGCAGTGGGCAGTTGGCACTGGCAGCTGGCAATTGGCTGGGGCAGCGGGGGCGCTAAGCAGTTGCCTGGTCCGCCTGCCGCTAATGTGGTGTTATGTGTAAGATGTGCAGGGTACATCAGATTATAAAACTGTGTTAAAATAATAAGTGTATAAAATAATTTTAGTCATTTGTGGACGTGTGGTACGCTTTGAAGCTATCCTTAATGCAAAGGCCAGGTTTCTCAGGGCATGTTTCACAATAGTAAGTTGTGTCCTTTTGGTTTTCCCTCTTGGGGCACACTCTGCATCATTTTTGTGATAGGCTTGTCCTCGCTGTTTGGGGAACCTGTCCTGGGAAATGTTGACCTGGGACAATACAGGCACTATAATATTCAGAAGTACTGGGACCCTCACCTCCCTGAATGCCAAACATGGCCTTGATGACTTCCTCCTGAAACTGAAAGAAGGTCCCCGTATTGTCACTGCATTGGGCTCTGCTTTCCCCTTTTCTCAGCGTTTGCCCAATTAGCGGCTTAGGGAGGCCTCGCTGATTTTTTCGCACAGTGCCCCATGCAACTGTACCTCCGGCAGAGAGGATCTTGAAGAGTGGGATGCTGGTGTAAAAGTTATCAATGTAGAGGTGATAATCCTTATCCAGCAGTGGGTGCAACAATTCCCACACAATTTTCCCACTCACCCCCAGGAAGGGGGGCATCCAGGGGGGTTAATCTGTGTGTCCTTCCCCCATTAGACCCTAAATCTGTGGGTGTACCCTGAGGTACTCTCGCACAGTTTGTACAGTTTTATTCTGTACCTGTCGCTCTTACTGGGCAGGTATTGTCAGAATTTTAGCCTCCATTTGAAGTGAACGAGAAATTCATCAATAGCGATGTCCCTCTGGGGTATGTACGCCTCAGCAAATTTTCTTCTGAAGTGTTCAACCACTGGCCGAATTTTATATAGACGATGAAAGTTTGGATCGTCTCGGGAAGGACACTGCGCATTTTCACTATAATGCAAAAATTTTTGGATCGCTTCCTATCCTGTCCTTGTCATGGCCGTGTGGAATACTGCTATGCTGTAGAGAATATCAGTGCTCCAGTATTGCCAAAGCGCTGTTTTTTTTTTATTATGCCCATATGCATCACAATTCACCAAAATGTCATCATCTCTGCTGCATTTACAGGGGTCCATCTGGTGTATGATGACGTGGGATTTTGGGTGAAAAATTGTTGGGCATACAGGTTTGCCTGGCCACCATAAGATTTATTATTTCATCACTGAAAAAGAATTTGAAGAAGTCAATTTCAGTGAGGCCAGTGGTGTCAAACTGGATTCCTGAGCTGCTGCTGAAATCCAGAATGACGGGCTGATAATTTTCAGGGGGTGCAATCCATATGGGATTGATTTCTGCAGGAGTAGCCTGGGTCCTAGAGTGCCTTGTTGGGGGTCCTTCCTCACCAGATGAGGAGGAGGAGGAATAGAGGAATGTGGGATCTTCCTCACTATCTGAATCCGTGTAGAATGTAAGGATGGCGTAAGCCTCCTCTGGTGAATAGCATCTTCTTGAAGAATGGGCCATTTTTTTTTTTTTTAATCCCGGTGATGTGTATGTAAGTGGTGCTTTTACACTTGTAATGTGTGGGGCTTGTGTATAGGGTACTATTTATTATAACAAAACAGAGAGACTAAACAAAAAGTAGATGGATAAAATGTAGAAGCAAAAATGGAAAGAAAAATCAGATGTAAAAAAAAGTTTGTATAAACAAATACAGACGTTCACTACACTAATGCCCTCCCTATAAATGTATTACCCGACGCAAATTATTTTTTTACAAAAGAAAAACGGATGTCACCAACAATGTGACGTACGCTCCCCTAATGCACACGCTAAAAATTTACTCGACCCAAGTAATTATTTTTTTTTACAAAAGAAAAACGGACGTCAACCATGTGATGTACGCTCCCCTAATGCACTCGCTAAAAATTTACTCGACGCAACTAATTTTTTTTTTTACAAAAGAAAAACGGATGTCACAAACAATGTGACGTACGCTCCCCTAATGCATTTTTTATGCAAGAAAAAAAGCTACCTCCCTACCTATAAAACTACTCTGTACGTTTTTTTTTTCTAAAACAAGATGGGTCGTCACTAACGCTGTGATGCCAGCTATACTAACACGCTACCACTAAAACTACGCTGTGCAATTTTTTTTCTCTAAAACAAGATTGGCCATCACTAACTATGTGGCGCTGGCTACACTATCTTGCTACGCCTAAAAATACACTGTACTAACTATTATTATTTTTTTCTTAAAAAAAAAAAATCGAACGTCGCTTATACTGCGACATCCGCTGCGCTAACTAGCTAAAAAAAGAAAAATTCCCATGGCGCAGTCTCTGATCAGCAGCGATACTGATCAGAGTGTTGCGAACACAGGAAGAGCACAAATGTTCTGCGCACAGGAAAAAAGCGCAAAAAATGCGCTAAAAATTCAATTGGAAGGGGGAGGAGGGTACTGGAACAAGGATGGGGGGACTGGGAAAGGGGACGTAACCAAACACTGACGCCGGCTACGCTACATCTAAAACTACACTGTACTAACTACTATAATTTTTTTTTTCTAAAAAGAAAAGTCGGATGTCGCTTAGACTGCAACATCCACTACGTTAACTAGCTAAAAAAAGAAAAAGTCCTGTGGCACAGTCTCTGTTTAGCAGCGACACTGATCAGAGCGCTGTGGACACAGGAAGAGCACAAATGCTCTGCGCAGGACGAGCGCACTGGAAAAAAGCGCTAAAAATTCAATTGAAAGGGGAGGGGAGGGGATGTGAGGGGTACTGGTACAGGGGTGGGGGGCTGGGAAAGGGGTGTGGGAGGTGCTGCTGCTCTGCTGTGATCACAGGAGTCACACAGCAGACAGATGCAGCACAGCACAGATCACAAGACGATTTCACAGCAAAGGAGGGCAGGAGATCGCAGGGATGATCGCACTGGCCACCAATGGATTCTCTCTCTCAGGTGACACAGAGGGGCTGGAGAACTGCTCTGCATGCCAAATCTGAGGTAAAGATGGCGTGCAGGGCGGTGATCCCTATTTTAGATTAACCCCTTTGGTGCTGATTGGCTAGAAACTATTGTTCAGCCAATCAGCGCCGAAGGGGTTAATCAAGTGAGGTGACGTGGCGATCACCCCACCCACTGTGATGGCTGTGATTGGTGCTGCGTCACACAGCACAGACCACAGCCTGTCACATGCTTTTTTTCCAATAACTTTATTGGTAACATTGCTGTGATTGGCTGGTGAGAGTTCACCAGTCAATCACAGCGATCGCCGATGCGGGGGGCCCCCCATGGTGAGGTGCCGGGATGGTCTGCTGTAAGGAACAGCAGCCATCCTAACCGGATCACCACGCGATGCGATGGAAATAGCAGCACCGTACTAGTACTGCGGTTTGCAGGAACACAGTTCCCGCAGAGCAGTATTAGTATGGTGCACGTCGGGAAGGGGTTAAAAAAATAATATGTAACTAATAGCGCATGTTTGATTTAAAAAAAAAAAAAGTATTTTTCATGCCAGAAAAACACTGTTTGAAAGAGCCCTATAAAAGCAAAAAATAGCAATACATCCTGATGACTGGTTAGTATAATCAAAACATATTCTGCATTTAAAATAGATAAAATCCAATTTATCACTTAGAAAAATGCCATGTTATCTGTGAGTTAAGAAGCAAAATTCACTTGTATAAAGTTATGTAAAAACTATGCATTTTTGCAGCTGTCCTGCATTTTTGCAGCTGTCCTGCATTTTTGCAGCTGTCCTGCATAACTGCTGCATTATTTGCCAAGAAGAAAGCAAGTGACCACAAAACAGGAGAGTTCAAATCCTTATACCTAGATATACCGGTAGTTAACTATATGATCATGATTTATAGGTTTCCAGAAACATTAAGCTTAGAATTGGAAAATAAAATCATAGGAATAGCAGATTGCCATCCACTATGTTATTCATTCCTTTCTACATTTCTATAAAAGTGATAATTGCTCCTGTGTTTCAGAAAGACTTTTTATTGTGCTGTTTAGAAATGGGTGGTAATTAATGCAAAAATGTTTAAGTGCATTCTGTTAAAATTCACAGACAATGTGGCAAGTGCCCACATTCTGTCTCTGTCTCAGTCTCTCCCACTCCATCTTATAATGTCAGTAAAATATAGCAGAAACAAAAAAAGCCAGCACAATTGTGCTGGTGATAGGAAAACAATAAGTGGCTGCTTGTTATATGTACAACATTAGAGAGCGGAGTCAGTGTTCTCATACTTCAGCTCTTTTCTTTACTAAATAATAGCGCAAGCTTTTATCAGCTCTCCTGGTACATCTGCTTTGTAGTCTAGCACGTTTGAAGGCACAAAATACATAGTAACTATTGAAGCAGTGCACTAATTTTAAGTATTACTTTCCTGGATTTAGATTTTGATCCTCAGTATATTTTAGATCAGAAATTACAATTGAATGGACATTGTTGAAAAGATTTTTGTGAGCACATAATATAATTTGTATAGATCAAAAATAGGAAAATAAAACAATTCTTAAAGGGAATCTGTCACCAGGTTTTTGCCACCTAATCAGAGCACTATGATGTAGGAAAAGAGACCATGATTCCACCAATGTGTCACTTACTAGGTTGCTTGCTGTAACGATAAAATTAGTGTTTTTTCTGCAGCAGATCTACTAGTTCTCTGAATGCTGAGCTCTGTATAACCCACCCACATCACTGATTGGCAGCTTTCTATTTACACAGTGCATAGGCAGAAAGATGCAAATCAATGGTGGGGGCGTGGTTATACAGAGTTCACGAAAATGCAGTACTACATTGCTGCAGCTTTACTAGTCCTGGAAATGATTATCTCCTGCTTATAAAAAGTGTTTTATAAAAATTACAGCAAGTAGCCCAGGCAGCAAAAGCTTGGTGACTGTGAGCATTATTCATTTATCAATCCTTCATTTTGGTTATTCTACATGCATCTCTTTGCTTGCAAAATGGTGTCTATGTTAAGATAAGGGGGTCTCAGGAATTTCTTTGCCTTAGAGACTTAGAGAAACAGGGGAAGTGAAAGTAAAGAAAGTAGAGCCATATCTAGACCCTAAAGCTGGGTGTCGATAGTGTTAACTTTAGCGAATTAGATGTAGGCATGCTAATGCCAGTGGATCGCCCCCATGGGGCTGGGGGTACTCGGTACTGGGTCATGTGGTTCACAGGGGGATGTCACGGTGGCTGACCTGGTCCGTGGCCCTGGGACGTCCGTGTAAAAGGGAAAGGTCTTTAAAGGGATAAAGTTTGTGTTCGTGACACCACCTGTGGTATTCGGTCAGGGTGACCGACGCTGCTTTAAGGGGTCCGCTGGGGTGATGTTATGGCAGCTAGATGGTATACCTTCCCACAGGTGAAGTGTATCCCCAGGGCTTCCCGGTGTGTAGATGGTGGTATTGTGAGAGGCGCAGAGAGAAGAATGAGGACACAGGATTGCAGTCTCTTTACCTTGTTTACTGTTGGTTTCAGCAGCCACAGTCCAGGACACCAGATCACAGGGCAGGCAGAGTCCGGCTGGTTTGGAGACAAGTCCAGAGTCCCCTTGTCCATGTGGAAATCAGTAGCCTTCCATTGCGCTGCAGTGGTGTAGTTCCTTACTGCCTAAGGCTTCACATAAGGTCCTCACAGATGTAATGTCTCTCTCTCTGTCCCCCATATAGGATAGGACAAACCCGTATGACTGGTAGCTTGAGGCTGTTTGTAGGGACTCTAGCATGCCCCGGCCTCTGAGGGGTGCCACCGTGCCTCCTGGGTGTAGGTGCGGACAGGTAACCTGCAATTAGCTGTCCTGCCGGTCTCTGTAGTAAAGCATAAAGGTCCTTACTCCCTCGGTGTGCCGGCTACCAGGATTCTGCGCTTCAGAAGGAGGCAGCCTGTGTAGGGCTGGTCCCCTTCTGGTATCCTCTCCTTTGCTCTGACTTCCTTCACGCTCTCTGCAACACAGTTCTGCCTTCGATGTCTCTTCCCAGGAGCTGTAGCATTTTAGGCTACACGGCTCCTCTCCTTCCTTTCCGTCTGTCTCTCTGACAGGAACTGAACCCCTTACCCTCCAGATCAGGATGTTCTTATAGGGGAGTTCACCTTAAACAGGCTTAGAGCTCCCCCTTCTGGTCTGGAGTGTGAACATGTTGCATGCATTGTGCAACCTGACAAAGAGTTCTCCTTCATTGCCTCCAAACGTAGCATCACTCTCCCCGAGAGGAAAGCAATACCACTGCGACGACCAGGACCTTGGGGCGCCGCACCAGTATATATGTACGAGCGTAGAGATAAGCTGAGCCACTTATATTGTTACAATGTATGGCCACCAAAGGCCTATATAAACCTTGACCAAAGATGTAATAAAAGAGTTCTGTTGTGATACAAAGCATGTCAGCGTGTTTCTTTCTCTTTGTACATGTATTTGGATCTTAGGCCTCTTTCACACTTCCGTCTTTTGTCTCACGTCGAAATCCGTCGAGTTTTCAAAAGACAGGATCCTACAAATTTTTCTGCAGGATCCTGTTTTTTCCCCATAGACTTGTATTAGCGACGGATTGTGACGGATGGCCATCCGTTTCATCCGTTGTGCACTGGATCCGTCGTAAAATAGCGGTCCGTCGTGCAGAGAAAACGTTCAGAGGAACGTTTTTTGTGCACGTCGGAAAATCGGTCAGCGACGGGTCCTGCGCTGTCCGTCATCGGGTATAATGGAAGCCTATGGATGCAGGATCCGTCGCTGACCATCACACACAGGAATCCAGGGACGTATCCTGTTTTTTCACTCTGAGCATGCCCGGAAGGATTTGAAGTCCGGGGGAAAAAAAATCTCAATCTCTCTCTCTCTTTCTCCTCCAGAACCTTATATTATAAAATTCGGCCAAGAACTCAGTCGACGCATCCGTCATAATACTGGATGCGTCACACATATTTTACTCTATTTTTAGAGCGTCCGTCGACACGTCATTTCACTGCATTCAGAACATCCCACAATGCATAGTGATGACAGTGACAGAGTTTCTTTAGTATGTTATATGGAAGCATAGCAGTTTTCACTCACAACCACCTGGCGCAACCATTGCAATTAACAGTTAACTTTTTTATTAGTCTGTGGGGATGCGTACATAAAAAAAAAAATCTATTTTAGCAATACCCATCCTTCGCAGGTCCAGTACAGGGAGTGGTCTGGTACTTTCTTGATAGACCTGGAGTTGCAGCCCCCAGCTGTGAGCTTTGCCTGGTTGGTTCAAGAAAATAGGGTGGAACCCACATCGGGTTTTTCATTCATTTATTTCATTATTTCGCTGGCGGCGGCTGAGGAATACCCTGATCATCCGCTCCTGCTTTCACTGTTATTAGCGGCAGAAGGTGTCTGATGATGGGAGTAAGAGTCCCAAAAGCCCCCACCTGCTGTCATTATTCGGACTTTAATATAATTCTCATCATTCTCCTCTGCTTGCTCAAATCGCCGGCAGAGCAGGGGAGAATGATGAGAGCCGTCTTAAGCACCCGCCGCCGGGGAACAGCACTTACTGTAGCACTTCTTCCCCGGCGGCCAACGATTGCCACATATGTGCTGCATGTATTACACACACGGACACACAGACACGGCTATCTTCGATACCGGTTTTTCCGGTACTGGAAATAAACGGACGTGTGAAACCAGCCTTAAAATCATTTTCACTCTACATAAAAGGTGCAAAGACAATGATTACCGTAATTATTATTATTATTTATTTATATAGCACCATTAACCCCTTAACGACTGCTGATACGCCTTTTAACGGTGGTAGCTAAGGGTACTTAAACCACAGCGCCGTTAGCTGTACAAAAAGTGTATAGTGCCCCCCATGATTCAGGCCGGTTTTTACCGACCCCCGGGTTGTGATCGCTGGTATTAACCTTTAACCGGCGACCACAAAAAAAAAGAAAAGTCTGCAGTGCCATTTAATTTCTCTGACCTCCGATGTGATCGCACATCAGAGGACAGAGAAATGGGGTCACCAATCCCCCCCGGTACCTCCCGGTGCTGCCCTGCCGGGGGTAGCTGAGACCCCCCAAAGAACATGATCCGGGTCAGTTTCTACTGACCCCCGGGTTGTGATCGCCGGTATTAACAGTATACCAGCGATCGCAAAAAAAGTCTGCTGTGCCATTTAATTTCTCTGTCCTCCGATGTGATCACACATCTGAGGACAGAGAAATAGGGTGCCCGATACTTACCAGTGTCTCCCGATGCCCCTCGGCCCTCTTGCTTCCCCCAATGGGTGCCGCCATCTTTTTCTGGGAAGAAAATGCGCATGCGCCCGCCGAGATCTGCCGGCCGGCACCTGGCAACAAAAGGAAAATTTTTCCTATTGGTTCATTTTGGTCACTGTGAGGCCCTATCACAGTGATCAAAATAAAAAAAATTGTAAATTAACTTCATTATCACCCCCTAGATATGAAAAAATAATAAAATAAAGAAAATGTATTTATTTCCATTTATCAATTAGGGCTAGAGTTGGGCTAAAGTGAGTTGGGCTAAAGTTGGGGTTGGGACTAAAGTTAGGGTTAGGGTTGGAGCTAAAGCTAGGGTTAGGGTTGGGGCCAAAGTTAGGGTTAAAGTTAGGGTTGGGGCTAAAGTTAGGGTTAGGACTAAACTTAGAGTTGGGGCTAAAGATATTGTTAGAGTTGGGATTAGGGTTTGGATTAGGGTTAGGGTTGAGATTAGGGTTAGGGTTGGGATTAGGTTTAGGTTTGGGATTAGGGTTAGGTTTGGGATTAGGGGTGTGTTGGGGTTAGGGTTGTGATTAGGATTATAGATAGGGTTGGGATTAGGGTTAGGGGTGTGCTGGGGTTAGTATTGTGGGGTTTCCACTGTTTAGGTACATCAGGGGGTCTCCAAAAGCGACATGGAGCCACCATCGATTCCAGCCAATTTTGCATTAATTGGGGCATCAGGGTACTCAGGACAAATTGGACAACAACTTTTCGGGTCCAGCTTCTCCTGCTAGCCTTGGGAAAATAAAAAAATTGGGGGCTAAAAAACTAATTTTTGTGGAAAAAAATGATTTTTTTTATTTTCACGGCTCTGCATTATCAACTTCTGTGAAGCACTTGGGCATTCAAAGTGCTCACCACACATCTAGATAAGCTCCTTGGGGGGATCTAGCTTCCAAAATGGGGTCACTTGTCGGGGGTTTCTACTGTTTAGGCACATCAAGGGCTCTGCAAACGCAACATGATGCCCGCAGACCATTCCATCAAAGTATGCATTCCAAAACATCACTACTTTCCTTCCGAGCCCCGACGTGTGTCCATACAGTAGCTTTCTCCCACATATGGGGTATCAGCATACTCAGGACAAATTGGACAACAACTTATGGGGTCCAATTTCTCCTGTTTCCCTTGAAAAAATAAAAAATTGGGGGCTAAAAAATCATTCTTGTTGAAAAAAAAATATTTTTTATTTTCACGGCTCTGCATTATAAACTTCTGTGAAGCACTTGGGCGTTGAAAGTGCTCACCACACATCTAGATAAGCTCCTATGGGGGTCTAGTTTCCAAAATGGTGTCACTTGTGCGGGGGTTTCCACTGTTTAGGCACATCAGGGGCTCTCCAAACAGGACATGGCGTCTGATCTCAATTCCAGCCAATTCTGCATTGAAAAAGTCAAACAGCGCTCCTTCCCTTCCGAGCTCTGCCGTGCGCCCAAACAGTGGTTTATCCCCACATGTGGGGTATCAGCGTACTCAGGACAAATTGCACAACAATGTTTGTGGCCTAACTTCTCCTGCTACCCTTGTGAAAATAAAAATTTGGGGGTGAAAAGAACATTTTTGTGGAAAAAATAAGATTTTTTATTTTCACAGCTCTACATTACAAACTTCTGTGAAGCACTTGGGGAATCAAAGTGCTCATCACACATCTAGATAAGTTCTTTAATGGGTATAGTTTCCAAAATAGTGTCACTTGTGGGGTTTTTTCTCTGTTTAGGCACATCAGGGGCTCCCCAAAAGAGACATGGCGTCTGATCTCAATTACAGCCAATTCTGCATTGAAAAAGTCAAACGGCACGCCTTCTCTTCCAAGCTCTGACGTGTGCCCAAATAGTGGTTTACCCCCCCATATGGGGTATCAGCGTATTCAGGAGAAATTGCACAACAAATTTTGTGGTTCATTTTCTCTTATTACACTTGTGAAAATTAAAAAAAGTTGGTTCTGAAGTAAAATGTTCGTAAAAAAAAAGTTAAATGTTAATTTTTTCCTTCCACATTTCTTCAGTTCCTGTGAAGCACGTAAAGGGTTAATAAACTTCTTGAATGTGGTTTTGAGCACTTTGAGGGGTGTAGTATTTAGAATGGTGTCACTTTTGGGCATTTTCTGTCTTGTACACTCCTCAAAGTGACTTTAAATGTGAGATGGTACCTAAAAAAAAAAGGATTTGTAAATTTTGTTGTAAAAATGAGAAATCGCTGGTCAACTTTTAACCCTTATAACTTCCTAACAAAACGAATTTTTGGTTCCAAAATTGTGCTGATGTAATGTAAACATGATGTCAATTACAAGCCTCTCTCATCTTTTTAAGTGGGAGGACTTGCACAATTGGTGGCTGACTAAATACTTTTTTTCCCCACTGTAAGTGATTAGGCAACTTTATTCTTCGGGCCGTTACGATTACAGCGATACCAAATTTGTATCAGGTTTTTATGTTTGGCTGCTGTCACACACTAAAAGACGCTTTATATTGCGAAAACTAGTTTTTCCATCACCATATTTTGAGAGCTATTATTTTTCCATATTTTGGCCGACAGAGTCATGTTATGACTTGTGTTTTGCAGGACGAGCTGAAGTTTTTATTGGTAACATTTTTGGACACATGACATTTTTTGATAGATTTTTATTCTGATTTTTGTGAGACAGAATGAACAAAAACCAGCAATTCAGGAATTGCTTTTTGCTTTTTTTTTTTTATACTGTTCCACATGTGGTAAAACTGATAAGGCAGCTTTATTCTTCGGGTCAGTAAAATTACAGTGATACCCCATTTGTATTGTTATTTTATGTTTTGGTGCTTTTACACAATAAAAACTATTTTGTAGAAAAAAAAATTATTTTTGCATCGCTTTATTCTGAGAACTATAACTTTTTTATTTTCTGCTGATGGAGCTGTATGGTGGCTTGTTTTTTGCAGGACAAGATGACGTTTTAAGCGGTACTCTTTTTTAACCCCTTCCCGACCCATGACGCCTATGTGGCGTCATGGAATGATCGCATCCCTGCAGATCGGGTGAAAGGGTTAACTCCTATTTTACCCGATCTGCAGGGAGAGGGGGAGTTGTACTTCAGCCTAGGGGGGGTGGCTTTGCCCCCACGTGGCTACGATCGCTCTGATTGGCTGTTGAAAGTGCAACAGCCAATCAGAGCAATTTGCAATATTTCACCTATGAAAATGGTGAAATATTGCAATCCAGCCATGGCCGATGCTGCAATAGCATCTGCCATGGCTGGAAATCATGTTCTGGCCCCCCCCACCGCCCCCGATCTCCTCCCCAGTCCTCCGTTCTGTCCGGTACCCCCCTCCGTCCCCCTGTTCGCTCCCCCATGCTCCTGTCCGCTCCCCCGTGCTCCTGTCCGCTCCCCCCGTCCTCTGATCCCCCCCCCCTGTGCTCCGATCCACCCCCCCACCACCCCCTCATACTTACCGAGCCTCCCGAAGTCGGTCCGTCTTCTCCCTGGGCGCCGCCATCTTCCAAGATGGCGGGCGCATGCTCAGTGCGCCCGCCGAATCTGCCGGCTGGCAGATTCGTTACAAGTACATTTTGATCGCTGTGGTAGGTTCTATCACAGCGATCAAAATAAAAAAGATAATAAATAAACCCCCCCTTTATCACCCCCATAGGTAGGGACAATAATAAAATAAAGAAAATATTTTTTTTTCTTTTTCCACTAGGGTTAGGGTTAGAACTAGGGTTAGAACTAGGGGTAGGGTTAGGGTTAGGGGTAGGGTTAGGGTTATGGCATGTGCACACAGTGCGGATTTGGCTGCGGATCCGCAGCGGATTGGCCGCGGATCCGCAGCGGATTGGCCGCGGATCCGCAGCGGATTGGCCGCGGATCCGCAGCGGATTGGCCGCTGCGAATTCGTAGCAGTTTTACATCAGGTTTACAGTACCATGTACACCTATGGAAAACCAAATCCGCTGTGCCCATGGTGCGGAAAATTCCGTGCAGAAACGCTGGGTTGTATTTTCCGCAGCATGTCAATTCTTTGTGCAGATTCCGCAGCGTTTTACACCTGTTCCTCAATAGGAATCCGCAGGTGAAATCCGCACAAAAAAAACACTGGAAATCTGCTGTAAATCCGCAGGTAAAACGCAGTGCCTTTTACCTGCAGATTTTTCAAAAATCGTGCGTAAAAATCTCACACGAATCCGCAACGTGGGCACATAGCCTTAGAGTTAGGGTTGGAATTAGAGTTAGGGTTGGAATTAGGGCTAGGGTTAGAAATAGGGTTAAGATTAGGCTTGTGGTTAGGGTTACGGATAGGGTTAGGCGTGTGTTGGGGTTACAGTTGTGGTTAGGGTTGGGATTAGGGTTAGGGTTGGGATTAGGGTTAGGATTAGGATTGGAATTAGGGTTACGGGTGTGTTGGGGTTAGGGTTGTGGTTAGGGGTGTGTTGGGGTTAGGGTTGTGATTAGTGTTATGGCTACAGTTGGGATTAGGATTAGGGGTGTGTTGGGGTTAGTGTTGAAGTTAGAATTGAGGGGTTTCCACTGTTTAGGCACATCAGGGGTCTCCAAACGCAACATGGCGCCACCATTGATTCCAGCCAATCTTGCGTTCAAAAAGTCAAATGGTGCTCCCTCCCTTCCAAGCCCCGACGTGCGCCCAAACAGTGGTTTACCCCCACATTTGGGGTACCAGCGTACTCAGGACAAACTGGGCAACAACTGTTGGGGTCCAATTTCTCCTGATACCCTTGCAAAAATAAAAAATTACTTGCTAAAACATAATTTTTGAGGAAAGAACAATTATTTTTTATTTTCACGGCTCTGCGTTATAAACTTCTGTGAAGCACTTGGGGGTTGAACGTGCTCACCACACATCTAGATAAGTTCCTTGGGGGGTCTAGTTTCCAAAATGGGGTCACTTGTGGGGTGTTTCTACTGTTTAGGCACATCAGGGGCTCTGCAAATGCAATGTGACGCCCGCAGACCATTCCATCAAAGTCTGCATTTCAAATGTCACTACTTCCCTTCCGAGCCCTGTCGTGTGCCCAAACAGTGGTTTACCCCCACATATGGGGTATCAGCGTGCTCACAACAAACTGGGCAACAAATATTGGGGTCCAATTTCTCCTGTTACCCTTGTGAAAATAAAAAATTGCTTGCTAAAACATCTTTTCTGAGGAAAGAAAAATGATTTTTTATTTTCACGGCTCTGCATTGTAAACGTCTGTGAAGCACTTGGGGGTTGAACGTGCTCACCACACATCTAGATAAGTTCCTTGGGGGGTCTAGTTTCCAAAATGGGGTCACTTGTGGGGGGTTTCTACTGTTTAGGCATATCAGGGGCTCTGCAAACGTAACATGATGCCCGCAGACCATTCCATCAAAGTCTGCATTT
This sequence comes from Ranitomeya variabilis, assembly GCF_051348905.1. Lineage (NCBI taxonomy): Eukaryota > Metazoa > Chordata > Amphibia > Anura > Dendrobatidae > Ranitomeya > Ranitomeya variabilis. Next base: position 334,311,827 of record NC_135236.1, read on the forward strand.
CAAAACGTCACTACTTCCCTTCCGAGCCCCGGCATGTGCCCAAACAGTGGTGTACCCCCACATATGGGGTATCAGCGTACTCAGGAGAAACTGGAAAACAACTTTTGGGGTCAAATTTCTCCTGTTACCCTTGCAAAAATAAAAAATTCTGGGCTAAAAAAATATTTTTGAGGAAAGGAAACACATTTATTAATTTCACGGCTCTGCGTTATAAACTTCTGTGAAGCACTTGGGGGTTCAAAGTGCTCACCACACATCTAGATAAGTTCCCTTGGGGGTCTAGTTTCAAAAATGGAGTCACTTGTGGGGAGTTCCTACTGTTTAAGCACATCAGGGGCTCTGCAAACGCAACCTGACGCCCGCAGAGCATTCCATCAAAGTCTGCATTTTAAAACGTCACTACTTCCCTTCCAAACCCCGACGTGTGCCAAAACAGTGGTTTACCCCCACATATGGGGTATCAGCGTACTCAGGAGAAACTGGACAACTTTTGGGGTCCAATTTCTCCTGTTACCCTTGGGAAAATAAAAAAATGTGGGCTAAAAAATCATTTTTGAGAAAAGAAAAATTATTTTTTATTTTCATGGCTCTGCGTTATAAACTTCTGTGAAGCACTTGGGGGTTCAAAGTGCTCACCACACATCTAGATTAGTTCCTTCGGAGGTCTAGTTTCCAAAATGGGGTCACTTGTGCGGGAGCTCCAATGTTTAGGCACACAGGGGCTCTCCAAACGCGACATGGTGTCCGCTAATGATTGGAGCTAATTTTCCATTCAAAAAGCCAAATGGCGTGCCTTCCCTTCCGAGCCCTGCGGTGTGCCCAAACAGTGGTTTACCCCCACATATGGGGTATCATCGTACTCAGGACAAACTGGACAACAACATTTGGGGTCCAATTTCTCCTATTACCCTTGGGAAAATAAAAAATTCTGGGCTAAAAATCATTTTTGAGGAAAGAAAAATTATTTTTTATTTTTACGGCTCTGCGTTATAAACTTCTGTAAAGCACCTGGGGGTTATAAGTGCTCACTATGCATCTAGATAAGTTCCTTGGGGGGTCTAGTTTCCAAAATGGGGTCACTTGTAGGGGAGCTCCAATGTTAGGCACACAGGGGCTCTCCAAACGCGACATGGTGTCCGCTAATGATTGGAGCTAATTTTCCATTCAAAAAGTCAAATGGCACGCCTCCCCTTCCGAGCCTTGCCGTGCACCCAAACAGTGGTTTACCCCCACATATGAGGTATCGGCGTACTCAGGAGAAATTGCCCAACAAATTTTAGGATCCATTTTATCCTGTTGCCCATGTGAAAATGAAAAAATTGAGGCTAAAAGAAATTTTGTGTGAAAAAAAAGTACTTTTTCATTTTTACGGATCAATTTGTGAAGCACCTGAGAGTTTAAAGTGCTCACTATGCTTCTAGATAAGTTCCTTGGGGGGTCTAGTTTCCAAAATGGGGTCACTTGTGGGGGAGCTCCAATGTTTAGGCACACAGGGGCTCTCCAAACGTGACATGGTGTCTGCTAGCGATGGAGATAATTTTTCATTGAAAAAGTCAAATGGCGCTCCTTCCCTTCCGAGCCCTGCCGTGCACCCAAACAGTGGTTTACCCCCACATATGAGGTATCAGCGTACTCAGAACAAATTGGACAACAAAGTTCGTGGTCCAGTTTCTCCTTTTACCCTTGGGAAAATAAAAAAAAATTCGCTAAAAGATCATTTTTGTGACTAAAAAGTTAAATGTTCATTTTTTACTTCCATGTTGCTTCTGCTGCTGTGAAACACCTGAAGGGTTAATAAACTTCTTGAATGTGGTTTTGAGCACCTTGAGGGGTGCAGTTTTTAGAATGGTGTCACTTTGGGGTATTTTCAGCCACATAGAACCCTCAAACTGACTTCAAATGTGAGGTGGTCCCTAAAAAAAATGGTTTTGTAAATTTTGTTGTAAAAATGAGAAATCACTGGTCAAATTTTAACCCTTATAACTTCCTAGCAAAAAAAAAATTTGTTTCCAAAATTGTGCTGATGTAAAGTAGACATGTGGGAAATGTTATTTATTAACTATTTTGTGTCACATAACTCTGTAGTTTAACAGAATAAAAATTCAAAATGTGAAAATTGCGAAATTTTCTAAATTTTTGCCAAATTTCCATTTTTTTCACAAATAAACTCAGAAATTATCGACCTAAATTTACCACTAACATGAAGCCCAATATGTCACGAAAAAACAATCTCAGAAACGCTAGGATCCGTTGAAGCGTTCCTGAGTTATTACCTCATAAAGGGACACTGGTCAGAATTGCAAAAAACGGCAAGGTCATGAAGGGGTTAATTACATTCATTTTTTAAATCGCGTTTTACTGCACTTTTTTTTCTTTTTCGCTGGTACAATGATAAAGCATTGTTTTTTGCCTTGTTTTTTTTTTTTTTTACGGTGTTCACTGAAGGGATTAATTAGTGGGACAGTTTTATAGGCCGGGTCGTTACAGACGCAGCGATACCAAATATGTGTACTTTTATTGTTTATTTTTTTATTCACATAAATAAATGTATTTATTGGAAAAATATTTGTTTCTTTTATTTTTTTTTTTTTATATGGGGAGTTAAAAAAATATATTTTTACACTTTTAAATTTTTTTGTCTACTTTTTACATTGTCCCATCCTGGGACATCACTGTATAGTGTCAGATCACTGATCTGATACTCTGCACTAAAAATCAAACAAATAGCCCCAACCTGGAAGGATGCTAATAAGAACAAATTCAATGAAAAAACACTAATTATAGTTACATATAGCATCCATGCCAGTAAGTAATATGCATCTGTTCTACGCTAAATGGATAACATCATATAGCAACTGAAGCGTAAGTTGAACAAGGAATATAAACACTAAAGCGTGTATATGAACAAGAAATATAATAATCTTTATTGGAATAAAATACACATACAATTTTAAAAAAATATATAATACCCACAAGGAGTGTTTGGTAAATGAGCCAAGCTAAACAAAAATGGCACCAATCCTGAGCAGATGGTCTGGCAAGACCTAGTGATATATATATAGCATAATAAGTTGCTAAGAAGAAAATAATATATTAGGGAGTACACTCCAGGCTACACTGCTAGAGATAGATACATAAACCATAGTGGCGTATCAGAATAACCATGTATTAGGCATATAATAAACAGCAAAATAAGCCCGCTGTATTAGCAACAACCATAACAAAATTAAATAATAAGATCTTACGAGAGCTCAGAGGATGGTGCCACGACCCCTACGCGCGTTTCGGCGGCGTGCCTTCGTCAGGGGGAGTGGCATCATGCTCTAAACATCCTCCTTTTAAACTACAGTCAGCCAATGGTGGTAACTCTGTGCCCAGGAAGACAGGAAATGCGTTCACAGTGAAATGCATGCTGGTATGTGTAGTTCAGAATCTATGCATTCCCAGGTCGGCGCATGCGGCGCCAATATCCCCCAGAAGGGGGAGGGTACGCACCGCACGTCACCGAAGGTCAGCGACACGCCAGGCACAGGCCGCCAACCGCGCGGCCGCACACGGAAGGAGGCCCGGCCCAGCAACCCGCCCACCTCCAATGACGAGCGCCGCGATCAGACATGTCTCCAGGACACTAGTGCGCCTGCGCATAGATTCTGAACGAAAGCGGTAATTCCTAATGTTAACCGCAGGTATACAGAGAACAATATGGAATAGGAAAATGGTCTTGTATTATAGCAGCCGTACATCACTAAAATGGTACAAAAAGGGCAAACACAGAATTAAAAACGCACATAGATAATAATAAATAGTATGATAACCATATTGTAGGAACACAAAAATTATGATTGATAAAGAGAAGATTTTATAATATAAGCCCAAATAATGTGATACCATATAGTATGGTCAAAAATATGAACATACATAATTTACTAAATATAAAAATAATAACACTAAAGAAATATTTAAATATGGGTCAAAAATTGACCAAAAATACCTAAAATTTAAAATGTGAAAAAACCCAAACACATCTATAAAAATACAATAAAGTGATCAGTGAATAAGCCCAAAAGGGCAGAAGCTATTTAAACCTCCTATACTAATAAGTGCTCATAAAAGTATGAGTGCAATGACCATTACACATATGCCTCTACTCCACTGGAGGCGTTGCTGAAAGTGCACAGTGACAACAACAAACAAAAATGAACCATACAATATACATTATCAAAAAAGTTTTTTAAAATGCAAATACTTTTAATTCCCTTTCATTTCCAAATACCTAGATGGGGTTTTAAACTAAGCGGGCATATATATGTCCACATTAGTATAGCCATAGTCCATATATTTATACCCCATCACAGAAAATTTCAACACAAATTTTCTGTGATGGGGTATAAATATATGGACTATGGCTATACTAATGTGGACATATATATGCCCGCTTAGTTTAAAACCCCATCTAGGTATTTGGAAATGAAAGGGAATTAAAAGTATTTGCATTTTAAAAAACTTTTTTGATAATGTATATTGTATGGTTCATTTTTGTTTTTTGTTGTTGTCACTGTGCACTTTCAGCAACGCCTCCAGTGGAGTAGAGGCATATGTGTAATGGTCATTGCACTCATACTTTTATGAGCACTTATTACGGTAGTATAGGAGGTTTAAATAGCTTCTGCCCTTTTGGGCTTATTCACTGATCACTTTATTGTATTTTTATAGATGTGTTTGGGTTTTTTCACATTTTAAATTTTAGGTATTTTTGGTCAATTTTTGACCCATATTTAAATATTTCTTTAGTGTTATTATTTTTATATTTAGTAAATTATGTATGTTCATATTTTTGACCATACTATATGGTATCACATTATTTGGGCTTATATTATAAAATCGTCTCTTTATCAATCATAATTTTTGTGTTCCTACAATATGGTTATCATACTATTTATTATTATCTATGTGAATTTTTAATTCTGTGTTTGCCCTTTTTGTACCATTTTAGTGATGTACGGCTGCTATAATACAAGACCATTTTCCTATTCCATATTGTTCTCTGTATACCTGCGGTTAACATTAGGAATTACCGCTTTCGTTCAGAATCTATACGCAGGCGCACTGGTGTCCTGGAGACATGTCTGATCACAGCGCTTGTCATTGGAGGTGGGCGGGTTGCTGGGCCGGGCCTCCTTCCGTGTGCGGCCGCACGGTTGGCGGCCTGTGCCTGGCGCGTCGCTGACCTTCGGTGACGTGCGGTGCGTACTCTCCCCCTTGTGGGGATATTGGCGCCGCATGCGCCGACCTGGGAATGCATACAGATTCTGAACTACACATACCGGCATGCATTTCACTGTGAACGCATTTCCTGTGTTCCTGGGCACGGAGTTACCACCATTGGCTGACTGTAGTTTAAAAGGAGGATGTTTAGAGCATGATGCCACTCCCCCTGACGAAGGCACGCCGCCGAAACGCGCGTAGGGGTCGTGGCACCATCCTCTGAGCTCTGGTAAGATCTTATTATTTAATTTTGTTATGGTTGTTGCTAATACAGCGGGCTTATTTTGCTGTTTATTATATGCCTAATACATGGTTATTCTGATACGCCACTATGGTTTATGTATCTATCTCTAGCAGTGTAGCCTGGAGTGTACTCCCTAATATATTAGTTTCTTCTTAGCAACTTATTATGCTATATATATATATCACTAGGTCTTGCCAGACCATCTGCTCAGGATTGGTGCCATTTTTGTTTAGCTTGGCTCATTTACCAAACACTCCTTGTGGGTATTATATATTTTTTTAAATTGTATGTGTATTTTATTCCAATAAAGATTATTATATTTCTTGTTCATATACACGCTTTAGTGTTTATATTCCTTGTTCAACTTACGCTTCAGTTGCTATATGATGTGATACTCTGCACTGCAGAGTATCACATCAGCATCTGACAGGCAGGGAAGGAGGCATGTCAGCGCCTGCTCTCGGCACTAGCTCACAAGCCACTTTCCCTGCAGGACCCCAAAGGAACCCACTGCCATCTTGTGGCCGGGGGTCTCCATGGAGACCATCAGAACAACGCAATGCGATGGAAGGGGTTAAAGAGTACCTAGGCTATCACATATTTGTGCCTGCCTTTTTGAAGTTGCCCATACACAACAGAGAGCTGTTGGTTGAACATCAGATAGGCCAATAACCTGACTCCACAACACACAGCAATTCTCAGAGAAGATTGCACTTTTAGCCACGTTTTAATGGATCGATAGTAAGCATGCCCAACCACCACTTTATTCATTCCCTATGGTTAGGGTTGAAATGGGCAATTATCTGTTAGGAAACATATGGTTGTGGCATTCAAGTAGATGTTACTAAATGGCATGTACGATGACACAATGTTTGTGCTCCTGGATACAGTTCAGGGGGAGTGGCATCATGCTCTAAACATCCTCCGTTTAAACTACAGTCAGCCAATGGTGGTAACTCTGTGCCCAGGAAGACAGGAAATGCATTCACAGTGAAATGCATGCTGGTATGTGTAGTTCAGAATCTATGCATTCCCAGGTCGGCGCATGCGGCGCCAATATCCCCCAGAAGGGGGAGGGTACGCACCGCACGTCACCGAAGGTCAGCGACACGCCAGGCACAGGCCGCCAACCGCGCGGCCGCACACGGAAGGAGGCCCGGCCCAGCAACCCGCCCACCTCCAATGACGAGCGCCGCGATCAGACATGTCTCCAGGACACTAGTGCGCCTGCGCATAGATTCTGAACGAAAGCGGTAATTCCTAATGTTAACCGCAGGTATACAGAGAACAATATGGAATAGGAAAATGGTCTTGTATTATAGCAGCCGTACATCACTAAAATGGTACAAAAAGGGCAAACACAGAATTAAAAACGCACATAGATAATAATAAATAGTATGATAACCATATTGTAGGAACACAAAAATTATGATTGATAAAGAGAAGATTTTATAATATAAGCCCAAATAATGTGATACCATATAGTATGGTCAAAAATATGAACATACATAATTTACTAAATATAAAAATAATAACACTAAAGAAATATTTAAATATGGGTCAAAAATTGACCAAAAATACCTAAAATTTAAAATGTGAAAAAACCCAAACACATCTATAAAAATACAATAAAGTGATCAGTGAATAAGCCCAAAAGGGCAGAAGCTATTTAAACCTCCTATACTAATAAGTGCTCATAAAAGTATGAGTGCAATGACCATTACACATATGCCTCTACTCCACTGGAGGCGTTGCTGAAAGTGCACAGTGACAACAACAAAAAACAAAAATGAACCATACAATATACATTATCAAAAAAGTTTTTTAAAATGCAAATACTTTTAATTCCCTTTCATTTCCAAATACCTAGATGGGGTTTTAAACTAAGCGGGCATATATATGTCCACATTAGTATAGCCATAGTCCATATATTTATACCCCATCACAGAAAATTTCAACACAAATTTTCTGTGATGGGGTATAAATATATGGACTATGGCTATACTAATGTGGACATATATATGCCCGCTTAGTTTAAAACCCCATCTAGGTATTTGGAAATGAAAGGGAATTAAAAGTATTTGCATTTTAAAAAACTTTTTTGATAATGTATATTGTATGGTTCATTTTTGTTTTTTGTTGTTGTCACTGTGCACTTTCAGCAACGCCTCCAGTGGAGTAGAGGCATATGTGTAATGGTCATTGCACTCATACTTTTATGAGCACTTATTACGGTAGTATAGGAGGTTTAAATAGCTTCTGCCCTTTTGGGCTTATTCACTGATCACTTTATTGTATTTTTATAGATGTGTTTGGGTTTTTTCACATTTTAAATTTTAGGTATTTTTGGTCAATTTTTGACCCATATTTAAATATTTCTTTAGTGTTATTATTTTTATATTTAGTAAATTATGTATGTTCATATTTTTGACCATACTATATGGTATCACATTATTTGGGCTTATATTATAAAATCTTCTCTTTATCAATCATAATTTTTGTGTTCCTACAATATGGTTATCATACTATTTATTATTATCTATGTGCATTTTTAATTCTGTGTTTGCCCTTTTTGTACCATTTTAGTGATGTACGGCTGCTATAATACAAGACCATTTTCCTATTCCATATTGTTCTCTGTATACCTGCGGTTAACATTAGGAATTACCGCTTTCGTTCAGAATCTATACGCAGGCGCACTGGTGTCCTGGAGACATGTCTGATCACAGCGCTTGTCATTGGAGGTGGGCGGGTTGCTGGGCCGGGCCTCCTTCCGTGTGCGGCCGCACGGTTGGCGGCCTGTGCCTGGCGCGTCGCTGACCTTCGGTGACGTGCGGTGCGTACTCTCCCCCTTGTGGGGATATTGGCGCCGCATGCGCCGACCTGGGAATGCATACAGATTCTGAACTACACATACCGGCATGCATTTCACTGTGAACGCATTTCCTGTGTTCCTGGGCACGGAGTTACCACCATTGGCTGACTGTAGTTTAAAAGGAGGATGTTTAGAGCATGATGCCACTCCCCCTGACGAAGGCACGCCGCCGAAACGCTCGTAGGGGTCGTGGCACCATCCTCTGAGCTCTGGTAAGATCTTATTATTTAATTTTGTTATGGTTGTTGCTAATACAGCGGGCTTATTTTGCTGTTTATTATATGCCTAATACATGGTTATTCTGATACGCCACTATGGTTTATGTATCTATCTCTAGCAGTGTAGCCTGGAGTGTACTCCCTAATATATTAGTTTCTTCTTAGCAACTTATTATGCTATATATATATATCACTAGGTCTTGCCAGACCATCTGCTCAGGATTGGTGCCATTTTTGTTTAGCTTGGCTCATTTACCAAACACTCCTTGTGGGTATTATATATTTTTTTTAAATTGTATGTGTATTTTATTCCAATAAAGATTATTATATTTCTTGTTCATATACACGCTTTAGTGTTTATATTCCTTGTTCAACTTACGCTTCAGTTGCTATATGATGTGATACTCTGCACTGCAGAGTATCACATCAGCATCTGACAGGCAGGGAAGGAGGCATGTCAGCGCCTGCTCTCGGCACTAGCTCACAAGCCACTTTCCCTGCAGGACCCCAAAGGAACCCACTGCCATCTTGTGGCCGGGGGTCTCCATGGAGACCATCAGAACAACGCAATGCGATGGAAGGGGTTAAAGAGTACCTAGGCTATCACATATTTGTGCCTGCCTTTTTGAAGTTGCCCATACACAACAGAGAGCTGTTGGTTGAACATCAGATAGGCCAATAACCTGACTCCACAACACACAGCAATTCTCAGAGAAGATTGCACTTTTAGCCACGTTTTAATGGATCGATAGTAAGCATGCCCAACCACCACTTTATTCATTCCCTATGGTTAGGGTTGAAATGGGCAATTATCTGTTAGGAAACATATGGTTGTGGCATTCAAGTAGATGTTACTAAATGGCATGTACGATGACACAATGTTTGTGCTCCTGGATACAGTTCATATCTTACCTTTCATAAAACCTTCAAAATGCTATGTAACTAAACTTTTCTAAAATTGCACCAGTCCTTGATATGCAAGGTTTTTCCTTTTTATTCTGCTGTGGATTGACTGGAGAGATGAATGGAAACATAGCAATGCATCAGCACTTTATCACATGCAGATAGCCAACAAACTAGTATTGTGGATCTTTTGGATAGATAACTTATATTTACTGGACAGTTGCCTTAAGGGATTAAAGGGAATCTACTAAAGTTATGCATGATCCCTTTTAAGAACTAGAGATCTTTATGCTGGAATAATGCATTACAAGGTCAGATTTACAAAGATCAAGTTTTCACATGTCTTTTTTTCTACCGTAAATGAATAGGAGAAACAAAAAAAGAGAAGTATAAAGGGATGCTCACACAATGGATTTTTCTCATGAAAAAACACAATGTGTATTTGCACTGGAATTCTTTAGAGAAATTGATGTTTGCACTGCCAGAGTTCACATGCAGATTTGGCCAATTAAATAGTGATGATACCAGTAAGCACAATGTTAAGAAGGTAAGCTGGCTTGGGCAATGATCTGTTAGTAAACATTTAGTCCTGGCATTAATGTGGATGCTACTATGGCATGTACCATGAGGAATCATTTGGTTCTCTCAATTCTAAATATTTTTCCTATCTATATCTTTCCTGTATCATTTGGTTCAGGCATTCATGTGGATGTTACAAAGGCACATACCACAAGTCTAAACATTGTTGCAGACTAAGTACACCTCTTCAGGATAGTGGATTTCCCTAAAGGCCACTGTGACGTCTATCAGCAGGCAATATACACTCCAAAATGTTTTCAGTAATGGCTTGAGGAACAGGACAAAAATTCCAAGTGCTGACATGGCCTTCAGGCCACTAAATCTCACTCTGATTGACCATCTGAAGAGTATGTTACAAAAATCATTGTGATCCATGGAGGTTCCACCTCGCAACTTGTAGAACCTAAAGAATCTGCTGCTAACTTTGTGGTTTCAAGTAGCATATGCCTCAGGTCAACTCCAGAAATTTTGTGGAGTCCATACCTCAACCTACTCCTGTTCTAGAAGCACAATGGGGTGCTACACAATGTTAACCAGGTAGATTTAATGTTATGACTGATTGGTGTATATACAGTTTTACACTTCTATTTTATTTCTACCACACATATGAAATACAAGAACAGGCAATGTTTGTGCTCCTGGATAAAGTTCATAGCTTACCTTTCACATAACCTTCAAGCTGCTATGTACCTTATTGTTTCCTAAAATTGCACTGTACTGCACCAGGCCTTGACATGCAAGCTTTTCCCTTTTTGCCCTGCTGTGCTTTGACTGGAGAGATGAATGAAAAGAGAGCAAAGTGTCTGCACTTCATCAGACGCAGGTGGCCAATAAACTGCTACTGTTGCCTGCCAGGAATAAACTCTGTCAAGGCCTCAAGACATTGTTTCATGTCCTTTCTGAGTGAAATAAGGTCACTGCATCCCTATAAGACATTCTATTATCTCTAAGGTACTACTTGTAACTCGACAAGTGGCATGTTTTATGGGGGTTGATTTAAAAGAGAAATTTCATCTTTTTATTTTTATGCCAAACAATGAAATATGTATAAGAAAGGTCAGGCTGCCTGCAGTATTTCAGAAGATTCATATTAAATTTGAATAAAAATATTCTACGTACTCCACAAACACAGACTCCACCTCTCATCTTATTTAGAGCAAAGCGAATTGAAAACACTTATAACACAACTGTTTATACCCCGTGCTGTATGCATTCCTAGAAAATGTGCACAAAACTATCTTTGCTTCTGATATGAATGAAAAAAGAAATTATAATGAAAGCAAATCTATTTATTCACATTAAATACACCTAACTACAGAGATCTTAGAAGAGGATCTTCAGAATAAAAAAGGCATACTTTAATAGATTTCTTAGACCTGAATAAGCTGGTGTACTCGCCAAAAAATACTATGCCATAATACCTGTATATGCTATTCAAAAGCTTCATACGTAATATTTAATTGATTTGATTAATCCAATTCTAGCTTTAGGAAGACACATAAAATGCAAAACTTGTAAAAAAATTATTATACAGATTTTACATACTGTCTTGCGTTTTCAAAATCAGTCTACAAGCCCCACCAAGTCTAAGAGATCTACCGTATATACTCGAGTATAAGCCGAGATTTTCAGCCCAAATTTTTGGGCTGAAAGTGCCCCTCTCGGCTTATACTCGAGTCACGGTCGGCGGTGGGGTCGGCGGGTGAGGGGGAGAGAGCGTGTCGCATACTCACCTAGTCCCGGCGCTCCTGGCGCTCCCCCTGCCCGTCACACTGTCTTCGGTGCCGCAGCTCTTCCCCTGTTCAGCGGTCACGTGGGACCGCTCATTAGAGAAATGAATATGGACTCCACTCCCATAGAGGTGGAGCCGCAAATTCATTTCTCTAATCAGCGGTGCCAGTGACCGCTGACAGAGGAAGAGCTGCGGCACCGAAGACAGTGTGACAGGCAGGGGGAGCGCCAGGAGCGCCGGGACTAGGTGAGTATTTTATATTCACCTGTCCACGTTCCACACGCCGGGCGCCGCTCCGTCTTCCCGTCCTCTTGCTCTGACTGTTCAGGTCAGAGGGTGCGATGACGCATATAGTGTGCACGCCGCCCTCTGCCTGATCAGTCAGTACAGAGAGACGCCGGGACGGGACGCTGAGGAGCTGCAAGCAAGAGAGGTGAGTATGTGTTTTTTTTTTTATTGCAGCAGCAGCGTTATATATGGCACAGATTTATATGGCACATCTATGGGGCAACGGTGCAGAGCACTATATATGGCACAGATTTATATGGCACATCTATGGGGCAACGGTGCAGAGCACTATATATGGCACAGATTTATATGGCACATCTATGGGGCAACGGTGCAGAGCATTATATATGGCACAGATTTATATGGCACATCTATGGGGCAACGGTGCAGAGCACTATATATGGCACAGATTTATATGGCACATTTATGGGGCAACGGTGCAGAGCACTATATATGGCACAGATTTATATGGCACATCTATAGGGCAACAATGAACAGTGCAGAGCATATATGGCACTGCTTTATAAGGAGCATCTATGGGGCAATAATGAACAGTGCAGAGCATATATGGCACTGCTTTATAAGGAGCATCTATGGGGCAATAATGAACAGTGCAGAGCATATATGGCACTGCTTTATAAGGAGCATCTATGGGGCAATAATGAACAGTGTAGAGCATATATGGCACTGCTTTATATGGAGCATCTATGGGGCAATAATGAACAGTGCAGAGCATATAAGGCACAGCTTAATAAGGAGCATCTATGGGGCCATAATGAACAGTGCAGAGCATATATGGCACTGCTTTATATGGAGCATCTATGGGGCCATAATGAACGGTGCAGAGCATTGTATATGGGGCATCTATGGGGCCATAATGAATGGTGCAGAGCAATGGCACAGCTTTATAAGGAGCATCTATGGGGCCATAATGAACGGTGCAGAGCATTCTATATGGCACAGCTATATATGGAGCATCTATGGGGCAATAATCAACGGTATGGAGCATTATATATGGCACAGCTTTATATGGAACCTCCTTTGGGGCAATAATGAACGGTATGGAGCATCTATTTTTATTTTTGAAATTCACCGGTAGCTGCTGTATTTTCCACCCTAGGCTTATACTCGAGTCATAAACACAAAGAGGAGAATATAGAGCAATGATTTATTCAAAAAATCCTTTAATATTTTAAATAGTACAAACTACAAATATCAATAGTAAATGGCTAAGACACAAGTGTCCTGATGTGGATCGGCGTCTCCTGGTCTCTTGGGCACGCTCCGGGTGCTTCGGTGCCCCGCGCGTGTGCACTTGGCCTGACGCCTTGATCCACTGTCAGGACCTGCCGGGCGCAGTGCGCATGCGCCGATAGCGCTACCTTCATTGGCCGCCGGTTATCATGTGACCGGGGCCAGGGGTTATTTTAAGGTCTTCTTAGCAACAACAAGTTATCCCCCTGAGGAAGTGGTCCTGTGCGGCCACGAAACGCGCGTTGGGGTTCTCTCCACGCCTGTCCCCCCACTCGGCTAGTGGTAAGTGTCATTATCTTTTCCATGCATTTAGTATAGGGCCTTTAGTATTGAGTCCCCACTTGGGTGGATTAGTCTGGTTGAGAGGTGCTATTATGCACCTTTTGTGCCTTTCCCTGCTGCTTTTACCCCCCGTTTAGGGGGAATGCATAGTGACTTACTGACCTGCCTCTATGCCGGTATTACATCTGGGGGAGTGCGGGTGATGGGGGCTTACATCAGTGTTCTCGGGCACTCACTTGTGTCTTAGCCACTTACTATTGATATTTGTAGTTTGTACTATTTAAAATGTTAAAGGATTTTTTGAATAAATCATTGCTCTATATTCTCCTCTTTGTGTTTATGATCCATTGGAGCTGATTTGGCGAGTTGGAGGTTTCATCGGGCGTGTTTTGTTCGCCAGACTCCATTTTTTTCGCTTGTATTATGTATGTGGGATTTTTGTTTTTATACTCGAGTCAATAAGTTTTCCCAGTTTTTTGTGGCAAAATTAGGGGGGTCGGCTTATACTCGGGTCGGCTTATACTCGAGTATATACGGTATTTAACAATTTATGAAGTTAGTACAGTCGTGACCAAAAGTTTTAAGACTGATACAAATTTTTCATGAAGCTTGCTGCTTCCGTTTTTTTAGATCTTTTAGTCAGAGGTTTCTGTGGTTAAGGACAATTATAAGCATTTCATAATTGTTTACATTGTATTGAGAAATACATGAAGTGTATGCAAAGACTCAATATTTACAGTGCTGTCCCTTATTTTTCAAGGCTTTTACAATTCGCCCTTGCTACTGGATATCTGCTTCAGGGCCAAATCATGACTGATAATAAGAAGTTTGTCATGGCTCACTTTCATTATTCGATCCGGTGACCATCGCTACTGGGTGACAGTCCTTTTTGTCTCTGTCCAAATACTGATGGTTTCTTTTCTCTTCCTATCACATTTTGAGATGGACTTTATATGTTTACCTTTCACTTACCTCAATTGTTAGCTATGTGTGAGAGTGTGAGCACAATCCTAAAGGTACCTTCACACTAAACGATATCGCTAGCGATCCGTGACGTTGCAGCGTCCTGGATAGCGATATCGTTGTGTTTGACGCAGCAGCGATCAGGATCCTGCTGTGATATCGCTGGTCGTTGAACAAAGTTCAGAACTTTATTTGGTCGTCAGACCGGCGTGTATCGTCGTGTTTGACACCAAAAGCAACGATACCAGCGATGTTTTACACTGGTAACCAGGGTAAACATCGGGTTACTAAGCGCAGGGCCGCGCTTAGTAACCCGATGTTTACCCTGGTTACCAGTGTAAAATGTAAAAAAAACAAACAGTACATACTCACCTTCGCGTCCCCCGGCGTCCGCTTCCCACACTGACTGAGCGCCGTAAAGTGAAAGTGAAAGTACAGCACAGCGGTGACGTCACCGCTCTGCTGTTAGGGCCGGCGCTCAGTCAGTGCATGAAGCGGACGCCGGGGGACGCGAATGTAAGTATGTACTGTTTGTTTTTTTTACATTTTACGCTGGTAACCAGGGTAAACATCGGGTTACTAAGCGCGGCCCTGCGCTTAGTAACCCGATGTTTACCCTGGTTACCCGGGGACCTCGGCATCGTTGGTCGCTGGAGAGCGGTCTGTGTGACAGCTCTCCAGCGATCAAACAGCGACGCTGCAGCGATCGGCATCGTTGTCGCTATCGCTGCAGCGTCGCTTAATGTGAAGGTACCTTAACACCATTCTAATCAGTGCTAGGAGTTTTTAGCAATTTCTTTGTTTATGTTTGGAGCACCATGTCAAAAGGCAAAATTGATCACTAAGTGGCTTGGTGAACAAAACGTGGAAACTTTGGATCCATGACCAGTAAACTTCCCAGATCTCAATTACAATGTAACATTGTGGTCAATCCAAAAAAGCGGATGGTCAAACACAGAAATTGTGATAAACTCAAAGCACTGATTAGGAAGAATAGGCTGCCATCAGCAAGGATTTGGCCAAGAAGCTGATATCCAGCCTGCCAGCGCAAATTGCAGAAGTCTTAAAAAGTGGGTCTCCACTGTAAATATTGAGTCTTGAGTACATAAACTTGCTATATTTGTCAATAAAAGTATAGAAACTTCTGAAATGCTTATAACTGTACTTTAGTAACCATAGGAACACCTGACTAAAAGATCTTAAAACACTGAAGCTGTAATCATTGCAAAAACCAAAATTTGTGTCAGTCTCAAACCATTTGACCAAGACTGTATTGTAATATTTGGTGCCAGATCCTTTTAGAGAGTCTGTTACCCAAATAGTCCTTTCTGTGCCTTTGGATCATCAATTTTTAAGTAAAATACTAAAAATATTTTAAACTGTAAGAGGGTTTATTTTTACTTTGTTTGAAGACAATGCACTTCTAAAATTGCAACTGTGTATCTGTGTATGTTGCAGTCTCAGCTCCTGAGATAGTTCCAGAAACCTGATCTCGGCATTGGACACCTTACGATTTACTAAAATGTCCTTTATAATTTAGAGAATTTACTTACATGAAGTTGACACATCCAGTTCCAGCTGGTGGAGCAATCCATACAAAGCTGAGGTTTGTTGTTGGCAGGTGGCTTACGTGTGAAGCCACCACACTGCACATGAACTGAGTTCCAAACTGGTGGTCCGACATTATACCTGAAAAAATATATCAGATGACCAGTGAGGCAGTTTTAATTACATTCATTGAAAAGCAAATTACAATAGACGTTTACATTAAAAAACGGAATGTGTAGGGGTAACAAATTTCTGGACAAATTACTGAATATTTTTTTAAATCCTAACTTCGGAAGCATGGATCAGTTGAGCATTAACTCATTATGGCCTGCTTTTTCACAGCAGTCTGTCATGTCTAGCTAGGATGTAGAGGGTAAATGTTCCTCACCTAGTCTTACAGTGCTATGGACAATGTATCCATACCCCGTGACCTATTCTACATTTTTTTACATTACACTCACAAAATTAAATGCAGTTTATTAGGACTGTATGTGATATAACAACACAAAATAGCAAGCATTTGTGAAGTGTAAAGGAAGGTATACACGGTTATCTAAATATTTTAAACATATTAGTCTTAAAATTGTGATGCACATTTGTATTCAGCCCCCTTGAGTCAATAAGTTGTAGGACCACCTTTCACTGCAATTAATGATCCAAGTCATTTGGGGTATGTCTCTACCAGCTTTGCATGTCTAGAGGCTGAAATTGTTGTCCATTCATTTTTACAAATTAGCTTTAGCTCAGTGAGATTGGATGTAGAACATCTGTGAACAGCAATATTCAAGTCTTGCCTGAGATTCACAATGGGATTTAGGTCTGGACTGTGACTGGGCCATTTAAACACATGAAAATGCTGGGATCTAAACCATTCCATTGTAGCTCTGGCAGCATGTTTAGGGCCATTGTCCTGCTGAAAGGTGAAGCTGTGCCCCAGGCTCACATCTTTTGCAGCCTCTTTCATGTTTTCCTCCAGAGTTGCCTTGTATTTAGCTCCACCTATCTTCCCTGCAACTCTGACCAGCTTCCCTGTCCCTGCTGAAAAAAGCATCACCATGGCATGAAGTTGCCACCACCATGTGTGACAGTGGGGATGGTGTATTCATGAAGATGTGCATTTAGTTTTTGGCCACACATTGTTTTGAATTTAGCCCAAAAGTTATATTCTGGTTTCATCTGACCAGAGCACCTTCTTCCACATGCTAACTGTATCCCCTAAATGGCTGTTTGCAAACTGCAAACAGGACTTCTCATTGCTTGCTTTTGAAAATGACTTTCGTTAGGACCCTCTTAAATAAAGGCCAGATTTGCGAAGTATACGATCAATAGCTGACTTGTGGACAGATTTTCACACCTAAGCTGTGGATCTTGCAGCTTCTCCAGAGGGACCATGGGCCTTTTGGCTGCTTCTCTAGTTAAAGCTCTCCTTGCTTGGGATGTCAGTTTATATACACTGCTGTAATGCTAATGTTGGCGTCCCTCTTCTTCCTCCCATCAGGTTCACCAACATACTCACTGCCACAGCATCTTTCTATCCTACAGCAGTTTCCTGCTCCTGGGACCATGCATGGCGCGCTAGTTTCCTGGCAGTGTGCTTAGTGCGTGCTCACTGCTTCTTAAAGGGGTAGCGAATGCAGCGCCCCAGAGTCCCGGTCGTTGCAGTAGTGTCATTCTTCCACCAGGGGGAGTGATGTTACGTCTGAAGGCAATAAAGGAGATCACTTTACCAGGTATCACAAACCACACAACACACTTCACACTCCAGGCCACCAGGGGGAGCTACGCTCCTATCTATTAGGGCACTCCTCACAATTAGGTAAAACTGGTGGTTTGGACAGGAAGTTAGGCAGAAGCGAGCTGGGCTTCACCCAGTGAGCTGCTATCTGAGCTCCTCTCAGGTAGTGGGTCCCTGACAGGGGTGGGATCCTGTCAGAGGCCTAGACAGAAGGCCACGGAGCTGCGCAGGTATCCGGTAGCCAGAACACCGAGGGAGTAAGGATCTCTACGCTTTACTTCAGAGACTGCAGGACAGTTAATTCCACATTAGCTGCCCGACCTTATACCCAGGAGGCACGGTGGCAACTTGTGGGGGCTGGGGCATGATAGAGTCCCTGTAAAAAACCTCAGGCCATCAGTCATACGGGTTTATCCTATCCTATCCATCAGGGGGACAGAGAGAAAGAGAAATAACATCTAGAACACCAACATCAGCAGTTGTGAGGACCTTACCAAGAAGCTCAGCAGGGAGGTACTACAACACCCAGGCGCTAGAGGAAGGCTACTGATTTCCACCTGGATAAGGGGACTCTGGATTTGCCTTCAGACCGGCCGGACTCTGCCTACCCTGTGGTCGGTACCCTGGACTGTGGATGCTGAAGCCTTCAGGAAAGGTAAAGAGACTGCAACCTTGTGTCCTCGTTCTTCACTGCGCCTTACACCACTCACCATCTACCATCTTCACTCTGGGAAGCCCTGGGGATACACTTCACCTGTGGGAAGGTATACCATCTAGCTGCCATTACATCACCCCAGCGGACCCCTAAGCAGCGTCGGTCACCCTGACCGAATACCACAGGTGGCATCACGAACATTATCCCTTTAAAGACCTTTCCCCCATTTACAACGGACGTTCCCTAGGGTCACGGACCGGGTCAGCCACCATGACATCCCCACCAAGAACCGAAGGACCCAGTACTGAGTACTCCACTGCCCTACACGGGGGCGATCCACGAACACTCTGCATCTGCTCCTATACTCAGAGAACACCTGAGCATGCTCGGAAATCTAGCTGCTAGTGAAGGAGCCACACTGTGAACTAGTCATACATCTGGTTACCCGGCAGCTTCTACCAGCCTGCTGACAGTGACTCACAACTCAAATCAATTTGATTCTTTTGTCCAAAAAAAAGAAAAGAAATGGATTCTTCTTGTTCTTGATGTGAAAAAGGAGTCCCTTTGTTTGGCAGTGATTCTGAGATTATTTTTTTTTCGTTACATGTTAGAGGTAAATTTTGGTCAATATGATTTGAGTTTATTAATGAAAATATCAAACATTTTAAAGAAAATTTTGCAGTTTTCAAACTTTAACCCCTTCACCCCCAAGGGTGGTTTGCACGTTAATGACCGGGCCAATTTTTATAATTCTGACCACTGTCCCTTTATGAGGTTATAACTCTGGAACGCTTCAACGGATCTTGGCGATTCTGACATTGTTTTCTCGTGACATATTGTACTTCATGATAGTGGTACAATTTCTTCGATATAACTTGCATTTATTTGTGAAAAAAACGAATATTTGGCGAAAATTTTGAAAATTTCGCAATTTTCCAACTTTGAATTTTCATGCCCTTAAATCACAGACATATGTCACGCAAAATACTTAATAAGTAACATTTCCCACATGTCTACTTTACATCAGCACAATTTTGGAACCAAAATTTTTTTTTGTGACGGAGTTATAAGGGTTAAAAGTTGACCAGCAATTTCTCATTTTTACAACACCATTTTTTTTTAGGGACCACATCTCATTTGAAGTCATTTTGAGGGGTCTATATGATAGAAAATACCCAAGTGTGACACCATTCTAAAAACTGCACCCCTCAAGGTACTCAAAACCACTTTCAAGAAGTTTATTAACCCTTCAGGTGTTTCACAGGAATTTTTGGAATGTTTAAATAAAAATAAAAATTTAACTTTTTTTCACACAAAATTTATTTCAGCTCCAATTTGTTTTATTTTACCAAGGGTAACAGGAGAACATAGACCCTAAAATTTGTTGTACAATTTGTCCTGAGTACGCTGATACCCCATATGTGGGGGTAAACCACTGTTTGGGCGCATGGCAGAGCTCGGAAGGAAAGGAGCGCCATTTGACTTTTCAATGCAAAATTGACTGGAATTGAGATGGGACGCCATGTTGCATTTGGAGAGCCCCTGATGTGCCTAAACATTGAAACCCCCCACAAGTGACACCATTTTGGAAAGTAGACCCCCTAAGGATCTTATCTAGATGTGTGGTGAGCACTTTGACCCAACAAGTGCTTCACAGAAGTTTATAATGCAGAGCCGTAAAAATAAAAAATCATATTTTTTCACAAAAATGATCTTTTCGCCCCCAATTTTTTATTTTCCCAAGGGTAAGAGAAGAAATTGGACCCCAAAAATTGTTGTGCAATTTGTCCTGAGTACGCTGATACCCTATATGTGGGTGTAAACCATTGTTTGGGCGCAGGGCAGAGCTCGGAAGGGAAGGAGCGCCATTTGACTTTTCAATGCAAAATTGACTGGAATTGAGATGGGACGCCATGTTGCGTTTGGAGAGCCCCTGATGTGCCTAAACATTGAAACCCCCCACAAGTGACACCATTTTGGAAAGTAGACCCCTTAAGGAACTTATCTAGATGTGTTTTGAGCACTTTGACCCAACAAGTGCTTCACAGAAGTTTATAACGCAGAGCCGTAAAAATAAAAAATCATATTTTTTCACAAAAATGATCTTTTCGCCCCCATTTTTTTATTTCCCCAAGGGTAAGAGAAGAAATTAGACCACAAAAGTTGTTGTGCAATTTGTCCTGAGTACGACGATACCCCATATGTGGGGGTAAACCACTGTTTGGGCGCATAGCAGAGCTCGGAAGGGAAGGAGCGCTATTTTACTTTTCAATGCAAAATTGACTGGAATTATGATGGGATGCCATGTTGCGTTTGGAGAGCCCCTGATGTGCCTAAACATTAAAAAACCCCACAAGTGACACCATTTTGGAAAGTAGACCCCCTAAGGAACTTATCTAGATGTGTTTTGATAGCTTTGAACCCCCAAGTGTTTCACTACAGTATATAACGCAGGGCCGTGAAAATAAAAATTCTTTTTTTTTTTCACAAAAATGATTTTTAGCCCCCAGTTTTGTATTTTCACAAGGGTATCAGGATAAATTGGACCCCAAACATTGTTGTCCAATTTGTCCTGAGTACGCTGATACCCATATGTGGGGGGGAACCACTGTTTGGGCGCATGACAGAGCTCGGAAGGGAAGGAGCGCCATTTGGAATGCAGACTTAAATGGATTGGTCTGCAGGCGTCACGTTGCATTTGCAGAGCCCCTGATGTACCCAAACAGTACAAACCCCCCACAAGTGACCCCATATTGGAAACTAGACCCCCAAGGAACGTATCTAGATGTGTTGTGAGAACTTTGAACCCCCAAGTGTTTCACTACAGTTTATAACGCAGAGCCGTGAAAATAAAAATTCTTTTTTTTTTCACAAAAATGATTTTTTTAGCCCCCAGTTTTGTATTTTCACAAGGGTATCAGGATAAATTGGACCCCAAAAGTTGTTGTTCAATTTGTCCTGAGTACGCTGATACCCCATATGTGGGGGGGAACCACTGTTTGGGCGCATGACAGAGCTCGGAAGGGAATGAGCGCCATTTGGAATGCAGACTTAAATGGATTGGTCTGCAGGCGTCACGTTGCATTTGCAGAGCCCCTGATGTACCCAAACAGTACAAACCCCCCACAAGTGACCCCATATCGGAAACTAGACCCCCCAAGTAACTTATCTAGATGTGTTGTGAGAACTTTGAACCCCCAAGTGTTTCACTACAGTTTACAACGCAGAGCCGTGAAAAAAAAAATCTTTTTTTTCCCACAAAACTTATTTTTTGGCCCCCAGTTTTGTATTTTCCCAAGGGTAGCAGGATAAATTGGACCCCAAAAGATGATGTCCAATTTGTCCTGAGTACGCTGATACCCCATATGTTGGGGTAAACCCCTGTTTGGGCACACGGGAGAGCTCTGAAGGGAAGGAGCACTGTTTTCCTTTTTCAACGCAGAATTGGCTGGAATTCAGATCGGATGCCATGTCCCGTTTGGAGAGCCCCTGATGGGCCTAAACAGTGGAACCCCCCCCAATTATAACTGAAACCCTAATCCAAACACACCCCTTACCCTAATCCCAACAGTAACCCTAACCACTCCTCTAACCCAGACACACCCAACCCTATTCCCAACCGTAAATGTAATCCAAACCCTAACCCTATCTTTAGCCCCAACCCTAACTGTAGCCCCAACCCTAGCCCCAACCCTAGCCCTAACCCTAGCCCTAACCCTAGCAATAACCCTAGCCCTATCACTAGCCCTAACACTAGCCGTAACACTAGCCCTAACCCTAGCCCTAACCCTAGCCCTAACCCTAGCCCCAACCCTAGCCCTAACCCTAGCCCTAACCCTAACCCTAGCCCCAACCCTATCCGTAACCCTAGCCCTAACCCTAGCCCCAACCCTAGCCCTAACCCTAGCCCTAACCCTAGCCCCAACCCTAGCCCTAACCCTAGCCCTAACCCTTGCCCTAACCCTAACCCTAGCCCTAACTCTAGTCCTAACTCTAGCCCTAACCCTAACCCTAATGGGAAAATGGAAAAAAATACATTTTTTTATTTTTTTATTTTTCCCTAACTAAGGGGGTGATGAAGGGGGGTTTGATTTACTTTTATAGCTGGTTATTTAGCGGATTTTTATGATTGGCAGCTGTCACACACTGAAAGACGCTTTTCATTGCAAAAAATATTTTTTGCGTTACCACATTTTGAGAGCTGTAATTTTTCCATATTTGAGTCCACAGAGTCATGTGAGATCTTGTTTTTTGCGGGACGAGTTGACGTTTATTGGTATCATTTTCGGACACGTGACATTTTTTGATCGCTTTTTATTCCGATTTTTGTGAGGCAGAGTGATCAAAAACCAGCTATTCATGAATTTCTTTTGGGGGAGGCGTTTATACCGTTCCGCGTTTGGTAAAATTGATAAAGCAGTTTTATTCGTCGGGTCAGTACGATTACAGCGATATCTCATTTATATCATTTTTTTATGTTTTGGCGCTTTTATACGATAAAAACTATTTTATAGAAAAAATAATTATTTTGGTATCGCTTTATTCTCAGGACTATAACTTTTTTATTTTTTTGCTGATGATGCTGTATGGCGGCTCGTTTTTTGCGGGACAAGATGACGTTTTCATCGGTACCATGATTATTTATATCAGTCTTTTTGATCGCGTGTTATTCCACTTTTTGTTCGGCGGTATGATAATAAAGCGTTGTTTTTTGCCTCGTTTTTTTTTTCTTACGGTGTTTACTGAAGGGGTTAACTAGTGGGGCAGTTTTATAGGTTGGGTCGTTACGGACGCGGCGATACTAAATATGTGTACTTTTATTGTTTTTTTTATTTTATTTAGGTAAAGAAATGTATTTATGGGAATAATATATATATATTTTTTCTTTATTTAGGATATTTTTTTTATTTTTTTTTTACACACATGTGGGGATTTTTTTTTAACTTTTTTACTTTGTCCCAGGGGGGGACATCACAGATCATTGATCTGGCAGTGTGCACAGCACTCTGCCAGATCTGCGATCTGCTGTGCAGGGCTGCAGGCTTACCAGCGCCTGCTCTGAGCAGGCACTCGGTAAGCCACCTCCCTCCCTGCAGGACCCGGATGCCGCGGCCATCTTGGATCCGGGACCTGCGGCGAGGAGGGAGGTAGGAGACCCTCGGAGCAACGCGATCACATCGCGTTGCTCCGGGGGTCTCAGGGAAGCCCGCAGGGAGCCCCCTCCCTGCGCGATGCTTCCCTATACCGCCGGTACACCGCGATCATGTTTGATCGCGGTGTGCCGGGGGTTAATGTGCCGGGGGCGGTCCGTGACTGCTCCTGGCACATAGTGCCGGATGTCAGCTGCGATATGCAGCTGACACCCGGCCGCGCTCCCCCCGTGAGCGCCACTGATCGGTGATGACGTACTATCCCGTCGGTGGTCATGCGGGCCCACCCCACCTCGACGGGATAGTATGTCAGATGTCAGAAAGGGGTTAAAATTGTATTCCTTTAAACCAAGTAGTTATACCATGCAAAATAGTTAATAAATAATATTTACCACATTTCTATTTCACATCAGCATAATTTTTGAAATATGTTTTTTTTATTAGGAAGTTAAAAGGGTTAAGTTTATCAGCAATTTCAAATTTTTCCAACAAATTTACAAAATCTGTTTTTTTAGGGATCACATTCCATTTGAAGTGACTTTGAGGGACCTATGTGACAGAAAATACCCAAAAGTGTCACTATTTTAAAAAACTACACACCGCAAAGTGCTCAAAACCACATTCAAGAAGTTGATTAACCCTTTAGGAGCATCACCGAAATTTTGCATTTTCAAAAGGGTAACAGAAGAAAATGGACAATACAATTTGTTGTGAAGTTTTTACGGAGTACACTAATACCTCACATGTGGTGGAAAACTACCGTTTGTGCACAAGCCAGTGCTCTGAAGGGAAGAAGCACCATTCAACTTTTGGAGCCCAAAATTGTCCATGTCGCATTTGCAGAGCCCTTGATGTGCTTAAACAGTGGAAACCCCCGAACAAGTGACCCTATTTTAGAAACTACTCCCATGAAGGATTTTATTTAGAGGTGTGTTGAGCACCTTGAACCCGGAGGTGCTTCAAAGAATTTTATAACATTGAGCAGTAACATTAAAAAAAAAAATCACATTTTTCCACAAAAATGTTGCTTTAGCTCCAAATTTTTAACTTTCATAAGGTATCAGGAGAAAATAGACCATAGAATTTGTTGTGCAATTTCTCCTGAGTACATTGATACCCCATAAGTCAAGTAAAACTACTGTTTATGTACATGGCAGGGCTCGGAGGGGAAGGAACACCATTCGACTTTTGGAGTGCAAGACTGGATGCAATAGAAAGCGGACACCATGTAGCATTTGCAGAACCCCTGATGTGCCTAAACAGTGGAAATCTCTCCACAAGTGACCCCATTTTAGATGCTACACCCCTCAAGGAACTTATTGAAAGGTATGGTGAGCCCAGGTGCTTCACAGAATTTTATAACGTTGAACCATAAAAACAAAAATAAAATTACATTTTTCCCACAAAAATGTTGCTTTAGCCCCAAATTTTTCTTTTCGTAAAAGGTAACAAGAGAAAATGGACCATAATATCTATTACGCAATTTCACATTAATACGCCGATACCTTACATAAGGTTGAAAACTAATTGAGAGGCACAGTGCAAAGCTCAGAAGGGAAGGAGCACCACATTGGAGTTCAGATTTTGCTAGAATTGTTTGAGGGTGCCATGATATATTGGCAGAACATCTGAGGTGTCAGAACAGCAGAACCCCTCCATAAGGGACACCATTTTACAAACTACACTTCTCAATGAATTCATCTAAGGGTACAGTGATTATATTGACACCATGGGTGTGTCACAGAATTTTATACCATTGGACAGTGAAGAAAAAATAATTACATTTTATTATATCATGGGGTATTACCACATAATATAATTAATATATTACAACAAAATGGACCCTAAAATCTGTTGTGCAATTTCTCCTTAGCATGGTGATACCCCATATATGGGGAAAACCACTGTTAGGGCGCATGGCAGAGCTCAGAAGGGAAGGAGGGCCATTTGACTTTGTAAATTTACTAAAATAATTAGCGGATGCAATGTAATGTTTGGAGAGGCCTTGATGTGCCTAAACAGTGGAAACCCCCCAGAAGTGACACCATTTTGGAAACTAGATTCCTCAGGGAACTAATCTAGAAGTATGGTGAGCACATTGACCCTCCAGGCGCTTCACAGAACATTATAATATTGAGCTGAGAAAATAAAAAATCACATTTTTGCAGAAAAATTTGCTTTCAGTCCCATTTTTTTTTATTTTCACAAGGTAACAGGAGAAAATGGACACTGAATTTTATTATGCAATTTCTCCTAAGTACGTAGATACCCCGTATGTAGTGAAAAACTTATGTTTGGGTGCACGGCAGGACTTAGAAAGGAAGGAGTGATGTTTTAGAATGCAGATTTTTATAGAATGATCTGTAGGTGTCATGTCTTATTTGGAGAGCCTCTGATATGCCTAACAGTGGAAACCCCCCACAAGTGACAACATTTTGTAAACTAGACCCCTCAAGGAATGATACTAACAGCAACCCTTGCAAGCTATTTACAGCACAAAAAAAGGTAAAAACGAGTATCTTATGCCAGGTAAATAAATTTATTCATTAATAACATTAAATAATTTACAGAATAGTACTGCCAAAGCAGGAATAGGGGAATCCAAAGTAAACTAATTATTAGCTAGTAGTAAAAAATAAGGGGTTACAATAGCCACCTTGCATATGTATAATAAATAGAGATTCAATAAAGTAAGATTAATAAAATATACCATCAGTCACAAGAATCAGAGGCTAATTTTAGGCCAAATGAGCTATTCCAATGCAAGAAACCATTCAAGTGCACAAAATGTTAAACAATGCACCTGAGTAAGGAAATAGTAGTGGACATTATTCTCATATGAGGTAGTAATAGCAGCATATGGTCATTAGTATATACATGGGTGAAGATAAAGTGCCACTAGTGCAAGACCGTACTATTCTCATATGAGGTAATAATAGCAGCATATGATCATTAGTATATACATGTAAGAGAATGAATAAAGTGCCAACAGTGCAAGACCGCAGTGGGCTTAAATGCACAGGGTACAAGGATGATGCAAAGGATAAGCTATTACTTACTGGCAATGTGTGATAGTGAAGACCCCAACCATTTCTCAAGGAATGTATCTAAATGTGTGGTGAGCACCTTGAAGCCCCCGGGTGGTTCACAAAAGTTTATAATGTAAAGTCTTGAAAAAAAAAAAAAAATTCCCAATAAAATGTTATTTTAGCCCCAATTTTTTATTTTACAAGATAATAGGTGAAAATGGACCCCAAAATTTGTTGCACAATTGAGTATGCAGTTACCCCATATGTGGGGATAAACTTCTGTTTGGGTGCATGGCAGAGCTCAGAAAAAAAGGAGTGACGTTTTAGAATGCAAACTTTGATGGAATGGTGTGCTGGAGTCATGTTGCATTTGGAGAGTCCTTGATGTGCGTAACAGTAGAAAATCTGAAATCATCATCTTTCCTCCATCTCATAGATCTTCCTTATCTGACCTATCTATCGCAATTAACGACATCACGCTTTCCCCCGTACCGGAAGTCCTCTGCCTCAGAGTAACCCTTGACTCTGCCCTGTCCTTCAAACCGAACATCCAAGCTCTTTCCACCTCCTGTCGCCTCCAGCTCAAAAATATCTCCAGAATCTGTCCTTTCCTCAACCGTCAATCTACTAAAATGTTTGTGCATGCCCTCATCATCTCCCGCCTTGACTACTGCAATATCCTTTTCTGTGGCCTCCCTGCTAACACCCTTGCACCTCACCAGTCCATCCTTAATTCTGCTGTTCGACTAATTCATCTTTCTCCTCGCTAGTTCTCCGCTTCCCCCCTCTGCAAATCTCTTCACTGGCTCCCATTCCCTCAGCGTATCCAGTTCAAAATTATGAATACTAACCTACAAAGCCATCCATAACCTGTCTACTCCATATATCTCTGAACTAATCTCCTGATATCTTCCCTCACGTAATCTCCAGTCCTCCCAAGACCTCCTTCTCTCCTCCACACTTATTCACTCCTCACCCAACCGAATCCAAGAATATGTCCTGAATATCCCCCATCCTCTGGAATTCTTTGCCCCAACATGTCCGACTATCAAACTCATTCAGATCCTTCAGACGGAACCTGAAAACCCACCTCTTCAGGAAAGCCTACAGCCTGCACTGACCCCGCTGCCTCCTCACCACTACTGGAACTACTGCCCCACCAACACCAGAGCTGCCACAACCCCCCAACCTACTGTCTCCTTCCCCACCATCCTGTAGAATGAAAGCCCGCAAGGGCAGGGTCCTCGCCCCTCTGTATCAGTCTGTAATTGTTAGTTTGCTTACTGTAAGTGATATCTCCTCAAGTACAGCACCATGGAATCAATGGTGCTATATAAATAAATAATAATAACCCCCACAAGTAACCTAGTTTTGGAAACTAGACCCCTCAAGGACTCTATCTAGATGTGTCATGAGAAACTTGAACCCACAGGTACTTCACAGAATTTTACAACGTTTATCTGTGTAAATGAAGAAAAATATTTTGAGCCCAAAAATGATGTTTTAGCCCCAATTTTTTCATTTTCATTTTCACAAGGACAGCAGGATAAAATGGACCAAAAAAATTGTTGTGAAATTGCTCCTGAGTATGCTAATACCCAATATGTGGTCAAAAACTACTTTTGAGGCACAGCTGAGAAGGGAAGAAGTGCCATATTGGAGTTCAGATTTTCCTGGACTGGTTTGAGGGTGCCATGTCAGCAGAACCCCCCTATAACAGACCCCATTTTACAAACTACACCTCTCAATGAATTCATATAGCAGTGCAGTGATAATTTTAACACCACATGTGGGTCACAGAATTTGATACTATTGGGTTATGAAGAAAAAAATTATTACATTTTTACCACCAAAATTTTGTTTTAGTCCCAGATTTTACATTTTCACACTGGGAAATGGGTATATGACACCAAAATGTATCCCACAATTTCTGCTAAATGTAGAAATACCCCATATGTGGCTGTACAATACTGCTTAGCCATACGGCAAGACTCTGGAGGGACGGAATGCTATTTGCCTCCTGGAGCGCAGATTTTCCTAAAATAGTTTGAGGATTGGATATACAGACTCTCTAAGTGCTGGAAGAGCAGAATTCCCAGTAAAATGACCCCATTTTGTAAATTTGGAATTTATCTACAGGTGTAGTGATGATTTTGACTCCATGGATGTTTTCCAAAAACAAGAAAAAGTGGATGTGCTGAGTGAAAATTGCAAACTACCGTTGTAGTGACCAGTACATTGTAGTGATCAGTACATTGTATTTACCACTACATTGTGCCCAGCTCACGGTTCTGGAGACATGCACACGTAAATTAGGCGGACTCTCATCGCTACAGAAATGGCAAACATGTGGATGTTAAAAGTGGTTTAAGTACACTTTGGGGCTCAAAGGGAAAGGGAATTTGGATTTGGGAGCACAGAATTAGCTGGATTTCTTTTGGGGTGCAAGGAGCCATTTTGATTTTCCAGAGCCTTTATACTACCAGTAATGTAGAAGACCCCTATATTTCCATGGACAGCTGACGGACCTGAGAGGGGACTTTTTTTTGTGCTTTGAAGCTTTTATTGGGAACATTTTACATAACATTTGGGATCACATTTATCTGGCACTCTATGCTAAGTACTTACTTTGGGGTTTCCATCTACAGTAAAGCTCCGAGTGACGTGATTTATATGAAACCTCCGAGGGGGCCTTTAACTATAATGAGGCAGCAGTTACTCTGAACTTCGTCTGGTGTCTGTTCAGCGTTGTCTTTCATTTCAGAAGTGCACAAAACTGTGACCGATGGAACTTTTATGCAGGCCTAAAAAGATGGACACTGACTAATCACAAACCAGACAGTGTCCGCAATGCTTCTATCTGCTCCATTATAGGGAACCTTCCACTGGGATTCCGTCTGAAATCACGTATTTCAGAGATTTACACAGAAACCCCAGTGTAGGTGCTCAGCTTAGGTCGCAGGATAAATGTGAGTCGAGCATTACTGCGATCTTTGGGAGGCAGAATGAACAAATCAACCGCAGGTGAAGAATTGGTTTTATTTTTTACATCGTTCCTTGTGGGTTATTAGTGATTAGATTAGATATACAGTATAAGAAGTGATTAGAGCTATAGTTTTTCCATATTTCTGCCGACAGAGTCATGTGACAGCTTTTTGTTTGCAGGATGAGTTAACGTTTTTATCAGTAACATTTTCGGGCACGTGACATCTTTTGATCGCTTTCTATTCCAATTTTTGGGAAGCAGAATTAACAAAAACCAGCAATTCCAGAATTGTCTTTTGTTTTTATGCCATTCTGCATGTGTTGATAAAGCAACTTTATTCTTTGGGTCAGTAAGATTACAGCAATACCACTAGAGATGAGCGAATTTGTTCGGAAAATGATTGCCAAACATAAATTCGGCATAAATATGGCACATTCAAATTCGTGATCGTAAATCTGAGCAAAATTTCATAAAATCGGTAAAAAAAATCGGTAACTTTCGGTAAAAGTGTGGGAAAATATTTGCAATGCCACCAAAATATTTTCCTCACTTTAGCAACGGTAATGGTGGTGTATCATGAGCGTTTGGCATGTGTTTGATGAGGGGAGGGGGTTTGCAGAGCTCAGAGGCGCAGCCTTCTTGGAAGCACAGCACAGCCGCCATGGCACATATCCTACAAGCGTGTTGTGCACAGCTTCCATGATGCTTCATGCACGAATATAGCATTCTAAATAGTGTTGAGCATTCCGATACTGCAAATATCGGGTATCGGCCGATATTTGCTGTATCGGAATTCCGATACCGAGTTCCGATATTTTTGCGATATCGGAAATCGGAAGTGTGCGGTGCATATGGTTCCCAGGGTCTGGAGGAGAGGATACTCTCCTTCAGGCCCTGGGATCCATATTCATGTAAAAAATAAATAATAAAAATAAAAAATATTGATATACTCACCCCTCCTGCGGACCCTGGCTCTTAGCGGTGCCTCCGTTCCTAAGAATGCAGGGAGTGAAGGACCTTCGATGACGTCGCGGCTTGTGATTGGTCGTGTGAGTGGTCACATGAGCGGTCACGCGACCAATCACAAGCCGCGACGTCATCGAAGGTCCTTCACTCTGCATTCTTAGGAACGGAGGCAGACGCTTGGACCGGTGAGAACTGGGGCCGTCGGAGGGGTGAGTATATCAATATTTTTTATTTTTATTCTTTATTTTATACATGAATATGGATACCAGGGCCTGAAGGAGAGTTTCCTCTCCTTCAGACCCTGGGAACCATTCTGATATTTTGTGTCCCATTGATATGCATTGGTATCGGGTATCGGTATCGGCGATATCCGATATTTTTGGGATATCAGCCGATCCAATCCGATACCGATACCTTTGCATATCGGAAGGTATCGCTCAACACTAATTCTAAATTATTCTATTTCAGTAGCTAAATGAGAAAAAGCCTGCTGTATCCCACATTTTAGATACTAAGATAGGTGGTTGCATATCAGTCAGATAGTGTAGCTAGATAGTGTCCAGTGTGGCTGAAAAGTTTACCTTCCAGCACTTTTTCTTCTTTTTTGGCCATGCTGAGGTGCACAAACAAATCCATCAGGGCACGTGTTGTGCACTGCTTCTATTGTGATCGATGCACAAGTATATCATTCTAATTCACATGTAGCTAGTGAAAAAATATTAAACAGCCTGCTGTATCCCAACTTATTTGCAGACCTAATGCACATTAAAAAAGTTATACTTTTTCTGTTGCTAAATGTGAAACAGCCTACTGTATCCCACATAGTCATTTTGTGGCGGTGAAATGAACCTTTCTGCAGACCTAAGGCACATTAAAAAAAAATTATAATTTTTCAGTTGCAAAAAGTTAGACAACCCGCTGTATCACACTTCATCATTTCTTTGGTTTGAAATAAGCTGTAGAAGCCTGATCCAGAGGCCACAAGCAAATTCTTCTGTCATTAACGTCATACAGTAAGGGACCCGACTTGCAAAATAGTTTGTAGCATCTACTGTGTTATAGTTTCATGGTCTGCTGAGTTTCTGGATTAGGTGGTTTTAGGGTTAACTTGGGCTTTGTGTAATCACCCTGTATGGTTCCTTGCTCCATCTCATCATGTTCCGCCTGCTATGCATCCTCTTTGATTGTGAGCAGAGAGTGTTTCAGAACACAGATAAGCAAGATGGTGATGCTAATTATGGTGTCATCGCCGCTCACCATCTTAATGGAGTCCTCAAAGTTTTGGAGGATGGTACATATGCCTGACATCCATGTCCACTCCTGAGGTCTTATATGTGGAGACTGAACTCAATACCGACTGCCTTGTTGATGCTGGTAGTCAACAACTGCCCTCTTCTCATAAATACTTCCCAACATCTGCAGTGTAGAGTTCCAATGCTTGGGGACATCACACACCAGTTGGTGAGACAAAAGTTGAAAACGCTGCTGAATCACAGCAAGAGTGGCGGAAGCTGTAGCTTACTTTCTAAAATGGGCACACAGGTGGCGTACTTTCATAAGCAGATCCGGCAGCTCTTGGTAGCTTTTGAGAAACCGTTGAACAATGAGGTTAAGCACATGGGCCAGGCATGGCAGGCATGGTATGTGTGTGAGCTCGCCTCGCCTCAAAGCCGCCACCAGGTTCCAGCCATTGTCACACACGACCATGCCTGACTGTAGGTTCAGCGGTCTCAGCCACAGATCTGCCTGCTCTTTCAGAGCTGTCCACAACTCTTCAGAATTGTGCAGTTTGTCACCTAAGCATATTATCTTCAGCAAAGTCTCTTGTCACTTGGCTGAGGCAGTGCTTCCAGGTTGTGACTGATGTGGTCATTTTGGAGATGGAGGCTGAAGAGGAGGAGTAGGATGGAGTGCAAGAGCTGTAGACTGTGGGAACAACCCTGATTGACGTAGGGCCTGCAATCCACGGCGTCGGGAGAATGTGTTCCATCCCAAGGTCTGACTGGGTCCCGGGTTCCACTATGTTAACCCAGTGTGCCATCAGCGAGATATAGAGTCCCTGCCCACAAGAACTTGTACACGTGTCCGTGGTTAGGTGGACTTTCCCAGCAACTGCACTGTTGAGGGCACGGCTAATGCTGTGGGGCAAGTGCTTGTATAATGCGGGGACGGCACACCAGGAGAAATAGTGGCAGCTGGGGACCGAGCACTGAGGGACGGCCGCCACCATCAGGTTGCGGAAAGCTTCCGTCTCCACGAGCCTAAGAGGCAATATTTCAAGCGCAAGCAGATGATAAATGTGTGAATTTAGTAGCATGGCCTGTGTGGCGTTGGCTGCGTATTTGCACTTGCGTTCCAAGGACTGGGGCATGGACAGCTGAACGCTGCACTGGGACAAGAACGTGGATGTGCTTGATGATGGTGCTAGTTGAGTGTGTACAATGACAGGTGCAGGGCAGGAGGCATCTTCGCAGCCACCATGGACAGGGGATTGGCTTGCATGAACATCAGAGAAAGAAGCAGTGGTGTCACCAGCTGACACTGTTCATGGACCCTGTGGTTCGGCCTACAAAGTCGAGTGCTTTGCTGCCATGTGCCTGATCATGCTGGTGGTTGTCAGGCTGGTAGTTTTGCTACCCCTGCTGATACTGGCTTGGCAGGTGGTGCAAATGGACTTTTTGGGATTATCGGCAGAGTCTTTAAAAAACAACCAGACTCGGGAAGACCTAACAGTTGGACTGGCAACTTCCGTCGTGTTGGTGTTACGGGGAACAGTTGGCCATCCTCTGTCTGCGGCCACCACACTGCTTCTTTCTGCCTGTTGTGGTGTTACTTATTCCTCCCTCCCCCTATGTGCTGCTATCCTCGCTCTGCATGTCCTCCTCCCAGCTTGGGTCAGTTACCATATCAGCAACCACCTCGTCTTCCACTTCTGCACCCTGGTTCTCCTCTTGACTTTCTGGCATTTGCGTGTCATCATCGTCCACCACTTGTGACACAATCCCACCGTCGCCTTCGGCATGGTGGGAGGAATGAGGATTAGGGTGAGGAATATGTGGTCCAGACTCACGGCTACTCAGACTTGACCGTGTGGAAGACAGGGTGGTAGTGGTGGCAGCAAAGTGACTGGAAGCATTATCCACTATCCAACCAACAACCTTTTGACACTGCTCTAGGTTCAATAGTGGTGTGCTGCTGCGGTCCCCTAGTAATTGGGACAGGAAGGTTGGGCGAGAAGATGTGGGTGTTTGATGTGGCACAATTTCAGCTAGCCCACAGCGTCGGCCTCTGCATGCACCATCACCATCATGTCAAGTTCCCCATCCCTTGCCGTGCACCTTGCCCATTTTAAATGGAGGACAATATTTTGCACAGTCACTACAAATGGCTGAGTTTAAAATAGCTGGCCTGTAGGTAACTATTTTTTTTCAGCAAATTGGTGTCAATAATTTGTATAAGACACTCCAACAAAATTTTACAGTAGCCCAGAAATGGCAGAATTTTCTGAGCACTCAGATGTGAACCCTGTGACGGCTAAACCCCTGGTTGAAATAAATGCCCTGTAGGTAACTATTTTTTTTTCAGCAAACTGTGTCAATAATTTGTATAAGGCTGCCATCAAACTAGCAGTATTTGTAAGCCAAACCAGGAGCGGAACAAATAGAGGAAAAGAATAACAGAAACATATGCACCACTTCTGCATTTATCACCCACTCCTGCTTTTGGCTTGCAAACACTGATGTAAAATACTGGCCAAATACTGCTGGTGTGACGACAGCCAAAGACACTCCAACAAAATTTGACAGTAGCACAGAAATGGCAGAATTTTGTGCGCACTCAGATGTGAGCCATGTGACGGCCGAACCCCTGGTTGAAATAAATGCCCTATAGTTAACTATTTTTTTCAGCAAACTGGTGTCAATAACTTGTATAACATACTCCCAACAAAATTTAACAGTAGCCCAGAAATGGCAGAATTGTCTGCGCACTTAAATATGATAGCTGGGACAGCCAAACCCCTATTTAACCCCTTAACCTCCAAGGGTGGTTTGCACGTTAATGACTGGGCCAATTTTTACAATTCTGACCACTGTCCCTTTATGAGGTTATAACTCTGGAACGCTTTAACGGATCCTGATGATTCTGACACTGTTTTCTCGTGACATATTGTACTTCATGATAGTGGTAAAATTTCTTTGATATTACCTGCATGTATTTGTGAAAAAAACAGAAATTTGGCAAACATTTTGAAAATTTCGCCAGTTTCCAACTTTGAATTTTTATGCCCTTAAATCACAGAGATATGTCACACAAAATTCTTAATAAGTAACATTTCCCACACGTCTACTTTACTTCAGCACAATTTTGGAACCAAAATTTTTGTTAGGGAGTTATAAAGGTTAAAAGTTGACCAGTAATTTCTCATTTTTACAACACCATTTTTTTTAGGGACCACATCACAATTCAAGTCACTTTGAGGGGTCTACATGATAGAAAATACCCAATTGTCACACCATTCTAAAAACTGCACCCCTCAAGGTGCTCAAAACCACATTCAAGAGGTTTATTAACCCTTCAGGTGTTTTACAGGAATTTTTGGAATGTTTATAAAAAATGAACATTAAATGTTTATTCACAAAAAATTTACTTCAGCTCCAATTTGTTTTATTTTACCAAGGGTAACAGGAGAAATTGCACAAGTGACACCATATTGGAAACTAGACCCTCCAAGGAACTTATCTAGATGTGTTGAGAGATCTTTGAACCCCAAGCATTTCACTACAGTCTATAATGCAGAGCTGTGAAAAAAAAAAATCTTTTTCCCACAAAAATTATTTTTCAGCCCTCAGTTTTGTATTTTCCCAAGGGTAACAGGAGAAATTGGACCCAGTAGTTGTTCTCCAATTTGTCCTGAGTTCGCTGATACCCCATATGTGGGGGGAAACCACCATTTGGGAGCATGGCAGAGCTCAGAAACGAAGGAGCGCCGTTTGGAATGCAGACTTAGATGGAATGGTCTGCAGGCATCACATTGCGTTTGCAGAGCCCCTGGTGTACCTAAACAGTAGAAACCCCCCATAAGAGACCCCATATTGGAAAATAGACCCACCAAGGAACTTATGTAGATGTGTTGTGAACACTTTGAACCCCCAAGTGCTTCACAGAAGTTTATAATGCAGAGCCGTGAAAATAATAAATACGTTTTCTTTCCTCAAAAATAATTTTTTAGCCCAGAATTTTTTAATTTTACCAAGGGTAACAGGAGAAATTTGACCCCAAGAGTTGTTGTCCAGTTTCTCCTGAGTATGCTGATACCCCATATGTGGGGGTAAACCACTGTTTGGGCACACGTCGGGGTTCGGAAGGGAAGTAGTGACGTTTTGAAATGCAGACTTTGATGGAATGCTCTGCGGGCGTCACGTTGCGTTTGCAGAGCCCCTGATGTGCCTAAACAGTAGAAACTCCCCACAAGTGACCCCATTTTGGAAACTAGACCCCCAAAGGAACTTATCTAGATGTGTGGTGAGCACTTTCAACCCCCAAGTGCTTCACAGAAGTTTATAACGCAGAGCCGTGAAAATAATAAATACGTTTTCTTTCTTCAAAAATGATTTTTAGCCCCCAAATTTTTATTTTCCCAAGAGTAACAAGAGAAACTGGACCCCAAAAGTCGTTGTCCAATATGTCCTAAGTACGCTGATACCCAATATGTTGGGGTAAACCCCTGTTTGGGTGCACTGGAAAGCTTGGAAGGGAAGGAGCACTGTTTTACTTTTTCAACGCAGAATTGGCTGTAATTGAGATCGGACGGCATGTCGCGTTTGGAGAGCCCCTGATGTGCCAAAACAGTGGAAACCCCCCCAATTCCAACTGAAAACCCTAACCCAAACACAATCCTAACCCTAATCCCAACCCTAACCATAACCCTAACCACACCCCTAACCCGAACATGCCACAAACTCTAAACCCAACCACACCCCTAACCCCAACACACCCCTAACCACAACACACCCCTAACCACAACACACCTCTAACCATAATCCCAACCCTAACCACACCCCTAACTCCAACACACCTCTAACCCTAATCCCAACCATAACTCTAACCACACCCCTAACCCTGACACACCCCTAAACCTAATCCCAACCCTAATCCCAACCGTAAATGTAATCCAAACCCTAACTTTAGCCCCAACCCTAACTTTAGCCCCAACCCTAACCCTAACTTTAGCCCCAACTCTAACCCTAACTTTAGTCCCAACCCTAACTGTAGCCCTAACCCTAACCCTAATGGAAAAATAGAAATAAATAAATTTTTTATTTTATTATTTTTCCCTAACTAAGGTGGTGATGAAGGAGGGTTTGATTTACTATTAGTATACTATACGGGTTTTTTTTAGCGGAGTTTTATGATTGGCAGCTGTCACAAACTAAAAGACGCATTTTATTGCAAAAAATAGTTTTTAAGTCTCCACATTTTGAGAGCTATAATTTTTCCATATTTTGGTCCACAGAGTCATGTGAGGTCTTGTTTTTTGCGGGACGAGTTGACGTTTTCATTGGTACCATTTTCAGGCATGTGAATTTTTTATCGCTTTTTATTCCGATTTTTGTGAGGTGGAATGACCAAAAACCAGCTATTCATGAATTTCTTGGGGGGGGGGCGTTTATACCGTTCCACGTTTGGTAAAATTGATAAATCAGTTTTATTCTATTATTAAAATAATTATTTTTGCATCGCTTTATTCTGATCACTGAGGACGTTTTTATTTTTTCGCTGATGATGCTGTATGGTGGTTCGTTTTTTGCAGGACAAGATGATGTTTTCAGCAG
The DNA here is from genome assembly GCF_051348905.1 of Ranitomeya variabilis. NCBI lineage: Eukaryota > Metazoa > Chordata > Amphibia > Anura > Dendrobatidae > Ranitomeya > Ranitomeya variabilis. The sequence goes on from NC_135236.1 coordinate 334,349,332, forward strand.
TACCATGTTTATTTATATCCATCTTTTTGATCGCGTGTTATTCCACTTTTTGTTCGGCGGTATGATAATAAAGCGTTGTTTTTTGCCTCGTTTTTTTACGGTGTTCACTGAAGGGGTTAACTAGTGGGATAGTTTTATAGGTCGGGTCGTTACAGACACGGCAATACTAAATATGTGTGCTTTTATTTATTATTTTATTTAGATAAAGAAATGTATTTATTGGAACAATATATATTTTTTTATTTAGGATTTTTTTTTTTTTACACATCTAAATATTTTTTTTTTTACTTTTTTACTTTGTCCCGGGGGGACATGACTATATAGTGTCAGATCACTGATCTGACACAGTGCTTTGCAAAGTGACAGGCAGTGCTGCAGGCTTGCCGGCGCCTGCTCTCAGCAGCAGCTTGCAAGCCACCTCCCTGCAGGACCCGGAAGGAGCCCCGCAGCCATTTTGGATCCGGGGCCTGCAGGGAGGAGACGCTTCGAACAACGCGATCACATCGCGTTGTTCTGAGGGTCTCAGAAAAGCAGGCAGGGAGCCCCCTCCCTGCGCGATGCTTCCCTATGCTGCCGGAACGCTGCGATCATGTTTGATCGCAGTGTTCCGGGGGTTATGTGCCGAGAGTGGTCGGTGACCACTCCTGACACATAGCTGACACCCGGCGGCGATCAGCCGCGCTCCCCACGTGAGCATGGCTGATCGCCCATGAAGTACTATCCCATCTCTGGGAATTAAGTCCCAGGTCACCTCGACGGGATAATACATCATATGGCAGAAAGGGGTTAAAATAGCTGGATTTTCTCACTGTAATATGGAAAGGATCCGGCTGTATTCTGCACTGCCAACAAGCAAATGGAGCAAAAAAAAAATGTGTGCTCTGCATTGCTTTTGAAGAAAATAATCAGCATTGAGATGCAAAAAATAATATTCCTGGCCACTGATATCTGGGGCTATGTATATAAGGTAAATATCTGTAATAGGTAGCAGCAGCAGACAGTACTGGAATGGACCCTCTTGCTGTATGCAATGAAGTATGCCACATGCAATGCCTGCTTAGCCTACCTAGCACTGATACCTATATACACCATTGATACCTATATACATCGCAATTAGTCCTCAGAAGGACTGTTGGTTTTGATGGATTTGTGTTTTCAATATGATATGCCCACACTAACTTATACACCTCCAAATCTGTCCCTTTCTCAGCTGCACCTCTCCCTACACTGCCTAAGTCCGGAGCTGACTGTGACGACCTGATGACGCTCTGCAGCCAGCATATCACTGTATTGCCACAACCAACATGGCTGTGGCATTACAATGTGTGGCAGACAATCCCTGCATGTTGATTCACACGCTAAACAGTGCAAAACATGCAGGTGTCATGTCGGACGCTGTTCATACTAGGGCGTTCGACAGACAGCGATAATTCCGCTTTTGTCCACTATGCGCTCAGTGGCGTCGGCTAGATTTTGTCTAGCTGGTCCGGGGTTAATTTAGCTGGTGCTCGGATTGGAAGCTGGGTCACGCCCACTGCCTTTAAATTGTTCTTCTGAACATTGGGCGTTGCCGATTATAGCTTCTGTCTTGTGCTTGGTTATCTCGGTCTGGAGTGGTGGTCTAGGAAAAGGAGTATCGTATCTGGTGGTGTATATTTCCCTTTGTCATATTTTCCTATTTCCTATATTTGTATTTGTTTTGCCCTGTGCACTTATTGTGTATTCCTGAGTGACTGTGGCGTGGTGTATATTTTCCGTTATCCTTGTCTGTGCTAACTGTGGGTATTGGTTAGTGGTCTCTTCACTGGGTGTTGGGTGGAGGTTTCAGCCTAGGGTTGAAACAGGAGACAGGGTGAGGGTGGAGGCCCAGACATGCACACCATCAGTGTAAACTCTGGGAGAGGGTCAGTCAGGGTTTCCCAGAGTTGAGGGAAATCGCAGGGGCCTGGGTTATTAGCTCTTGCCTACCTAGGCTTCCCATGACATTATAAGTGGGCAACATTATTTGAATTCCATGGATCCCATGACTTCCGTAACCCGCCAGTTGAGGGCGATGTTCCTACAGGTCACTGAGTTGAGGGGGGCAGTGCAGCAACAGGGACTAGCAGTATCTAATGTGCAAGCTGGAGCGGCAGGTAGAGTTGCTGAGCCTAAATTTCCTTTGCCTGAAAGGTTTGCTGGGGAACGCAGTAAATTTGTTACTTTTCGTGAGGCTTGCAAACTTTACTTTCGTATGCATCCGATCTCCTCAGCTAATGAGGCTCAGCGTGTGGGTCTGGTGTTGTCATTACTAAACGGGGATCCTCAAGCATGGGCGTTTTCTTTGCCTTCTGATTCTGCTGCATTTAACTCAGTGGAGAGTTTTTTTCTGCTCTTGGACATATTTACGATGATCCTGACAGAATGGCTCTAGCAGAATCTAAGATACGCACTATTCGACAGGGGGAGCGTGTTGCAGAGGATTACTGTTCTGAATTTCATCGCTGGGCGGTCGACACTCAGTGGAATGATCCCGCGCTGCGGAGTCAGTTTATTCATGGGGTTTCTGGAAGGGTTAAAGAAGCCCTCCTGATATACGAGGCTCCTGCTTCTCTGGATTCCGCTATGAGTCTTGTTGTCCGCATTGATCGCCGTTTGCGTCAGGGGGAGCCTGAGACGCCGCCTATGGGAGAAGGTGTAGGTTCACGTGAGGTTGCTGCAGGTGAGCCCACGGAGCCTGTGCAAATCGCAGGGGTGTCACATGTTAAGCATCGAGCCCCTGTGCTTAAGAAGCAGGGAGCCTGTTTTTACTGTGGTAAAACTGGTCATTTTGTTAACATTTGTCCTCTGCTGTCTAAGGAAAAACGCAACGGCGGAAAACTTCTAAGCTCAGAGGGTGTGGAGGAGACCAATCTGAGCTTATGCATATCCTCCATGGTGGTTTCTCAATGCATGCTCCCTGCCAAAGTTATTATCGCTGGCAGAGAGCTGCCAATCAATGTTTTTGTGGATAGTGGTTCTGCCACAAATCTCATTGATGAGGAGTTTGCGCGCACAGCAGGTTTTAGGATCGAAAAACTGCCTCATCCTATCCGCGTGGTCACCATCAATGCAGCTCCTCTCTCACAGAGGGAGATTACTGAGTTTGTGGCTGAGGTGAAACTCCACATTGGGGTTCTACATTTCTAGCAGGTTACATGTAAGGTGCTCAGGAATCTTCCTGCACAGGTGGTTTTGGGTTTCCCATGGTTGTCTATGCACAACCCAGTTATCGATTGGAAAACTCAGGACATAATTCAGTGGAGCGAATTCTGCCAGGAGAATTGCCTGGCCACATGTGTGTCTGCTGTGACTTCAAGCGTTCCTGAGTCACTTCTGGATTTTGTGGATGTGTTCTCTGAGAAGGGTTGTTCAGAGTTGCCACCACATCGCTCCTATGACTGTACTATCAGGTTTACACCAGGGGCCAAATTGCCTAAAGCAAGGATGTTTAACATCTCCGGTCCGGAGAGACAAGCGTTAAAGGATTACATTGCTGACAGTTTGAGCAAAGGGCACATCAGGCCTTCATCCTCGCCTGTGGCAGTGGGGTTCTTCTTCGTTAAGAAGAAAGATGGCGGACTACGCCTGTGTCTGGATTTCAGGGAGTTGAACCAGATTACGGTTCGTGATCCATACCCTATGCCACTGATACCAGATTTGTTCAACCAGGTGGCAGGTGCTAAGTGGTTTACCAAGCTTGACCTCAGGGGGGCGTATAACCTCATAAGAGTCCGTCAAGGTGATGAGTGGAAGATGGCTTGTAATACCCCTGAGGGTCATTTTGAAAATTTGGTGATGCCATTTGGGTTGACAAACGCACCAGCAGTGTTCCAACATTTCATAAATGATGTGTTCTCGCATGTTTTGGGGAAATTCGTTATTGTATACCTGGATGACATTCTCATATATTCTTGCGACCGTGATACTCATTTAGATCATGTCAGGCAGGTGTTACAGCTTCTCCGTGAGAATAAGCTCTATGCAAAACTTGAGAAATGTGTATTTTCGGTTCAGGAGTTGCCTTTCTTGGGTTATATTGTGTCAGCTTCTGGGTTTAAAATGGACGCCGCTAAGGTGCAAGCGGTGTTGCGTTGGAAACGGCCTGATAACCTAAAAGCACTTCAGCGGTTCCTTGGGTTTTCTAACTACTATAGGAAGTTTATCAAGGATTTTTCTATCATTGCTAAACCGCTAACAGACATGACTAAAAAGGGTACCAATTTCTCTGTTTGGCCTGAGGCCGCTGTACGCGCATTTGAATTTCTTAAGAACAGTTTTGTTTCGGCCCCCATTCTTGTGCAGCCAGACGTATCGAAACCTTTTGTTGTGGAAGTCGATGCGTCTGAGGTTGGTGTGGGGGCGGTGTTGTCACAAGGCTCATCCTTGAGTGATTTGCGTCCTTGCGCCTATTTCTCCAAGAAACTGTCGTCTGCCGAACGTAACTACGATATCGGCAACAGGGAGTTGTTGGCAATCAAGTTGGCCTTTGAGGAATGGCGACACTTCTTGGAGGGGTCGGTTCATCAGGTTACTGTAATTACCGACCATAAGAATTTGCTTTATTTGGAGTCTGCCAAGCGTCTATCTCCCAGGCAGGCTCACTGGGCATTGTTTTTCACGCGGTTCAACTTTGTTGTTACTTACACTAAAAACACTAAGGCAGATGCTCTGTCCAGGTGTTTTCCAGGGGGAGAACCTTGGGAAGATCCGGTACCCATCCTTCAAAAGGGTGTTGTGGTTTCGGCTCTCACAACCGAGGTTGAGGCTGAGATTGCCGAGGCTCAGGAGGAGGTACCATCTGAGCTTCCCATCAACAAATCGTTTGTACCGCTTCATCTCCGCTTAAAGGTTTTGGCGGAGCATCATGATGCTGTCCTGGCTGGCCACCCAGGGGTCAGGGGTACTTTGGAGTTGGTGTCACGTCGGTTTTGGTGGCCCAAAATCCGACAGGACGTGGTCTCATACGTGTCAGCTTGCACCACGTGCGCTAGGGCTAAGACGCCCCGGTCCCGTCCTGTTGGCACACTACTTCCTCTCGAGGTACCTAGTAAGCCTTGGACGGAGATCTCCATGGGTTTTATCACTGACTTGCCTTCCTCAGCTGGGAACACGGTCATTTTGGTGATTGATTGGTTCTCAAAAATGTCGCACTTTGTGTCTTTGCCTTCGTTGCCTAATGCTAAGACTTTGGCTCAGGTATTTGTGCAGGAGGTGGTCAGACTTCATGGGGTTCCATCTGACATAGTTTCCGATAGAGGTACTCAGTTTGTGGCAAAATTTTGGAAAGCGTTTTGCTCACGGCTGGGGATCAAGTTGTCTCATTCTTCGGCGTTTCATCCTCAGTCGAATGGTCAGACCGAGCGTATGAACCAAAATTTGGAGCAGTACTTATGCTGCTTTGTTTCTGATAACCAGGAGGAGTGGTCGACGTTCCTTCCTTTGGCTGAGTTTGCCATCAATAATCACCGCCAGGAGTCTTCTGGGGAATCTCCGTTTTATTGTGTTTACGGGCTACATCCTCAATTTTGTACTTTGAGTCAAGGGAGCTCTTCCGGCGTCCCGGAGGAAGACCAGTTAGGAGCACAACTGTCATCAGTCTGGAGGAGAGTTAAGCAGCGCTTGTTGAGCGTGGGTGCTAGGTACAAACGTGTGGCTGACAGCAGGCGTGTGCCAGGTCCGGACCTGAGTGTGGAAGACTGGGTGTGGTTATCCACAAAAAACAAGACTCAAAATACCATCCCTTAAATTGGGTCCTAGGTTTATTGGTCCATTTAAGGTCACCGCTGTCATTAACCCAGTAGCTTACCGATTGGAGCTTCCTACGGTGTATAAGATACACAACATGTTCCACAGATCGTTGCTAAAAAAGATGGTGGGTCTTGTGGACGCGACACCGATGCCTCCTCCAGTCTTGGTGGATGGTAATTTGGAATTTGAAGTCTCCAAGGTGGTTGACTCTCGTGTAGTGCGCCACACCTTACAGTACTTAGTACACTGGCGTGGTTATGGGCCGGAGGAGAGGTCTTGGGTACCAGCCTCGGACATTCATGCGGATCGGCTGGTCAGTATGTTTCACCGACGCCATCCGGACAAGCTGGGTCCTATAAGTCGTGAGGGCCCTGGGGTCCCTCGTAGAAGGCGGGGTACTGTCATGTCGGACGCTGTTCATACTAGGGCGTTCGACAGACAGCGGTAATTCCGCTTTTGTCCACTATGCGCTCAGTGGCGTCAGCTAGATTTTGTCTAGCTGGTCCGGGGTTAATTTAGCTGGTGCTCGGATTGGAAGCTGGGTCACGCCCACTGCCTTTAAATTGTTCTTCTGAACATTGGGCGTTGCCGATTATAGCTTCTGTCTTGTGCTTGGTTATCTCGGTCTGGAGTGGTGGTCTAGGAAAAGGAGTATCGTATCTGGTGGTGTATATTTCCCTTTGTCATATTTTCCTTCTTCCTATATTTGTATTTGTTTTGCCCTGTGCACTTATTGTGTATTCCTGAGTGACTGCGGCGTGGTGTATATTTTCCGTTATCCTTGTCTGTGCTAACTGTGGGTATTGGTTAGTGGTCTCTTCACTGGGTGGTGGGTGGAGGTTTCAGCCTAGGGTTGAAACAGGAGACAGGGTGAGGGTGGAGGCCCAGACATGCACACCATCAGTGTAAACTCTGGGAGAGGGTCAGTCAGGGTTTCCCAGAGTTGAGGGAAATCGCAGGGGCCTGGGTTATTAGCTCTTGCCTACCTAGGCTTCCCGTGACAGCAGGTTGGTGATTGGAACTCGCACCGATCAACCCCGGAAATGCTCGGTGCTCGCCGAGCATCGCAAGCAGCGAGATGCTCGGGCGAGCACAGAGCACTTCCCAGCATGCTCGCTCATCACTAGTAATAAGCACGTCATTGTCTTTAGCTATGTACACAGAAATTTGTGGTGTTGGCAGGGTTAGCTTTCTCAGCTCTGCTGCATGGCTAATGTTGTGAATTTGGATTCTGGGCTCCCCCGGTGGCCGCTTGTGGAATTGGACTTGTCATCCTCTTTCCTGTTTCACCTGGTTCCATCAGTAGTGGGTGTCGCTATTTAAGCTCATTTCTCTGGTGGTTTCTTGCCGGTCAACAATGTTATCTGATGCCTCTCAGTGCTTGTTCCTGCTTCTAGACAACTTCTAGATAAGTTGGACTTTTGTCCATGTTTTGTTTTGCCTATTTGTTCCAGTTCACAGCTGAAGTTTTGTTACTGTGTCTGGAAAGCTCTCGTTGATCAGGGATTGCTACTCTGGCGTTATGAGTTAATGCCAGAGTTTAAGGTAATCTCTGGATGGTGTTTTGTTAGTGTTTTTCTGCTGACCATGAAAGTATACTATCTGTCTTCTGCTATCTAGTAAGCGGACCTCAAATTTGCTAAGACTATTTTCCTGCTGCGTTTGTTGTTTCATCTGAACTCACCGTCATTATATGTGGGGGCTACTGTCTTCTTTGGAATATTTCTCTAGAGGTGAGCCAGGTCTTATATTTCCCTCTGCTAGCTATTTAGGTCTTAGGCCAGAGCTGGGCATCTAGCGATAAATAGGAAATGCTACCTGGCTATTTCTAGTTGCGCGGCAGGCTTAGTTCATGGTCAGTATAGTTCCATCTTCCGAGAGCTTGTCCCTCTATAGGCTTGCTATGATCTCTGCCTGCAGAGATCATGACAGTTTGACCGGCCAATAAAGTGTTAAAGACCCAGGTTGAGAAAGGAGAGTTATAAGAAGTCTGCTGGAATTTTTTTTTTTTTTTTCCTCCAGTCTGCCTTGCTGCAGTCTTTTTTCTCTCTCTCCTCCTAATCTCTGTATGCTCTGTGTGCACCTGACAATAATGGATCTCCAGAGTGTAACTGCGGGTTTGAATAATCTCATCACGAAAGTACAAAATTTACAAGATTTTGTGGTACATGCTCCGGTATCTGAGCCGAGAATTCCTTTGCCGGAGTTCTTCACAGGGAATAGAGCTAGCTTCCAGAATTTCCGAAATAATTGTAAGCTTTATTTGTCCCTGAAGTCTCGTTCAGCTGGAGACCCTGCTCAGCAGGTTAGGATTGTGATTTCCTTGCTCAGGGGTGACCCTCAAGATTGGGCCTTCTCATTGCCAGCAGGGGATCCTGCGTTACGCGATGTGGATGCGTTTTTTCTGGCCTTGGGCTTGCTTTATGAGGAACCTCATTTGGAACTTCAGGCAGAAAAAACTTTGATGGCACTATCTCAGGGGCAAGACGAAGCTGAAGTTTTCTGCCAAAAATTCCGTAAATGGTCTGTGCTTACTCAGTGGAATGAGTGCGCCTTGGCGGCAACTTTCAGAGAAGGTCTCTCTGATGCCGTTAAGGATGTTATGGTGGGGTTCCCTTTGCCTGCAGGTCTGAATGAGTCCATGACAATGGCTATTCAGATTGATAGGCGTCTGCGGGAGCGCAAACCGGTGCACCATCTGGCGGTGTCTATGGAAAAGACGCCAGAAAGTATGCAGTGTGATAGAATTCTGTCCAGGAGCGAGCGACAGAATTTTAGACGGAAGAATGGATTGTGTTTCTATTGTGGGGATTCTACTCATGTTATATCAGCATGCTCTAGGCGTACAAAGAAGCTTGATAAGTCTGTTTCCATTGGCACCATTCAGTCTAAGTTTATTTTGTCTGTAACCCTGATTTGTTCTTTGTCATCCATTGCCACGGACGCCTATGTTGACTCTGGCGCCGCTCTGAGTCTTATGGATTGGTCCTTTGCCAATCGTTGTGGTTTTGATTTAGAGCCTTTGGAGACTCTTATTCCTCTGAAGGGGATTGACTCCACCCCATTGGCTAATAATAAACCACAATACTGGACACAAGTAACCATGCGTATCGATCCGGATCACCAGGAGATTATTCGTTTCCTGGTGCTGTATAATTTACATGACGATTTGGTACTGGGATTGCCATGGTTGCAGTCTCACAACCCAGTCTTGGACTGGAGAGCAATGTCTGTGTTGAGCTGGGGATGTAAGGGTATTCATGGGGACGTACCTTTGGTTTCTATTTCGTCGTCCATTCCCTCTGAAGTCCCTGAGTTCCTCTCTGATTATCAAGACGTCTTTGACGAACCCAAGCTTGGGTCGTTACCTCCGCACCGTGAGTGCGATTGTGCCATAGATTTGATACCGGGTTGTAAATATCCAAAGGGTCGTTTGTTTAATTTGTCTGTGCCGGAACATGCTGCTATGCGGGAATATATAAAGGAGTCTTTGGAAAAGGGCCATATTCGTCCATCTTCTTCTCCCTTGGGAGCTGGGTTTTTCTTTGTCTCAAAAAAAGACGGCTCTTTGAGACCATGTATTGATTATCGGCTTCTGAATAAGATCACTGTTAAGTATCAATACCCATTGCCATTGCTTACTGATTTGTTTGCTCGTATAGAGGGTGCTAAGTGGTTCTCTAAAATTGATCTTCGTGGGGCGTATAATTTGGTGCGGATCAGGCAGGGGGATGAGTGGAAGACCGCATTTAATACGCCCGAGGGCCACTTTGAGTATTTGGTCATGCCTTTTGGTCTTTCTAATGCCCCTTCAGTTTTCCAGTCTTTTATGCATGATATTTTCCGCGATTTTCTGGATAAATTTATGATAATATATCTGGATGATATTCTGATTTTTTCTGATGACTGGGACTCTCATGTCCAGCAGGTCAGGAGAGTTTTTCAGGTTCTGCGGTCTAATTCTTTATGTGTGAAGGGGTCTAAGTGCGTTTTTGGGGTCCAGAAAATTTCCTTTTTGGGGTATATTTTTTCTCCCTCTTCCATTGAGATGGATCCCGTCAAGGTGCAAGCTATTTGTGACTGGACTCAGCCCTCCTCTCTTAAGGGTCTTCAGAGATTTTTGGGCTTTGCCAACTTTTACCGCCGATTTATTGCTGGTTTTTCGGATGTCGTTAAACCACTGACTGATTTGACCAGACAAGGCGCTGATGTTGCTAATTGGTCCCCTCATGCTGTAGAGGCCTTTCAGGAGCTTAAGCGCCGTTTTGCCTCTGCCCCTGTGTTGCGTCAGCCTGATGTGAATCTGCCTTTTCAGGTTGAGGTTGACGCTTCGGAGATCGGAGCTGGGGCAGTGTTGTCGCAGAAAGGTTCCGACTGCTCCGTCATTAGGCCTTGTGCCTTCTTTTCTCGCAAATTTTCGCCCGCAGAGCGGAATTATGATGTTGGGAATCGGGAGCTTTTGGCCATGAAGTGGGCTTTTGAGGAGTGGCGCCATTGGCTCGAGGGGGCTAGGCATCAGGTGGTGGTATTGACTGACCACAAAAATTTGATTTATCTTGAGACTGCCAGACGCCTGAATCCTAGACAGGCGCGCTGGTCTTTATTTTTTTCTCGCTTTAATTTTGTGGTGTCATACCTACCGGGTTCTAAGAATGTTAAGGCAGATGCCCTTTCTAGGAGTTTTGACCCGGACTCTCCTGGTAATTCTGAACCCACAGGTATCCTTAGGGAGGGAGTAATTTTGTCGGCCGTTTCTCCTGATCTGCGGCGGTCCTTGCAAGAGTTTCAGGCGGATAGACCGGATCGTTGTCCGCCTGATAGACTGTTTGTTCCGGATGATTGGACCAGCAGAGTCATCTCTGAGGTACATTCTTCTGCATTGGCAGGTCATCCCGGAATTTTTGGTACCAGGGATTTGGTGGCAAGATCCTTCTGGTGGCCTTCCCTGTCACGAGATGTGCGAGTCTTTGTGCAGTCATGTGACGTTTGTGCTCGGGCCAAGTCTTGTAGTTCTCGGGCTAGCGGACTGCTGTTGCCCTTGCCTATTCCTAAGAGGCCTTGGACACACATCTCGATGGATTTTATTTCAGATCTGCCTGTTTCCCAGAAGATGTCTGTCATCTGGGTGGTCTGTGACCGTTTTTCTAAAATGGTCCATTTGGTTCCTCTGCCCAAGTTGCCTTCTTCTTCTGAGTTGGTTCCTCTGTTTTTTCAGAATGTTGTCCGATTGCACGGTATTCCTGAGAATATTGTTTCTGACAGAGGTACCCAATTTGTGTCTAGATTTTGGCGGGCATTCTGTGCTAGGATGGGCATAGATTTGTCTTTTTCATCTGCTTTTCACCCTCAGACTAATGGCCAGACCGAGCGGACTAATCAGACCCTTGAGACATATCTGAGGTGTTTTGTCTCTGCTGACCAGGATGATTGGGTTGCTTTTTTGCCATTGGCAGAGTTCGCCCTCAATAATCGGGCCAGTTCTTCCACCTTGGTGTCCCCGTTTTTCTGTAATTCGGGGTTTCACCCTCGATTTTCCTCCGGTCAGGTGGAATCCTCGGATTGTCCTGGAGTGGATGCGGTGGTGGAGAGATTGCATCACATCTGGGGGCAGGTTATGGACAATTTGAAGTTGTCCCAGGAGAAGACTCAGCGTTTTGCCAACCGTCATCGTCGTGTTGGTTCTCGGCTTTGTGTTGGAGATTTGGTGTGGTTGTCTTCTCGTTTTGTCCCTATGAGGGTCTCTTCTCCTAAGTTTAAACCTCGGTTCATCGGCCCTTATAGAATATTGGAGATTCTTAATCCTGTTTCTTTCCGTTTGGACCTCCCTGCGTCCTTTTCCATTCATAACGTTTTTCATCGGTCGTTATTGCGCAGGTATGAGGTACCTGTTGTACCTTCAGTTGAGCCTCCTGCTCCGGTGTTGGTTGAGGGTGAGTTGGAGTACGTTGTGGAGAAAATTTTGGATTCTCGTGTTTCCAGACGGAAACTCCAGTATCTGGTCAACTGGAAGGGTTACGGCCAGGAGGATAATTCTTGGGTCAATGCATCTGATGTTCATGCTTCTGATCTTGTTCGTGCCTTCCATAGGGCTCATCCTGGTCGCCCTGGTGGATCTGGTGAGGGTTCGGTGCCCCCTCCTTGAGGGGGGGGTACTGTTGTGAATTTGGATTCTGGGCTCCCCCGGTGGCCGCTTGTGGAATTGGACTTGTCATCCTCTTTCCTGTTTCACCTGGTTCCATCAGTAGTGGGTGTCGCTATTTAAGCTCATTTCTCTGGTGGTTTCTTGCCGGTCAACAATGTTATCTGATGCCTCTCAGTGCTTGTTCCTGCTTCTAGACAACTTCTAGATAAGTTGGACTTTTGTCCATGTTTTGTTTTGCCTATTTGTTCCAGTTCACAGCTGAAGTTTTGTTACTGTGTCTGGAAAGCTCTCGTTGATCAGGGATTGCTACTCTGGCGTTATGAGTTAATGCCAGAGTTTAAGGTAATCTCTGGATGGTGTTTTGTTAGTGTTTTTCTGCTGACCATGAAAGTATACTATCTGTCTTCTGCTATCTAGTAAGCGGACCTCAAATTTGCTAAGACTATTTTCCTGCTGCGTTTGTTGTTTCATCTGAACTCACCGTCATTATATGTGGGGGCTACTGTCTTCTTTGGAATATTTCTCTAGAGGTGAGCCAGGTCTTATATTTCCCTCTGCTAGCTATTTAGGTCTTAGGCCAGAGCTGGGCATCTAGCGATAAATAGGAAATGCTACCTGGCTATTTCTAGTTGCGCGGCAGGCTTAGTTCATGGTCAGTATAGTTCCATCTTCCGAGAGCTTGTCCCTCTATAGGCTTGCTATGATCTCTGCCTGCAGAGATCATGACAGGCTAAGCTTAAAAACTCTAATTATTTAAGAACAGCTGCACCCAGTAAACAAAGGCTACTTTCACATTAGCGTCGTGCGCTGCACGTCGCTATGCGTCGTTTTGGAGAAAAAACGCATCCTGCAAAAGTGCTTGCAGGATGCGTTTTTTCTCCATTGACTTGCATTAGCGACGCAGTGCGACGCATTGCCACACGTCGCAACCGTCGTGCGACGGTTGCGTCGTGTTGCTTCGGACCGTTGCCACCAAAAAACATTGCTTGTAACATTTTTTGGTGCGTTGTTCCCGTCTTTTCCAACCGCGCATGCGTGGCCAGAACGCCGCCCCCGCCTCCCCGCACCTCACAATGGGGCAGCGGATGCGTTGAAAAACAGCATCCGCTGCCCCCGTTGTGCGACGCTTGCACAGTATGCGTCGGTGCGCTGCAACGTCGCATTGCGACGTGCAGTGCACGACGCTAATGTGAAAGTAGACTAAGTGATACATAGGTGGATTCAGCTTCTCTTTTCCTACATTATGCTGCTCTCAGATGAGGTAGCAAAAACCTGCTGACAGATTCCCTTTAAGAGTAGTGTTCCAGAATGCAGAAGCCAATGCAGCTGCTAGAGAATCCAGTGACATCAATAGTTATAGCAATTTCACAGAATTTCCTGCCACAAATCACAGAGGCGTATCTAGGGTTTCTGGCACCCGGGGCAAGAATTCATTTTGGCACCCCACCCCCAGGACATTTGCGATTTTCACACTTAGTCATGTACCCACGAGCTCCTCTCCCTAATGCTCTCAATGTTCAGTGAAAAACAGAGAAGCAGAAAAGAAGCTCGTTGTCACAGGACCATAAGTATGAAAATCACATATGAGTAGTTTTGAGCATTCCGATACTGCAAGTATCGGGTAGCGGCTGATATTTGCTGTATCGGAATTCTGATACCGAGTTCCGATATTTTTGCGATATCGGAAATCGGAATCGGAAGTGTGCGGTGCGTATGGTTCCCAGGGTCTGGAGGAGAGGAGACTCTCCTTCAGGCCCTGGGATCCATATTCATGTAAAAAATAAATAATAAAAATAAAAAATATTGATATACTCACCCCTCCGGCGGACCCTGGACCTTAGCGATGTAACCGGCAGCCTCCGTTCCTAAGAATGAGTGAGTGTAGGGCCTGCGATGACGTCGCGGCTTGTGATTGGTCGCGTGAGCGGTCACATGAGCGGTCACGCGACCAATCACAAGCCGCGACGTCATCGAAGGTCCTTCACTCTGCATTCTTAGGGAACGGAGGCAGACGCTTGGACCGGTGAGAGCCGGGGCCGTCAGAGGGGTGAGTATATCAATATTTTTTATTTTTATTCTTTATTTTATACATGAATATGGATCGCAGGGCCTGAAGGAGAGTTTCCTCTCCTTCAGACCCTGGGAACCATTCCGATATTTTGTGTTCCATTGATATGCATTGGTATCGGGTATCGGTATCGGCGATATCCGATACTTTTTGGGTATCGGCCGATCCAATCCGATACCAATACCTTTGCATATCGGAAGGTATCGCTCAACACTACATATGAGTGAAGTGTCCATGTGATGACTATTGGAACCTGCAGAGCTGAATCCTGACATCGCAGGCTTCTGAATTCTCACAACTAATGCGCTGCACATTTTTAGGATTCTCCCTTGCCTGTGGACAGTCATGTCAGCACAAGTATGTGATTTGTATACTTCTGACCACATTCCAACTAGACGTGTCTGACCTTGCTCAGTTCATTTTCATTGAGTGAGGCCACACATGTCTAGTCAGCATGTGACCGCATGTATGTAAATCGCCAGCACAAGAGAATCCTGACAGCGTGCAGTGCGCACTGTGAGAATTCAGAAGTCTGCAGTCACCCGCATACATGTTTCCTCATACATGCCCTCATTCCCCAATACTGTTTCCTCATACATGCCAACCCATTCCCCTGTACGGTTTCCTCATATATGCCCCCCATCTCCCCTTTTGCTCTTCATTTTGTGTCCTTAAATCCCCCATCTCCTCTCCAAATCTCCCCACACAATAAATCCCCCCATTCCCCACACAGCTCCTCATCATTCCCCCCATTCCCCACACAGCATCTCATCATCCCCCCATTCCCCACACAGCGTCTCATCATCCCTCATTCCCCACACAGCGTCTCATCAGCCCCCATTCCCCACACAGCGTCTCATCAGCCCCCATTCCCCACACAGCATCTCATCAGCCCCCATTCCCCACACAGCGTCTCATCAGCCCCCATTCCCCACACAGCGTCTCATTAGCCCCCATTCCCCACACAGCGTCTCATCAGCCCCCATTCCCCACACAACGTCTCATCAGCCCCCGTTCCCCACACAGCGTATCATCATTCCCTTATTCCCCACACAGCGCCTCATCAGCCCCCATTCCCCACACAGCGTCTCATCAGCCCCCATTCCCCACACAACGTCTCATCAGCCCCCATTCCCCACACAGCGTATCATCATTCCCCACACAGCATCTCATCAGCCCCCATTCCCCACACAGCGTATCATCATTCCCCTATTCCCCACACAGCGTCTCATCAGCCCCCATTCCCCACACAGCGTCTCATCAGCCCCCATTCCCCACACAGCGTCTCACCAGCCTCCATTCCCCACACAGCGTCTCATCAGCCCCCATTCCCCACACAGCGTCTCATCATCCCCCCCATTCCCCACACAGCATATCATCATTCCCCACACAGCGCCTCATCAGCCCCCATTCCCCACACAGTGTCTCCATCCCCCACACAGCTCCTCATCATTCCCCTATTCCCCACACAGCTCCTCATCATTCCCCTATTCCCCACACAGCTCCTCATCATTCCCTGATTCCCCACACAGCGTCTCATCATCCCTCATTCCCCACACAGCTCCTCATCATTCCCCTATTCCCCACACAGCTCCTCATCATTCCCCTATTCCCCACACAGCTCCTCATCATCCCCCATTCCCCACACAGCTCCTCATCATCTCCCCATTCCCCACACAGTGTCTCATAAGCCCCTTTCCAAATTACATCCTGAGAGCCTCACACCGAGTTTTCATTCCCTTGTACCCTGGGTCCACCATGGTGCAGCTCCTCTCCTCACACGGCTCCATGCTGCAGCCCCTTTGTCCTCTCTTCGCACGGCTCCATGCTGCAGCTCATTTCCGGCTTCTCTTCTCCACCAGCAGCTTCCTGCAATCGACTCCACCCCCTCAAGAAATCAACTCCAGCCCTGCAGTCAGATCTTCAATTGTACTCGTGTCTAAGATATGAGTACAATTGAATACTGGGAGCCGGCACGCTGCAGCTTCTCTGTGCCGGCTGTCAGCTTGACAGTCGGCACAGAGAACAGCTGACTCCCAGTCCGGGGGGCGGCAGAATGCAGCTGCCAGGGGAGACACTGCGGACCGCCGCATTAGGTGGCCCGACTGCACCCCCCTGCCAGCTGCGCCAGGGGCACATGCCCCGGCTGCCCCCCCCCCCCAGATACGCCACTGACAAGTCAGCTTAAAAGCATGCAGAGAATACACATTCTGCATTTTCTTTTCACAACTGTCTGTACAGATCACTGGAAACAGTGGTCCAGTGGGCTGTTACCATTACAAAATTTTTAGCAGTGATCCATGTAAGGACATTAGTGACCACCACATAATTTGTTCCCTGGTAATGAACAGTAAAATTGACACACTTTATCCCAAATAATACGTACCAAAAGGTGAACTTGTGTGGGCACAAGTGTTCAAACACCATAAAAGAGTTAATAAACTTTTCAATATAATTCTAATAAAATTAGAACCTTCTGTAGAATTGGTTATGTATTTTTAATATAGTTTATTAAAAACTCATTCACTTGTGTTCAAGGTGAAGCCTAAGCATAAGCACAGCCAAGGTCAGTTTCACACAAGCAATGCAAGCACATTTTTTGACTCTGTATTGTAGCAGCAAATTCCTGCAAATCTCTGGTCTATTCACTCAAACCATAGCAAGAACATGTAATATGATGCGACTCGGGTGATCAGACCTGTGGTCAGTCAGCCCTGGTTTTGAAACTGTGATGCAGGCAAAGAATGCGTCCTTATTACACGTTTACGCTTATATGAAAATAGCCTAAATATTTAATGTAAAATGTAAAGATAATATGTAAAAAAAACATTGAGAAGACAAAGGATAATGTAAAGGCCAAATAAAAAAATTCTATCAGTAAAAAAAACTGTAAACATTGTCATTTATCATAGTGGTTTTCCAATTTTAGAAAGCTAACTGAATGTATTTAAACCTGCATCTCCTAAAACACTTTTTTATTTTTAATTTACTATGCACAGAACAGTAATGTTTGTATATGGTCACTGATTTCTCCAGTAAATTAGCTACATTTTGCCAGAAATTTTCAAGACAAATTGATTAGTCACAATTAATTAGAAAGGCTAAGCAGAAAAATAAAGATGGCTGTCATGCACCTATATATCTATGTATACTATGCTTGGAAAGCAGCACGGTCACAGTCCATGGTCTATTGATTGATGTATTGAAAGTATATCAGGCAGGCAAGAGGAGCTGATTAAAGATACAAACATTTAGGCTTTATTCACTGAAGCCATACAGCATTTTCAACCATTGAACTTGCATAAAAGAAGCCCAGATGTTAGTCAACAAAGAGCACCATAAACGCCACTTGTTCATTTTTCACCATTGACATGAAGCAGTTTCCCTCCAGGAAGCAGCTTTGCTGAGCAAGTTAAGAACACAACAAACATAATTAGAAGTGCTGCACCTATTTTGCCCTAATCTACGTGATTACACTGATTTTGAAGTCTGCATGCCCTGCATATTGAAATGTTTAAAAATACAGCATACACGAGACAATAAGTATTTCTATAGTTTGCAGAATTTTTACTGTATTTATTGCTATAACTACAAAACTGCAGGAGAAAAATATACCGTGAAGCATAAGGGTATGTGCACACATAGCGGAATGTTGTGTGGATTTTTCTGCACTGTTTTTGGTAAATCCGCAGGAAAACCGCAATGCGGATTTACTGCGGAATTACCGCTGATTTACCACAGTTTTTCCGTGGATTTTATGCGGATTCTACCTGCGGTTTTACATCTGCGGGTTCCTATCGAGGAGCAGGTGTAAACTGCTGTGGAATCCGCACAAAGAATTGACATGCTGCGGAATAAACAATGCAGCGTTTCCGCACGTTTTTTTCCGCAGCATGTGCACTGCATATTTTGTTTTCCATAGGTTTACAAGGTACTGTACAATGCATGGAAAGCTGCTGCCAATCCATTGCGGATCCACAGCGTGTGCACTTAGCCTTTGTCTCTCCAAAGCATATACAGGTCCTTCTCAAAAAATTAGCATATAGTGTTAAATTTCATTATTTACCATAATGTAATGATTACAATTAAACTTTCATATATTATAGATTCATTATCCACCAACTGAAATTTGTCAGGTCTTTTATTGTTTTAATACTGATGATTTTGGCCTACAACTCCTGATAACCCAAAAAACCTGTCTCAATAAATTAGCATATCAAGAAAAGGTTCTCTAAATGACCTATTACCCTAATCTTCTGAATCAACTAATTAACTCTAAACACATGCAAAAGATACCTGAGGCTTTTAAAAACTCCCTGCCTGGTTCATTACTCAAAACCCCCATCATGGGTAAGACTAGCGACCTGACAGATGTCAAGAAGGCCATCATTGACACCCTCAAGCAAGAGGGTAAGACCCAGAAAGAAATTTCTCAACAAATAGGCTGTTCCCAGAGTGCTGTATCAAGGCACCTCAATGGTAAGTCTGTTGGAAGGAAACAATGTGGCAGAAAACGCTGTACAACGAGAAGAGGTGACCAGACCCTGAGGAAGAAGTGGACTGAGTCTGGTGTGGAAACATCCAGAGCCACCGTGCACAGGCGTGTGCAGGAAATGGGCTACAGGTGCCGCATTCCCCAGGTAAAGCCACTTTTGAACCATAAACAGCGGCAGAAGCGCCTGACCTGGGCTACAGAGAAGCAGCACTGGACTGTTGCTAAGTGGTCCCAAGTACTTTTTTCTGATGAAAGCAAATTTTGCATGTCATTCGGAAATCAAGGTGCCAGAGTCTGGAGGAAGACTGGGGAGAAGGAAATGCCAAAATGCCTGAAGTCCAGTGTCAAGTACCCACAGTCAGTGATGGTGTGGGGTGCCATGTCAGCTGCTGGTGTTGGTCCACTGTGTTTCATCAAGGGCAGGGTCAATGCAGCTAGCTATCAGGAGATTTTGGAGCACTTCATGCTTCCATCGGCTGAAATGCTTTATGGAGATGAAGATTTCATTTTTCAGCACGACCTGGCACCTGCTCACAGTGCCAAAACCACTAGTAAATGGTTTACTGACCATGGTATTACTGTGCTCAATTGGCCTGCCAACTCTCCTGACCTGAACCCCATAGAGAATCTGTGGGATATTGTGAAGAGAAAGTTGAGAGACGCAAGACCCAACACTCTGGATGAGCTTAAGGCCGCTATTGAAGCATCCTGGGCCTCCATAACATCTCAGCAGTGTCACAGGCTGATTGCCTCCATGCCACGCCGCATTGAAGCAGTCATTTCTGCAAAAGGATTCCCGACCAAGTATTGAGTGCATAACTGAACATTATTATTTGATGGTTTTTTTGTTTGTTATTAAAAAACACTTTTATTTGATTGGCCGGGTGAAATATGCTAATTTATTGAGACAGGTTTTTTGGGTTATCAGGAGTTGTAGGCCAAAATCATCAGTATTAAAACAATAAAAGACCTGACAAATTTCAGTTGGTGGATAATGAATCTATAATATATGAAAGTTTAATTGTAATCATTACATTATGGTAAATAATGAAATTTAACACTATATGCTAATTTTTTGAGAAGGACCTGTATAGCAGCTTGATATATGAATCCAATCTAATCTTACCTGCAGATAAGTGTCGACAACACTCGATGGGGGTACATATTACCCAAAGTCACTCCCTTTTAGCTAAAAATTGGAAACCATCCTTTACATAGTTATTAACCCCTTTCTGACATTAGACGTACTATCCCGTCGAGGTGGGGTGGGCAAGTATGACCACCGACGGGATAGTACGTCATATGCGATTGGCCGCGCTCACGGGGGGAGCGCGGCCAATCGCGGCCGGGTGTCAGCTGACTATCGCAGCTGACATCCGGCACTATGTGCCAGGAGCGGTCACGGACTGCCCCCGGCACATTAACCTCCGGCACACTGCGATCAAACATGATCGCAGTGTTCCGACGGTATAGGGAAGCATCGTGCAGGGAGGGGGCTCCCTGCGTGCTTCCCTGAGACCCCCGGAGCAACGCAATGTGATTGCGTTGCTCCGAGGGTCTCTTACCTACTCCTCCCTGCAGCAGGCCTGGATCCAAAATGGCCACAGGGCTGAATCCGGGTCCTGCAGGGAGGTGGCTTCACAGCGCCTGCTCAGAGCAGGCGCCGGGAAGCCTCCAGGAGTGCACGTCAGATCGCTGATCTGACAAAGTGCACAGCAAAGTGTCAGATCAGCGATCTTACACTATGACATGATGCCCCCCCCCGGGCAATGTTATAGTGTAAAAAATATATATTCACATGTGTAAAAAAAGAAGAAAAAAAAATAAATATATATATATATATATATATATATATATATTGTTGCTATAAATACATTTCTTTATCTAAATAAAAAAAAAACAATAAAAGTACACATATTTAGTATCGCCGCGTCCATAATGACCCGACCTATAAAACTGTCCCACTAGTTAATCCCTTTAGTGAACACCGTAAAAAAAAAAAAAAAAAGGCAAAAAACAACACTTTATTATCATACCGCCAAATAAAAACCGCGATCAAAAAGACGGATATAAATAACCATGGTACCGCTGAAAACGTCATCTTGTCCCACAAAAAACGAGCCACCATACAGCATAATCAAAGAAAAAATAAAAAAGTTATAGTCCTCAGAATAAAGCGATGCAAACATAATTATTTTTTCTATAAAATAGTTTTTATCGTATAAAAGCGCCAAAACATAAAAAAATGATATAAATGAGGTATCTCTGTAATCGTACTGACCCGAAGAATAAAACTGCTTTATCCATTTTACCAAACGCGGTACGGTATAAACGCCTCCCCCAAAAGGAAATCATGAATAGCTGGTTTTTGGTCATTCTGCCTCACAAAAATCAGAATAAAAAGCGATCAAAAAATGTCACGTGCCCGAAAATGTTACCAATAAAAACGTCAACTCGTCCCATAAAAAACAAGACCCTACATGACTCTGGACCAAAATATGGAAAAATTATAGCTCTCAAAATGTGGTAACGCAAAAAATATTTTTTGCAATAAAAAGCGTCTTTTAGTGTGTGACGGCTGCCAATCATAAAAATCCGCTAAAAAAACAGCTGTAAAAGTAAATCAAACCCCCCTTCATCACCCCTTAGTTAGGGAAAAATAAAAAAAATGTATTTATTTCCATTTTCCTATTAGGGTTAGGGCTAGGGTTAGGGCTTTGGGTTTTTTTGTGAAAAAAAGTTAAATGTTCATTTTTATTTAAACATTCCAAAAATTCCTGTGAAACACCTGAAGGGTTAATAAACTTCTTAAATGTGGTTTTGAGCACCTTGAGGGGTGCAGTTTTTAGAATGGTGTCACACTTGGTTATTTTCTATCATATAGACCCCTCAAAAGTACTTAAAATGAGATTTGGTCCCTAAAAAATTATGGTGTTGTAAAAATGAGACATTTCTGGTCAACTTTTAACCCTTATAACTTCCTTCCATTTTTTTTCACAAATAAACGCAGGTAATATCAAATAAATTTTACCACTGTCATGAAGTACAATATGTCACAAGAAATCAATGTCAGAATCACTGGGATCCATTGAAGTGTTCCAGAGTTCTAACCTCATAAAGGGACAGTCGTCAGAATTGTAAAAATTGGCCCAGTCATTAACCTGCAAACCACCCTTGGGGGTAAAGGGGTTAAGGTTGAAGGAAGACTTTAAGTCCATCTAGTTCAACCCATAGCCTAACCTAACATGCCCTAACATGTTGATCCAGAGGAAGGCAAAAAAAAACCCATGTGGCAAAGAGTAAGCTCCACACTGGGGAAAAAAAATTCCTTCCCGACTCCACATACGGCAATCAGACTAGTTCCCTGGATCAACACCCTAACAAGGAATCTAGTATTTATACCCTGTAACATTATACTTTTCAAGAAAGGCATCCAGTCCCCTCTTAAATTTAAGTAATGAATCACTCATTACAACATCATACAGCAGAGAGTTCCATAGTCTCACTGCTCTTACAGTAAAGAATCCGCGTCTGTTATTATGCTTAAACCTTCTTTCCTCCAGACGTAGAGGATGCCCCCTTGTCCCTGTCTCAGGTTTATGTTTAAAAAGATCATCAGAAAGGTCTTTGTACTGTCCCCTCATATATTTATACATTAACATAAGATCACACCTTAGCCTTCGTTTTTCCAAACTAAATAGCCCCAAGTGTAATAACCTATCTTGGTATTGCAGACCCCCCACTCCTTTAATAACCTTGGTCGCTCTTCTCTGCACCCACTCTAGTTAGGATATTCTTGGTTTGGGTGTCTTTTTACAACATAGATACATACTTTTGAATAATTTTAGTAGTTCATCGTG
Source organism: Ranitomeya variabilis (assembly GCF_051348905.1). NCBI lineage: Eukaryota > Metazoa > Chordata > Amphibia > Anura > Dendrobatidae > Ranitomeya > Ranitomeya variabilis. The sequence goes on from NC_135236.1 coordinate 334,371,666, forward strand.
TTCTGTGGAAAACTGTGTTACAAATGTAATTTGGGATTTTTTAAAAGCAGTATTTCATTGTCACTTTTCAGAAAACGATGGATTTTTTTGTGGTCTGTAGTTCCAGGTATAATCTGAACCTGCTTAGTATTTCAAGGATTGTATCCCTCATCCAGTAATTTTTTACTGAAAATTTTATTTTCTTATTCAAATCAAGACTTCTAGAGTACGAGCTTGAAGTCATATGAAATTCACCTGTAGGAATATTTGTAATAGTGTGTTTTAGGGCTCATACTCACTTGCGCGAAACTCGGATGAGTCTCGCAAGGCAATACCCGGCACTGCACCTGGCACAGAGGAGCGGAGCGTGCGGCTGCACATATTCGTATGTGGCCTCACGCTCCGATCTGAGTGCCAGCAGCAGCGCCGGGTATTAACATGCGAGACTCATTCGAGTTTCGCGCAAGTGAGTATGAGCTCTTAGGCAGTGGCTGGCTGGCAAATTTTGGCTTGGAGGACAAGCATGAAGCCCTAAGGCTATGTGCACATGTTGCGTTTTTGGACACGCGGAATTGCATCAAATCCGCAGTGTAGTGCACAAGCAATAGGGTATGTTTCCATGGTCAGGAATGGCTCAGTATTTTCTCATGATTTGATGCAGGTAAAATCTGCATCTGAGGTCACTGGCAGGTCGCCTGCGTTTTTGATACGGTTTTGATGCGTTTTTTTTCATGCGGATTTGTATGTGTTTGTAAGCTAAATAAGATAAACAAAAAAAAATTGTGATGTAATTTCCTTGTCCAACCTCTTCTTTTACATACTCCATTGAAGAATAATGTTTACACACACAGAAAGATAGATGCATCTATAGATAGATAATATATAGGTGATAGCTAGATACCGTAAGCCTAGGGTGGGAAATGCAGCAGCTACTGGTAAATTTCAAAAATAATAATCTTTACTAATAATAATCTTTATTTTTATATAAAAGATGCTCCATAGAATATTATGCCCCTTATAGTGCTGCACAAAGGTTGATGGCCCCATAAGATGCTCCATAAAATATTATGCCCCATATGCTGCTCCATAAAGGTTGATGGCCCCATAAGATGCTCCAGAGAATATTATGCCCTGTTTGCTGCTGCGATACAAAAAAAAAATTACATACTCACCTCTCATCGCTGGGTGCCGAGTGTCGGGGGCCTGAGCAGGTGGTGACACAGGTGCGCTATGGGGGTCAGGTGCCGGAGTTGCCGCTGGCTCAGGCCTCTGGTACTTGCGATATTCACCTGTCCCCATTCCACCGCCGCTCGCCGCTGTGTCTTCCGGGTCTCTGCAGTGACTGTTCAGGCAGAGGGCACGCACTAACCACGTCATCGCGCCCTCTGACCTGAACGTCACAGCCAGAGAACGCGGAAGACAAAGCTCGGCGGTGGAACGTGGACAGGTGAATATCGCATGGCTCACCCTCCCCCATCATACTCACCCCCCTCTGACGCGGTCTCTCTGTATGTCACTGTTTCTCATGGTCTCCGGGGCGTGCCGGCAGTTTGTTCCTGTGTTCAGCGGTCACATGGTACTGCTCATTAAAGTAATGAATATGCGCTCCGCTAATGGTACCACATGACCGCTGAACACATTTAGAGCTGCAGGCACCAGGGACCATTGGAGAAGCAGGGAAGTGCAGAGACCGCACCAGGAGCAGGTGAGTATGATGTGACAGCCACCACTCCTGCCACTCCCCCTCCCCCCACTGACCCCCTGGGACAATGACTCAGGTATAGGCCAAGAGGGGAACTTTTAGCCTAAAAATAGGCTGAAAATCTCGGCTTATACTCGAGTATATATGGTAGATAGATAGATATAGCTATAGATACATAGATATATTGATAGATAGATATATCTATAGATAATACCAAGCCCGATGTTTAGTAATAAACATAATAAAATGGCACATACAGAGTTAGGCTGGGATCACACATGCAAGAAACTCAGAACAGTCTCGCATCTTAATACCCGGCACTGCCGTCGGCACTCGGGAGCGGAGTGCGCGGCTGCATGTATTTCTATGCAGCTGAACGCTCCGCTCCCGAGTGACGGCAGCAGCTCCGGGTATTAAGATGCGAGACATGTCTGAGTTTCTTGCATGTGTGATCCCGGCCTTAAATAAAGACGCACACATGAAATCTGCATTAGGCCGGGGTCACACTTGCAAGAAACTCGCATGAGTCTCGCAACTCAATACCCAGCACTGCCGCCAGCACTCAGGACCGGAGTGTGCAGCTGCATGTGTTTCTATGCAGCTGAACGCCCCAGTCCAAGTGCCGGCGGCAGTGCCGGGTACTGAGGTGCAAGACTTGTGCGAGTTTCTTGCAAGCGTGATCCCGGCCTTAAATGCAATATCTGTTTAATTTTTTTTAAAAAGGTGACATTAACCCCTCGTTACCCCATATGCCACCACTACAAGGCAGTTGGAAGAGAGAGGCTAAGTGCCGGAATTGACGCATCTTACAGATGCACCATTTCTAGGGCGGCTGAGTGCTGGTGTTCGTAGCCAGGGGGAGGGCAATATCCATGGCCCCTTCCTAGGCTATGAATATCAGTCCGCAGCTGTCTGATTAGCCTTTTCTGGCTAATAATTATAGGGGGACCTCACGTCGTATTTTTGTGAGGGGTCCCCCTATTTTAATAGCCAGTAAAGGCTAAATATACAGCTGTGGGCTGATATTCATAGCCTGGGAAGAGCATTAACCCCTTCCCAGGCTATAAACATCGGCCACTAGTCACTGGCTTTCCCATCCTGGAGCAGAAAATTGAGCAGGAGCCCACACCATTTTCTTTTCATTATTTTGATAAATTAAACAGATATTGCATTTAAGGCCGGGATCAAGCTTGTAAGAAACTCACATAAGTCTTGCACCTCAGTACCCGGCAATACCACTGGCACTAGGACCAGAGCGTTCAGCTGCATGTATTTCTAGCAGAGGGCGCATCACCGCGACTCAAGGTAACTACGGGTCACCCAGCTTTCTTTTCAGTACCCGGGGTTTACAGGCACGAGCGAGTACATTAGCACAGCTCCTGGCTGTAAAATGATTTAACCCCTTTAGATGGATTTACATCGTGGGCCATAACGACGGAAGGTATGGAATATTGTTTTTGTTTTTTTTTTACTTTGTTTCAGAACGATGGTCTTCAGGTGGATTAAGAGTCTAATAAAATATTACAACAACCTGTGTCTTTATTTCATTAAAATACTTTGTAATAATGTGTGTGTGTGTTTTAGTAACCATTTAGTACTATTGGCTTAATAATGGATAGGTGTCATAATTGACGCCTCTCCATTATTAATCTGGCTTAATGTCACCTTACAATAGCAAGGTGACATTAACCCTTCATTACCCCATATCCCACCGCTACACGAGAGTGGGAAGAGAGTGGCCATGTGCCAGAATAGGCGCATCTTCCAGATGTGCCTTTTCTGGGGTGGCTGGGGGCAGATGTTTGTAGCCGGGGGGGGGGGCAATAACCATGGACCCTCTCTAGGCTATTAATATCTGCCCTCAGTCACTGGCTTTACCACTCTGGCGGAGAAAATTGTGCGGGAGCCCACGCCAATTTTTTCCGCCATTTAACCCTTTATTTTACAAGCTACAGCGCCCAAATTTTGCACATACACACTACTAACATTAGTAGTGTGGAATATGCAAAAAAAAAGGGATATGAGATGGTTTACTGTATGTAAACCATGTCTCATATCCTGTCGGGTTTGGGAAGGAGAAATGAAAAGCCGGCAATTAAATTACCGGCTTTTCACATATATCGCGCTGAATTAAATATAAATACAGAATATATATATGTGTGTCTCAATGACATATATATATATATATATATATATATATATATATATATATATATACTGTATATATGTTTTAACGAACATTTGAGCACATAAATCCATTAGATGTCGGTTTTGCAAGCCTGCGAGAAAATATCGCAGTACGGATGCCATACGGATTACATACGGAGGATGCCATGCGCAAAATACGCTGACACACCCTGCCTACGGATGACATACAGATCACTATTTTAGGGACTTTTATGCATATTACGGCCGTAAAAAAACGGACCGTATTTACATACGCTGAGTGTGACGCCGGCCTAAGTGTTATAGTAACGCTTGTGCTGGCCATATAGGTGGAATATTCGAAGCAGCACAAAATGGCTCACATGTCCCACATGGAGGCCCACTCATTGGTGGTGAAATGGTGTTGTTCTGCAGCTGAAACTCCACTATTGCCTGATGCTGCTCTCACAACCTCTCTAGCATATGCAAGGTGGACTTGCACCTTGTTGGTATGTCGTTATCCATTTGTGTAAGGACAAGTGCATATGGTGCAAAGGTTTATAAAGGTGCTTCTCACAAAATTAGAATATCATCAAAAAGTTAATTTATTTCAGTTCTTCAATTCAAAAAGTGAAACTCCCATATAATAATAATCATCTTTATTTTTATATAGAGTCATTACAGAGTGATCTATTTCAAGTATTTATGTTAATGATGATGATTGTGGCTTACAGCCAATGAAATCACAAAAGTCATTATCTCTGTAAATTAGAATTAACAAAAAAACACCTGCAAAGGCTCCCTAAGCGTGTCTAACAAGGACCCTTAGTCTGTTTCAGCAGGCTCCACAATCATGTGGAAGACTGCTGACTCGACAGATGTCCAGAAGGCAGTCATTGACACACTCCACAAGGAGGGTAAGCCACAAAAGGTCATTGCTAAAGAAGCTGGCTGTTCACAGAGTGCTGTATCCAAGCATATTAATGGAAAGTTGAGTGGAAGGAAAAAGTGTAGTAGAAAAAGGTGCACAAGCAACTGGGATAACCGTGACCTTGAAAGGATTGTTAAGAAAAGTCCATTCAAAAATTTGGGGGAGATTCACAAGGAGTGGACTTCTGCTGGAGTCATTGCTTCAAGAGCCACCACACACAAATGTATTCAGGACATGGGTTTCAAGTGTTGCATTCCTTGTATCAAGCCACTCATGACCAATAAACAATGCCAGAAGCATCTTACCTGAGCCAAGAAGAAAAAGAACTGGACTGCTGCTCAGTGGTCCAAGGTGTTGTTTTTAGATGAAAGTAAATTTTGCATTTCATTTGGAAATCAAGGTCCCAGAGTCTGGAGGAAGAGTGGAGAGGCACACAATCCAAACTGCTTGAGGTCTAGTGTGAAGTTTCCACAATCAGTGATGGTTTCAGGAGCCATGTCATCTGCTGGTGTAAGTCCACTGTGTTTTATCAAGAACAAAGTCAGCGCAGCCGTCTACCAGGAAATTTTAGAACACTTCATGCTTCCATCTGCCGACAAGATTTTTGGAAATGGAAATATAATTCTCCAGCAGGACTTGGCACCTGTCCACACTGCCAAAAGTTTCAATACCTGGTTTAAAAATAACGGTATCACTGTGCTTAATTGGCCAGCAAACTCGCCTGATCTTAACCCCATAGAGAAACTATGGGGTATTGTCAAGAAGAAGATGAGAGACACCAGACCCAACAATGCAGACGAGTTGAAGGCTGCTATCAAAGCAACATGGGCTTCCATAACACCTCAGCAGCATCACAGGCTGATTGTCTTCATTCTATGCCACATTGATGCAGTAATTGATGCAAAAGGAGCCCCGACCAAGTATTAAGTGCATTTACTGAACATACATTTCAGTAGAACAACAATTCAGATTTTAAAATAATTTTTCAAGCTGGTGTTATAAAGTATTTACTGAGATAATGACTTCAGGGTTTTCATTAGCTGTAAGCCATAATCATCAACATTAATAGAAATAAACACTTGAAATAGATTACTGTGTTTGTAATGACTCTATCTAACATACTAGATGGTGGCCCGGTTATAACGCATTGGGTATTCTAGAGTATGTATGTAGTTTATTTATGACGTTTTCAGAATAATGCAATTTATACACAGGATTCGGCCGGCCGAGCGTGACCAATTAGGGAAGCGTGGTTCAAATTCCACGCCAATTCGCGGCCGGACTGCGCCTGTCGCTGATTGGTCACGCCCGGCCGCAAACAATCAGTGAAGCCAGGGCCTGCTCCAGGTTTTTGGGAGCTCCAGGCAAAAGAATCTCAGTGGGCCCCCCTCTTTAACACATACCACGATTCATGATGCAGAGATACAGCAGAGAAATATAGCACAGCCAAGTAGCATACAGCCCAAGTAGTATATAACACAGCCCATGTAGTATATAACACAGCCCACGTAGTATATAGCACAGCAAACGTAGTATATTGCCCAGCCATGTAGTATATAGCACAGACACGTAGTATATTGCCCAGCCACGTAATATATTGCACAGCCACGTAATATATTGCACAGCCACGTAATATATTGCACAGCGATGTAGTATATTGCACAGCGACGTAGTATATAACACAGCCCATGCAGTATATAACACAGGCCACGTAGTATAGAGCACAGCGATGTAGTATACTGCCAAGCCATGTAATATATACCATAGCCACGTAGTATATAGCACAGAGATGTAGTATATAACACAGCCCACGCAGTATATAACACAGCCCATGCATTATATAACACAGCCCTCGTAGTATATTGCACAGCCACGTAATATATTGCACAGCCACATAGTATATAGCACAGAGACGTAGTATATAGCACAGCCCATGCAGTATCTATAACAGCCCACATAGTATATAGCAATGTGGGCACCATATCCCTGTTAAAAAAAGAATCAAAATAAAAAATAGTTATATACTCACCTTCCGTCGCCCCTCGGTTCCAGCCCAGGCATTTACTGACGCTCCGGTCCCGAGACCGCTACATCATCATCTCACGAGACCGCAAAGCATGGACCGGGGCGTCGCGAGGAGCAGTGGGAAAGGCGACGGAAGGTGAGAATATAATGATTTTTTATTTTGTTTATTATTTTTAACATTAGATCTTTTTACTATTGATGCTGCGTTACACTGTGGCATAATGCGGTGTAACGAAGCCATTAACCCTGTGTGAGCGTTGACTGGAGGGGGCACTGACAGAGTAGGAAGGGGCGAATCCGCGGCAGGACTGTGCCCATCGCTGACCAATCAGTGACGCAGGATTTCCCTGACAGACAGACAAACAGACAGACAGACAGATAAACAGACGGAAGCGCCCCTTAGATGATTGTATACATATAGAGGAGTTTCACTTTTTGTATTGAAGAACTGAAATAAATTAACTTTTTGATGAAATTCTAATTTTGTGAGAAGCACCTGTTTATGTATAAATTCACACATATTATTACTCTATACCACAGCGGACTGGAGACCAAAATTCCATCTAGATCACGATTAGACAACATGAGTAAAGAAGAAAGTCACTGTTTCACCAGACTCAAAAATTTACATATTGGTCTTCACCAAAGTAGAGTTTGGAGTGTGACTGTTTGAGGTTGAGGACATTTGTCTATTATACTGATAACAAGTTCAAACAGGTGCTGATAATAAAATGAGGGTGCCGCGTCAGAAAAAGAAACTATGACTGTGGAGTGAATGACTACCAATCCTCTACCTTGCTGATAGAAGTTGGCGTGTCACCTGGATAAGGAGGTCGGCTGCTGCAAATTAGTCCTTCGTGTTACTGGAAGGACCGTGGTGTTGATACTGCACAAATCTATAAGGGAGCGTCCTCCCGTAGTGCAAAAATCCCCAAACCGCTCGCCGCTGAGGTAGTCGGCAGGTGCCTCAGCCGATGGCGCCGCCGAACAGTAGCGCCGCCGAACAGTAGCGCAGCGAGTGAGGGGCGTGGCTTAGCGGTGACGTCACCTGTCCGTGAGACGGACACAAGCAGGGGCCAATCCCAACGCGTTTCGAGAGGTTAACAACCATTTCTATGCTGGTCAGAAACTTGCAACTCCATTTTCAACTGTTTCTGATTGGGTCATTACTTCTCTCTATAAAACCTGGCCAGACCCTCTCTGTCTTGCCACTGAAATCTTTGCTTCCTAGATACTTGGAGACGCTGTGCCAAATTGGAGCTCATTGTTACTACTAGAGATTGTTGCATGCTGTTTTTGGGGTGTATGCTTTCCACTTAATTCCTTTTCCCATTTGGTTTGTGCCTGCCTATCCTTCCCTATATATATCCCTTCCCTTGGTGAGTGTTTTTGTATGCAAGATGCTTTTTGCTATCTCTGTTTGTCTTACGTGTTTATACACTAACATATCTGTCCCAGGCCTCTGGGGGAAGGGGTAGGGGACAGCTCAGGGTATAACAGGAGCATAGCAAGGCTGTAGACTCATGCCTCTCTACCATCAAGAGTACCCCAGGGGCAGGGATAGTTAGGGTCCCAGTTGCAGGGACAGTTGGAGACCGTAGAATGTCACATCATGACAAATGCCTCCATATATTGCTCCATACAGTATTTTGGGTCCTATATATTGCTCCATACAGTATAATCGGCCCTATAAAATGTTCCATACAGTATAATGGGCCCCATATACAGTAATGCCCCATACAATATAATGGGCCCCATATAATGCTACACACAGTATAATGGGCCCCATATAATGCCTCATACAGTATATAATGGGCCAATACATTGCATCATAAAGTATAATGGGCCCCATATAATGCTCCATACAGTATGTCCCCCATATATTTCTCCATACAGTATAATGGGCACCATATAATGCTCCACACAGTATAATGACCCCATATAATGCTCCATACAGAATAATGGGCCCCATATAATGCTCCATGCCATATAATGGGCCCAACATACAGTGGAGGAAATAAGTATTTGATCCCTTGCTGATTTTGTAAGTTTGCCCACTGACAAAGACATGAACAGTCTATAATTTTAAGGGTAGGTTAATTTTAACATTGAGAGATAGAATATTAAAAATAAGATTCAGAAAATCACATTGTATGAATTATATAAATGTATTTGCATTTTGCAGTGACAAATAAGTATTTGATCCCCTACCAACTATTAAGAGTTCTGGCTCCTACAGACCAGTTAGACACTCCTAATCAACTCGTTACCTGCATTAAAGACAGCTGTCTTACACAGTCATCTTTATGAGAGACTCCTGCCCAGAGACTCAATTAATCAATCAGTCTCTAACCTCTATAACATGGGCAAGACTAAAGAGCTTTCTAAAGATCTCAAGGATAATATCATAGACCTGCACATAGCTGGAATGGGCTACAAAACCTTAAGTAAGATGCTGTGTGAGAAGGAGGTAACTGTTGGTGTAATAGTAAGAAAATGAAAGAAATACAAAATGACTGTCAAACGACATTGATCTGGGGCACCATGCAAAATCTCACTTCATTGGGTATCCTTGATCATGAGGAAGGTGAGAGATCAGCCTAAAACTACACGGTAACTTGTTAATGATCTCAAGGCAGCTGGGACCACAGTCACCAAGAAATTCATTGATAACACATTACCAGTAAAGTTTTAAAATCCTATAGTGCCCGCAAAGTCCACCTGCTCAAGAAGACACATGTGCAGGCCTGTCTGAAATTTGCCATTGAACACCTGGATGATTCTGTGAGTGATTGGGAGAAGGTGCTGTGGTCAGATGAGATAAAAATTGAGCTCTCTGGCATTAACTCAACTCGCCACGTTTGGAGGAAGAGAAATGCTGTCTATGACCCAAAGAACACCATCCCCACTGTCAAGCATGGAGGAGGAAACATTATGTTTTGGGGGTGTTTCTTTGCTAAGGGTACAGGACTACTTCACCACATCAATGGAAGAATGGATGGAGCCATGTACCCTAAAATCCTGAGTGAAAACCTCCTTCCCTCCTTCAGGACATTAAAAATGGATCGTGGCTGGGTCTTCCAGCAAGACAATGACCCAAAAAATACAGCCAAGGCAACAAAGGAGTGGCTCAAAAAGAATCATATTAAGGTCATGGAGTGGACTAGCCAGTCTCCAAACCTTAATCCCATAGAAAACTTATGGAGAGAGTTGAAGCTCCGAGTTTCCAAGCGACAGCCTCAAAATCTTAATGATTTAGAGATGATCTACAAAGAGGAGTGGACCAAAATTCCTCCTGACATGTGCACAAACCTAATCATCAGCTACAAAAAATGTCTAAACTGCATGCACATGCCAGAAGCCTGAAAAACAAGATGAAAGAACTAGAAGCAGAAATATCTACAGGTAACTATGACATAGTGGGAATAACCGAGACATGATTAGATGAAAATTATGACTGGGCAGTTAACTTACAGGGTTACAATCTGTTTAGAAAGGATCGTAAAAATCAGAGAGAAGGAGGGGTTTGTCTTTATGTAAAGTCTTGTCTAAAGTACACTTTAAGGGACAACATTAGTGAAGCGAATGAGGATGTCGAGTCCAAATGGGTCGAAATACATGGAGGGAAAAATAGTAACAAAATTCTTATTGGGGTCTGTTACAAACCATCAAATATAATAGAAATCATGGAAAGTCTACTGCTAATGAAGTTAGATGAAGCTGCAACCCATAATGAGGTCCTTATTATGGGGGACTTTAACTACCCGGATATAAACTGGGAAACAGAGACCTGCGAAACCCATAAAGGTAACAGGTTTCTGCTAATAACCAAGAAAAATTCTCTTTCACAATTGGTGCAGAATCCAACCAGAGGAGCAGCACTTTCAGATCTAATACTATCTAATAGACCTGACAGAATAACAAATCTGCAGGTCATCGGGCATCTAGGAAAGAGCGGCCACAATATTGTACAGTTGTCTTTTGCAAGGGGGACTTGTCAGGGAGTCACAAAAACACTGAACTTTAGGAAGGCAAGGTTTGACCAGCTTAGAGATGCCCTTAATCTGGCTCACTGGAACAATGTCCTCAGAAATAAGAATACAGATAATAAATGGAAAATGTTTAAGAACATCCTAAATAGGCACTGTATGCGGATTATACCTAGTAGGAATAAAAGGACAAGAATTAGGAAAAACGCAATGTGGCTAAACAAAAAAGTAAGAGGGGAAATTAACAGTAAAAAGAAAGCATTTAAACTACTAAAGCAGGATGGCACAGTTGAAGCTCTAAAAACCTATAGGGAGAAAAATACTTTATCTAACTAATTAAAGCTGCCAAAAAAGGAAACAGAGAAGCACATTGCTAAGGAGAGTAAAACTAATCCAAACTGTTCTTCAACTATAGGAAAAGAATCATAAGTGAAAGTGTAGGCCCCTTAAAAAATTGTGAGGAAAGAATGGTTGTAGATGACGAGGAAAAAGCTAATATATTAAACACCTTCTTCTCCACGGTATTCACGGTGGAAAATAAAATGCTAGGTGAAATGCTGAGAGATAAGAAAACCCTATATTAAGGGTCACCAATCTAACCCAAGAAGAGGTGCGAAACCGGCTAAATAAGATTAAAATAGATAAATCTCCGGGTTCAGATGGCATACACCCACGAGTACTGAGAGAACTGAGTAATGTAATAGACAAACCATTATTTCTTATATTTAGGGACTTTATAGCGATGGGGTCTGTTCCACAAGACTGGCGCATAGCAAATGTGGTACCAATATTCAAAAAAGTCTCTAAAAGTGAACCTGGAAATTATAGGCCAGTAAGTCTAACCTCTATTGTTGGCAAAATATTTGAAGGGTTTCTGAGGGATGTTATTCTGGATTATCTCAATGAGAATAACTGATTAACTCCATATCAGCATGGGTTTATGAGGAATCACTCCTGTCAAACCAATCTAATAAGCTTTTATGAAGAGGTAAGCTATAGACTGGACCAAGGTGAGTCATTGCATGTGGTATATCTTCATTTTTCCAAAGCGTTTGATACCTTGCCACACAAGAGGTTGGTACAGAAAATGAGAATGCTGGGTCTGGGGGAAAATGTGCGTAAATGAGTAAGTAACTGGCTTAGTGATAGAAAGCAGAGGGTGGTTATAAATGGTATATTCTCTAACTGGGTCGCTGTGACCAGTGGGGTATCGCAGGGCTCGGTGTTGGAAACTATTCTCTTCAACATATTTATTAACGATCTGGTAGAAGGTTTACACAGTAAAATATCGATATTTGCAGATGATACAAAACTACGTAAAGCAGTCAATACAAAAGAAGATAGTACTCTGCTACAGATGGATCTGGATAACTTGGAAACTTGGGCCGAAAGGTGGCATATTCGGTTTAAGAATGATAAATGTAAGGTTATTCACATGGGAAGAAGGAATCAATATCACCATTACACACTGAACGCGAAACCACTGGGTAAATCGGACATGGAGAAGGACTTGGGGATCCTAGTTAATGATAAACTTACCTGGAGCAGCCAGTGCCAGGCTGCGGCTGCCAAGGCAAACAGGATCATGGGGTGCATTAAAAGAGGTCTGGATACACATGATGAGAGCATTATACTGCCTCTGTACAAATCTCTGGTTAGACCGCAAATGGAGTACTGTGTACAGTTTTGGGCACCAGTGCTCAGGAAGGATATAATGGAACTAGGGCGAGTACAAAGGAGGGCAACAAAATTAAAGGGGATGGGGGAACTACAATACCCAGAGAGATTAGCAAAATTAGGATTATTTAGTCTAGAAAAAAGACGACTGAGGGGCAATCTAATAACCATGTATAAGTATATAAGGGGACAACACAAATATCTCTCCGAGGATCTGTTTATACCAAGGAATGTGACAGTCACAAGGGTGCATTCTCTGCGACTGGAGGAGAGAAGGTTTTTCCACCAACTTAAAAGAGGATTATTTACTGTTAGGGCAGTGAGAATCTGGAATTCCTTGCTTGAGGAGGTGGTGATGGCGAACTCAGTTGAGGGGTTCAAGAGAGGCCTGGATGTCTTCCTGGAGCGTAACAATATTGTATCTTACAGTGATTAGGATCTTTAGAAGGACGTAGATCTGGTGATTTATTCTGACGGAATATAGGCTGAACTGGATGGACAAATGTTTTTTTGCGGCCTTGCTAACTATGTTACTATGTCTGACTGCTGTGCTTGTCAACAAGAGTTTTGCCACCAAGTATTTAGTCTTGTTTACCAGAGGGATAAAATACTTATTTCTCACTGCAAAATGAAAATAAATTTATATAATTTATATAATGTGATTTTCTGGATTTTATTTTTCATATTCAATCTCTCAATGTTAAAATTAACGTACCCTTAAAACTATAGACTTTTCATGGGCAAACTTACAAAATCAGCAAGGGATACTTATTTCACCCATTGTAATGCTTCATACAGTATAATGGGCCACATATAATGCTTCATACAGTATATAATGAGCCCTTATATTGCTTCATAGAGTATAATGGGCCCCATATAATGCTCCATACAGTATGTCCCCCATATATTGCTCCATTCAGTATAATGGGCCCCATATAATGCAACATACAGTATAATGCCCCCATATAATGTTGCAAACAGTATACTGGGCCCCATATAATGCTCCATACAGTATAATGGCCCCATATAATGCTCCATACAGTATAATGGGACCCATATATTGCTCCATGCAGTATATAATGGCCCCATACAATGCTCTATACAGGATAATGGACCCCATATATTGCTACATAAAGTATAATGGGCCCCTTATATTTGAAAATTCAGTATAATAGTCCCATATATTCCTCCATACAGCATAATGGGCACCATCTAATGCTTCACACAGTATAATGCGCCCCATATAATGCTCCATACAGTATAATCGGCCCCGTATAATGTTCCATACCATATAATGGGCCCCACATAATGCTTCATACAGTATAATGGGCCCCATATAATGCTTCATACAGTATATAATGGGTCCATATATTGCTTCATAGAGTATAATGGGCCCCATATAATGCTCCATACAGTATGTCCCACATACATTGCTCCATACAGTATAATGGGCCCCGTATAATGCTCCAGGCAGTATAATGCCCCATATAATGATCCATACAGTATATAATGGCCCTATGCAATAATACATACAGTATAAAGGGCCCATAAAATGCTCCATACAGTATAATGGGGCCCCATATCAGGCTCCATACACAAAAAAAAAATCACCTTTCCGCAGGTCCAGTCTCTTCAGCGTCTTTTGATTCTCTGCACTGCTCGGCAGAGGGTGCCCTGTAGGGATGTCATCGCGCCCTCTGCCCAAAGACATCACCGAGTCAGAAGATGGCGATGCTGAAGACACTGGAGCAGCGGAGAACGAGGAGAGGAGAATGTGGAGAATATTCCTCAGAACATATTTCGTGTCTTCCTTGCGAAAATAAACTCCACACATAATTGAGGAGAAACAACTGGTATATGTGTCCACACATGGCGACCTCAGCATCCTGTAGTTCTTGGATTAAATCCCATTCAATCCGTCAAAGCTGCAACAGCTCCTGTAGTTTCTGTTTTTTGTTGAGGTCATATATCCACTCTGTTCTTCTTCCCAAGGTTGAGATGGTAAGGTTGGACATACTGGTGTCCGAAACCTGCTGTGCATGCCTCATGAATGGTCTGCTGGGTCTGTCTGTATGCCTCCCTTGTTGTGGAGCACTGGATGGTGTGTGAGAACACCAATCCCCTGCAGCTCTCCCCGGTTCCACCGGGCTGAGTGGTATCCCACCGCTGCGACCATAATGTGGAGACACGGGGGGGGGGGGGTCGGCGGGCACCCAGCTCCGCTAGCCAAAACCGCATGTGGATCGTCCCCCAAGGGCAGTGGGGTACTCGGTACCGGGTCCTTCGGTTCACAGGGGGATATCATGGTGGCTGACCCGGTCCGTGGCCCTGGGACGTCCGTGTAAAAGGGAAAGGTCTTTAAGGGTAATGTTCATGATGCCACCTGTGGTATTCGGTCAGGGTGACCGATGCTGCTTTAAGGGATCCGCTGGGGTGATGTTATGGCAGCTAGATGGTATACCTTCCCACTGGTGAAGTGTATCCCCAGGGCTTCCCGGTGTGTAGATGGTGAATGATGAATGGCGCAGTGAAGAACGAGGACACAGGGTTGCAGTCTCTTTACCTTTACTGAAGACTTCAGCATCCACAGTCCAGGGCCCCAGATCACAGGGCAGGCAGAGTCTGGCCGGTTTGGAGGCAAGTCCAGAGTTCCCTTATCCAGGTGGAAATCAGTAGCCTTCCTTTGTGTTGCGGTGGTGTAGTCCCTTACTGCCTATGGCTTCACATAAGGGTCTCACAGATGCGATGTTTCACGCTCTCTGTCCCCATATAGGATAGGACAATACCCGTATGACTGGTGACTTGAGCCTGTTTATAGGGTCTCTTAGATAACCCGGCTCTGTAGGTGTCACTGTGCCTCCTGGGTGTAGGTGTGGACAGGTAACCTGCAATTAGCTGTTCTGCCGGTCTCTGAAATAAGGCGTAGAGGTCCTTACTCCCTCAGTGTTCCGGCTACCGGGATTTTGCGCCTCAGAAGGAGACAGCTTGAGCGGGGCTGGTCCCCTTCTGGTATCCTCTCCTTTGCTTTGACTTCCTTCACACTCGCTGCAATACAGTTCTGCCTTTCAATGTCTCTTTCTGGGAGCTGCAGCTCTGAGGGCATGCACAGCACCTTTAACCTTCCATCCTCCTCAGATTCTGGTCTGGAACTTTCTAACTTTCCCTATTGACTGCCAGTTATGTATATATGGGTAGTGACTTAAAAAATAGAAGCAGGAGCTCCTCCTGGTGGTCTGGAGTGTGAAATGTGTTGCATGTTTGTGATACCTGGATGAAGATATCCTTCTTTGCCTCCAAACGTAGCATCACTCTCCCTGAGAGGAAAGCAATAAAACTGCGACAACCAGGACCCTGGGGCGCCACACATGGACCAGTGATCATCCAGCCAAACGCCCGCTCTCCCCTTAACATGTGCATAATGCTACTCAAACAACACAGGGTGAGGGTAAAATAGTGTGGCAATGCTTTTTTGAACCACAAAACAGGCAGATAACAAGTAGAAAAGTCCCATCAAAATACCCCAAGATGGTGAACATTACAGAGTCTCACTCTTCGGCTGACTCACTGGGATAATGGCAGCTGTTACTTCAGAGCTTCCAGGGTTGACAAACCCCACCTGCGGCACACACAGAGAGGAGGTAATGACAAGTGAAGGAAGATAACAATCCATTCAAAAACAAAGCCAGTGGACCTGAGGATCACAACCTGGCTTCATCTTCCAGGGTCGACTACCCCACCTCTGGTACACACACAGAGAGGAGGTAACGACAAGCTTAGGAAGATGACAGTTCATTGAGGTGCAAGGCCAGTTGACCCGAGGGTTACAACCTGGCTTCTCCGAACATCTCCATGGAGCCAAGCAACCGGTGCGTCCCAATACTGACTTTCTTCAAACATATCCACGTTTCAGCGATGGTCAATCTAGCAGATCTGTATTCTTCCAATCGGGGCACAGATCTCCTAGGTTGTTTCCTGTAGAATGATAGATCCGTATCCCTCGTGATGGAGCCATGATGTATTGGCAGCAGACCTGTAATGTTTTTATAACTTGGCAGAATCTCTGACTGTCTCTCTCTCTCTCTTTCAGTCTCCCTATACAGAGACATGTAACCTATTTTATACTTAACAAGTGTCCTTCATCCAGTATTTACAGAAAGGGTAAGAATGGAGATGAGATAAAGTAGCATTACTTATATTTGTACAGTTTTTCCTCCTCTGTTTTCGAATTCACCAAACTATCTGGCATAATTAGAGTAAACATCACTAGTCATCAAGGATAAGAGCACAATATTTTATAAGAAATATTAGCTTACAAGTCAATATTACAGGTTTACACAAACAAAAGTCTGTTTTCTTGAACAGCCAAAAAGAAATGCTTAAATTCAAAATCAAAATTTAGATAACAGCTTATTCTTCCTGGCTTTCTAAAAATAGTTGTCTGGTTAATTAAGATACAATGCTGCATCTTCACAGTGAGCGTTTGGTGACTGAGTAGTATTAGAAGAAAAAACTGTGTGTAGTGATTTATCCATCTTAACACTGTACAGGAGTATCAGGATGGTGCTTTGTAGGTGTAATAGACAGGCACTGAAGGTAGATGTGACAGGCAAATACAGCTCTGATAGGGAAGCTAGAACACAGTATGTATGGTAAAATATAGTATATAGACACAAAATGAGAGTCCATAATCTCAAAAAAAAAACAAAAAAAAAACCACGCAGATAGCTTTCGGCAGCTTAATTGGAGCTAAAAAAGGGAAAATAAAGTATGCGGTTTGGGGGCTCATTGCAGGGATGATTTTTTTTTTGTACCGGGAAAACCCCTGTAAATGTTTAGATAATGCTTAATATACTTTAGATATTGTACACATCTACAATTCATAACCAACACTTCTGAGATCTACATACATTAGTTCTCCTTTTATCATTTGCATGTAATTAATAATCACTCAAAGCAGTGACATGCTGTGCATAAAACTTAATGTGACACAACTGCAAATAACAAATTGTTTGTGAAAGCAAAATCTAAGCCATGTACAATTTACGGTATTTCATTTTTATTCTGTGAGTACATGCTTAGTTGTGAGGAAATGCAATCACCAACATAAATCTTTCTCAAACTCATAAAGGTCTTTAAGAAAGAGTATATATCAAATTGTACTGATCCAAGATCAGTATTGTGAAGTGTTTTAAAGGGCCTTTTTTCCATTGATAGCACAACACTCAAACTTATTTTATTCCTTAGGAATCTATGATGTCTGAGTTTGATTTGCAGACCAATGCTCATTTTAAGTAAAAAAAACTCACCCATTCAAAAGGAACAGTTGAGTGAAAAAAAAATAATCAGACAGCACACTTTTGAGCAACAGTTTAAATGATTTGTAATAAAGGAAACAGTGGATCATATATTTTCTAAGAAAAATTAGGTTAATCAGGTAAAAACTGATTCCCTTCTTTAGGGCTCCTTCTCATTTGCGAGATAAACATCCGTGTCTCGCATGTGAAAACCAAGCTCTGGCGCCGGCACTTGGGAGCGGAGCGTACGGCTGCATGTATTGCTATGCAGCCGCACTCTCCGCTCCCAAGTGCCGGCGCCAGAGCTTGGTTTTCACATGCGAGTCACGGACGTTTATCTCGCAAGTGAGAAGGAGCCCTTAGGGTAAAATGCAAATCAATCACCCAGTGGCCACTCTGTGTGGCCTTATCCCAAATGGTTAACAACTAAACACATGATAATTCAGATATGCTAACCAAAACTTCAGTTTAAACTACAGTAAATCCTAGCATTGCTTCATTGGGAGAAATTCCTTAACATATAGGACACAACATAAGACTGTCCAACACTATCCATGCAACTCTTTAGTAAGGAGATGCATGTGCCCCATAGTCAGGGCCGTATTATCCACTTGGAACTGGAGGGCGGGTGCCTAGGGCGGCAAGTTGCAGGGGGAGAGTGGCGCCATCGTTAATGGAATTTTTTTTATTTTTTTAAACCCCTTCCCCTTTGACTGGGTTAAGTAACAACACCGGTGTTTTATTAAGGGCGTAGTGGGAATTCTAGGTGCCAGTGTGCTGCACGGAGGAATAAACAGATCCCTGCCCAGACAGAAGAGAAAACATACTAGTGGTGGTAAAGGACCTGCGATGACATCATGCTCACGTGACTTGTGGGGGAGGAGCCACAGAGTTTTGCAGACTGGAAGCCGGAGAATCTGGAGATGGGAGAACTTGTGAGAGGTAGTGAGGTAACAGGGAGCATGGGGAATGCAGAGTAAATAAGATAGAAGGATGCAGGCTGTGTAGGATATGGGGGGGAGCAGACTTACAGAGGGGGGTGTTGGTTAGAGGGGTGCAGATTGTGACATAGGGGTGCAAGGGTGTGTGAAATAGAGAGGTGCATGAGATAGAGGGGTGCTGGGTGCATGATAGAGGGGTGAAGAATGCATGATAAAGGGGTGCATGTGATAGAGGGGTGCAGGATGCATGATGGAGGGGTGCTGGGTGCATGATAGAGGAGTGCATGAGATAGAGGGAGGCAGGGCACATGATAGAGGGGTGCAGGGTGTGTGAGATAGAGAGGTATATGAGAGAGAGGGCTGCATGAGATAAATGGGACAGGGTGCATGAGATAGAGGGGTGCATGGAGGCAGTGCTGGTTTTAGACAAAGTAGGGCCCTGTGCAAAAGTTAGCCTCAAGTGCTAACATCACACAGAAACTTTTGGTTGTATTTATCATGTGTGATCGACAATATTCAAGTTGTTCTACTCTTGTTTCCGGGATTCTTTCCGTTGGCTGAGGAACAATGATGGGGACAGAGCAATCACTAATAGATCAATCTGTTCACATGCAGTATCATGTTATCAGCAGCATATATGCAGATTTCACTGGGTGATGTGCTGCTGAGAACAATGATTTTTGTTACGGCAAACAATCCAATCACTCGATTAATAGGCAGCATTTTGCTTGTTCAGTATAATACACCCCATAGTCCTCCACATAGTATAATGCACCCCATAGTCCTCCATATAGTATAATACACTCCCTATATTCATATATAAGGTATATACATACTAATATAATATTATAACATATAATAATATCCCCCATAGAGTATAATGCAGCCCCCCCTCAGAGTATAATGCAGCACTCTCACAGGGTATAATACAGCCCATCTAATAGAGTATAATGCAGCACCCCTCAAGAGTATAATGCAGCCACCCCCAATGAGAATAATGCAGTTGCCCCATAGAGTAAAATGCAGCCCCCTCACAGAGTATAAGGCAGCTCACCCTCACAGAGTATAATGCAATCCCCCTGATAGAGTATAATGCAGCCCCTCTCATAAAGTATAATGCAGCCCTTCTCAGAATATAATGCAGCCCCCTCAGAGTATAATGCAGCCCCTCATAGAGTTTAATGAAGCCACCGCAGAAGAGTATAATGCAGCCACCCCATAAAGAATAATGCGGCCCCCTTAGAGTATAATACAGCCCCTCATAGCGTTTAACACAGCCCCCTCATAGGTTATAATGCATCCCCCTCACAGAGTATAATGAAGCCCCCTGTCATGGTTCCCAATGGCAAGGGAACGTAAGAAACATATAAATAACGAACGAGCTCTCGGGTGATGGAAACTCGAGTTGACCGTGAGCTAAATCTACCACACAACTAATAGTAGCCAGGGAGCATACCTACGGCTTCCTAAATGCCACGCGCCAGCCGGAGGATTAACTAAGCCTGGTAGAGGAAGAAACAGACCTGGCTTACCTCTAGGGAAATACCCCAAAAGATGATAGCAGCCCCCCACATGTAATAACGGTGAAATAAGAGGAAAAGACATACGCAGTATGAAAGTAGATTTAGCAAAGAGAGGTCCACTTACTAGATAGCAGAAGGATACAAAAGAGGACTTCACGGTCAACTGAAAACCCTTTCAAAAAACCATCCTGAAATTACTTTAAGACTCCTGTGTCAACTCATGACACAGGAGTGGCAATTTCAGCCCGCAAGAGCTTCCAGCTACAGAGAATAACAAAAACTGCAAACTGGACAAAAGATACAAAACAAAAGGACAAAGTCCACTTAGCTGATCAGCAGACTAGTAGCAGGAACATGCAACCGAAGGCTCTGGTTACAATGATGACCGGCAAGGAAATGACTGGAGAGCAAGGCTAAATAGGAAACTCCCAAACGCTGATGGAAGCAGGTGAACAGAAGCAGCAAAGTGCAAACAAGTCACCAGTACCACCAGCAACCACCAGGGGAGCCCAAAAAGCGGATACACAACAGTACCCTCCCCTTAAGGAGGGGGCACCGAACCCTCACAAGAACCGCCAGGGCGATCTGGATGAGCCCTATGAAAGGCACGAACCAAATCCGAGGCATGAACATCAGAGGCAGTTACCCAAGAATTATCTTCCTGACCATAGCCCTTCCATTTAACCAGATATTGAAGTCTCCGTCTGGAAATACGGGAGTCCAAGATCTTTTCTACCACGTACTCCAATTCACCCTCCACCAGCACAGGAGCAGGAGGTTCAGTAGAAGGAACCACCGGTACCTCATATCTCCGCAACAGCGACCGATGGAACACATTATGGATAGCGAAAGATGCCGGGAGGTCCAAACGAAAGGAGACAGGGTTAAGAATCTCCAAAATCCTATAAGGACCGATGAACCGAGGCTTAAATTTAGGAGAAGAAACCCTCATAGGGACAAAACGGGAAGACAACCACACCAAGTCCCCAACACGAAGGTGGGGGCCAACACGACGACGGCGGTTAGCAAACTGCTGAGTCCTCTCCTGGGACAATTCCAAATTATCCACCACTTGTCCCCAAATCTGATGCAACCGATCCACTACCGCATCCACTCCAGGACAATCCGAAGATTCAACCTGACCAGATGAAAAACGCGGATGAAACCCTGAATTGCAAAAGAAAGGAGAAACCAAAGTGGCAGAACTAGCCCGATTATTAAGAGCAAACTCCGCCAACGGCAGAAAGGCAACCCAATCATCCTGATCCGCAGACACAAAACACCTCAAATAAGTCTCCAAAGTTTGATTAGTTCGTTCCGTCTGGCCATTGGTCTGAGGATGGAATGCAGACGAAAAAGACAAATCAATGCCCAACCTGGCACAGACTGCCCGCCAAAATCTAGACACGAACTGGGTACCCCTGTCAGAAACGATGTTTTCCGGAATACCATGCAGGCGAACCACATTTTGAAAAAACAGAGGGACCAACTCAGATGAGGAAGGCAACTTAGGCAATGGCACCAAATGAACCATTTTAGAAAAACGGTCACACACCACCCAGATGACAGACATCTTCTGAGAAACAGGGAGGTCCGAGATAAAGTCCACAGAGATGTGCGTCCAAGGCCTCTTCGGAATAGGCAAGGGCAACAACAACCCACTAGCCCTAGAACAACAAGGCTTGGCCCGAGCACACACATCGCAAGACTGCACAAAAACACGCACATCTCGAGACAGGGAAGGCCACCAGAAGGATCTAGCCACCAAATCTCTGGTGCCAAAAATTCCCGGATGACCTGCCAGAGTAGAAGAATGAACTTCCGAGATGACTCTAGTGGTCCACTCGTCAGGAACAAACAGTCTACCAGACGGACAACGATCAGGTCTATCCGCCTGAAATTCTTGCAAAGCACGTCGCAAATCAGGAGAGACAGCAGACAAAACCACTCCATCCTTAAGGACACCAGCAGGTTCAGAATTCCCAGGAGAGTCAGGCTCAAAACTCCTAGAAAGTGCATCTGCCTTCACATTCCTAGAACCCGGTAAGTACGAGACCACAAAATTAAACCGGGAAAAGAACAACGACCAACGTGCCTGTCTAGGATTCAGGCGCCTGGCAGACTCCAAATAAATTAAATTCTTGTGATCAGTCAAAACTACCACCTGATGTTTGGCACCCTCAAGCCAATGACGCCACTCCTCAAATGCCCACTTCATGGCCAAAAGCTCCCGATTACCAACATCATAGTTTCGCTCGGCGGCCGAAAATTTTCGCGAAAAGAACGCACAAGGTCTCATCACTGAGCACTCGGGACTTTTCTGCGACAAAACCGCCCCCGCTCCAATCTCGGAAGCATCGACCTCAACCTGAAAGGGAAGGGAAACATCAGGCTGGCGCAACACAGGGGCAGACAAAAAGCGGCGCTTAAGCTCCCGAAAGGCCTCCACGGCAGCAGGGGACCAATTGGCAACATCAGCACCCTTTTTAGTCAAATCCGTCAGAGGTTTAGCAACGCCAGAAAAAACAGCTATAAATCGACGATAAAAATTAGCAAAGCCCAAGAATTTCTGGAGACTCTTCAGAGAAGTAGGCTGCGTCCAGTCGTAAATAGCCCGAACCTTGACAGGGTCCATCTCAATAGAAGAAGGGGAAAAAATGTACCCCAAAAAGGAAATTTTTTGAACCCCAAAAACACACTTTGAACCCTTTACACACAAAGAATTCTCCCGCAAAACCTGAAAAACCCTCCTGACCTGCTGAACATGAGACTCCCAGTCATCAGAAAAAATCAAAATATCATCCAAGTACACTATCATAAATTTATCCAAATATTCACGGAAAATATCATGCATTAAGGACTGAAAGACAGAAGGTGCATTAGAAAGGCCGAAAGGCATTACCAAATACTCAAAATGGCCCTCAGGCGTATTAAATGCGGTTTTCCACTCATCCCCCTGCTTAATTCGCACCAAATTATACGCCCCACAAAGATCAATCTTAGAGAACCACTTAGCCCCCCTTATGCGAGCAAACAAATCAGTCAGCAAAGGCAACGGATACTGATATTTGACTGTAATTTTATTCAGGAGTCGATAATCAATACAAGGCCTCAGAGAGCCATCCTTTTTAGAGACAAAGAAAAAACCGGCTCCTAAAGGTGATGAAGAAGGACGAATATGTCCCTTTTCCAGGGACTCCTTAATATACTCGCGCATAGCAGCATGTTCAGGTACAGATAGGTTAAACAAACGACCCTTTGGAAATTTACTGCCAGGAATCAGATCTATGGCGCAATCACAATCCCTGTGAGGAGGGAGTGAACCAATCTTAGGCTCTTCAAAAATATCACGATAATCAGACAAAAATGCCGGAATCTCAGATGGAATAGATGACGAAATGGGCACCATAGGAGTGTCCCCATGAGCCCCCCGACATCCCCAGCTTAACACAGACATAGCTTTCCAGTCAAGGACTGGGTTATGAGACTGTAACCATGGTAATCCAAGCACCAAAACATCATGTAAATTGTACAACACAAGGAAGCGAATCACCTCCTGATGGTCTGGAGTCATACGCATAGTCACTTGCGTCCAGAACTGTGGTTTATTACAAGCCAAAGGTGTAGAATCAATACCCTTCAGAGGTATAGGGACTTCCAGAGGCTCTAAATCAAACCCACAGCGCCTGGCAAAGGACCAGTCCATAAGACTCAGAGCGGCGCCAGAGTCCACATAGGCATCCACGGTAATAACTGATAATGAACAAATCAAGGTTACAGACAAAATAAATTTGGACTGTAAAGTGCCAATTGAAATAGACTTGTCAACCTTCCTAGTACGTTTAGAGCATGCCGATATAACATGAGCAGAATCACCACAATAGAAGCATAACCCATTTTTACGCCTATAATTCTGCCGCTCGCTTCTGGACATAATTCTGTCACATTGCATTTTCTCTGGCATCTCTTCAGAAGATACCGCCAAATGGTGCACGGGTTTGCGCTCCCGCAAACGCCGATCAATCTGAATTGCCATTGTCATGGACTCATTCAGACCTGTAGGCGCAGGGAACCCGACCATAACATCTTTAACGGCATCAGAAAGGCCCTCTCTGAAATTTGCCGCTAAGGCGCACTCATTCCACTGAGTAAGCACAGACCATTTACGAAATCTTTGTCAGTATATCTCAGCTTCATCTTGCCCTTGAGATAGGGCTATCAAAGCTTTTTCAGCTTGAATCTCCAAATTAGGTTCCTCATAAAGCAACCCTAAAGCCAGGAAAAACGCATCCACATTGAGCAACGCAGGATCCCCTGGTGCCAATGAAAATGCCCAATTTTGAGGGTCACCTCGCAGCAAAGAAATTACAATCTTAACCTGCTGGACAGGATCTCCTGAGGAGTGAGGTCTGAGAGAAAGGAATAATTTACAATTATATTTGAAATTCAGAAACCGAGATCTATCTCCGGAAAACACCTCTGGTGTAGGGATTTTAGGTTCAGAAATAGGAGTATGCATAACAAAATCTTGTAAATTTTGAACCTTCGTAGCAAGATTATTTAAACCTGCAGCCAAACTCTGAGGATCCATCTTTAAACAGGTGAGCTCAGAGCCATTCAAGGATTATAAGGAGAGAAAGGCAAAGGCAGTAATTAGAGCTGAAATACAACTGATCCAACTATGGAGCAAGCATAGGGAAAAAGAAAAAAAAAAATTTACAGACTTCCTTTTTCTCTCCTTTCTTCTGCCAATAAGTTTAACACATGGCCGGTCATACTGTCATGGTTCCCAATGGCAAGGGAACGTAAGAAACATATAAATAACGAACGAGCTCTCGGGTGATGGAAACTCGAGTTGACCGTGAGCTAAATCTACCACACAACTAATAGTAGCCAGGGAGCATACCTACGGCTTCCTAAATGCCACGCGCCAGCCGGAGGATTAACTAAGCCTGGTAGAGGAAGAAACAGACCTGGCTTACCTCTAGGGAAATACCCCAAAAGATGATAGCAGCCCCCCACATGTAATAACGGTGAAATAAGAGGAAAAGACATAAACAGTATGAAAGTAGATTTAGCAAAGAGAGGTCCACTTACTAGATAGCAGAAGGATACAAAAGAGGACTTCACGGTCAACTGAAAACCCTTTCAAAAAACCATCCTGAAATTACTTTAAGACTCCTGTGTCAACTCATGACACAGGAGTGGCAATTTCAGCCCGCAAGAGCTTCCAGCTACAGAGAATAACAAAAACTGCAAACTGGACAAAAGATACAAAACAAAAGGACAAAGTCCACTTAGCTGATCAGCAGACTAGTAGCAGGAACATGCAACCGAAGGCTCTGGTTACAATGATGACCGGCAAGGAAATGACTGGAGAGCAAGGGTAAATAGGAAACTCCCAAACGCTGATGGAAGCAGGTGAACAGAAGCAGCAAAGTGCAAACAAGTCACCAGTACCACCAGCAACCACCAGGGGAGCCCAAAAAGCGGATACACAACAGCCCCCTTATAGAGTATAATGCTACCACCCCAGAAGAGTATAATGCAGCCACCCCATAGAGTATAATGCAGTCTTCCTATAGATTAGAATGAAGCCACCCCATAGAGTATAATGCAGCCACCCCATAGAGTATAATGCAGCCACCCCAGAAGAGTATAATGAATCCACCCCATAGAGAATAATGCAGCCACACCAGAACAGTAGAATGCAGCCACCCCATAGAGTAAAATGCAGCCCTCTCTTAGAGTATAATGCAGCCCCTTCTTAGAGCATAATGCAGCTCCCTCATAGAGTATAATGCAGCTCCCTCAGAGTATATTGCAGCCCGCTCATAGAGTATAATGCAGCTCCCCAATAGAATATAATGCAGACCACACAGTGTATAATGCAGCGCCCCCGGAGTATAATGCAGCCCTACAATCCTGCAGTATGATGGTCACCACTTACTGATATGAAGAAAACCCCACACTACTCACTTCTCCCCGTTTCCCCCACTGCTTCGGTCTGCAGCGCATCTCAGCATCTCCACTGCCAAGCACAGCGTGGAGCACGATGAAGTGATGTCATCATGTGCCCGCTGTGTCAGAGGCAAAGCAGGAATGATGGGAGAGGGAGTGTCATCTGACGCTCTCCCCTCCATCATTGCTTTTATCTAAGTTAATTTTTTTCTCATTAATGTACACTCTGCACCCCATGCTGACTGAAAAAAAAACAGAAATGTAAAAATGTTTGCACATTTAATAAAAAAGAAAAACTGAAATATCACATGGTCATAAGCATTCAGACCCTTTGCTCAGACCCTCATATTTAAGTCACATGCTGTCCATTTCCTTGTGATCCTCCTTGAGATGATTCTACTCTTTCCTTGGAGTCCAGCTGTGTTTAATTAAAACTGATAGGACTTGATTTGGAAAGGCACAAACCTGTCTATATAAGACCTCACAGCTCACAGTGCATGTCAGACCAAATGAGAATCATGAGGTCAAAGGAACTGGCCAAGGAGCTCAGAGAAAGAATTGTGGAAAGGCACAAATCTGGCCAAGGTTACAAAAGAATTTCTACAGTACTCAAGGTTCCTAAGAGCACAGTGGCCTCCATAATCCTTAAATGGAAGAAGTTTGGGACCACCAGAAGTCTTCCTAGACCTGGTCGTCCAGCCAAACTGAGCAATCGTGGGAGAAGAGCCTTGGTGAGAGAGATAAAGAACCCCAAGATCACTGTGGTCGAGATGCAGTAGGGAGATGAGAGAAAGTTCCACAACGTCAACTATCACTACAGCCCTCCACCAGTTGGGCCTTTATGGCAGAGTGGCCCGACAGAAGCCTCTCCTCAGTGCAAGACATATGAAAAAACACATACAATTTGCTAAAAACAAACAAAAGACTCCCAGACTATGAGAAATAAGATTCTCTGGTCTGATGAGATGAATATAGACCTTTTTGGTGATAATTCTAAGCGGTATGTGTGGAGAAAACCAGGCACAGAGAAACATGGTGGTGGCAACATCATGTTATGGGGGTGTTTTTCAGCTGCAGGGACAGGACGACTGGTTGTCATTGAAGGAAACATGAATGTGGCCAAGTACAGAGATATCCTGGATGAAAAGCTCTTCCAGAGTGCTCTGGACCTCAGACTTGGCAAAAGGTTCACCTTCCAACAAGACAATGACCCTTAGCATACAGCTAAAATAACAAATTAGTGGCTTTAGAACAACTCTGTGACCATTCTTGACTGGCCCAGCCAGACCCCAGACCTAAACCCAATTGAGGGTCTCTGGAGAGACTTGAAAATGGCTGTCCATCAACATTCACCATCCTACCTGACGGAACTGGAGAGGATCTGCAAGGAAGAATGGCAGAGAATCCCCAAACCCAGGTGTGAAAAACTTGTTGCATCATTCCCAAGAAGAATCATGGCTGTACTAGCTTCTACTCAATACTGAGCAGAGGGTCTGAATACTTATGATCATGTGATATTTCAGATTTTCTTTTTTAATAAATTTGCAAAAAATCTACATTTGTTTTTTTTCAGTCAAGATGGGTTGCAGATTGTACATTAATGAGAAAAAATGAACTTTTTTGAATTTACCAAATGGCTGCAATGAAACAAAGAGTGAAAAATTTAAAGGGGTCTGAATACTTTCCGTACCCACTGTATATATGCGGGGCGGGGGGCCGTGCTGGCGCCAGGCCCCCATTACTTACATGCCCCATAACGGCCACGTGGTGTGCTGGTATTAGCAGTACACCACTGGCCGGGGGCCCCTGAGGGAGTGGGGCCCTAGGCAAATGCCTAGTCTTACTGCCCTTTATGGAGGTGCAGGGTGTGTGAGATAGAAGGGTGTAGGGTGC
This sequence comes from Ranitomeya variabilis, assembly GCF_051348905.1. Lineage (NCBI taxonomy): Eukaryota > Metazoa > Chordata > Amphibia > Anura > Dendrobatidae > Ranitomeya > Ranitomeya variabilis. The sequence continues at coordinate 334,399,726 of NC_135236.1, forward strand.
ATCAGATACATGGGTGCAAAGTACATGATAGAGGTATGCATGAGATAGGGAGAGCAGGGTACATGATAGAGGTGTGCATGGGATAGAGGGGGCAAGGGGCATGGGATAGAGGTATGTGTGGCGCCCCTAGGGGTATTTGCCACAAAAATAGTTATTGACACCAAATACAAATACTAGAATAGCAAGACTGCACTACCATCTCCGGCCAGAAGGGGGAGCTCCAGAGACTCCCCTTGATCTATTCTGGTCTGAGAAAAAGACTGACAGTTGGGTTAAGGAGCTGAAAGTGAGAGGTCGTATAACTGAACTCCTAACAGCCCTATGACGGATTATAGGCCCGTAATACCCATAGTAGGAAAAAAGGAATAGAGAAAAAGGACATTGTGAGAACCGGGTAGCAATAACCTCTACCCAGAATAGGCGCAGAGATGGATACCAGATCCGTGGCTATATTCATTACATATAATACAGCAACCGGAAGGAAGTGAGGTGATATCAGCTTCACCAGGGTAAGACGCAGCAACAGACACAGAGTTCAGCGGTACTCCCAGAGGGGGTAAGCCGACAAAAAGGACTCTGGTTGTCCGTCGAACCAGAGCATAGAAGAGACAGATTGGGCCGGCAGCCAGTTCACAAACAGCAGCAGGGCCATACAGAAACTGCGCATAATAAGAGGTGGAAATCCTAACAGGGTCAAAGTAATTTCAGAGTTCTTATACAGACTCCGGTGACAGTGTTGGTCACAAATCCCTTTTTGTTGAAGTAAACTGGTTAAATGTTTCAGCGCCTCAGTCTTTCATTTGGACAATAGCCATCAATCCAGGATCAGGGTTATCACAGCTGAGAGGACCTGCTGCTGATCAAGTAAGTGTCTGTTCCTTCATGATACCCCTTATACTGTGCATCGCCTGAGGCCACAGCACCGGGTCAAGCCACTAGTGACATCCCCCTCAAGAGACGGACCTCATTGATCTGGTGCTGGGTACCTCGGTCTCCCGGGCGTCACTACTGGCGTCACAAACAGGATTGGGCCAGCCCGTACACCGGGTATTGTGTGCCGTAATTGGAGTCTGAAACTGTGAAAATTTGGATGAAAAATCTTGGAAATTGACTTTGTTAAAGAAAATCTCGTTCCCCATTGAAAACTATTGAAAGTGACTTTCCTCCATTGGTTATAATGGGGTAAAAATGGCCGCCATCCCCTGATGTAATCATCTCATAACTGTTAAGCACAAAACTGTTAATCGAGCTACGTCATTACCCAAGCCCCAGTTTAACTGAAAAACTTCAAAATCCACCATCACAGAGCGTGCGGCAGTTAGAGGCAGCAGGGGGCGTGTCATTGTCATCCTGCTGCACAGAGGAACGAATCTACATTATCTAGACGGAAGCTGGGACCGGAGGGGTCTGGATTAACTAAGGGGGTACAGTATGTCGCAGCACGGAGACGCCGCAGCACCCGGCGACGCTAATGCAGCTGAAAGACAGAGTGTTGATAGAGAGCCTGGTAGCGCAGCAGTGCAAGGAGTGGCGCCCATCATGCCGGTGTTGATGCCATATACCCCGGGTGGCCCGTGGCTTCCAATGTATGAAGGTGAACCTAATACCCTTGACGGTTTCAGGGAAAAGATGCTGGCTCATTTTGATATGTTCCCTGTGGGTGAAGCTCAGCGTGTTAGTCTCCTGATGATGCAGTTAAGTGGCCATGCTAAGCGAGAAGTCACGGCATGGGCAACTGATCTAAAAGGTACTGTTGAACGCATATTTGCTGGATTAAAAGCTACATTTGAAACCATTACCAGCAGCAAAGCTAAAGTACGATTCTTTAATTGCAAACAAAAAGCTAATGAGGGCGTGAGAGATTTTGCCTTAAACCTGCAGGAAAACCTTAAATCACTTACACTGGCTGAACCCATTTTTAACACAGGAGCCGATAAATTGCTAAGAGATCAATTTATTGAGGGACTCTACACCCCTTCTCACCGGGGGCATGTGAGCACGCTTGTTTTTAAGAACCCTGAATCGACATTTGCCCAATTAAAGGAGAGCGCTATACATCTCCAGCTGGCAGAGGCACCTCGGGATCAGGATCTCACACAACCCATGGCAGATGCACTTCAGCAACGGGGAATGCCAGTGACATCAGCTACGTCCGGTGCCAGTGCTAAGTCCCTGGGGCCCATTACTAATGAGGCTCTTCAGCAAAAGCTTGACTCTTTAACTGATGTTGTTGCTTCAATGGCTAAAACCATGCAGGAGATGAGTGAACCCAAGATGGAGTTGGCAAACCGTAGAGAGGATGTTCCATGGATGAGGTCCCGGAGATACCCGACATGGAGAGGACGACCCCGTGACCGCTACCAACCGGATGGACAGCCCATTTGCCGCCGTTGCCAGCAGCCAGGCCACTTTGCACGAAATTGTGATTTAAACGGGAATCCCCTGGGAATGCGGGCCGCTTCGCAGGAATGAATTTTCAAGGCCCAACACCCTGGCACGACAGGTACATCGGAGGACGACCCATCATCCCTATCATGCTGGATGGAATTCCCCTCAACGCTTTGCTGGATACAGGTTCCCAGATTTCATCTATACCATATATCCTTTATAAGAGGTACTGGGCTGAGGTAGATATTGATAAAGGACCCTCTGATGTTGAACTAGATATATGGGCCAGTAATGGTAAGTTGGTACCGAAACTAGGATTCAGGGAGATGACCATAAAGATTGGTAAAGCAGAATTGAAGAAACAGGGTATAATTGTCGTTGATGTCGACCGGCAGAACTGTGAACCAACTGTATTGATAGGAATGAATGTGTTAGAGAACTGCTTTTCCGAAGTTATTTCTGTCTTACAACAAATTGCTGAAACTGCCCGATCCTGCCAGCAGAGAGTTCTCTGGAGGGAAATAAAAGTGTTAATGTTAAGGCAACAGATAGAAGTTGCAGGTGGAGAAATCGGCAGTGTGAGGGTGAGTGATCCAACGTCTATTGTAATCCCACCAAAAACAGAAATGCTGGTATGGTGTAGAGCGGCCATTGGTACTAAAGGACGAGACTATCAAGCCTTAATAGAACCAGCGTACACCGATAGCAGGCCCACTATACTCACGGCACGAGGGGTGGTCGAGGTACACCGGGGACGGGTGCCGGTACGACTTTTGAACTGTGGAGAGGAAGAGGTCACTTTTCCAAGGTATGCTACAGTGGCAAAGTTATATACTGTTGACAACAATGCCATCACAACCGTTGAGCCCTTAGAATCGACCTGTCAGGTGGAAAATAACGGCTCAGATGGAGAATCGGAGGATTGGTGCCAACAGCTAGATGTGGGTGTAGATTCAACACCTACCCATCAAAGACAAGGGGTGTATAGATTAGTGACGGAATATGAACAGGTCTTCAGTAAACACCCATTAGACTTCGGACGGATAGAAGGGGTGGAACATACAATCCCCACTGGTGACCATCCCCCGATAATAGAAAGATATAGACCCATACCGCCCGCTCACTATCAATGCGCGAAGGACATGCTGAGAGAGATGAAACAGGCCGGGGTAATAAGAGATAGTTGTAGCCCTTGGGCGGCCCCTCTGGTGATTGTCAAAAAAAAGGACGGAACCATGAGAATGTGTGTAGACTACCGGCGGATTAATAATATCACCCATAAAGACGCCTATCCCTTGCCTAGGATAGAAGAGTCCTTGACTGCTTTGAAATCTGCTAATTATTTTTCCACCTTAGACTTAACAAGCGAGTATTGGCAAGTCCCTGCGGCTGAGAGAGATAAAGAAAAAACGGCATTCACCACACCAATGGGTCTAAGCGAATTTAATCGCATGCCGTTTGGACTCTGCAACGCATCCGGTACTTTCCAGCGACTGATGGAATGTTGCCTCGGACACAAGAACTTCGAGACCGTCCTCCTGTACCTAGATGACGTGATCGTCTACTCAAAGACTTACGAACAGCACTTAACAGACCTGGCAGAGGTGTTCGAAGCCTTATCCAAGTATGGTATGAAAATCAAACCATCCAAATGTCACCTTCTCAAGCCAAAGGTACAATACTTAGGGCACATCGTGAGTTCGGAGGGAGTAGCACCGGATCCCGAGAAAATAACTGCCATAAGGAATTGGCCAAGACCTACCAGCGTAAAAGAAGTGAGGCAATTCTTGGGATTAGTGGGTTACTATCGTAGATTTATAAAAGGATTTACAAAATTGGCAGCGCCCTTGCAAGATACTTTGATAGGGCAGACGAAGAAACCTTCAAACCGAAACCCTCCTTTTCAGTGGAACGACGAAAGAGAAGACTCCTTTGAACAACTAAAGAAGGCACTAACCGGAGAAGTTCTGGCGTACCCGGATTACCATCATCCTTTCATCCTCTACACCGATGCCAGTAATGTGGGATTGGGAGCGGTGTTGTCACAAAAGCAAGAAGGTCGGGAGAAAGTCATCGCCTTTGCAAGTAGAAATCTCCGGCCTACTGAAAGAAATTCCGAAAATTATAGCTCTTTCAAATTGGAGCTACTGGCAGTAGTTTGGGCTGTGACTGAACGTTTCAAACACTATTTGACCGGTGCAGAATTTATTGTCTATACTGACAACAATCCACTGACCCACTTAGACACGGCTAAATTAGGTGCGTTAGAACAGCGATGGATAGCCCGGTTATCCAATTACAACTTCGTGATCAAGTATCGAGCAGGTCGCAAAAATGGAAATGCCGATGCCCTATCCCGGATGCCACACTTGAGAGATGTAGAAGAAGAAACGGGGGAGCTTGAAGAAATTGAACTACCAGCCTTTCATCAGCCCAAGGTAAAACATCGTCAGTCAAATACCTATCAGAAACAACAAGAAGTGAATTTTAATCCGTTAGCACACCATAGATGGGTGGACACCCAAGATAGCAATCCGGCTGTGAAGCTAGTGAAGGAACTATTGACTGAGCAAGGTGCATATCCCGATGAGGATGCCCCAGAAGAGACGCATCAACTCTGGAAAGAGAGAGGCAAAATGTTCCTGTATCAAGGGAAACTCTGTAGAAGATACACCAATCCGAAAACACATGAATTGGTTTGGCAGATTATCGTACCTAAACAAGATGTGAGGATGGTCCTCGAGGCTTACCACAATGGTGCTGGTCACTTTGGTTGGAAAAAGCTAGAAGTACTTCTGAGAGAAAGATTTTATTGGGTCGGGATGAGAAAATCAATCGAACAGTGGTGTAGAAACTGTGGCCCGTGCAACCTCAGAAGGAACGATCAAAAGAGCCAAAGAGCACCACTGCAGCCCATAATCACCAAACAACCACTTGAACTGGTAGCCATGGACCACGTGAAGTTGACACCGAGCCAGTCCGGTTACGTCTATGCCTTGACCATCATGGATCATTATTCGCGCTTCTTGGTAGTAGTACCTGTAAAAGATCTGACTGCAAAAACAGCAGCCAAAGCGTTCCAAACGTACTTTTGTAGACCCCATGGATATCCGGAACAGGTTCTCACTGACCAGGGTACAGCCTTTGAATCAGAGATCTTCAGAGAATTCTGTAATATGTATGGTTGCAAAAAGATCCGGACGACGGCCTATCATCCGCAAACAAACGGCTTATGTGAGAAGATGAACCATATTGTGATAGACCTACTAAAGACTTTACCTGAAATGGAAAGGAATCAATGGCCAGAGAAATTGCCTGACTTGGTGGATCTGTATAATCATGTCCCGGTGAGCTCTACCAACTGCACCCCAGCTTATCTTATGCGTGCAAGACCCGGCCAATTGCCAATCGATCTAGAAATGGGAATTCTGAAACCAGATGCAGAAGTTCAAGACTCCAATTGGGATGTCGTACGGCAAAAGCAGTATCGCCAAGTACAAGAGAGTGTGGAAAGAAGCCTCCAGCAAACCAGAGAAAGACAAGAGCGAACTTTCAACCAGAATGCTCTAGCAACTCCATTAAGACCGGGTGACCAAGTACTCAAGAGGAATCGTCGAACCAATAAACTGGATAATCAGTGGGAAGCCGTACCCTACACAGTTTTACCAACAAGAATGGATAATCCTAAAATGTGTCTCATTAGCAAAAATGGAGGTTTAACATCTGTACTAGTGTCAAGAGACAATCTTAAATTATGTCCGGAAACGTTGAAAGAGCCAGAAGTTGTCCAGCCAGAAACAGAAGTTATTCAACCTATACAGGTTCAACCAGTAAAGGAAAAAGAAGAGGAAATGTATCACACCTGTATAGGAGACTTTCCCAAAACCCTACTAACATACCATGGTGCAGTAGTGGTTCCCATGGTGGCCTTTTATCCAACACCGAATCCAATATTAGAAGTCCCAAGACAAGAAGAGGCTGACCCCATACTACAAGAGGTTCCAGGTCAGGAAGAACAGATTCCTGATCAGAGTGATCCCATTCACGGTGGACTTGCCAACCCCATAGTGGTGGAATTATCTTTAGCAGAGAGGGCAGATACTATATCCGCAGTAGACAGTAGTACACCACATAAAGAGACACCGCTATTACGTAGATCCCAGCGTAGTACCCAGGGTCAATTACCGGCCAGGTATGCGGATTACCAACTATAAGACTATAGTCATTGTTATCGTTCTGTAACGTTTAAGCCCAGTACCTACAGAGACTTACCTGTATGAACTTCTTGCATATTCTTGAACTTTTTATCAGCCCAGAAACACTAAATCAAAGCTCCGGAAAGACTGCTTTTTGAACTTTGCTTCCTAGTACCTTCAAGGATAGAACTGTATTAATGGACGCTATTTGAAGTGACTTTTTACAGAATTCCATTTTTTTTTGGTTTCTTTGAGTGGTTTTTTGTAACTTTTCATTTTTTAAGACTCTGTACATATCAATTGTTATTTCAAAATGTTATCATCCCACAGTCCCGGAGTACTGTTCTTAACTAAGGGGGGATGTGGTGCCCCTAGGGGTATTTGCCACAAAAATAGTTATTGACACCAAATACAAATACTAGAATAGCAAGACTGCACTACCATCTCCGGCCAGAAGGGGGAGCTCCAGAGACTCCCCTTGATCTATTCTGGTCTGAGAAAAAGACTGACAGTTGGGTTAAGGAGCTGAAAGTGAGAGGTCGTATAACTGAACTCCTAACAGCCCTATGACGGATTATAGGCCCGTAATACCCATAGTAGGAAAAGAGGAATAGAGAAAAAGGACATTGTGAGAACCGGGTAGCAATAACCTCTACCCAGAATAGGCGCAGAGACGGATACCGGATCCGTGGCTATATTCATTACATATAATACAGCAACCGGAAGGAAGTGAGGTGATATCAGCTTCACCAGGGTAAGACGCAGCAACAGACACAGAGTTCAGCGGTACTCCCAGAGGGGGTAAGCCGACAAAAAGGACTTGGGTTGTCCGTCGAACCAGAGCATAGAAGAGACAGATTGGGCCGGCAGCCAGTTCACAAACAGCAGCAGGGCCATACAGAAACTGCGCATAATAAGAGGTGGAAATCCTAACAGGGTCAAAGTAATTTCAGAGTTCTTATACAGACTCCGGTGACAGTGTTGGTCACAAATCCCTTTTTGTTGAAGTAAACTGGTTAAATGTTTCAGCGCCTCAGTCTTTCATTTGGACAATAGCCATCAATCCAGGATCGGGGTTATCACAGCTGAGAGGACCTGCTGCTGATCAAGTAAGTGTCTGTTCCTTCATGATACCCCTTATACTGTGCATCGCCTGAGGCCACAGCACCGGGTCAAGCCACTAGTGACATCCCCCTCAAGAGACGGACCTCATTGATCTGGTGCTGGGTACCTCGGTCTCCTGGGCGTCACATATGCATGAGGTAGGGAGGGCAGGGTACATGATAGAGGTGAACATGAGATAGAGGGGGGCAGGTTGCATGAAAGAAGTATGCATGAGATAGGGAGGAAAGGGTGTGCATTAGATAGAGGGGAGTAGGGTGCATCAGATAGATGGGTGCACGGTGCATGATAAAGGGTTGCATGAGATAGATGAGTGAGAGGGTGTGCAGGGTGCAGTAAATGGGTGCATGGTGCAGTGTGCATGAGACAGAGGGATGTGAGGGGGTGCAATGTGCGTGATATAGAATGGTGTAAGAGCGTATGGGTGCGTGAATTAGTGAGATAGAGGGTGCGGACCGGGATTAAAGGGGTTGTCTACTTCTAAAGTTGTATACTCCATAGTCTTGCCCAGTTTAACAATGACAAAATTAGATTTACTGACCTTATCAGCTCCAGTCTAGCCTCTCTGATACCCCCGGATATCCCATCTACAGCTTGCGAACATTGCAGCCGTTCATTGGATTCAGCAGTAATGCGGAGGTAGATGGCACAAGACCAGTGAGCCTAGTGGCTGCAGCGTTCATGTGCTGTAGATGTGATATCTCTGTTACTGCCATGTAAACTAAGCCATGGAGAGTCTCAGAGAGGCACTGATGGAGCAGCAGTTAGTAGAAAAAAGATTAATTTTATTATTAATACAGTCAAGCCTGTATAACATAAAATTTAAAAGTGAAAAACTTTTTAGCGGCCATTTTTTATATTAGTAGTACTGACTGGTTGTGTATGTTGTTAAGTGAATGTTAAGTTGAGATTATGTTTGACTACTGGCTGAAGAGTGGGAAGCCTTGTCATGAGTTCTAGGGGAAACGTAAGGAGATTGGATGTAAAGGAAAATGGAGTAAAGACAGTGAGGCACCTCTGCAACTACTGAGCAAAATGCAAAGGTCTTTTGTGACAACTGAGGGAAGGGACTGTTGCAGTGGCTGAGGCACTTATGTGACCTTAAACCATGTGTAGTAAGAATAGAGGCTACTTGATGTTGAGGGATTTTCTATAAAAACAGTGGGAAAGAACAAAGTAAGGTCAAACACCATTGTGAACTATGAGGAGCCCCTGTTCGCGCCCCACTTAATATGGTGGTGGCCTCAGCATGTCTACCATATATTGTGTGATGTCTGCAGTCTTGATTTCCGCGCTGCACAGTTGACTGTTTGGATCGTGAGTCCTGACCACAAGCACTGCAGACTTACCAGCTTGATTTTTTCAGTCTTTTATTTCCTTTTATACTTGTCCATGTAACATCTGGTCACTTTACCACTGTGGCTTGTTCCCTGAGCCTCAACAAGTGATGTCAGGTATTATTTCCCAGTAACAGTTATTATTTACATAAAACCATTAGTACTTTTTCTTCCTGGTATCACCTGTGTTGGCTCTGGATGTTATTTGGACATTCCTCAATATTGACCTATTAGTATTTTATATCTGACATCTGCATCAAATATTTCCAATCTTGTATGACAGCTATGGGTCTATAATCCCACAATATTTTTCATTTTTCTGACAGGTAATCCATAATTAGTATTTACCTCACAGTTCAAATTATCACTACTGACAGTGTGCAGTTCATGTTGCCTGGACATATAGTGTAAAGAGCGTTACGAGTCTTTATAAGGGGGTGATTCTTCTCTATCTTCCAATTGCTTATCTGTTTTTTCATTGTGTGTATTATATTATTGCAAATAAACTTTGATATTTTTCTTCCTTAATTCTAGTCATTCTCTGGGTTCTTTATATGATATTTACACTGAGATATTTACAGACACATGTTCTATTGCTAGGATTCTTTATAGGTTAATATAGAAATAGTATTATTAAGAAATCTTACACGCGATATTAAAATGTATAAGTTAATTAGGTTTAGGTTTGGAGTCGAAATTTAATTTTGCTATAATTCATGAGCCATAAAGGAAACATACCATCGATTCATATAACTTTGAAATATTATAAACGAATCTGAGCAGAGGGCAGAAATAGTACTCAAAGTCATTGCTGTAATTAACATTGTGACCTCAACTTTCACAAGCTCAGTACTAGGAATGAACAAACCTTGCTGCAAGCATAATTCTATATTAAGAAACAAGAAATTAAAGTTTCAAATCAAATGTCAAGTTAATATATTTAGCGCAGGTGCAATATAAATCACAAGAGCCTACAATGCAAGTTTGTTTATTTGAATATCCATATTGAATCAGGAGCCCCATATAATGCTCCATATAGTTCATGATGGGCCCCATAAGATGCTCAATACAGTTCATGATGGGCCCCATAAGATGCTCCATATTAAAATATGCCCCATATAATGCTGCACAAAGGTTAATAACGGCCCCATAAGATGCTCCATAAAGATATTTGCCCCATATAATGCTGCACAAACGTTGAATATGGCCCCATAAGATGCTCCATAGAGATATTTGCCCCATATGCTGTTGCTGCGATTAAAAAAAAAAAAAAAAAAGACATACTTGCAATACTCACCGGTCCTCGTTCCGGTGCCGCTGTGTCTTGCGCGTCCTCTGCACTAATGTTCAGGCAGAGGGCGCAGACTAACTACGTCATCGCGCCCTCTGACCTGAGCGTCACTACAGAGGACGCGGAAGACAGAGCGGCGCCCGGAACGAGGACAGGTGAATATCGCACAGTGCTCACCCTCCCCATTATACTCACCTGCTCCTGGCGTGGTCCCTGCATCTCCGGTCTCCGGGTGCTGACAGCTTCTTCCAGCGTTGAGCGGTCACCGTTACCGCTCATTACAGTAATGAATATGCTATGGGAGTGGAGTCGGGTCCATATTCATTACTGTAATGAGCAGTACCACGTGACTGCTCAACGCTGGAAGAAGCTGTCAGCGCCCGGAGACCGGAGATGCAGGGACCTCGCCAGGAGCAGGTGAGTATGTCACAGCCACCGCTCCCCCTCCCCCGCCAACTCCCCTGGGACAATGACTCGAGTATAAGCCGAGAGGGGCACTTTCAGCATAAAAAAATGGGCTGAAAATCTCGGCTAAGGCTGGTTTCACACTTGCGTTTTTGTCTGCAGCGTTTTTTTTCCCTATATTTAACATTGAAAACGCATGCGTTTTTTTGCACATGCGTTTGGTCGCGTTTTCAAACGCATGCGTTTTTTGACTGCATGCGTTCATTTTCAAAAATGCTACCTGCAGTATTTTCTTGCGCGTTTTTTTGCCGCGAAAAAACGCATGCGTTTTTTCGCGGCAAAAAAATGCATTGCTGTCTATGTAAACGCATGCGTTTTTAAGCACATGCGTTTGTTTGCGCTAAAAACGCATGCGTTTTTATAGAAAAAAAACAGAAAACACACTGAAAAGTCACCCACCACCATCAAGGTGATAAAGGGATCCAAACCCTAACCCTAACTCTACCCCTAACCTCACCCCTAACCATTTAATGAACATTTTCTGACAGTCATATTGCCACGTATTTAAGTGCCACGTATCACGTATTTCAGTGCCACGTATGCCACGTGCCACGTATTTAAGTGCCACGTGCCACATATATAAGTGCCACGTGCCACGTATTTAAGTGCCACGTGCCACGTATTAAAGTGCCACGTGCCACGTATTTAAGTGCCACGTGCCACGTATTTAAGTGCCACGTGCCACGTATTTAAGTGCCACGTGCCACGTATTTAAGTGCCACGTGCCACGTATTTAAGTGCCACGTATTTAAGTACCACGTATTTCAGTTGCACGTATTTCAGTGCCACGTATTTCAGTGCCACGTATTTCAGTCACGTTTAGGGTTAGGGTTAGGGGTAGGGTTAGGGTTAGGGTTTTCTTGTTTTTTCTTGTGTTTTCTTGTGTTTTCTTGTGTTTTTCTATAAAAACGCATGCGTCTAAAAAACGCATGCGTTTTACCGCGTTTACATGCGTTTTTCACACATGCGTTTTTTTAAAAAACGCATGCAGATAAAAACGCAAGTGTGAAACCAGCCTTATACTCGAGTATATACTATATACGGTATGTATGTGTTTTATATATATATATATATATATATATATACATACACACACACATACACATGTATATATATATATATATATATACACACACTGCTTAAAAAAATAAAGGGAACACTTAAACAACAGAACATAACTCCAAGTAAATCAAACTTCTGTGAAATCAAACTGTCCACTTAGAAAGCAACACTGTTTGACAATCAATTTCACATGCTGTTGTGCAAATGGAATAGACAACAGATGGAAATTATTGGCAATTTTCGAGACACACTGACACAGACAGATGAGGGCACCACAGACCACATCTCAGTACCAATGCTTTCTGGGTGCACGGTGCATGAAAAAGTACCCTTTATCATGCACCGTGCACCCATCTATCTGATACACCCTACACCCCTCAATCTAATGCACACCCTTTCCTCACTAGCTCATGCATACCTCTATTTCATGCAACCTGCCCCCCTCTATCTCATGTACACCTCTATCATGTACCCTGCCCTCCCTATCTCATGCATACCTCTATCATGTACCCTGCTTTCCCTATCTCATGCATACCTCTATCATGCACTTTGCACCCATGTATCTGATGCACCCTACACCCCTCTATCTCACACACCCTGCACCTCCATAAAGGGCAGTCATTAGGGGCAGTAAGACTAGGCATTTGCCTAGGGCCCCGCTCCCTCAGGGTCCCTCTGCCAGTGGTGTACTGCTAATAGCAGCACACCACATGACCGTTATGAGGCACATAAGTAAGGGGGGCCTTGCGCCAGCACGGCTCCCGCCCCGTATATATACAGTGGGTATGGAAAGTATTCAGACCCCTTTAAATTTTTCATTCTTTGTTTCATTGCAGCCAATTGGTAAATTCAAAAAAGTTCATTTTTTTTCTCATCAATGTACACTCTGCACTTCATCTTGACTAAAAAGAAACAGAAATGTAGTAATTTTTGCAAATTTATTAAAAAATAAAAACTTAAATATCACATGGTCATAAGTATTCAGACCCTTTGCTCAGTATTGAGTAGAAGCACCTTTTTGAGCTAGTACAGCCATGAGTCTTCTTGGGAATAATGCAACAAGTTTTTCACACCTGGATTTGGGGATCCTCTGCCATTCTTCCTTGCAGATCCTCTCCAGTTCTGTCAGGTTGGATGGTGAACGTTGGTGGACAGCCATTTTCAGGTATCTCCAGAGATGCTCAATTGGGTTTAGGTCTGGGGTCTGGCTGGGCTAGTCAAGAATGGTCACAGAGTTGTTCTGAAGCCACTCCTTTGTTATTTTAGCTGTGTGCTTAGGGTCATTGTCTTGTTTGAAGGTGAACCTTTGGCCAAGTCTGAGGTCCAGAGCACTCTGGAAGAGGTTTTCATCCAGGATATCTCTGTACTTGGCCGCAATCATGTTTTTATCAATGACAACCAGTGGTCCTGTCCCTGCATCTGAAAAACACCCCCATAGCATGATGAAGCCACCACCATGTTTCATAGTTGGGATTGTATTGGGCAGGTGATGAGCAGTGCCTGGTTTTCTCCACACATACGTCTTAGAATTATCACCAAAAATATCTATCTTTGTCTCATCAGACCAGAGAATCCTATTTCTCATAGTCTGGGAGTCCTCACTCTATGCGGGCTTTCATATGTCTTGCACTCAGGGCTGGCTCCAGGTTTTTGAGGGACCCGGGTGAAAGAGTCTCAGTGGGCCCCCCCTTTAACACATACCACGATCCATGATGCACAGATACAGCAGAGAAATATGCCAGATTTCACTTCTTTCATGAGTGATAGCTATTGTAAATTCTACAATACCATACAGCAGAGGGGCTTTATATAAGTCAACCCCTTATATGCCAATTATGCGAGAGTGATGCGCGAGCCTTGCATTGCATCACCCAAAACGTCCATATTTCAATGCAGCTGCACACTCCTGTCCAAAGAATGGGTGGCTGTGCAGGGTGAAGTGATGCGAGGCTCTCGCAAGTATATATACTACTATATATAGCCATGTATAGTAGTATAATTCAGCCCCATAGCGGTATAATGCTGCCCCATAGCGGTATAATGCACCCCCATAGTGCATAATATGCCCCATACTGCGGCTTTACAAAAAAGAAAATTTCTCCTTACCTGGCTGAGATCCAACAGTGTCCTCCACTCGATGCATCTGAGGCACGGAAACTTCGTTCCGGCGTATGACAGTGATGTCATATGTTGGCTAAGTACCCGCTGATGTCAGCTGCTGTCCTGTGATTGGCTGGCAGATGATAACTGTTGCCGTGTGGTAGCAATCTCCCACACAGGAACAAATTTTAACTGCCTGTGCGTCTGAGGACACACGATCAGTTGCTGAGCTGGCAGAAGCCTTTAGCTGAAGCCTGCTGCGCAGAGGAGAGGGGGCCCACTGCGGGCCCCCTCTGCTTATCGGTCCCCATCCTGTAAGGGCAGTAATGCCCTGATGGCAGACCTGCTTAGGTCAGTGGGTTTGGGATGAAGGATACTCCTATTATAAAGTTTTCGGGAATAATAAAATAATAAAAGAATTGTCCAGCTGAAAAAAGTGTAAGACCCGGGTTCCACGAGTGATGATTCTCTCATGGGAGAGAATCGGCTCAATTATGCTACTGAAACAAAGAGTGAAAAATTTAAAGGAGTCTGAATACTTTCCGTACCCAATATATATATATATACACTCAACGGCCACTTTATTAGGTACACCATGCTAGTAACGGGTTGGACCCCCTTTTGCCTTCAGAACTGCCTCAATTCTTCGTGGCATAGATTCAACAAGGTGCTGGAAGCATTCCTCAGAGATTTTGGTCCATATTGACATGATGGCATCACACAGTTGCCGCAGATTTGTCGGCTGCACATCCCAAAGATGCTCCATACAAGGCAGGATGGATCCATGCTTTCAAGTTGTTTACGCCAAATTCTGACCCTACCATCCGAATGTCGCAGCAGAAATCGAGACTCATCAGACCAAGCAACGTTTTTCCAATCTTCTACTGTCCAATTTCGATGAGCTTGTACAAATTGTAGCCTCAGTTTCCTGTTCTTAGCTGAAAGGAGTGGTACCCTGTGTGGTCTTCTGCTGCTGTAGCCCATCTGCCTCAAAGTTCGACGCACTGTGCGTTCAGAGATGCTCTTAGGCCTACCTTGGTTGTAACGGGTGGCGATTTGAGTCACTGTTGCCTTTCTATCAGCTCGAACCAGTCTGCCCATTCTCCTCTGACCTCTGGCATCAACAAGGCATTTCCGCCCACAGAACTGCCGCTCACTGGATTTTTTTTCTTTTTTGGACCATTCTCTGTAAACCCTAGAGATGGTTGTGCGTGAAAATCCCAGTAGATCAGCAGTTTCTGAAATACTCAGACCAGCCCTTCTGGCACCAACAACCATGCCACGTTCAAAGGCACTCAAATCACCTTTCTTCCCCCTACTGATGCTCGGTTTGAACTGCAGGAGATTGTCTTGACCATGTCTACATGCCTAAATGCACTGAGTTGCCGCCATGTGATTGGCTGATTAGAAATTAAGTGTTAACAAGAAGTTGGACAGGTGTACCTAATAAAGTGGCCGGTGAGTGTATATATATATATATATATATATATATATATATATATATATATATATATATATATATACTGTATATATACAGTATATATATATACAGTGGGGCAAAAAAGTATTTAGTCAGTCAGCAATAGTGCAAGTTCCACCACTTAAAAAGATGAGAGGCGTCTGTAATTTACATCATAGGTAGACCTCAACTATGGGAGACAAACTGAGAAAAAAAATCCAGAAAATCACATTTTCTGTTTTTTTATCATTTTATTTGCATATTATGGTGGAAAATAAGTATTTGGTCAGAAACAAAATTTCATCTCAATACTTTGTAATATATCCTTTGTTGGCCATGACAGAGGTCAAACGTTTTCTGTAAGTCTTCACAAGGTTGCCACACACTGTTGTTGGTATGTTGGCCCATTCCTCCATGCAGATCTCCTCTAGAGCAGTGATGTTTTTGGCTTTTCGCTTGGCAACACGGACTTTCAACTCCCTCCAAAGGTTTTCTATAGGGTTGAGATCTGGAGACTGGCTAGGCCACTCCAGGACCTTGAAATGCTTCTTACGAAGCCACTCCTTCGTTGCCCTGGCGGTGTGCTTTGGATCATTGTCATGTTGAAAGACCCAGCCACGTTTCATCTTCAATGCCCTTGCTGATGGAAGGAGGTTTGCACTCAAAATCTCACGATACATGGCCCCATTCATTCTTTCATGTACCCGGATCAGTCGTCCTGGCCCCTTTGCAGAGAAACAGCCCCAAAGCATGATGTTTCCACCACCATGCTTTACAGTAGGTATGGTGTTGGATGGATGCAACTCAGTATTCTTTTTCCTCCAAACACGACAAGTTGTGTTTCTACCAAACAGTTCCAGTTTGGTTTCATCAGACCATAGGACATTCTCCCAAAACTCCTCTGGATCATCCAAATGCTCTCTAGCAAACTTCAGACGGGCCTGGACATGTACTGGCTTAAGCAGTGGGACACGTCTGGCACTGCAGGATCTGAGTCCATGGTGGCGTAGTGTGTTACTTATGGTAGGCCTTGTTACATTGGTCCCAGCTTTCTGCAGTTCATTCACTAGGTCCCCCCGCGTGGTTCTGGGATTTTTGCGCACCGTTCTTGTGATCATTCTGACCCCACGGGGTGGGATTTTGCGTGGAGCCCCAGATCGACGGAGATTATCAGTGGTCTTGAATGTCTTCCATTTTCTAATTATTGCTCCCACTGTTGATTTCTTCACTCCAAGCTGGTTGGCTATTGCAGATTCAGTCTTCCCAGCCTGGTGCAGGGCTACAATTTTGTTTCTGGTGTCCTTTGACAGCTCTTTGGTCTTCACCATAGTGGAGTTTGGAGTCAGACTGTTTGAGGGTGTGCACAGGTGTCTTTTTATACTGATAACAAGTTTAAACAGGTGCCATTACTACAGGTAATGAGTGGAGGAAAGAGGAGACAGAAGAAGTTACAGGTCTGTGAGAGCCAGAAATCTTGATTGTTTTTTTCTGACCAAATATTTATTTTCCACCATAATATGCAAATAAAATGATAAAAAAACAGAAAATGTGATTTTCTGGATTTTTTTTTCTCAGTTTGTCTCCCATAGTTGAGGTCTACCTATAATGTAAATTACAGACGCCTCTCATCTTTTTAAGTGGTGGAACTTGCACTATTGCTGACTGACTAAATACTTTTTTGCCCCACTGTATATATATATATATATATATATATACACACTAGATGGTGGCCCTATTCTAACGCATCGGGTATTCTAGAATATGTATGTATATATGCATGTATATAGCAGCCACATAGTATATTGCACAGGCACGTAGTATATAGGAGGCATGTAGTATATAGCAGACAAATAGTACGTGGCCTGTGCTATACTATATACTATGTGGCTGCTATATACATACATACATATTCTAGAATACCCGATGCGTTAATACAGGGCACGCAGTACATAACACAGCCCACATACTATATAACACAGCCCACATACTATATAACACAGCCCACGCAGTATATAACACAGGCCACGCAGTATATAACACAGGGCATGTAGTATATAGCACAGCCCACACAGTATATAACACAGCCCACGTAGTATATAACACTGCCCATGTAGTATATAGCACAGCCCCCGCAGTATATCACACAGCGCATGTAGTACATAACACTGCCCATGTAGTATATAGCACAGCCCACGCAGTATATCACACAGCCCACGTAGTATATAACACTGCCCATGTAGTATATAGCACAGCCCCCGCAGTATATCACACAGCCCACGCAGTATACAGGTCCTTCTCAAAAAATTAGCATATAGTGTTAAATTTCATTATTTACCATAATGTAATGATTACAATTAAACTTTCATATATTATAGATTCATTATCCACCAACTGAAATTTGTCAGGTCTTTTATTGTTTTAATACTGATGATTTTGGCATACAACTCCTGAAAACCCAAAAAACCTGTCTCAATAAATTAGCATATCAAGAAAAGGTTCTCTAAACGACCTATTACCCTAATCTTCTGAATCAACTAATTAACTCTAAACACATGCAAAAGATACCTGAGGCTTTTAAAAACTCCCTGCCTGGTTCATTACTCAAAACCCCCATCATGGGTAAGACTAGCGACCTGACAGATGTCAAGAAGGCCATCATTGACACCCTCAAGCAAGAGGGTAAGACCCAGAAAGAAATTTCTCAACAAATAGGCTGTACCCAGAGTGCTGTATCAAGGCACCTCAATGGTAAGTCTGTTGGAAGGAAACAATGTGGCAGAAAACTCTGTACAACAAGAAGAGGTGACCGGACCCTGAGGAAGATTGTGGACTGAGTCTGGTGTGGAAACATCCAGAGCCACCGTGCACAGGCGTGTGCAGGAAATGGGCTACAGGTGCCGCATTCCCCAGGTAAAGCCACTTTTGAACCATAAACAGCGGCAGAAGCGCCTGACCTGGGCTAAAGAGAAGCAGCACTGGACTGTTGCTAAGTGGTCCCAAGTACTTTTTTCTGATGAAAGCAAATTTTGCATGTCATTCGGAAATCAAGGTGCCAGAGTCTGGAGGAAGACTGGGGAGAAGGAAATGCCAAAATGCCTGAAGTCCAGTGTCAAGTACCCACAGTCAGTGATGGTGTGGGGTGCCATGTCAGCTGCTGGTGTTGGTCCACTGTGTTTCATCAAGGGCAGGGTCAATGCAGCTAGCTATCAGGAGATTTTGGAGCACTTCATGCTTCCATCGGCTGAAATGCTTTATGGAGATGAAGATTTCATTTTCCAGCACGACCTGGCACCTGCTCACAGTGCCAAAACCACTGGTAAATGGTTTACTGACCATGGTATTACTGTGCTCAATTGGCCTGCCAACTCTCCTGACCTGAACCCCATAGAGAATATGTGGGATATTGTGAAGAGAAAGTTGAGAGACGCAAGACCCAACACTCTGGATGAGCTTAAGGCCGCTATTGAAGCATCCTGGGCCTCCATAACATCTCAGCAGTGTCACAGGCTGATTGCCTCCATGCCACGCCGCATTGAAGCAGTCATTTCTGCCAAAGGATTCCCGACCAAGTATTGAGTGCATAACTGAACATTATTATTTGATGGTTTTTTTGTTTGTTATTAAAAAACACTTTTATTTGATTGGACGGGTGAAATATGCTAATTTATTGAGACAGGTTTTTTGGGTTTTCAGGAGTTGTATGCCAAAATCATCAGTATTAAAACAATAAAAGACCTGACAAATTTCAGTTGGTGGATAATGAATCTATAATATATGAAAGTTTAATTGTAATCATTATATTATGGTAAATAATGAAATTTAACACTATATGCTAATTTTTTGAGAAGGACCTGTATATATACCCAGTTGCTACACCAGACCCACCACAACACATCAGTCAGCTGTGCTGCTCTAGACTCAACACAACAGTTAGCACTGCTACAACAGACCCAGCACAATACTGTCAGTTCTGCCACATCAGACTCACAAGACCAAACATAATATTGAGCTCTGTTACACTATAGCCAACACAACAATCATCTCTGCTACACCAAACCCAACACATCATAGTCAGCTCTGGTACACCACACCCAAAAAGACACAGTCAACTCCACTACACCAGATCCCACACAACAAAAGCCAGTTCTGCTACACCATAGTCAACACGATACAACAGAAGGCCTTGCTGCATCAGATCTAAAACAGCAGTCAACTTTCCTAAACCAGACCCAACACAACATATTCAGCTCTGCTACACAAGACCAAACACAACAGTCAGGTTTGCTACACCACACCCAACATGACAGTCAGCTTTGCTACACTGCACCCAACAACAAAGTCAGCACTCCTACACCAGACTCAAAACAGTCAGCTCCACACTACAATAGACTCAACACAATAGACAGCTCTGCTGAATCAGATTGAACACAACAAAGTCACATGATCTGTGGTCAGCACTGGGCCAATTTGTCGCATTTTCGCTCAGGCACATTTTTTTCTCTTATGATCGTGACACATGGAGCTTAAATTTTTATGCCATTTTTACACTTCATTATTTTTTTATCTTTTGGTGATATCATGGAAAAATGAGAGAAGAAAAATGTGGGTCATTTTTTAAATAAATTTATAACCACAAAACATTTTAAATTGCATTCACGTTAATGTAGAAATTATTTTTATACATTTGACTTTTTTTTTCAATAGTGGTGGGGCTAGAAACAGCGATTTAGACTTCCATTCTCTCTTTTCTTTGTTTGGTTTTATTTTTCTTGCTTTTTCTGTATGTGTTATTTTTCATGTATTTACACTGTGGTCTTAAAAGACCTTTGGGAGGGAATGTTTTAACATATTAATATATTCTTTTTATTGATGTTTTCCCTGTAACTGGGGTTGGAGTATTAGATCTAGTTACAAGGGAAATTCCAACTCCTACCTGCATGTCAAGGTGACTGGGTTAGCCATGATCCAGCAGCTCCTGCTCTCCCTAAATCTAACGATCACATGACCGCTGGATCTGGAGTGCGAAACACTGTCAATGCTTCATATACTGTATACATAGCTTGCTAAGAGCTGTCTTTATAGGGATCAGAAAGTCAGAGATAGTATTTAACCATCTCTGCTTCCTCTATAGGGAGTCCAGCTGTTTCTGATAGATGTCTCACCGCTCCTGAAGCTGCACGATTGTGTAGAAGCATCTTGCTCTGCATCAATGTTTTAGAACATCAGAACAGAGAAAAGACATTTAAAATCTATGGGTGGACCAGAATGAATTAAGTGCTTAAGTGTTGTGCTGTTGTTTCTCTGTTATTTATACTATCCCAAGACCACTTCTACATGGCTGTTCTGCCCAGTTATGAGCAGCAAGTAATTTTCATAATGTAGTACCAGTTATAACCATTAGATGTCATTAGTTGCCCATTTATAATGTTCCTGGATAAATTAGCATTTCTCTTTAAGCAGCATGTTCTGATTAGAACCACCCCCTTAGTTTCAGGGGCAAGAAGGCTTGCAGACATTTTCCCCCGAACATTGAGTCTTACACACACGTGTTCCTGGCTCTCTCCCTACAAATCACTGCTCCTGACAAGTGGATTCCGGTGAGGGTCAAATGTACCTACATGTTTGTGTTAGAACAGTTATGCAGCCACCATGTAGCATATTGTGTAGTTAGGCATGTTGTGCTTTGTATCATATTGCTGTTTTCTCTGTATGCAGATAGATGCATGTCTGTATAAGTAGTACAAGGCTGGCAGCCTGAACTCGCTCTAGATAGCCATGATAACTGTATCTTTCTGTTACCTGTGTTATGCGCTCTCATCAATGTCCCTGTTATTCATTGCATCCTGCATCATGCTGTAATGTGCCAAGTACTGATATGCTGGTATTTCCTTGTAGTTTTTACCCATTATCATCCACTGTTCGTCATCTCAATAAATACAGACTTAAGAATCCATACAGTCTGTTTACTGGGAAGTGGACGAGGGTTTAGCTATATGCTGAAATCCACACAGCACCATACATGAAGGAAGGCAGAACAGTAAAAACGGACAGCCGGTTGCACGAGGTGATTGCACAGGCTGTACGGGACCGCTGCCACCCAGACTGCACTGCATACGGGTATTACAAAAGCCGCCACACAGCCACAGGGAACAAGAGTTCAGTCCCCAGTAAGACCAGATTAGCTGCCTTCAGTGAAACTGATAGCCGGTCGCAGGCTGTGGTTGATCAGACTGTTCAGGACCGCTAACATCCACACTGCTCCGCATAGAGGTATCACAGCAGCCTCCACACAGCCGCAGAATGATACTGCAGTCCATCAAGAAGTGCTACATCATTCCCGCCACGCGGAAGCCTGCCCACGTATAGACTCCGTTTCCTGCCAAAATACTCAATTATGCGCAGCTAAGCACACAATGTCTTGATGCGATACATCTTCACTCAAAACGAGGTCACGAGCAGGCTCTAACAAGTCATCAATAAAAGAGCTTGATGCTGTTGCTTGTGCTGAAGCCGAAGCATTTAAAGCGAGGTCCTCCTTCCCCGAACAAGAGATCCAATTAAAGTTGAGACAAGCAGAAACCGCACATTTGCAGGCAGAGCAAGAAGCAGAGAGTGCGCATCTGCAAGCGTCTCTGGAAAGACTTGCCACAGACAAAGAGACAGTGGCCGCAATAGCCAAGGCAGAGAACTTGGAAGCAGTAGAGAATCCTGATGATGAGAGATGCAGCAACGTTCTCGGAACACATCTAGAGCAGAAAAATCCAGGGCAGCGCGTCGCAGAGTACGTCCATCAACATTCTGGCATGGATGACAGCCCTGACGCATTACATCGACCAGCCTATGCCGATTACCAGCGATCCAACCCTGAACTTTGCTACTCCAGACAAGAAGACGCCCAGCACAGAGTTGTCGACCACAGCTACCGTTCCACTGAGCAGAAGGTACAGCTCCCATCCCGCATTAAAGAGACACCTTCTTCATCAGAAAGGTACTATGCAGACTATCCGAAGCCAGGAGCATCTCCCAGGTATGGTGATACACTACACATTAGACATGACTATAACACACCGGCTCGTACCAGCACTGACCAAGCCACCATGGACTTTGCAAAGTTCTTTGCCTGCCGAGTACTGGTTTCAAAAGGACTTGTAAAGTTCACTGACCAAGCCGAAAACTATAGATCATGGCGAACCTCGTTCCAGAACGCCATCCAGGGACTGGACCTTTCAAGTAGTGAGGAGTTAGATCTCCTGGTAAAGTGGCTCGGAAGTGAGTCGGTCGAGCATGCCAAAAGACTAAGAGACAGTAATATAAAGCATCCAGACATAGGTTTATGCAAAGTGTGGGAAAGACTTTAGGAATGCTATGGGTCCATAGAAGTCATAGAGAATGCTTTATTCAAAAGAATTGATTTCCCTAAGATAGGGCCCAAAGGTTATTAAAAGCTTAGAAAATTGAGTGATTTATTGATAGAATTACAGGTTACCTAGGAGGAAGGACACTTGCCCAGAAAGGCATTCTTAGACACTGCTAGGGGTGTCAATCCGATAGTATAGAAACTTCCTTACAACTTACAACAAAAGTGGGTTACACATGGTTCACGGCATAAAGCAAACTCATAACGTACCATTCCCTCCTTTCACTGTATTTGTAGAATTTGTCACTCAAACAGCTAGGATCAGAATTGACCCTAGTTTTGACTTCACTCTCATGTTCCACTGCCCCCGGTGTCAAACCCAGTAAGACACCCGTGGCAATCCACAAAACTAATATTGTTTCCACAGGTCCTCCTCACAATACAAGTAAGCCCCCTCCAGAAGAGAACAAACCTCAAGATGTCAGTAAGCAGTGTCCTCTGCACAGGAAACGATATCCTCTACTGAAATGCAGAGCCTTCAGGAATAAGTCTTTGGAGGATTGCAAAGGATTCCTCAAGGAAAACAACATCTGGCTCAAATGCTGTGCCACAACATATTTAGAATTGAGAGTCCTCAGTGGTTGATACCTTTTAATGGCTAACTGGTAAAAGGTATCAACCACTGAGGACTCTCAATTATAAATATTTTTCTATCTACTGGCTAACACGGTACCAAGATATATTTCTTTCCTGTGCCACAACATCTCATCTTGCCAGGAACTGTGAAGCTAGGGTGAAATGTGCAGAATGCAGAAGCACAGATTACAACACAGCCTTGCACCCTGGACCATCTCCACGAGTATTATCACACGCAGAGGAGCACAATGGGAAGCAGAAGACCACTGACAAAGACACCCCTGTGGTCACCTCTCAATGTATGGAGATCTGTAAGAGACTCACAGGAGGAAGATCCTGTTCAAAAATCTGCCTTGTCAGAGTCTACCCAGCAGGCCACAGGGACAAAACGCTCAAGATATATGAAATCCTGGAAGACCAAAGTAACAGGCCTCTAGCGGAAAGATTTGGACAACTCCTGTTTTGGCTTGCAAACACTGATGCAAAATACTGATGTAATGTAAATACTGCCATGTGAAAGAAACCTTGCCATGTGAAGGGACCCCATGCACATACTAATGTATGTTAATGCCTTCAGTAGGTGCCGGAGACTGAGTCATTCTATTGACTAGTTGTACAGGCGGGTCCCTGTCGACTTTTCCCCGCCTGCTGACAGTGACTGACAAGCCTCTGCCCATACGCACATGTTTCACATATATTGCAATTTGAATTAAAACATCATATCCTTTTGTTCTACAGACAGGTGACTTGTTGCCTAGTAGGAAGGTTAACCACAGTATCCACAGACAGAACATGAAGTTAGTGCAGGAAGCGATCAGTTATTCCTGTCTCGTAATCAAAAGCAAAACAGACTTCCAGGAATAATTAAAAAAAACCAAAACATACTTATGAGTGAGTTGCTCTATTACTGCCCGTTGAAAAATGTGAAGCTTTTTATAGTGGTTTGGAAACCCTTTTAATTGTTCATGGTTTATTATGCAAAGATTTTTAAACACTAAGGTATTTCAAATCTCTTGATGGCATGTTTTATTTCTTAAAAAGTTTTCCACCATAGTTGTCATCTTTCCAGAGTGATTGATAATAGGGTGCAGACTTCCATATTTCTCATGTTAGCACACAAAGAATCAAATTAAATGGAGCTGAGATCCAGCATTCTGCCAGGCTATTCAAGCATTATGGGACCTACAGAAACAGCTGAGCACAGAGTGATGTGTTAACAGGTACATGGATGCACCAATGCAGAGATTGAGGACTAAGTAGTAACTTAACTAACAGATATTTATTTACTTAACACAGGGCCGAAAATGTTGGCATCCTTGAAATTACTACAATTACACATGTTTTGTTTTACACATGTTTATTTCCTTTCTGTGTATTGGAACAATACAAAAAAACTGAGAAAAAAAAGGTAAATTGGACTTACGGTAATTTCACACATAACCCCAAGAATGGGCAGGACAAAATTGTTGGCACCTTTTCAAAATTATGGGTAAGCAACTTTTGTTTCAAGCATGTGATGCTCACTCAAACTCACCTGGGGCAGTATGAAAATCACACCTGAAACCAGATAAAAAGGGGAGAAGTTGACTCAGTCTTTGCATTGTGCATCTGTGAGTGCCACACTAAGAATGGAGAACAGAAAGAGGAGAAGAGAAATGTCTTTAAGAAGCACCCAAAAATAGATTCAAAATAAAGTGCTGGAGAGTTCTAAAGTTGCCAATAGGGTTGAGCGACTTTCATTTTTTAAAGATCGAGTCGGGTTTTGTGAAACCCGACTTTGTCCAGAGTCGAGTCGAGTGCAGTCGGCCGATTATCGCTAAAAGTCGGGGATCGACCGAAACACGAAACCCAATGCAAGTCAATGGGGAAGCATAGTCGTCAGTGAGTGGAGGCCAGGAAAACACCTACAGTGCCCATTTTAATGCCAAAAACATCCATTCTTGTTTCTGAAGCTTGTCAATCTTAATTAACTTTATAATAATAGTTGTTCATTGGAACTTGGGGGTCATTTGGAAAAAGTTGTGGGGGGTAGGGCTGGTTCAAGGTTTTAGTGGGCCCAGGAATCGTGGACTACGTCACGGCGGTGGAGCAGGGAGAGGTAAGTATTTCAACGTTGCAAGTGCTGTGATCCTGAGCAAGCAGGGGGGGCCCACTCGTTCGCATTGGCACTGGCACAGGGCCCCTCAAAGTACAGCGGTGTGTTTGCATGGCGGGGCGCCTCCCACCAGCAGCGACACTTTTGCGTACTCTGAGGGGCCCTGTGCCAGTGACGTCGCCAACGAGTATGCCCCCCCACCTGATGAAGGAACCTGCACTTTCATCTGCACCTTCCTCTTTGTCCCCGTGTAAGGTGGTATAACATGCGAGAAGGGGAACCTTACTTTCAGCAGGGTCAGATTCTGGCTGTGTAGAGTGCAAGGGGAATGTAGTGGTCTAGGTCAATGTACCAGCAGACTCATCTAGCAGTGGCTGGGCAATGGGCAGGATGAGGAGGAAACAGATATAGGGCCAAAGAATAAAGTAGGCTAAATGCAGTTCAAAATTGGTAACAGGACTAAACAGGCGGCATTGCTTTGTTCAGTGGAGTAGCAAACCCAGGAGCAGCAGACACTGTTTTAACCCCTTCGTGCCATGCGCCGTACTAGTACGGCGCTGCCGGCACTGCATTAGTGCCAGCCGCAGTACTAGTACGGCGGCTCGATCACTGCGGTCTCGCGCTGAGCGCCGCGGTGATCGGGTGCGGGTGTCAGCTGTATATGACAGCTGACACCCCGCAGCAATGCCCACGATCGGCGCTGTCGCCGATCGCGGGCATTTATCCCCTCTGATGCCGCTGTCAATAGTGACAGCGGCATAGAGGGGGATCGCGCAGGGACGGGGGCTCCCTGCGCTCTCCCACCGGAGCAGCGCGATGAGATCGCGCTGCTCCGGTGACCTGGAAGGAGTCCCCGGATCCAAGATGGCCGCAGGACTCCTTCCGGGTCATAAGATGACCCTGCTTGCCGGCGTCTGCTGAGAATCCTCATAGCAGGCACCGGCAAGCCTGTGGAACGTGCCTGTCACATCGGTGATCAGACAGAGTGCTGTGCACACTGTCTGATCAACGATCTGTGATGTCCCCCCCTGGGACAAAGTAAAAAAGTTAAAAAAAATTTTTTCTACATGTGTAAAAAAAAAAAAAAAAATTCCTAAATAAAGAAAAAAAAATATATATATATTCCCATAAATACATTTCTTTATCTAAATAAAAAAAACACCACACAATAAAAGTACACATATTTAGTATCGCCGCGTCCGTAACGACCCCACCTATAAAACTATATCACTAGTTAACCCCTTCAGTGAACACCGTAAAAAAAAAAAAAAAAAAAAACGAGGCAAAAAACAACGCTTTATTCTCATACCGCCAAACAAAAAGTGGAATAACACGCGATCAAAAAGACGGATATAAATAACCATGGTACCGCTGAAAACGTCATCTTGTCCCGCAAAAAAAAAGCCGCCATACAGCATGATCAGCAGAAAAATAAAAAAGTTATAGCTCTCAGAATAAAGCGATGCAAAAACAATTATTTTTTTATATAAAATAGTTTTTATTGTGTAAAAGCGCCAAAACATAAAAAAATTACATAAATGAGGTATCGCTGTAATCGTACTGACCCGAAGAATAAAACTGCTTTATCCTTTTTACCAAACGCGGAACGGTATAAATGCACCCCCTAAAAGAATTTCAGGAATTACTGGTTTTTGTTCATTCCGCCTCCCAAAAATCGGAATAAAAAGCGATCAAAAAATGTCATATACCGGAAAATGTTACCAATAAAAACGTCAACTCGTCGTGCAAAAAACAAGACCTCACATGACTCTGTGGACCAAAATATGGAAAAATTATAGCTCTCAAAATGTGATGCAAAAACTATTTTTTGCAATAAAAAGCGTCTTTTAGTGTGTGACGGCTGCCAATCATAAAAATCCGCCCAAAAAACGCTATAAAAGTAAATCAAATCCCCCTTCATCACCCCCTTAGTTAGGGAAAAATAATAAAATTTTAAAAAATATATTTATTTCCATTTTCCCGTTAGGCTACTTTCACACTAGCATCGGTACGGGGCCGTCGCGCTGCGTCGGCCCGACATACCGACGCATACTGTGCTAGCGCCGCACAACGGGGGCAGCGGATGCTGTTTTTCCACGCATCCCCTGCCCCATTGTGAGGTGCGGGGAGGTGGGGGCGGAGTTCCAGCCGCGCATGCGCGGTCGGAAATGGTGGACCGTCAGCACAAAAAAAGTTACATGTAACGTTTTTTGCTGCCGGCGGTCCGCCACAACACGACGCAACCGTCGCACGACGCTTGCGACGTGTGTCAATACGTCGCTAATGTTAGTCTATGGGGAAAAAATGCATCCTGCAGATGACTTTGCAGGATGCGTTTTTTTGCCAAAACGACGCATTGCGACTTATGCAAAAAAACGCTAGTGTGAAAGTAGCGCTAGGGTTAGGACTAGGGTTAGGGTTGGGGTTAGGGTTTCAGTTAGAATTGGGGAGTTTTCACTGTTTAGGCACATCAGGGGCTCTCCAAACGCGACATGGCGTCCGATCTCAACGCGTTTGTTTGCGTTAAAAACGCATGCGTTTTTATAGAAAAAAACCAGAACACACACTGAAAAGTCACCCACCACCATCAAGGTGATAAAGGGATCCAAACCCTAACCCTAAACTCATCCCTAACCGTTTAATGAACATTTTCTGACAGTCATAGTGCCACGTATTTCAGTGCCACGTATTTCAGTGCCACGTATTTCAGTGCCACGTATTTCAGTGCCACGTATTTCAGTGCCACGATATTTCAGTGCCACGATATTTCAGTGCCACGTATTTAAGTGCCACGATATTTCAGTGAAATACGTGGCACTGAAATATCGTGGCATTTACGTGAAATACGTGGCACTTAAATACGTGGCACTTAAATACGTGGCACTTAAATACGTGGCACTTAAATACGTGGCACTTATATACGTGGCACTTATATACGTGGCACTTAAATATCTTGGCATGTACATGAAATACGTGGCACTTATATACGTGGCACTTATATACGTGGCACTTATATACGTGGCACTTATATACGTGGCCACTGAAATATCGTGGCACTTATATACGTATATACGTATATACGTATATAAACGTATTTCAGTGCCACGTATTTCAGTGCCACGTATTTCAGGTTAGGGGTAGGGTTAGGGGTAGGGTTAGGGTTTTTTGTTTTTTTCTTGTGTTTTTCTATAAAAACACATGCGTCTAAAAAAACGCATGCGTTTTACCGCGATTACATGCGTTTTTTCACACATGCGTTTTTTAAAAAAACGCATGCAGATAAAAACGCAAGTGTGAAACCAGCCTTACCCTTGGGAAAATAAAAACATGGGGGCTAAAATATAATTTTCGTGGAAAAAAATATATTTTTTTATTTTCGCGGCTCTGCGTTATAAACTGTAGTGAAGCACTTGGGGGTTCAAAGTTCTCAAAACACATCTAGATAAGTTCCGTGGGGGGTCTAGTTTCCAATATGGGGTCACTTGTGGGGGGTTTCTACTGTTTAGGTACATCAGGGGCTCTGCAAATGCAACATGACACCTGCAGACCAATCCATCTAAGTCTGCATTTCAAACGGCGCTCCTTCCCTTCCGAGCTCTGCCGTGCGCCCAAACAGTGGTTCCCCCCCATATATGGGGTATCAGCGTACTCAGGACAAATTGGACAACAACTTTTGTTGTCCAATTTCTCCTGTTACCCTTGGGAAAATAAAAATGTGGGGGCTAAAATATAATTTTCGTGGAAAAAAAAATATTTTTTATTTTCACGGCTCTGCGTGATAAACTGTAGTGAAACACTTGTTGGTTCAAAGTTCTCACAACACATCTAGATAAGTTCCGTGGGGGGTCTAGTTTCCAATATGGGGTCACTTGTGGGGGGTTTCTACTGTTTAGGTACATCAGGGGCTCTGCAAATGCAACATGACACCTGCAGACCAATCCATCTAAGTCTGCATTTCAAACGGCGCTCCTTCCCTTCCGAGCTCTGCCGTGCGCCCAAACAGTGGTTCCCCCCAATGTATGGGGTATCAGAGTACTCAGGACAAATTGGACAATAACTTTTGTGGTCCAATTTCTCCTGTTACCCTTGGGGGAAAAAAAATTGCGGGCTAAAACATCATTTTGTGGAAAGAAAAAATGATTTTTTGATTTTCACAGCGCTACATTCTAAACTTTAGTGAAACAACTGGGGGTTAAAAGTGCTCACCACACATCTAAATAAGTTCCTTAGGGGGTCTTCTTTCCAAAATGGTGTCACTTGTGGGGGTTTCCACTGTTTAGGCACGTCAGGGGCTCTCCAAACACGACATGGGTTCCGATCTCAATTCCAGCCAATTTTGCATTGAAAAGTCAAATGGCGCTCCTTCCCTTCCAAGCTCTGCCATGCGCCCAAACAGTGGTTTATCCCCATATATGAAGTATCAGCGTACTCAGGACAAATTGCACAACAACTTTTGGGGTCCAATTTATCCTGCTACCCTTGGGAAAATAAAAAATTTGGGGCAAAAATATCATTTTTTGTGAAAATTAATATTAATTTTTTTTTACGGCTCCACATTATAAACTTCGGTGAAGCACTTGGAGGTTCAAAGTGCTCACCACACATCTAGATTAGTTCCTTAGAGGGTCTACTTTCCAAAATGGTGTCACTTGTGGGGGTTTCCACTGTTTAGGCACGTCAGGGGCTCTCCAAACACGACATGGGTTCCGATCTCAATTCCAGCCAATTTTGCATTGAAAAGTCAAATGGCGCTCCTTCCCTTCCGAGCTCTGCCATGCGCCCAAACAGTGGTTTATCCCCATATATGAAGTATCAGCGTACTCAGGACAAATTGCACAACAACTTTTGGGGTCCAATTTATCCTGCTACCCTTGGGAAAATAAAAAATTTGGGGCAAAAAGATCATTTTTTGTGAAAATTAATATTAATTTTTTTTACGGCTCTACATTATAAACTTATGTGAAGCACTTGGAGGTTCAAAGTGCTCACCACACATCTAGATTAGTTCCTTAGAGGGTCTACTTTCCAAAATGGTGTCATTTGTTGGGGTTTCCACTGTTTAGGCACGTCAGGGGCTCTCCAAACACGACATGGGTTCCGATCTCAAATCCAGCCAATTTTGCATTGAAAAGTCAAATGGCGCTCCTTCCCTTCCGAGCTCTGCCATGTGCCCAATCAATGGTTTACCCCAACATGTGGGGTATCGGCGTACTCAGGACAAAATGTACAACAACTTTTTTGGTCCAATTTCTCCTGTTACCCTTGGTAAAATAAAACAAATTGGATCTGAAGTAAAAATTTTGTGAAAAAAAAGTTAAATGTTCAATTTTTTTTAAACATTCCAAAAATTCCTGTGAAGCACCTGAAGGGTTAATAAACTTTTTGAATGTGGTTTAGAGTACCTTGAGGGGTGCAGTTTTTAGAATGGTGTCACTTTTGGACATTTTCTGTCATGTAGACCCCTCAAAGTCACTTCAAGTGTGAGGTGGTCAGTAAAAAAAATGGTTTTGCAAATTTTGTTGCAAAAATGAGAAATCGCTGGTCAACTTTTAACCCTTATAACTCCCTAACAAAAAAAAATTATGTTTCCAAAATTGTGCTGATGTAAAGCAGACATGTGGGAAATGTTGTTTATTAACTATATTATGTGATATAACTCTCTAATTTAAGGGCATAAAAACGAAAAATTTGAAAATTGCTAAATTTTCATAATTTTCGACAGATTTCTGTTTTTTTCACAAATAAATGCAAGTCATATCGAAGAAGTTTTACCACTATCATAAAGTACAATATGTCACGAGAAAACAATCTCAGAATCAGTGGGATCCGTTGAAGCATTTCAGAGTTATGACCTCATAAAGTGACAGTGGTCAGAATTGTAAAAATTGGCCGTGTCACTTAGGTGAAAACAGGCTTTGGGGTGAAGGGGTTAAGGGCCCAAACACACTAATAGGCCAAATGCAGTTTAATATCTGATACTTTAGGCCAAAAGCCTAAAGACTGAAGCTCAGCTTTATACAGTGGAGGACAACACCAGGGAGGGGCAGACACCGTTAGTAGGCCCTAACCACCAAGTTTTTAAAAAACAGCACTTAATGAGAGCCAGAAGGTTGAAGCTCAGCTTTATTCAGTTGAGGACAAACACCAGGGAGGGGCAGACACCGTTAGTAGACTGTAACCACCAAGTTTTTAAAAAAACAGCACTTAATGAGAGCCAGAAGGTTGAAGCTCAGCTTTATACAGTGGAGGTCAACACCAGGGAGGGGCAGACACCGTTAGTAGGCCGTAACCAAAGTTGAAGGCCAAATGCAGTTTAATATCTGATACTATAGGCCGAAAGCCAGAAGGTTGAAGCTCAGCTTTATTCAGTTGAGGACAAACACCAGGGAGCGGCAGACACCGTTAGTAGGCCCTAACCACCAAGTTTTTAAAAAACAGCACTTAATGAGAGCCAGAAGGTTGAAGCTCAGATTTATTCAGTTGAGGGCAAACACCAGGGAGGGGCAGACACCGTTAGTAGGCTGTAACCACCAAGTTTTTTAAAAAACAGCACTTAATGAGAGCCAGAAGGTTGAAGCTCAGCTTTATACAGTGGAGGTCAGCACCAGGGAGGGGCAGACACCGTTAGTAGGCCGTAACCAAAGTTGAAGGCCAAATGCAGTTTAATTTCTGATACTATAGGCCGAAAGCCAGAAGGTTGAAGCTCTGATTTAGACAGTGGAGGACAATTTGAATTAGGGACTGCAGACAGACTTAGTAGGCTGTCCCCTGTGGACCATGCATCCACCACATTAACCCATTGCGCCGTAATGGACACGTAATCTTCCGTGGCCATGCCTACAGGTCCATGCGTCTGTTGTCAGGTGCACCTTTGTACTCACAGATTGCCAGAGTGCATGGACAATGCGGTCTTTTACATGCTGGTGGAGGGTTGGGATGGCTTTTCTCGCAAAAGAAGTGTCGACTGGTTAGCTTGTAGCGTGGTACAGCGTAGTCCATCATGGCCTTATTAATAGTAAATAAAATATATAACTAGGCTCTATGAACTTTTAAATAGGTTCCAGGGGTACACGGGCAGCATTGGTGTGGTCAGTGGAGGAGTATTGCAAGTAGGGACCGCAGACAGGCTAACAAAGGCCTAAAATAACAAACAATAGGCTCATGGCAGTTTTAAATTGGTTACATGGATACACAGGCAGGCACTCCAGGCAGCATTGTGGTCAGTGGAGGAGTATTGCAAGTAGGGACCGCAGACAGGCTAACGAAGGCCTAACATAACAAACAATAGGCTCATGGCAGTTTTAAATCGGTTACATGGATACACAGGCAGCATTGTGGTCAGTGGAGGAGTATTGCAAGGAGTGTCTGACACAGTTAGTACTCCCAAAAAATAAATAGATGTTAATGTCTCGCAAAACAACAATAAATTAAAAAAGGGTGGCATGCTTAGGTACAGGGGTGGGTGTTGTGAACTCTGTTTTCGGGCTCCCTCTTGTGGTCACAGGTGGTATTGTGTGACTTTTGTTTTGGGCTCCCCCTGGTGGCTTTGTTTGTTTTCCTGCGGGTCTGTGGCTGATCAGCTGCCTCGTCATTCGCTTGGGAGTTTCCTATTTTGGCTCTGTTTCACTTCCACTTGTTGCCGGCTGTCAATGTACTCAGTACTATTCTGATTACTCCTGATTATCTTCGGTTTCAGTCTCTTCAGGAGAGCTAAGTTCTGTTTAATTATTTTTTGCTCATCAGTCTGCAATATGATTTCTGTGTATGATGAGTTTATTCCAGCTTGGTAATATGTGATTTCTTCTGCTGGTTTGCTCTGGGGTACAGAGTTGCTTCCCCCGCACCGTTAGTTGGTGCGGGGGCTCGAGCGATCTCTGCGTGGATATTTTGAATAGGGTTTTTAATTGACCGCACAGTTCCCTTTCTATTTTCTGCTTTCTAGTGTTAGCAGGCCTCATTTGCTAAATCTAATTTCATCTCTGCGTTTGTGCTTTCCCCTTAACTCACCGTTAATATTTGTGGGGGGCTATTCTATATCTTTGGGGTCATTTCACTGAGGCAAGTAAGGATTTTCGTTCCCTCTAGGAATAGTCAGTTTCTCAGGCCGTGAAGAGACGTCTAGTATTTTCAGGTAACGTTCCACGGCTGCCTATAGTTGTTTGCGGATAGGATCAGGTTGCGGTCAATTCAGTTACCACTTCCCCAGAGTTTGTAGTCGGTTTAGTTACTTAGCTAGTCCTACTTGTGATCCTTGCCACTAGGATCATAACAGTACAGCCGGCCGGTAAAGTGTTAATTGCATGGCAGAAGCAGGAGAAAAGAAGCCTTGAGAATTTTTTTTTTTTTTTGCCGTGTGTCTAGCTGCTGTGTGTCTAGCTTCTCTCCTCCTCTTAATCTTGGTGTGGCTCTGAACTCAGCTGCTGATATGGATATTCAGAGTTTGGCCTCCAGTGTAGATCATCTTGCTGCAAGGGTACAAAGTATTCAAGATTTTGTTGTTCACAGTCCTATGTCAGAGCCTAGAATACCTATTCCGGAGTTGTTTTCTGGAGATAGATCTAGGTTCCTGAATTTTAAGAACAATTGTAAATTGTTTCTTTCTTTGAAACCTCGTTCCTCTGGTGATTCCGTTCAGCAAGTTAAAATGATAATTTCTTTCTTGCGTGGTGACCCTCAAGATTGGGCCTTCGCATTGGCGCCAGGGGATCCGGCATTGCTCAGTGTTGATGCGTTTTTTCTGGCCCTTGGATTGCTCTATGAGGAACCTAATCTTGAGAACCAGGCTGAAAAAGCTTTGTTGGCCCTCTCTCAGGGGCAAGATGAAGCAGAGGTGTACTGCCAGAAATTTCGGAAATGGTCGGTGCTTACTCAGTGGAATGAGTATGCCCTGGCTGCAAATTTCAGAAAAGGTCTTTCTGAGGCCATTAAGAATGTCATGGTGGGGTTCCCTACGCCTGCAGGTCTGAATGAGTCAATGACTCTGGCCATTCAGATTGATCGGCGTTTGCGGGAGCGCAAACCTGCGCACTATTTGG
Organism: Ranitomeya variabilis; assembly: GCF_051348905.1. Classification (NCBI taxonomy): domain Eukaryota; kingdom Metazoa; phylum Chordata; class Amphibia; order Anura; family Dendrobatidae; genus Ranitomeya; species Ranitomeya variabilis. Next base: position 334,434,269 of record NC_135236.1, read on the forward strand.
CGGTGTCTTCTGAACAGACACCTGAGTCTATGCAATGTGATAGAATTCTGACCAGAAGTGAACGGCAAAATTATAGACGGCAAAATGGGTTGTGCTTTTACTGTGGTGACTCAGCTCATGTTATCTCAGCATGCTCTAAGCGCAAAAAAAAGGTTGATAAATCTGTCACCATTGGTACTTTACAGCCTAAGTTCATTTTGTCTGTTACCCTGATTTGTTCCTTGTCATCTTACCCGGTTATGGCTTTTGTAGATTCAGGTGCTGCCCTGAGTCTGATGGACTTGTCATTTGCCAGGCGCTGTGGTTTTGTTTTGGAGCCTTTAAAATTCTCTATTCCACTAAGGGGAATTGATGCTACGCCATTGGCTACGAATAAACCTCAGTACTGGACACAAGTGACCATGTGCATGACTCCTGTTCATCAGGAGGTGATTCGCTTTCTTGTGCTGCATAATTTGCATGATGTTGTCGTGTTGGGTCTGCCATGGTTGCAGACTCATAATCCAGTCCTGGATTGGAAAGCAATGTCTGTGTCAAGTTGGGGTTGTCAGGGAATTCATGGCGACGCGCCTGTGGTGTCAATTGCTTCATCCACTCCTTCTGAAGTCCCTGCGTTTTTGTCAGACTACCAGGATGTATTTGATGAGCCCAAACTCAGTTCTCTACCTCCTCATAGGGATTGTGATTGTGCTATAAATTTGATTCCTGGTAGTAAGTTTCCTAAGGGACGACTTTTCAATTTGTCAGTGCCGGAGCATGCTGCCATGCGGAGTTATATAAAGGAGTCTTTGGAGAAAGGACTTATTCGCCCCTCCTCCTCCCCTCTTGGTGCGGGGTTCTTTTTTGTGGCTAAGAAGGATGGTTCTCTGAGACCTTGTATTGATTATCGCCTTCTAAATAAAATCACGGTCAAATTTCAGTATCCTTTGCCATTGTTATCTGATCTGTTTGCTCGCATTAAGGGGTCTAGTTGGTTCACCAAGATAGATCTTCGTGGTGCGTATAACCTTGTGCGTAATAAGCAGGGTGATGAATGGAAAACTGCATTTAATACGCCCGAAGGCCATTTTGAGTACTTGGTGATGCCTTTTGGACTTTCTAACGCTCCTTCTGTCTTTCAGTCTTTTATGCACGACATCTTCCGCGAATATCTGGATAAATTTATGATTGTGTATCTGGATGATATTCTGTTTTTTTCTGATTGGGAGTCCCATGTTAAGCAGGTCAGGATGGTGTTTCAGGTCCTGCGTGCCAATGCTTTATTTGTGAAGGGCTCAAAATGTCTTTTTGGAGTCCAGAAGGTTTCTTTTTTGGGTTTCATTTTTTCTCCTTCTACTATTGAGATGGACCCAGTCAAGGTTCAGGCTATTCATGACTGGACGCAGCCTACATCTGTTAAGAGTCTTCAGAAGTTCTTGGGATTTGCTAATTTTTACCGTCGCTTCATCGCTAATTTTTCTGGTGTTGTTAAGCCTTTGACGGATTTGACCAAGAAAGGTTCTGATGTTACTAACTGGTCTCCTGCGGCTGTGGAGGCCTTTCGGGAGCTGAAGCGCCGGTTTTCTTCGGCTCCGGTCTTATGTCAGCCAGATGTCTCTCTTCCTTTCCAGGTCGAGGTTGATGCTTCCGAGATTGGAGCGGGGGCTGTTTTGTCGCAGAGAAGCGCCGATGGCTCTGTGATGAAGCCATGTGCTTTCTTTTCAAGAAAGTTTTCGCCTGCCGAGGGGAATTATGATGTCGGTAATCGGGAGTTGTTGGCTATGAAGTGGGCATTTGAGGAGTGGCGACATTGGCTTGAGGGAGCTAAGCATCGTGTGGTGGTCTTGACTGATCACAAGAATCTGATTTATCTCGAGTCGGCCAAGCGGCTGAATCCTAGACATGCTCGTTGGTCGTTGTTTTTCTCTCGTTTTGATTTCGTGGTCTCGTACCTGCCTGGTTCGAAGAATGTAAAGGCTGATGCTCTTTCTAAGAGTTTTGTGCCTGACTCTCCTGGAGATTCAGAGCCGGCTGGTATTCTCAGAGAAGGGGTGATTTTGTCTGCCATCTCCCCAGATTTGCGACGAGTGCTGCAGGAGTTTCAGGCGGATAGACCTGACCGTTGTCCACCGGAGAGACTGTTTGTCCTGGATAGATGGACCAGCAGAGTTATTTCCGAGGTTCATTCTTCGGTGTTGGCGGGTCATCCTGGGATTTTTGGTACCAGAGATTTGGTGGCTAGGTCCTTCTGGTGGCCTTCCTTGTCGCGGGATGTGCGTTCCTTTGTGCAGTCTTGTGGAATTTGTGCTCGGGCTAAGCCTTGCTGTTCTCGTGCCAGTGGTTTGCTATTACCTTTGCCTGTCCCGAAGAGGCCTTGGACGCACATTTCCATGGATTTTATTTCAGATCTTCCTGTCTCTCAGAGAATGTCTGTCATCTGGCTGGTATGTGATCGTTTTTCTAAGATGGTCCATTTGGTGCCCTTGCCTAAGTTGCCTTCCTCCTCCGAGTTGGTTCTGCTGTTTTTTCAAAATGTGGTTCGTTTGCATGGGATCCCTGAAAATATTGTTTCCGACAGAGGATCCCAGTTTGTGTCTAGATTTTGGCGGACCTTTTGCGCTAAGATGGGCATTGATTTGTCTTTTTCGTCAGCCTTCCATCCTCAGATGAATGGCCAAACCGAACGAACTAATCAGACCTTGGAAACCTATTTGAGATGTTTTGTTTCTGCTGATCAGGACGACTGGGTGACTTTTTTGCCGTTGGCCGAGTTTGCCCTTAATAATCGGGCTAGTTCTGCTACTTTGATTTCTCCTTTTTTTTGTAATTCGGGGTTTCATCCTCGTTTTTCCTCGGGTCAGGTGGAGCCTTCTGACTGTCCTGGAGTGGATGTTGTGGTGGATAGGTTGCATCAGATTTGGAATCATGTTGTGGACAATTTGAAGCTGTCACAAGAGAAGGCTCAGCGCTTTGCCAACCGCCGTCGCTGTGTGGGTCCCCGACTTCGCGTTGGGGACTTGGTGTGGTTGTTTTCTCGCTTTGTTCCTATGAAGATCTCCTCTCCTAAGTTCAAGCCTCGGTTTATCGGTCCTTATAAGATTTTGGAAGTCCTTAACCCTGTGTCATTTCGTTTGGACCTCCCAGCATCGTTTGCTATTCATAATGTGTTTCATCGGTCGTTGTTGCGGAGGTATGTGGTGCCTGTGGGTCCTCTGGTTGAGCCTCCTGCCCCTGTGCTGGTTGAGGGAGAATTGGAATACGTGGTGGAGAAGATCTTGGATTCTCGTATTTCTAGACGGAGGCTTCAGTATTTGGTTAAATGGAAGGGCTATGGTCAGAAGGATAATTCCTGGGTTGTCGCCTCTGATGTTCATGCGGCCGATTTGGTTCGTGCCTTCCATGTGGCTCACCCTGATCGCCCTGGGGGTTTTGATGAGGGTTCGGTGACCCCTCCTCAAGGGGGGGGTACTGTTGTGAACTCTGTTTTCGGGCTCCCTCTTGTGGTCACAGGTGGTATTGTGTGACTTTTGTTTTGGGCTCCCCCTGGTGGCTTTGTTTGTTTTCCTGCGGGTCTGTGGCTGATCAGCTGCCTCGTCATTCGCTTGGGAGTTTCCTATTTTGGCTCTGTTTCACTTCCACTTGTTGCCGGCTGTCAATGTACTCAGTGCTATTCTGATTACTCCTGATTATCTTCGGTTTCAGTCTCTTCAGGAGAAGCTAAGTTCTGTTTAATTATTTTTTGCTCATCAGTCTGCAATATGATTTCTGTGTATGATGAGTTTAGTCCAGCTTGCTAATATGTGATTTCTTCTGCTGGTTTGCTCTGGGGTACAGAGTTGCTTCCCCCGCACCGTTAGTTGGTGCGGGGGCTCGAGCGATCTCTGCGTGGATATTTTGAATAGGGTTTTTAATTGACCGCACAGTTCCCTTTCTATTTTCTGCTTTCTAGTGTTAGCGGGCCTCATTTGCTAAATCTAATTTCATCTCTGCGTTTGTGCTTTCCCCTTAACTCACCGTTAATATTTGTGGGGGGCTATTCTATATCTTTGGGGTCATTTCACTGAGGCAAGTAAGGACTTTCGTTCCCTCTAGGAATAGTCAGTTTCTCAGGCCATGAAGAGACGTCTAGTATTTTCAGGTAACGTTCCACGGCTGCCTATAGTTGTTTGCGGATAGGATCAGGTTGCGGTCAATTCAGTTACCACTTCCCCAGAGTTTGTAGTCGGTTTAGTTACTTAGCTAGTCCTACTTGTGATCCTTGCCACTAGGATCATAACAGGTGGGCTCATCTGCAGAGTTTATGACAAAGTAATTTGGCAGTAAATTACTATTTACTGGTGTCAATATAGGACACTGACCCAGACTACTTTAACTAGCATCATCGATGTCAACAAATTGGTATTGTTTGTCAGGGCCAGGCATTGAATGATGTCAGCGCATAGACTAAACATTGGTGGAGCTGTGCGAGATAATTTTGAACGTGGTAGAGCACAGTTTGAGCTGGGGGGGGGAACTCTCTTGTGGCCGGCGGTACCGCCCCAGGGCCCCTCATGTTACAACGGTGTGTCTGACGTTGGGTGCGCACCACCACCACCAGAGACACTACATTGTACTATGAGGGACCCAGTGGCAGTGCCGTCGACCAAAAGCGGGCACACCCACCTCTTCAGACAAACAGCACTGTAACGGGTGCTTGCGCCAAGTGGCGAGACCACGGCCCCGTGGGGGGAGTTTTCCCATTGGGGGAGGTGTAAACATGTCGTATGCTGGACAAACAGCTGCTGCAATTTAAGAGATTGGAACACTCAGTAAGACCAGTCCACAAGCAAGCAATTTTTATAGGAAAGCTAGGTGTCAGCCGGGAAAGGTGGGGCAAAATAATTTGAAATCCAGGAGTGGTTCATTTTAATGAAGGTGAGATCATCCACATTTTGGGTAGCCAGACGAGTCCTTTTTTCGGTTAATATTGAACCAGCAGCACTGAATACTCTTTCTGATAGCACACTAGCTGCTGGGCAAGCAAGCTCCTGCAATGCATATTCTGCCAATTCAGGCCAGGTGTGTAATTTGGATGCCCAGTAATCAAATGGGAATGACGGTTGAGGGAGAACATCGATAAGGGATGAAAAATAGTTAGTAACCATACTGGACAAATGTTGTCTCCTGTCACTTTGAATAGATGCTGCAGTACATGTCCTGTCTGCGGTCATTGCGAAATCACTCCACAACCTGGTCAGAAAACCCCTCTGTCCAACGCCACTTCTGATCTGTGCACCTCTAACACCTCTGCCATGTAGCCCCCTGCAGCTTGTGTGAGACCCATCACCGGCGCTGTGTGCTGGGAATGCCTGAATCAAACGGTCTACAAGAGTAGCTTGTTTGGTTGCTAATATTTGTTCGAGGTTCTCATGTGGCATAATATTTTGCAATTTGCCTTTATAGCGAGGGTCAAGGATGCAGGCCAACCAGTAATCATCATTGCTCATCATTTTTATAATGCGTGTGTCCCTTTTGAGGATACGTAAGGCATAATCCGCCATGTGGGCCAAAGTTCCAGTTGTCAAATCTGCGGTTGTGCTGGTTGGAGGGGCAGTTACAGGCAAATCTACGTCACTTGTCTCCCTTAAAAAAACAGAACCCGGCCTTGCAATGCCACTAATTTCTGTTGGCCCAGGAGAAGCTTCCTCATTCAAAAAGTACTCATCCCCATCATCCTCCTCCTCCTCTTCACCCGCTACCGCGTCCTCTACACGGCCCTGACCAGACAATGGCTGACTGTCATCAAGGCTTTCCTCTTCCTCGGCTGCAGACGCCTGCTCCTTTATGTGCGTCAAACTTTGCATCAGCAGACGCATTAGGGGGATGCTCATGCTTATTATGGCGTTGTCTGCACTAACCAGCCGTGTGCATTCCTCAAAACACTGAAGGACTTGACACAGGTCTTGTAGCTTAGACCACTGCACACCTGACAACTCCATGTCTGCCATCCAACTGCCTGCCCGTGTATGTGTATCCTCCCACAAAAACATAACAGCACGCCTCTGTTCGCACAGTCTCTGAAGCATGTGCAGTGTGGAGTTCCACCTTGTTGCAACGTCGATGATTAGGCGATGCTGGGGAAGGTTCAAAGACCGCTGATAGTTCTGCATACGGCTGGAGTGTACGGGCGAACGGCGGATATGCGAGCAAAGTCTGCGCACTTTGAGGAGCAGGTCGTGTAACCCCGGGTAAATTTTCAGGAAGCACTGCACCACCAGGTTTAAGGTGTGAGCCAGGCAAGGAATGTGTTTCAGTTGGGAAAGGGCTATGGCAGCCATGAAATTCCTTCCGTTATCACTCACTACCTTGCCTGCCTCAAGATGTACAGTGCCCAGCCATGACTGAGTTTCATTCTGCAAGAACTCGGACAGAACTTCCGCGGTGTGTCTGTTGTCGCCCAAACACTTCATTGCCAATACAGCCTGCTGACGCTTGCCACTAGCTGTCCCATAATGGCACACCTGGTGTGCAACAGTGGCAGCTGCGGATGGAGTGGATGTGCGACTGCGGTCTGTGGACGAGCTCTCGCTTCTGCATGAGGAGGAGGAAGAGGAGGAGGGGGGGCGAACGCCTACAGCCAACTCTTTCCTTGACCGTGGGCTAGGCAGAACTGTCCCAATATTGCTGTCCCCTGTGGAGCCTGCATCCACCACATTCACCCAGTGTGCCGTGATGGACACGTAACGTACCTGGCCATGCCTACTGGTCCATGCATCTGTTGTCAGGTGCACCTTTGTAGTCACAGACTACCTGAGTGCATGGACGATGCGGCCTTTAACATGCTGTTGGGGGGCTGGGATGGCTTTTCTAGAAAAGAAGTGCCGACTGGGTAGCTCGTAGCGTGGTACAGCGTAGTCCATCAGCGCTTTGAAAGCTTCGCTTTCAACTAACCGGTAGGGCATCATCTCTAATGAGATTAGTCTAGCAATGTGGGCGTTCAAACCCTGTGTACGCGGATGCGAGGATGAGTACTTCCTTTTCCTAACAAGAGTCTCATGTAGGGTGAGCTGGATTGGAGAGCTGGAGATCGTGGAACTAGCGGTGGTGCCGGTGGACATGGGTGACTGAGAGAGGGTTGGAGATGGTATTCTTGCCGGTGCCCTACATGCAGTGTTTCCTACTGCAAACCTGGTGATTCCCTGACTGCTTTGGCCTGGCGACGAAAGCTGCACAGATACTGCAGGTGGTGCAGGAAATGGTGGGTTGACAGTGAGGGAAGGGATGTAGCGTTGCTGACTAGCTTCATTGGCCGAGGGTGCTGCAACCTTTAGGGACGTTTGGTAGTTAGTCCAGGCTTGCAAATGCATGGTGGATAAGTGTCTATGCATGCAACTTGTATTTAGACTTTTAAGATTCTGACCTCTGCTTAAGGTAGTTGAACATTTTTGACAGATGACTTTGCGCTGATCATTTGGATGTTGTTTAAAAAAATGCCAGACTGCACTCTTTCTACTATCGGATACCTTTTCAGGCATTGCAGACTGAGCTTCTTTAACCGGATGGCCACGCTGTCCTCCAACTGCTTTTGGTTTTGCCATGCGTTTTTTGCCAGATACGGGCCCGGCAGATGGAACCTGTTGTGATGTTGATGCCTGCTGCGGCTCCTCCTCCTCCGCTTCAGACCTACTGCCGCCTGCACCCTGTTCCCCCAATGGCTGCCAATCGGGGTCAACAACTGGGTCATCTATGACCTCCTCTTCTATGTCGTGTGCAACTTCGTCTGTGTCACAGTGTAAGCCGGTGGTATTGCGTTCGTGACGGGGCACCATAGTCTCCGCTGGGTTTGATTCTGCCTCAGTACACTGCGAGGGCAATGTTCTGGTCTGAGTCAAAGGAACAGCATAGTAATCTGGCTGTGGCTGTGCATCTGTGCACTCCATGTCCCATTCAACTTCGAATGGGCATGGCCTGTTAACTGTTTCACTGTCTAACCCAGGAACGGTATGTGTAAAGAGCTCCATGGAGTAACCTGTTCTGTCGACTGATGCATCCTTCACTGTTGTTCTGGGTGAAGGACACAAGGAAGCGATTTGTTCCTGGCCGGGAGCATCCACTGACGATGCACTGCTCTGACATTTGGCACTTTCCGAGGAGGAGGCGAAAGAGCTAGAGACAGAGTCAGCAAAGAAAGCCAATACTTGTTCCTCCTGCTCCGGCTTCAAAAGTGGTTTTCCTACTCCCAGAAAAGAGAGCGTTCGAGGCCTTGTGTAGCCAGACAACGAACCTGGCTCAACAACTCGAGACTTAGGTGCTGTACTGCTTTTACCACGACCACCTGATGCTCCACCACCACTACCATCATTACCAGCTGACAATGACCGCCCACGGCCACGACCTCTTCCACTAGACTTCCTCATTGTTTGCAAAACGTAACCAAAGTAACGCTATTTGTTACAGTAAAACAACTTATAAGGTGAACTCAAACTTCTGTAGGATTTATATATACCTTTATAGGTGCCTGACACTGAAAGGAAAATCAGGCCCAATGTTACACACTAGGTTTTCTGTGCCCCAATAATTTGAGACAGATGGCACACACAGGACCAGCACTCAAGCAGAAATGCCAATCTTAATCTCCCACTCTTATTTTTTTTTTTAAAGGGAGAATGTACCCAAAAATAAAAAAATGGCCAAGTATTACACAGTGGTTTTCGGTGGCACACAATGAGAGACAGATGCCACACACAGCAATGGCACGGAGGCAGACTTGCCAATACTTATCTCACACTAATTTTTTTTTTTGAAAAGGGAGAATGTACCCCCCCCAAAAAAATGGCCAAGTATTACACAGTGGTTTTCGGTGCCACACAATGAGAGACAGATGCCACACACAGGACTGGCACAGAGGCAGACTTGCCAATATTTATCTCCCACTAATTATTTTTTTTTGAAAAGGGAGAATGTACACAAAAATAAAAAAAATGGCCAAGTATTACACAGTGGTTTTCGGTGCCACACAATGAGAGACAGATGCCACACACAGCAATGGCACGGAGGCAGACTTGCCAATATTTATCTCCCACTAATTTTTTTTTTTGAAAAGGGAGAATGTACCCCCCCCAAAAAAATGGCCAAGTATTATACAGTGGTTTTCGGTGGCACACAATGAGAGACAGATGCCACACACAGCAATGGCACGGAGGCAGACTTGCCAATATTTATCTCCCACTAATTTTTTTTTTTGAAAAGGGAGAATGTTCCCCCCCCAAAAAAAAATGGCCAAGTATCACACAGTGGTTTTCGGTGCCACACAATGAGAGACAGATGCCACACACAGGACTGGCACAGAGGCAGAGTTGCCAATATTTATCTCCCACTAATTTTTTTTTTTTGAAAGGGAGAATGTACCCCCCCCAAAAAAAAATGGCCAAGTATTACACAGTGGTTTTCAGTGCCACACAATGAGAGACAGATGCCACCCACAGCAATGGCACGGAGGCAGACTTGCCAATATTTAACTCCCACTAATTTTTTTTTTTAAAAGGGAGAATGTAACCCCCCCCAAAAAAAGGCCAAGTATTACACAGTGGTTTTCGGTGGCACACAATGAGAGACAGATGCCACACACAGCAATGGCACGGAGGCAGACTTGCCAATATTTATCTCCCTGCAGTTATCTCTGAAAAGTATGGCAGGCAGCTATAAAAAGGACTGCTGCACACAAAAGTGTGGACAAACACACAAGATAGCTGTGCAGAAAGGAAGGAAAAACAGGATCTGTGCTTTGAAAAAAGCAGTTGGTTTGCACAGCGGCGTACACACAGGCACAGCAAAGCAGCTATCAGGGTCAGGGAGCCTTCTAGTGCAGCCCAATGAGCTACAGCACTGAGGAAAAAAAAATGTAGCTTCCACTGTCCCTGCAAACAAAAGGTGGTGTTGGACAGTGGAAATCGCTACAGCACAAGCGGTTTGTAGATTTATGTACCCTGCCTATCACTATCCCTGCTTCTGAAGAAGCGGCAGCAACCTCTCCCTACGCTCAGATCAGCAGCAGTAAGATGGCGGTCGGCGGGGACGCCCCTTTATAGCCCCTGTGACGCCGCAGAAAGCAAGCCAGTCACTGCAATGCCCTTCTCTAAGATGGTGGGGACTGAGATCTATGTCATCACGCTGCCCACACTCTGCGTCCACCTTCATTGGCTGAGAAATGGCGCTTTTAGCGTCATTGAAACGCGACTTTGGCACGAAAGTCGCGTACCGCATGGCAGACCCCACACAGGGATCGGCTCGGTTTCATGAGACGCCGACTTTGCCAAAAGTCGGCGACTTATGAAAATGAACGATCCGTTTCGCTCAACCCTAGTGGCAAACAATGAGTCTGCATTTAAATCCAATTGAACACCCGTGGAAAGATCTTACAATAGTGCAGCGCCCAAGGGTCCTGGTCGTTACAGTAATGTCATTTTCCTCTAGGGGAGAGTCATGTTACGTTTGGAGTCAAAGAAGGACAACTGCATCCAGGTATCACAAACATGCAACACATTTCACACTCCAGGCCACCAGGGGGAGCTCTGCTCCTATTTATTAGGTCACTCCTCACATTGGTAAAACTGGTTGCCTGTAGAAAAAGTTAGTTAGTTGCTGGCTGAGCTCTGCTCAGGTAATTGGTCCCTGACAGGGGTGGGATCCTGTCAGAGATCGAGGAAGAAGGACACGGAGCTGTGCATGCCCTGAGAGCTGCAGCTTCTAGAAAGACACTGAAAGAGAACTGTATTGCAGAGAGGGTGAAACGAAGTCGTAGCAAAGGAGTGGATACTGTTGTGAATTCTGTTCTTGGGCTCCATCCTGTGGTTACGAATGGTATTTTTGGGAGTTCTGCTCTTGGGCTCCCTCTGGTGGTTTCGAGTGGAACTTAGCAGTTGCTTTCACTAATCGGTTCCCTGGCCTTGTTATTTAACTGGGCTTTTGGCTGTAGTTGATGCCAGCTGTCAATGTTTTTCCTGTGGATTCAGTTCTTTCCTGGAAGTTCTCTGTTGGCCAGTCCATTTCAGCTTAAGATAAGTTCTGCTAGTTTTTGGGTGTTTCCCTGCTTATGACCTTCTGTTCAGTTTAAGTTATGTCTCTTTTGTCCAGCTTGTCATTATGAGATATTCCGGCTAGTTGGAAGCTCTGGGGTCGCAGATTTGCCCCTCCACACCGTGAGTCGGTGTGGAGGTTATTTTTGTAAACTCTGCGTGGACATTTAGTTTTTATACTGACCGCACAGTAGCCTTTTCTATCTCTGTCTATTTAGATAGTATTGGCCTCCTTTGCTAAAATCTAGTTTCATTTCTGAGTTTGTCATTTCCCTCTCCACTCACCGTCAATAGTTGTGGGGGGCTATCTTCCTTTGGGGGTTTCTCTGAGGCGAGATAGTTTTCCGTTTCCATCTTCAGGGGTAGCTAGTTCTTAGGCTGTGAAGAGGCGTCTAGGCAGAGATAAGAACGCTCCACGGCTATTTCTAGTGATGGTGTTAGGAGTAGGGATTGCGGTCAGTAAAGCTACCACCTCCTCAGAGCTTGTACATTATTTGTTTTACCCACCAGGTCATTTCAGTGCTGCTTCGTAATCACTAGGTCATATCAGTGATTTCTGTCTGTGGAGCTGCCACCTCCTCTGAGCTTGTCCATGATTGGTTTTACCCACCAGGTCATCTCAGTACCGCTCCGTAACCACCAGGTCATAACAGGATACCAGAAGGGAATCAGCCCTACACAGGCTGCCTCCTTCTGAGGCGCAGGATCCCGGTAGCCAGAACACCGAGGGAGCAACGACCCTTTATGCCTTGCTCCAGAGACCGGCAGGACAGCTAATTTCACGTTACCTGTCCACCCTACACCCAGGAGGCAAGGTGGCACCCCTTAGAGGCTGGGGCATGATAGAGTCCCTATAAACCACCTCAAGCCACCAGTCATACGGGTTTGTCCTATCCGGGGGACAGAGATAGAGAGACATAACATCTACAACATCTGTGAGGACCTTATGAGAAGCTTAGCAGTAAGGGACTACAACACCATGGCGCTAGAGGAAGGCTACTGATTTCCACCTGGACAACGGGACTCTGGACTTGCCTCCAAACCAGCCGGACTTTGCCTACCCTGTGCTCTGGTGCTCTGGACTGTGGATGCTGAAGCCCTCAGTAAAGGTAAAGAGACTGCAACTTTGTGTTCTCATTCTTCACTGCGCCTCTCAACATTCACCATCTACACACTGGGAAGCCCTGGGGACATACTTCACCTGTGGGAAGGTATACCATCTAGCTACCATACCATCACCACAGCGGACCCCTTAAAGCAGCGTCGGTCACCCTGACCTAATACCACAGGAGGCGTCACGAACATTTCCCCTTTTAAGACCTTTCCCTTCTACACGGACATCCCAGGGCCACGGACCGGTTCAGCCACCGTGACATCCCCCTTTGAACTGAAGGACCCGGTACAGAGTACCCCGCTGCCCTTGGGGGCGCTCCAATAGCTGTTAGGAAAATGCACCTTCAAATATGAGGGACCTGGGTCAGTTTGGAAAAGAAGAGTGGTCCAAAATTCCAGTTGGGTGTAAGAAACTTATCGATAATTATAGGAAGCGATTACAGTTACTTATTCCAAAGGGTGTTTAACCAAATATTAAATTGAGGGTGCCAACAATTTTGTCAGGCCCATTTTGGGGGTTTTGTGTGAAAGTATGTCCAATTTGCCTTTTTTGCTCTGTTTTTTTATTGTTCCAACATGCAAAAAGGAAATAAAGACATGTATAACAAACTATGTGTAATTGCAATACAGGAATTAAGAAAATACTTCATTTTCTGGAACAATTTCATGGGTGCCAACACTGTATCTGGCGCCTAGGGCACAATATTAAAGGGTAAAACAAACAATGGGAATGCATTAGGTTATTATACAACACGGAATCTATGCAGGTTATTAACAGGCAGTGATGTCTTGAGCCTAATAACACCACCTGAAATACGTCACAGTCCTATCAGTCCTGTCACTATCGTCACTTGGCCCCCAGAAGAAGCCTAAGCGCTGAAACATGCGTAGGGGCTCACACCATCACCCACAGGAGGTAAATTATGTTGAACTCAACTTAGTTATTAGCAATCTTTTTTTCTCATACTTTTTTGGGAAAGCCATGACTTCATGGTTTTCCTTTTCCCCTTTTTCTTTTTGCTGCTTAGCTTTATAGGAAGCTGATCATTGGGGATATTTATTCTGTGCGGCTTCCAATTGGCTTCATTGTGGGTTATGGTGTCTCTCTGTGGTTTCCCACTTTTTAAACCTTGTTTGTGTTTTATGTGTATTTTTGGCAACTAATAAAATTTGTACTTTTTAAATATTGTGTTTTTGGTTCATGTGCTCTTTTTCGGATTTGATCAAATTTATCAAACCAAGTGATGTGTACAATATTATTCTCAGCATGGTTTTGTGTGGAATTTTGATATAATGCCTGAAGTGTTGACTACTAGGGTTGAGCGACTTTGACTTTTTTAGGGTCGAGTCATGTTTCGCGAAACCCGACTTTTTGAAAAGTCGAGTTGGGCGAAATCGGACGATTACTGCGAAAAGTCGAGGATCGGCCGGAACACGAAACCCTATGCACGTCAATGGGGATTTTTTTTTTTTTTTCTCTCTCTCTCTCTCTCTCTCCCATCCCAGCACAGAAAATTTCGTTTTACACATTGCAAATCCCTACTGCACACAAGCGATAAAATGATGATAGGCGTGCACGCCCCTAACCCCTATGTCATCACTCTGCCCACACTCCTTCATTGGCTGAAAAAATGGCGCTAAACGCGTCATACGAAACGCGACTTTGGCACCAAGATCGCGTACCGCATGGCCGACCCCACACAGGGATCGGGTCGGGTTTCATGAGACGCCGACCTTGCAAAAAGTCGGCGACTTATGAAAATGAACGATCCGTTTCGCTCAACCCTATTGACTACAACTTTTTTCTACTTATTGTCTGTAAATGGTTTAAGAACAAGTATTCACAGAAAAATACACTGAATTATTTTGCTCACAAGTGTGCATTCTTTTCTCCGAACACTCGTTATTTGAAGGGCCTAATCTTTTAACCCCTTCATCACCGGAGCTTTTTCGTTTTTGCATTTTCATTTTTCACTCCCCTTCTTCCCAGAGCCATAAATATTTCTTTTTCTGTCAATATGACCGTGTGAGGGCTTATTTTTTGCGAGACGAGTTGTACTTTTGAATGACACCATTGGTTTTAGCATGTCGTGTACTCGATAACGGGAAAAAATTCCAAATGCGGTGAAATTGCAAAAAAAGTGCAATCCCACACTGGTTTTTTGTTTGGCTTTTTTGCTAGGTTCAATATATGCTAAAACTAACATGCCATTATGATTCTCCAGGTCACTACGAGTTCATAGACACTAAACATGTCTTGGTTCCTTTTTATCTAAGTAGTGAAAAAAAATTCCAAAGTTTGCTAAAAAAAAAAAAAAAATGCGCCATTTTCTGAGACCCATAGTGTCTCCATTTTTGTGACGCCGGGTTTGGTGAGGGCTTATTTTTTGCACACCGACCTGACGTTTTTAATGACACCATTTTTGTGCACATACGATGTTTTGATCGCCCAGTATTGGACTTTAATGCAATGTCGCGCAGACAAAAAAAACGTAATTCTGGCATTTTGATCTTTTTCCATGGGATGCTAGAAGCTGCCTTAACTTGATTGGCTCTGCTACATAGAGGCGATGCTCAGATCGCCCCTATGTAGCAGAATTACTGCATTGCTATGAACACCGACCACAGGATGGCGCTCATAGCAATCCGGCATCAACAACCATAGAGGTCTCAAGGAGACCTCTGGTTGTCATGCCGATGCACCGCTGACCCCCGATCACGTGACGGGTCAGCGGTGTGTATATTTCCGGCCCGATGGCCAGAAGCGCGCATTAAATGCTGCTGTCAGAGTTTGACAGTGGCATTTAACTAGTTAATAGGCGTGGGCAGATCGTGTTTCCGCCCGCGCCTATTACAGGCACATGTCAGCTGTTGAAAGCAGCTGACATGTCGCGGTTTTGAGGTGGGCTCACCGCCGGAGCCCACCTCAAAGCAGCGATTCTGACGTCGGACGTACTATCCCGTCTGATGTCAGAAAGGGGTTAATTCAACCTCACTGGTGATCCGGCAATCTGGCTTTGGGTCAACATAAAAACAGTTACAACACTGCCTTCCTGGGCTTTTTGAAGGGAACTTGTCACCCCCCAGGGCGTTTTTAAGTAAAAGAGCCACCTTCAGCAGCACTAAGGCTGCATTCTGTGAAGGTGGCTCTTATGTTTCTAATCCCTAGTAACACTGAAATATTGACTTTTATAAATTGCACCCCATACCTGTATGGAGTCCCAGAGGTATAGTGTCTCCACCTGTTTCAGCCGCCTCCCAGCTGTCCATCATCCCAATCTCTTGAGTCTGTGTGCCGTGCTCCTGTGTTGCTGTTACATGCCCTGCGCCTGCCCCGATCTCCCTCCTCCTCTTTCACTTTCCTCCCTCAGCAGCATCTGATGAGCCAGTGAACTGCGTGTGGGGAGCTCTCATCAGATGATGCCACGGGAGGAAAGAGAAACAGGGGGAGACACCATACCTCTGAGACTCAATACAGGTATGGGGCGCAATTCATAAAAGTCAATATTTCAGTGTTACTAGGGATCAGAAACATAAGAGCCACCTTCACAGAATGCAGCCTTAGGGTATGTGTCCACGGGCCGTATTACATCCGGAATAGCTGCAGATTGAACGCTGCGTAGAGCCGCAGCGTTCAGTCCGCAGCGTCCAGATGTTACAGCATAGTGGAGGGGATTTTATGGCATCCCGTCTCCATTATGCGTGCGAACACGCACCCGGTGGCCTTGCGTTTCCGGACATGCGGCGCGTCTTTTTAGAACGCAGCATGTCCGTTTACCTTGCGGCGCCGCTGCGGCGCCGCAAGGTAAAACACAGGGCTCAATGTATGGGGTGCGATGATTCCGGATGTGTGCAATGAACACATCCGGAATCACCGCGTCTACAGAAGGGGGCGGCGCTTTGGGCAGAGCGAGTTTTCCGCTCCGTCCAAAGCGCCGGCCATCCTGAACGTGGACACATACCCTAAGTGCAGCTGAAGGTGGCTCTTTTACTTAAAAACGCTCGGGGGGGTGACAAGTTCCCTTTAAAATTGTTAACTGCGGCACAGCTGTCACCTGACCTGGTCTTTTCCTTTATGGGACATGTACTTCGCTTTTTAGTTCCTACTAGTGTAATTCTCTCTGCTTTTTCTTTTCTTATCATTTCCAGTCAGCAGATGGTAATGTTCACTTGCAGATACTCGGTTTAGGCATTACTGTATGTGTCTCCTCACTTGTTCATCCCTTTACAGATACTTAAGGTATTTGTTGGGAAAATACAAACCTTTTTTATAAAGCCGTAGCCTACATTAGGATCATTTTCCACAGATTACCTTATATTTATTTATACCCCTAAAAATAAAAGTATACCTAAAAGGAAAATAATAGGGTCTATTACTTGTGATAGCAATGGTGCAACAGACGGAGCAGCGTTTCATAGAATTTATTATAAGGGAACACCATGGCAAAAGTGAGTACATAGTCAAAGAGTTACTGCACCTTTATAAAGATGCCGCCAAATAAGGCAGTATTTGTATGCACAGAATCAGTGTCCCTGTGTTTTTCTGTTTGTTTTTGCAATCTTCATTTGCAAAAATAAGAATATAGTAAAAACTGAAATCTAGAATATGGTAAATGCCATTGTGAGAGACCAGATTCTCTTTTTTCACAGATTTTTGTAGGTTTATTATGGGCATCATGAACAATTAGATCACAGGTAGAGCCACTTCTAGGTCAAACCTACTGTCACTGATGTTCACAGCCTGATGCACATGCCCAAATGAATCCTGTCAAACTACACCACTAGAACTACCTAGAGATTTAATCCTATGCTTATTGGACTCCTTGTCAGTAGAAAATGGCGATAACTGAAAGCGTTTAAGAAATTTTCTGTTTCTGTCATTAATAACAGGTAAGATAAATTACTACGTGTTTCCAGAAGTTTGATGACTGTGTGCAGAGAATGTTTAAATTACACTCATGCAGTAATCATGTTTATGACAGTATAGCGATTTACAAGAGGAAAGACTTTGGTGGAAAAAAAATTAAATGTTTCATGATTACATATCTTGTCTGACTTGCAGCAAGTAAGGGCTTTGAATCTCATAAATATAACGATGGCAATGAGACAAGCATACAGGAGCAATGTAAATCACATTCGCTTATGCCTCATTTGTCAAATGTCCTGACACTGGCTACAGTTCTTGCTTGACATAATGGAGGGATAGGAAGCAGAGGTAGCAGAAGATTAAAATCCTAACTGAGATTTACAGAGTCATTTTCATAAGACTGCTAGCAATTCTTATAATGAAAGTTATCAGTCCTCTTTTTGGCATTGAGCAGGAAGACAAATTATTTGAACACTGGATTACGCTACTTTTTTCTTTTTACTCATGTAAATGAAAATGCTTATCCATGACTCAGAATCTAATATTTCCAGGTTTTAAATCAACAAAGGTAATTTTGCGTAGTACATTTTAGATGTAATTTTGTATGCTTACCAGTCTCTTCTTTATAAAGGCTCCATATTTGAAAGGTGTAATAAAATATAATCCTCAAAAGATCATACAGTGTTTGCAGGTTTTTGGCCAATATACTGCCATATACTGTACCTGTAATGATGTGCTGGGAACAAGAAGTATGAAGTCCTTAAAGGAACATACCACTTTCAAAAATGCTATTTACCTTCAGTTATAGTAGCAATGTGCAAGTAAATCACATTTATATCCTAATAGGCTGGTTTTCTTGAAGTGCGGGTATATGCTAAGCTGCTAGTTTCCGGTCATCGGTCAGAGTGGGGGGCTGTAATACACCGTGTTCCAAATTGTTATGCAAATTGGATTTAAGTGTCATGAAGATTTAATTGTTTTGTTTTTCAAATAAGCTCATGGATGGTATTGTGTCTCAGGGCTCAATGGATCACTGAAATCAATCTTAACCCCTTCATGACCTTGCCGTTTTTTGCAATTCTGACCAGTGTCCCTTTATGAGGTAATAACTCGGGAACGCTTCAACGGATCCTAGCGATTCTGAGATTGTTTTTTCGTGACATATTGGGCTTCATGTTAGTGGTAAATTTAGGTCGATAATTTCTGAGTTTATTTGTGAAAAAAGCGGAAATTTGGCAAAAATTTTGAAAATTTCGCAATTTTCACATTTTGAATTTTTATTCTGTTAAACCAGAGAGTTATGTGACACAAAATAGTTAATAAATAACATTTCCCACATGTCTACTTTACATCAGCACAATTTTGGAAACAAATTTTTTTTTTGCTAGGAAGTTATAAGGGTTAAAATTTGACCAGTGATTTCTCATTTTTACAACAAAATTTACAAAACCTTTTTTTTTAGGGACCACCTCACATTTGAAGTCAGTTTGAGGGTTCTATGTGGCTGAAAATACCCAAAAGTGACACCATTCTAAAAACTGCACCCCTCAAGGTGCTCAAAACCACATTCAAGAAGTTTATTAACCCTTCAGGTGTTTCACAGCAGCAGAAGAAACATGGAAGTAAAAAATGAACATTTAACTTTTTAGTCACAAAAATGATCTTTTAGCAACAATTTTTTTATTTTCCCAAGGGTAAAAGGAGAAACTGGACCACGGACGTTGTTGTCCAATTTGTCCTGAGTACGCTGATACCTCATATGTGGGGGTAAACCACTGTTTGGGCGCACGGCAGGGCTCGGAAGGGAAGGAGCGCCATTTGACTTTTTCAATGAAAAATTGGCTCCAATCTTTAGCGGACACCATGTCGCGTTTGGAGAGCCCCCGTGTGCCTAAACATTGGAGCTCCCCCACAAGTGACCCCATTTTGGAAACTAGACCCCCCAAGGAACTCATCTAGAAGCATAGTGAGCACTTTAAACCCCCAGGTGCTTCACAAATTGATCCGTAAAAATGAAAAAGTACTTTTTTTTCACAAAAAAATTATTTTAGCCTCAATTTTTTCATTTTCACATGGGCAACAGGATAAAATGGATCCTAAATTTTGTTGGGCAATTTCTCCTGAGTACACCAATACCTCACATGTGGGGGTAAACTACTGTTTGGGCACATGGTAAGGCTCGGAAGGGAAGGAGCGCCATTTGACTTTTTGAATGAAAAATGATCTCCATCGTTAGCGGACACCATGTCGCGTTTGGAAAGCCCCTGTGTGCCTAAACATTGGAGCTCCTCCACAAGTGACCCCATTTTGGAAACTAGACCCCCCAAGGAACTCATCTAGAGGCATAGTGAGCACTTTAAACCCCCAGGTGCTTCACAAATTGATCCGCAAAAATGAAAAAGTACTTTTTTTTCACACAAAATTTCTTTTAGCCTCAATTCTTTCATTTTCACATGGGCAACAGGATAAAATGGATCCTAAAATTTGTTGGGCAATTTCTCCTGAGTATGTTGATACTTCATATGTGGGGGTAAACCACTGTTTGGGTGCACGGCAAGGCTCGGAAGGGGAGGCGTGCCATTTGACTTTTTGAATGGAAAATTAGCTCCAATCGTTAGCGGACACCATGTCGCGTTTGGAGAGCCCCTGTGTGCCTAAACATTGGAGCTCCCCTACAAGTGACCCCATTTTGGAAACTAGACCCCCCAAGGAACTTATCTAGATGCATAGTGAGCACTTATAACCCCCAGGTGCTTCACAGAAGTTTATAACGCAGAGCCGTGAATATAAAAAAAAAAATTTTCTTTCCTCAAAAATGATTTTTAGCCCAGAATTTTTTATTTTCCCAAGGGTAATAGGAGAAATTGGACCCCAAATGTTGTTGTCCAGTTTGTCCTGAGTACGATGATACCCCATATGTGGGGGTAAACCACTGTTTGGGCGCACGGCAGGGCTCGGAAGGGAAGGCACGCCATTTGGCTTTTTGAATGGAAAATTAGCTCCAATCATTAGCGGACACCATGTCGCGTTTGGAGAGCCCCTGTGTGCCTAAACATTGGAGCTCCCGCACAAGTGAACCCATTTTGGAAACTAGACCTCCCAAGGAACTAATCTAGATGTGTGGTGAGCACTTTGAACCCCCAAGTGCTTCACAGAAGTTTATAACGCAGAGCCATGAAAATAAAAAATAATTTTTCTTTTCTCAAAAATGATTTTTTAGCCCACAATTTTTTATTTTCCCAAGGGTAACAGGAGAAATTGGACCCCAAAAGTTGTTGTCCAGTTTCTCCTGAGTACGCTGATACCCCATATGTGGGGGTAAACCACTGTTTTGGCACACGTCGGGGTTCGGAAGGGAAGTAGTGACGTTTTGAAATGCAGACTTTGATGGAATGCTCTGCGGGCATCAGGTTGCGTTTGCAGAGTCCCTGATGTGCCTAAACAGTAGGAACTCCCCACAAGTGACTCCATTTTGGAAACTAGACCCCCAAGGGAACTTATCTAGATGTGTGGTGAGCACTTTGCACCCCCAAGTGCTTCACAGAAGTTTATAACGCAGAGCCGTGAAAATAATAAATGTGTTTCCTTTCCTCAAAAATATTTTTTTAGCCCAGAATTTTTTATTTTTGCAAGAGTAACAGGAGAAATTGGACCCCAAAAGTTGTTGTCCAGTTTCTCCTGAGTACGCTGATACCCCATATGTGGGGGTAAACCACTGTTTGGGCACATGCCGGGGCTCGGAAGGGAAGTAGTGACGTTTTGGAATGCAGACTTTGATGGAATGGTCTGCGGGCATCATGTTACGTTTGCAGAGCCCCTGATATGCCTAAACAGTAGAAACCCCCCACAAGTGACCCCATTTTGGAAACTAGACCCCCCAAGGAACTTATCTAGATGTGTGGTGAGCACGTTCAACCCCCAAGTGCTTCACAGAAGTTTACAACGCAGAGCCGTGAAAATAAAAAATCATTTTTCTTTCCTCAAAAAAAATGTTTTAGCAAGCAATTTTTTATTTTCACAAGGGTAACAGGAGAATTTGGACCCCAATATTTGTTGCCCAGTTTGTTGTGAATACGCTGATACCCCATATGTGGGGGTAAACCACTGTTTGGGCACACGTCAGGGCTCGGAAGGGAAGTAGTGACATTTGAAATGCAGACTTTGATGGAATGGTCTGCGGGCGTCACATTGCATTTGCAGAGCCCCTGATGTGCCTAAACAGTAGAAACACCCCACAAGTGACCCCATTTTGGAAACTAGACCCCCGAAGGAACTTATCTAGATGTGTGGTGAGCACTTTCAACCCCCAAGTGCTTCACAGAAGTTTATAACGCAGAGCCGTGAAAATAAAAAATAATTGTTCTTTCCTCAAAAATTATGTTTTAGCAAGTAATTTTTTATTTTTGCAAGGGTAACAGGAGAAATTGGACCCCAACAGTTGTTGCCCAGTTTGTCCTGAGTACACTGGTACCCCAAATGTGGGGGTAAACCACTGTTTGGGCGCACGTCGGGGCTTGGAAGGGCGGGAGCACCATTTGACTTTTTGAACGCAAGATTGGCTGGAATCAATGGTGGCGCCATGTTGCGTTTGGAGACCCCTGATGTGCCTAAACAGTGGAAACCCCTCAATTCTAACTTCAACACTAACCCCAACACACCCCTAATCCTAATCCCAACTGTAGCCATAACCCTAATCACAACCCTAACCCCAACACACCCCTAACCACAACCCTAACCGCAACACACCCGTAACCCTAATTCCAACCCTAATCCTAACCCTAATCCCAACCGTAACCCTAATCTCAACCCTAACCACAACTGTAACCCCAACACACCCCTAACCCTATCCGTAACCCTAACCACAAGCCTAATCTTAACCCTATTTCAAACCCTAGCCCTAATTCCAACCCTAACTCTAATTCCAACCCTAACCCTAAGGCTATGTGCCCACGTTGCGGATTCGTGTGAGATCTTTCCGCACGATTTTTGAAAAATCTGCAGGTAAAAGGCACTGCGTTTTACCTGCGGATTTACAGCAGATTTCCAGTGTTTTTTTGTGCGGATTTCACCTGCGGATTCCTATTGAGGAACAGGTGTAAAACGCTGCGGAATCCGCACAAAGAATTGACATGCTGCGGAAAATACAATGCAGCGTTTCTGCACGGAATTTTCCGCACCATGGGCACAGCGGATTTGGTTTTCCTTAGGTGTACATGGTACTGTAAACCTGATGGAAAACTGCTTCGAATTCGCAGCGGCCAATCCGCTGCGGATCCGCGGCCAATCCGCTGCCAATCCGCGGCCGATCCGCTGCGGATCCGCGGCCGATCCGCTCTGTGTGCACATGCCATAACCCTAACCCTTCCCGTAACCCTAACCCTACCCCTAGTTCTAACCCTAGTTCTAACCCTAACCCTAGTGGAAAAAGAAAAAAAAATATTTTCTTTATTTTATTATTGTCCCTACCTATGGGGGTGATAAAGGGGGGGGGGTTATTTATTATTTTTTTATTTTGATCGCTGTGTTAGAACCTACCACAGCGATCAAAATGTACCTGTAATGAATCAGCCAGCCGGCTGATTCGGCGGGCGCACTGAGCATGCGCCCGCCATTTTGGAAGATGGCGGCGCCCAGCGAGGAGACGGACCGACACCGGGAGCCTAGGTAAGTATAAGGAGGGGGGAGATCGGGGCACGGGGGGGGCGTCGGAGCACCGGGGGGTGACATAGGAGCAGGGGGGGAGCGGGCAGGAGGACAGGGGAGCGGAGCACAGGACGGAGGGGACCGGACCCCATAACAGAGCACTGGGGGGGCGATCGGTGGGGTGGGGGGGTTCACGTCAGGTTTTCCAGCCATGGCCGATGGTATTGCAGCATCGGCCATGGCTGGATTGTAATATTTCACCAGTTTTTTAGGTGAAATATTACAAATCGCTCTGATTGGCAGTTTCACTTTCAACAGCCAATCAGAGCGATCGTAGCCACGGGGGGGTGAAGCCACCCCCCCTGGGCTGAAGTACCACTCCCCCTCTCCCTGCAGATCGGGTAAAATAGGAGTTAACCCCTTCACCCGATCTGCAGGGACGCGATCATTCCATGACGCCGCATAGGCGTCATGGGTCGGGAAGGGGTTAAACACATGTGATACCGTATACACTCGAGTATAAGTCGAGATTTTCAGCCCACTTTTTTGGGCTGAAAGTAACCCTCTAGGCTTATACTCGGGTCATACCCAGGGGTCGGCAGGGGAGGGGGAGCAGAGCTGTGTAATAATACTCACCTGCTCCTGGTGCGGTCTCTGCCGTCCCTGGTTCCCCGGCGCCTGCAGCTTTTTCCTGTAGTGAAAAATCACATGGTACCGCTCATTACAGTAATGAATATGGACCTGACTCCACTCCCATAGGGGTGGAGCCGCATGTTCATTACTGTAATGAGTGGTACCATGTGACCACTCACTACAGGAAGAAGCTGCCGGCGCCGGGGAACAGACGTGCAGGGACCGCGCCAGGAGCAGGTGAGTATGACGGGGGCAGTGCACGATATTCACCTGCTCCGCGTTCCACTGTCGGCGCCGCTGCGTCTTCCGCGTCCTCTGCAGTGACACGCAGGTCAGAGGGCGCAATGACACGATTAGTGCACGCCGCCCTCTGCCTGAACATCAGTGCAGAGGGCGGGGAAGACACAGCGGTGGTCGGCGGTGGAATGCGGAGCAGGTGAATATAGCAAGTGCCGGGGGCTTGAGAGGTGAATATGTGATTTTTTATTTCTTTAATCGAAGCAACAGCATATGGGGCAAATGTCTGTATGGAGCATCTTATGGGGCCATGTGCAGCATTACATGGGGCAAATATCTGTATGGAGCATCTTATGTGGCCATGTGCAGCATTATATGGGGCAATTATCTGTATAGAGCATCTTATGGGGCTACGTGCAGCATTATATGGGGGCAATTATCTGTATGGGGCCATGTGCAGCATTATATGGGGCAAATATCTGTATGGGGCCATGTGCAGCATGATATGGGGGCAAATATCTGTATGGAGCATCTTATGGGGCCATGTGCAGCATTATATGGGGCAATTATCTGTACAGAGCATCTTATGGGGCTACGTGCAGCATTATATGGGGAAAATATCTGTATGGGGCCATGTGCAGCATTATATGGGGCAAATATCTGTATGGGGCCATGTGCAGCATTATATGGGGCAAATATCTGTATGGAGCATATTATGGGGCTCTGTGCAGCATTATATGGGGCAAATATCTGTATGGGGCCATGTGCAGCATTATATGGGGCAAATATCTCTATGGAACATCTTATGGGGCCATGTGCAGCATTATATGGGGTAAATATCTGTATGGAGCATCTTATGGGGCCATAATCAACGTTTGTGCAGCATTATATGGGGCATATTTTAATATGGAGCATCTTATGGAGCCCTCATAAACTGTATGGAGCATTAAATGGGGCGTATTTTGTATGGTATCTATTTTTATTTTTGAAATTTACCAGTAGCTGCTGCATTTTCCACCCTAGGCTTATACACGAGTCATTAAGTTTTTCCAGTTTTTTTGTGGCAAGATTAGGGGGGGTCGGCTTATACTCGAGTATATACGGTAATTAGTTTTCCAGGTGATTCTAATTAAAGGAAAACTACTTAAAATGATGTTCCACATTATTAAGCAGGCCACAGTTTTCAAGTAACATGGGAAAGAAAAAGGATCTCTCTGCTGCCGAAAAGCATCAAATAGTGCAATCTTTGGTCAAGGGATGAAAACATTAGATATTTCCCGAAAACTTAAGCGTGATCATCGTACTGTTAAGAGATTTGTGGCTGAATCTGAGCACAGACGTGTTCGTGCTGATAAAGGCATAATGAGGAAGGTTTCTGCCAGGCAAGTTCATCGGATTAAGAGAGCAGCTGCTAGAAAGCCATTACAAACCAGCAAAGAGGGGGCGGGAAGCTGGCGGGAAAACGTACGTCGGGGTGAGAGGACACCAAGGAATAGAGCACTGTCTATAGGTAATTATGATCGGTCAATGCATGTATGGGACCAGCGGTCTGATTGTCATGGTATGATGAAAGGTAGCACTAGCCTCATTACCATCCTTATATCTATATATATGCCTATAAGAGCATAAGAGACCGGGTGTATATAGTGTTGCATTTCTGGACAATAGGGGGTTATCCGCAGTTAACCATTATTAATTTATCATTGAATACCAATATTATTTGGCACTGCTGGGTTACTTTTATTGACTAGGTCGTGGCTTTATTTATACTGATAGGGATTGTATATATGACTGACAGTAACTGACATCTTTATGTCCACTAAATAGGTATACACGTTGTTTTGACAGTAATTTATTTTTCATGTATATCATATAATGGTGGGGAAGTCACCAACCTGCCTAGATGAGAGATTAGAAATCATATAGATATATCTGGTGATTGCTAATACTGTTAGTATAAGAATATCCCTTGTATTTATTTACGTCAGTGGTATTTTGGTGTTATTATTCACTTGGTGTCCTTTTTGACAGTAATTTTGTTTTTTATTTTTGTTGATTTTATGTATTATTAAATAAAAGCTATTTTTATCTTAATATGGGATCTCTTCTTGTTTCCATAATTATATTGTAAAATGGAAGTGTGGTGACTCTGCCCTCAACAGGGCAGACAAAGTACGCCTGTGCTGTCATCTGATGAAGATAGGAGGCGCCGGACCGGACCGCGATGCCCATCGGACCAGAACTAGACCGGAACCCCCCTGGGTGAGTATAATCTAACCTTTTTTTATCATCTTTTAGGATACATCGGGGGGCTTATCTACAGTATTCCAGAATGCTGTAGATAAGCCCCTGATGCCGATGGGCTTAGCTCACCTTCCATTTTGGGGGTGACAGGTTCCCTTTAACATCAGCACAATTTTTTAAACATAATTATTTTTTGTTACGAAGTTAGAAGGGTTAAGAATTGATCAGGCATTTCTAATTTTTCCATAAAATAAAAACCATTTTTTTAACGGACCACATCACATTTGAAGTGACTTTGAGGGGCCTAAATGACAGAAAATACCAAAAAAGTGACACCATTTTAAAAATTGCACCCATCATGTGTTAGGGTTGGCGGAACGCACCAAATATATTTATTAATGAGATAGGTGCGTTCGCAACCCGGGATCCACCGTGCAGGAAAGAACCTGCTGCTAAGTAAGGCGGTGAAGTAAATTAGAATAAACAAACTCTGTTACTTCACAGAGCCCGTAGTAAAGCGAACGCTGTGCCCTGTTTAGCTTACAGG
Organism: Ranitomeya variabilis; assembly: GCF_051348905.1. Taxonomy (NCBI): domain Eukaryota; kingdom Metazoa; phylum Chordata; class Amphibia; order Anura; family Dendrobatidae; genus Ranitomeya; species Ranitomeya variabilis. The sequence goes on from NC_135236.1 coordinate 334,460,586, forward strand.
GAACACAGCTACAGAGTAGAGCCGACAGTGGTCATGCAGTCCCAACCAAACACGTTGCTCCTCTCCGGTGGAGCCGGAATTCACGACCACACTGGCGCTGAGCTCGTACATATTTGATACTAGCGCATGGCCGTGCGGTCATGAGAACCTTTTATAGTTGTAGCACCTACAGGACCTTCCAAGAAGGACCAATGGAAGTTGCTGCAGTACCTGAGCATGTCACCCTAGATCTCCACTGAGAGATCTTGCCCTGGGCATGCTCAGTGTGTGCAAAACAGGACTTAGTCCTAGCACCTACAGGACCTTCCAAGAAGGACCAATGGAAGTTGCTGCAGTACCTGAGCATGTGACTCTAGATCTCCACTGAGAGATCTTGCCCTGGGCATGCTCAGTGTGTGCAAAGCAGGACTTAGTCCCAGAAAAGCCTGCTCGCTGCAGAACAGTGCAGGGTACAATAGTAAAGCCTGGAGAGGCAGCAGTAACCCTTTGCACAGTATCCGATTCAGTGAGACGTTGGGACCGACGTCTCCGCTGAGCAGGCTCCACTGCGGCCGATGCAGAATGGGAGACCGCAGCAGACATGGTTCGAGATTCCCCCTGTGCAGCGGCGGGAACTCGACTCCTAACATTACCCCCCCTCCTAGGGCCCCCCTCCTTGAGCCTCGCTACGCTCAAAAGCTGCAATGAGCAGCGGAGCCCAAATGTTCTCCACAGGTTCCCAGGTTCTATCTTCTGGACCGTGACCCTTCCAGTCTACCAGATAAAATTTCTAGCCACATACCACCTTGCACCTCACGATCGCGTTCACCTCAAACTCATCCGTGGATGAACCCGATGTCCCGGCAGATGACTCAGAAAACCGGGACATATGAACGGGCTTTAAGAGGGAAACGTGAAAAGTGTCGGTGATACCAAGGCGTGGAGGAATAGCCAAACGGTAGACCATAGGGTTGACCTGTTCCAGAACCTTGAATGGGCCAATGTAGCGAGGCGCAAACTTAGTGGACTCAACTCGCAGCCTGATGTTACGGGCGGAGAGCCACACTAAGTCACCAGGAGCAAAGGTCGGAGCGGGGCGCCGGTGTATATCAGCAGAAACCCTCATTCTCTCCTAGGAGGCCCGGATGGCATCCTGTGTGCGGTCCCAAATGTCACGTGCCTCCACCGCCCAGTCTGCCACCCTAGAATCGGTGGAAGACACGGGCATGGGCACAGGGACACGCGGATGCTGGCCCTAATTAAGGAAAAAAGGAGTCTGCCCAGTGGAATCGGCTACGGCGTTGTTCAAGGCAAATTCTGCCCAAGGTAGCAAAGATGCCCAGTCATCCTGTCTAGCAGAGACAGAATGCCGCAAGTATGTCACCAGAGTCTGGTTGGTCCTCTCTACCAACCCATTCGTCTCGGGATGGTATGCAGAGGAGAGATTCAACTCTATGCTGAGTAAACGGCAGAGCTCTCTCCAAAACCGAGACGCGAACTGGGGACCCCGGGCACTGACAATTTTATCAGGCATTCCATGTAAACAGAAAATATGTTTTATGAACAACGCCGCCAAGGCCCGTGCAGAATGTATCCGTGGAAGCGGCACCAAGTGCACCATTTTAGAGAAATGATCGGTGACAACCCAGATAACGGTGCAGCTACGAGACTTGGGTAAGCCCACCACGAAGTCCATCCCAACCATTTCCCAGGGCCTATCTGCCACCGGTAGGGGGTAAAGCAACCCAGCAGGCCGTTGCCGAGGAGACCGATTCTGGGCGCAGGAAACGCACACCCGAATATAGTCCCGGACATCACGGGCCATATGCGGCCACCAGTACATTCTCACCAAAAGCTCAGATGTCCTTTTGGTCCCAAAATGCCCACCCACTCTGGACGAGTGAGCCCAAGCGAGAACCTCCGGTCGCAAATTCGCTGGCACGAAAGTCTTGCCCGGGGGCACAGACTCTAGCGAAACCAGAGCTACAGTTCTCAGGCTCTCATAAGGGACAATAAGCCGAGGCTCCTCCTCCTCAGATGACACTACGGAGCGGGAGAGAGCATCGGCGTGAATGTTCTTCTCCCCCGTGTCACGCTCACGCCCTGACTGGTGGGCGTGAGCTCGGGGGGTTTGTGGCCCCACTGTGCCACAAACCAGACTACCCTGGAGGGGCGTGACTATGACAGCTGCCTGGGTTTTTACTGGAGCCTCTGATGGTGAGGTCAGGCTTGTGCAGCAGGCAGCTGCCAGGTGCTACTCCAGGGTGGTGTCTGGCTGTGGCTGCTGATCCCACTTGGGAGACAGGAATACCAGGATTGGTGCGGGCATCAGGCACGACTGGCAGAAGAGCACGGCTGAAACTCAGACGAGAAGGCTGGCACAGCTGAGACACAGGGCTGGCAGAGACACGGCAGAGAACACGACTCCTAACATCATGGTGCTCAAAACCACTTTCAAAAAGTTTATTAACCCTTCAGGTGCTTCACATGAATTAATGGAATGTGGAAGGAAAAACTTTTTCCCAGAAAAATGTTTCTTTAGCATCAAATTTTTCATTTTCACAAGGGTAACAGGAGAAAATGCACCATAAAATTTGTTGCTTAATTTCTCCTGAGTACACCAATACCCCATATGTGGTGGAAAACTTCTGTTTCAGAGCACGGCAGGGCTCAGAAGGGAAAGAGCATCAATTGAGTTTTGGAATGGCTAAAATTGATAGCGCACCATGTTGCGTTTGGAGGGCCCCTGAGGTGTCTAAACAGTAGAAACTCCCCACAAGTGACCCCATTTTGGAAACTAGACCCCTCAAGGAATTTATCTAGATGTGTGTTTAGAACCCTGAACCCTCAGGGGCTTTACAGAATTTTATAATGTTGAACCGTGAAAATTAAAAAAAAAACACATTTTTCCCACAAGAATATTATTTTAGCCCCAAATTTTGTATTTTCAGAAAGGTAGCATGAAAAAATGGGCCCCAAAATTTGTTGTACAATTTCTCCTGTTACAACATATGTGGAGAAAAACTACTGTTTAGGCACACGGCAGGGATTGGAAGGGAAGGTGCGCCATTTGACTTTTGGAATACAAAATGGGCTGAATTCGATAGCTGACGCCATGTCACGTTTGGAGAGCCCCTGAAGTGCCTAAACAGTGGAAACCACCTCACAAATGATGCCATTTTGGAAACTAAACCCTTCAAGGAATTTTTCTGGGTGTGGTGAGCATCTTGAACCTGCAGATGCTTTGAGCAGTGAAAATTAGAAAAAAAAAAAAAAAAATCACATTTTTCCCCACAAAAATGTTGTTTTAGCTCCAATTTTTTTTATTTTCACAAGGGTAACAAGAGAAAAAGATACCAAAATTTGTTGTGCAATTTTTCTAGGGTAGGCAGGTACTAGTGATGAGCGAATATACTCGTTACTCGAGATTTCCCGAGCACGCTCGGGTGTACTCCGAGTATTTTTTAGTGCTCCGAGATTTAGTTTACTTCGCAGCAGCTGAATGATTTACATCTGCTAGCCAGCATAAGCACATGTGGGGATTCCCTAGCAACCAGGCAACCCCCACATGTACTTAGCCTGGCTAATAGCTGTAAATCATTCAGCTGAGGCGATGAAAACTAAATCTCCGAGCACTAAAAAATACTCGGAGGACACCCGAGCGTGCTCGGGAAATCTCGAGTAACGAGTATATTCGCTCATCACTAGCAGGTACCCCATATTTGTTGGAAAACAACTGTTTGGGCGCATGGCATGGCTGGAAAGGGAATGAGCGCTATATTGTCTGGAATAGGTTTTGGCTACCATGTCACATTTGAAAGCCCCTGACATGCTAAAACAGCAGAAACCCCAACAAGTAATCCCATTTTGTAAACTATTCCTCTCAAGGAATTCATCTGCGGGAGTAGTGAGTATTTTTAACCCTCAGGCAATTCACAAGCTTGTATAACATTGTGCAGAGTAAATGAAATATTATATTTTCTTTCCACTAAAATGTTGCTTTGACCCCAAGTTTACAATTTTCAAAAGGGGTAATAGGAGAAAACGAACAGTAAACTTTTGCCGCTTTGGCGCTTGTGTATGGAGATCCTGATGGTGTCTCCCTGGCAGAATCCCTACTGCGTAAAATCAAGCAGGGGGGTCAGCCGGCTGAGGGGTACTGCTCGGAGTTCATGAGGTGGGCCACTGATACACATTGGAATGACCCTGCCCTTAGGAGCCATTTTAGGCAGGGTCTGTCTCCAAGGTTGTAAAATACTCTTGTGCAGTACGCCGCCCCCAGGTCGTTGGAGGCTGCCATGTCCCTTGCCATCCGGGCGGATAGACGCTTGAGGGAGAGACATACACCAAATGTGCCCCTCGTAGTCCTTGATAGTGAGGGGGACACACCTGAGCAGACGGACGAACCCATGCAGGTGGGAGTAGTTGGTTCCCAAATGGGGTTGCCTGCAGTTCGCCGTTGTGTGGGGGCATGTTTTTACTGTGGGAAAACTGGTCATTTCATCGATGTCTGCCCAGCTCGTGCCAAGATACCTGTATCAGCTAAGAAGCCGCGTCCTCCTGGTCGTGTGGAGGAAGGCGACCAGGGAGTGTACATTTCCTCCATTTCTTTCTCTCAGTGTACCCTGTCTGCTGAAGTGGTGGTTGGCGGGGTAACTGTGGGTAAACCGGTGCTTGTGGACAGTGGAGCAGGTGTCAATCTGGTGGATGCTCACTTTGTCCAGACCCATGGCCTGAGGTGTAGGACGCTAGCAAAACCCCTAAGCATCCAAGTCATTGACTCTGTCCCACTCAGCCAGGGGAAGGTGACCCAAGTCGTGGATGATATATATCTGCGTATAGGGACTCGTCATGAGGAGTCCTTGTCATGCTATGTCTTGGGGGAATGCCAACACCCATTGTTTTAGGACTCCCTTGGTTGAAAAAACACAACTCGGTCATAGATTGGCGGTCCAAAGAAGTAGTCAGCTGGGATCAGTCGTGTGAGGGCTGCTGCCTGGGGGCTACTGTCTCTACCGTCCTTCTACAACCTACCCCTTCTTCTCCAGTGGGGGCAGCAGAGATGATGCCAGAGAGTAAGGGCAAGACTCAACCCTCACCACACGCTAACCCTGAGTGTCTTACTCCTCTTAGGAGGAGGGGTCAGGGGAGGGTGGTAGTTCCCTCTGAGCTTTGTGGGGGTGTGAGTGTGGCAACACAGGAGGACACCTCTGTTGTTGATTCCTCGAAGAGTTCACTGTCATGTAGCAAACGTATGCGTTGTAATAAGCGTTCAGGTCCGGACCTGTGTGTGAATGAGTACGTATGGGTGTCCACCAAAAACATCAGGTGGAAGTGTGCAACTGGGACCTGGAGTTCCAGGGTGATCGGGCTGTATTGGGTGTCTGCCATTCTCAGCACAGGGACTTTCCAGTTGGAGTTACCCCCAGTTATGGATGTACACCACTCATTCCCCAGGTCGGAACTCTGGAGATTTCTGGTGCCTCTGGAGCCTTCGTTGTTGGCATTTGCATTAGGCCACGTTTGCCATAAACCTCAGGGTCAGGTGACTGCCAAGGTGAACTCTGGTGGATCGAGGCATCCTCACCGAAAGGTTGTTTTCTGGTGAGGTCCAATGGTGAGGGTACAGAGGCCCCTCTTTGAAAGAGGGGAACTGTCATGATCCATTTTTGGATCTGTGGCAGATCTGGCTTTTCATATTTAAACTTTTTTCCTTTCAGGTTATCGGGGGTTAATTTCAGTGTTTTTCCCCCTGCTGGTCAGCTGCGTAGTTGCATTGCTGCTGGTTCTGCTAATGTGGTTGGTGACCACTCCCACCATCCTTCAAAAGGTCACCTGATGCATCAGCTGACTGTTGGTTATACAGGTCCTTTTGGAGACCAACTTAGCTGGAGACAGGAGCTTGCTGGTGCAGTGGTGCTTCAGCTAAATACTGTTATCTGGTGCCTAACTCTGCTGTACTGTGCATTGCAGCAGAGAAAGCTAAGTGTTGTATTTTCGTTCACCATTCCCTGTGGTATTTGTCTTTCCTTTCCTTTGTGTTTTATTAGTTCAGTGGTGTGACTAGTGCTCTCACCTGCCAGCTCCCTACCTAGGGATTAGAGCAGGGCAAGTGAGGGTTTTACGTATCCTGCTCGGCGATGGAATGAAATAACCCATATAGGGACTTTAGGGAGATTAGGGTACAGCCTCAGGTGAGTGCAGGAGGTGTCCATTCCCCTGTTCCCTATCGTCAGGGCCCACCATTGTTATTGTGTCCCTGGTGTACCCCTTTTCTTGTTGTGTTGTTTGGTGACCAATAGTGATGAGTAGTGTTGAGCGATACCGTCCGATACTTGAAAGTATCGGTATCGGAAAGTATCGGCCAATACCGGCAAAGTATCGGATCTAATCCGATACCGATACCCGATACCAATACAAGTCAATGGGACTCAAGTATCGGACGGTATCCCTGATGGTTCCCAGGGTCTGAAGGAGAGGAAACTCTCCTTCAGGCCCTGGGATCCATATTAATGTGTAAAATAAAGAATTAAAATAAAAAATATTGCTATACTCACCTCTCCGACGCAGCCTGCACCTTACCGAGGAAACCGGCAGCCTTGTTTGCTTAAAATGCGCGCGTTTACTGCCTTCCGTGACGTCACGGCTTGTGATTGGTCGCGTGCCGCCCATGTGACCGCAACGCGACCAATCACAACAAGCCGTGACGTAATTTTCAGGTCCTAAATGCCTAGAATTAGGCATTCAGGACTTGAAAATTACGTCACGGCTTGTGATTGGTCGCGTCGCGGTCACATGGGCGGCACGCGACCAATCACAAGCCGTGACGTAATTTTCAGGTCCTGAATGCCTAGAATTAGGCATTCAGGACCTGAAAATTATGTCACGGCTTGTTGTGATTGGTCGCATCGCGGTCACATGGACGGCACGCGACCAATCAGAAGCCGTGACGTCACGGAAGGCAGTAAACGCGCGCATTTTAAGCAAACAAGACTGCCGGTTTCCTCGGTAAGGTGCAGGCTGCATCGGAGAGGTGAGTATAGCAATATTTTTTATTTTAATTCTTTATTTTACACATTCTATCGATCCCGATACCGATTCCCGATACAACAAAAGTATCGGATCTCGGTATCGGAATTCCGATACAGCAAATATCGGCCGATACCTGATACTTGCGGTATCGGAATGCTCAACACTAGTGATGAGCGAATATTCTAGTTACTCGAGATTTCCCAAGCACGCTCGGGTGTCCTCCGAGTATTTTTTAGTGCTCGGAGATTTAGTTTTCCTCACCGCAGCTGAATGAGTTACATCTGTTAGCCAGCTTGATTACATGTGGGTATTCCCTACCAACCAGGCAACCCCCACATGTACTTATGCTGGCTAGTAGCTGTAAATCATTCAGCTGCGGCAAAGAAAGCTAAATCTCCGAGGACTAAAAAATACCCGGAGGTCACCCGAGCGTGCTCGGGAAATCTCGAGTAACGAGTATATTCGCTCATCACTAGTAACCAACCAACTGTTGGGTCGCATCCCACTGGGTCAGTCACTTCATGATAGGCACACTGTGGAGCTCAGAAGGGAAGGGGGCATTTGGATTTGGAAGTGCAGAATTCATTGGATTTCTTTTGGAGGGCGAAGAGCCATAGCGATTTTACATAGCCTTTGTTCTACCAGTAACATGGAGGAAGCCTATATTTCCATTAACAGATGATGGACCTTAGTGGAGGTTTTTTTTTGGATTGAGTTGAAACTTTTATTGGGAACATTTTGCATTTTGGATCACATTTATCTTGTGCTCTACGCTGAGCACTTACTTTATTGTTTCCATCTACATCTCTGAGTGGCGTGATTCAGATGAAACCCCCGAGATATCCATTCACTATAAAGAGGAAGCAGAGTTATTCTGGACTCTGTCTGGCCTGTGTTCAGCTTTGTACTTCTTTTCAGAGGTACACGAAACTGTGGCGGACTGTGCTTTTATGCACGCTTAAAAAGACAGATACCGCCGTGTCACAGGAAAGACAGTATCCGCAGTGCCTCCATCTGCCTCACTAAAGGGATTCTTCCATAGGGGGTTCAGTCTGAATCATGTATTTGAGAGATTTACACGGAAACCCCGGTGTAAGCGCTCAGTGCAGGATAAATCTAACCGAGTCTGACTGCGATCTTTGGAAGGCAGAATGAACAAATCAACAGCAAATGAAGAACTGGCTTTATTTATTTTTTACGCCGTTCCTCATGCGGTATAAGTGATTAGATGACTTTATTCTTCGGGTCAGAGTGAATACAGCAATACCAGATTTATATTGGGTTTTTATGTTTGGCTGCTTTCACACACTAAAAGACGCTTTTTTTTACAAAAACAAATTTTTGCATCGCCATATTTAGAGAGCTAGGATTTTTCCATATTTCTGCTGACAGTCATTTGCCAGCTTGTTTTTTTCCAGAACAAGTTGACGTTTTCATAGGTAAAATTTTTCGGGCACATGACATTTTTTGATCGGTTTCTATTCCGATTTTCGGGAGGCAGAATGAACAAAAAGCAGCAACTCAGGAATTGTTTTTTATTTTAGTCTTTTATTGCTGTTCAGTGTGTCATAAAATTGATAAGGCAGCTTTATTCTTCGGGTCAGTATGATTTCAGTGATAACGCATTTATATAGTTCTTTTAGGTATTGTGACTTTTACACAATTATAACAATTTTATAGAAAAAATAATTGTTTTTGCATTGCTTTATTCTGAGAGCTATAACTTTTTATATTTTACCTCTGATGGATTTGCATAACGGCTTGTTTTTTGCGGGACAAGATGACGTTTTTATCGATACCATTTTTATTTCCATCTGACTTGTGTATTATTCCACTTTTGTTCAGCAGCATGATGAAAAAGCAAAGGTTTTTGCTCTTTTTTTTTTTTTTTTAAGGTATGCACAAAAACAGTTAAGTAGTGGGACAGTTTTAGGCCATGTTCATATGTTGCGGACTTTACCGCAGATCCGCGGCGTTTTTGACGCTGCGGATCTGCAGCAGTTTTCCATGCGGTTTACAGTACCATGTAAACCTATGGAAAACCCAATCCACTGTGCACATGCTGCGGAAAAAAACGTACAGAAACGGAGCATTGTTTTTTCCGCAGCATGTCAATTCTTTGTGCGGATCTGCAGCGTTTCTGCACCCATTGACTTGCATTGAGTCGGGCACATCCGCAGCAAAAGCATAGTTACTGTACTTACAGATAACGGTATTTCTCAGAGCCTCAGAGCCCATGACAGCACCACCAGAGAGAGGGGATCCGCCCTTTAGGGACAGGAAACCTACAGGATAAAAAGGGCGGTACCTCTCCCCTAAATCAGTTTTGTTTACAGAGCATCGGAGGTCCTCCAGGTTAGTCACAACAAAAAAATATACAATTTTATCATATTGCTTAACAAGTGAACACCGTGTCTATATAGAAAAAATACATTTCATACAAAAGAATGTGCTCACCGCACACGTGATGAGGGGGGGAAATAAGCAGGTGCTGTCATGGGCTCTGAGAAATACCGTTATCAGTAAGTAACTATGCTTTTCTCAGTCCCCCATGACAGCACCACCAGAGAGAATTGCAGAGATCATTGCTTAGGGAGGGACCACAGCCTGCAGAACCCTTCTTCCGAAGGTTAAGTCAGATGGAGAGGCTAGGTCTAAGCGGTAGTGTCTAAAAAAGGTTGAAGGTTTTTGACCAGGTGGCCGCCTTACAGATTTGATCTAATGGTACCTCCGACCTTTCGGCCCAGGAGGTTGCCATAGCCCTTGTAGAGTGGGCCTTCATACCTTCTGGAACAGCGTTCCCCATGGATGAGTACGCCAAGGCTATCGCATCTGTTATCCAACGTGCTATAGTGCCATTAGAGGCTCTGAGTTCTCTCCTGGGTCCCTGGAAGCAGATAAAAAGAGACCCTTCCTTCCTATGCTGCTGGGTGGAATTTATATACTGAACTAGACACCTTCTCACATCTAATGTGTGGGATTTTTCTTCTTTCTTATTTCTAGGGTATGGACAGAAGGAAGGAAGGACTATGGAATGTGGACTCTACTTTTGGTAGATAGGTAGGGTCTGTTTTTAGTACAACCTTATCATCCAGGATTTGTGTAAATGGAGGGTTTGCAGACAGGGCTTGGAGATCACTTATTCTGCGGGCCGATGTTAGGGATATCAGGAGGGCAGTTTTAAATGATAGAATCTTAAGGGGTATTGATTCTATAGGCTCAAACAGGAATTCTGTTAAAGCTGACAAGACTAGGTTCAAATCTCAGGCTGGTAATCTATGTATAGTTACTGGTCTAGACTTTGCGGCTGCTCTGACAAACTGTATTACCCAAGGGTTGGCTGCTATGTTTTCACAGTACAATGCCCCTAGGGCTGCTATCTGTACTTTTAAAAACAAGAAAAAGAAGCGCACATAGAGTAATACCTTCAGGTATCGCAATCACCTGGACCCCCACAAAACAGACTCACCTGGTCTGGTTGTGATAGGTCACAACTCCCTTGGATGAGCACGTATGGTCGCAGCAGGCTCCCGGCAAGCAGTATGGATCCACATGGAAAAAGATAGAACCGGAGGATAGAAGCCGCGCAGACCACAATAAAGGTAACAGAGTTACAAACACACTCTGTTTATTAGCCTACGCGTTTCGTGGCAAACAGGCCACTTCATCAGGGCATCAAGATTCATCAGTAAAACCAGGTATAAATACCTACAAATACAATCAAAAAAACACAAAACATGTATAAGCCCCACCCTCTTACGACATCACTTCTGGTGGGAACGCCCACTTTAGATCAAAAATTTTTTTAAAAATTTGTAAATACACCCATAATGTTGGATACAAAACATTAAAATACATTGAAACACAATGATCGATCTTTAAAACCATATATATTCATCAATAAATAATAAAAACAAATGTAAACATTTCTGGTATCCAGATAAACAGGATTAGAACTCACGCTGGAAGCAACCTAAAAACTATCCTCCAGAGATTAAACCTCCGTCTTATACCACTAAACTACCAAGTGGTCTTAGGTGAGGGCAACTATTTATCTTGATTCACCAATTTAACCCATTCAAAACACTTAAAATATCACATATTGGCCCATAGCAAAGGAAACTAAGGGCCAATATGAGATAACTAACATTGTATAGCGTGTCTGTAGTGTACTTCAATATCAATAGGATTATTGGAACAAGAATCACATAAAGTAAAAGAAGTAAGGGGGAGGGTAAATTCCCATATACTCAATTTCAACGGTTCATTCAAGAATTGAACCCATTTAATCTAAAGGTCTACAAACACTGCAAAGAAATAAGCAGCACCCTAGACCAGTTAGCCACCTGGATTCATGGAAAATGGGGGCCACTATCGTCAATAGTCTCACGCCAAATCGTCACACAGAGGAACTACAACCATCAACAAAATCCATCACAGAGGAATGTCAATGTGATGAAAATTCATGATATTAGTTGTTGGTTTCTAGAAGAGGTCACTTACCTCATTCAATCCACCAGGGCTTAAAGTGCCCAACTTAAATATCCAATATGTTTCTTTTTTAGCCAGGATCTCCAATCTCCTAGGTGTATTCACAGGCACATGGTCAATGGGGGTAACAGATAATTTAACGTTACCATGATGAACTATGGTACAATGTCGCGACAATCCATGTCTAGAGAAACCTCTAAGGATATTAAACCTATGGGAGTTGACACGTTTGTGAAGAGGTTGAGAAGTCCTTCCTACGTACTGTTTACCACAGTTACACTGAATTAAATAAATTACATAATCTGTCTGGCACGTCATTCTAGAATTGATATTAAAAGTCTTCCCTTTCTTTACAAACGACATGAAGCTGTCAACATTGTTATTAATAGATCTACAACACTTACACCCACGTCTATTACATCGGTAAGACCCATTACGGCCGATCCATTCATTACCTACTACTGATGAATCTTGATGCCCTGATGAAGTGGCCTGTTTGCCACGAAACGCGTAGGCTAATAAACAGAGTGTGTTTGTAACTCTGTTACCTTTATTGTGGTCTGCGCGGCTTCTATCCTCCGGTTCTATCTTTTTCCATGTGGATCCATCTGTACTTTTAAAGTACTTACTGAAAGGCCTAGCTCTAAACCCTTTTCTAGACATTCTAATATTTCAGCAACTGGGACCCCATCTTGCAATCTTACCCTGGAGGTGGATAAAAAAAATTTCCAGGTTTTACCATAGATTTTTGTGGTCACGGGCTTTCTACTTTTCATTAGTGTAGAAACTAACTTGTCAGAAAAACCTCTTTCCTTCAATAGTGCCATCTCAAATTCCACGCTGTTAGGTGGAGATTCTCTGACTGAGGGTGAAACGCCGGTCCCTGAGACATGAGGTCCGGAAGATCTGGAAGAACTCAGGGATCGGTGACCGATAGCATCCTCAGCCAGGAGAACCAGGCCCTTTTGTACCAGAAGGGGGCTATTAGGATGAGCCTGGACCTGTCCTGCCTGACTTTTCGCAGAACTGCTGGGATGAGGATAGTAGGAGGAAATGCATACGCAAGGCTCTGAGTCCAAGGAATCGTGAATGCATCTACAGCCTGAGGGTTCCCCCTGGGGTCTAGGGAACAAAAGGTTTTCACCTTTCTGTTGTGCATGTTGGCAAAGAGGTCTATTACAGGGATTCCCCACAGATCTGTAATTTTGTTGAAGATGTCCTGATTTAGAGGCCATTCTCCTTGTTTTAATTGGGTACGGCTCAGGAAGTCCACTTTCTGGTTCTCTACTTTTATATGTAGGGCCGAACGGGATAGGACGTTGTTCTGTACTAGGCTGAAAATTTCTGAGGTAGTTTTCATTAGTGTTTAAGACCTGGTCCCCCCTAGTGGTTTAGGTAGGCTACCACTACTCTGTTGTCCGAAAATACTCGGACATGATGTCCTTGTAATTTGTCTAGGAAAACCAGTAATGCACGACTCACTGCCCACAGTTCTTTTTGGTTTGAAGAAGCCCTGAGTTCCTGATTTGTCCATAACCCCTGAGTGACCCTGTTGTCTAGATGAGCTTCCCACCCTGTGGGACTTGCATTTGTGGTAACTATCCGAGATACCTCTATCACCCTGGGGATCCCTTTTGATAGGTTGTTGGGATTCATCCACCAAGCTAGGGAATGAATAGTAGCCAAATTTAGAGTCATGTGACCTTCTAAACGTCCCCTTAGCATAATCTGGTTTCTCAGAATGTCCCACAGGAGATGTCTCGTGTGGAGTTGTGCCCACTGAACTCCTGGAAGGCAAGCATAGAGGGACTCCAGTAATGACATCGCCTTTCTCAGAGTCATGGAAGGGTTTGAGCGAGCTTCTGATACTAGATTTATTATCTTTTGTCTTTTCTGGACTGGGAGGGGACATTCTTGAGAAATAGAGTCCAAGGTGAGACCCAAAAATTCCTGAACCCTGGTTGGTTCTAGTTTTGATTTTTGAAGGTTTACAAGCTAGCCTAAATTTTAGTATCTATCACTCTGTCGCATTGTTGATGGCAGAGTTGGGCCGAGTTGCTCACAATCAGAAAGTCGTCCAAGTATGGAACAATCAAGATGTCTTTCTCTCTCAGATGGGCCATCATCTCTGCTATCAGTTTGTGAAAATGCGGGGTGCAATTGATATGCCAAAGGGAAGAGCTCTGTATTGGTATTCCCTTATCTCTCCTTTCATGACTACTGCCAGTCTGAGGAATGTTTGAGAGTTCTTGTGGATGGGGACGTGATAATACGCGTTGCTGAGATCCAGTACTATCATAAAACAGTTTGGAAACAAGTTTTTTTATTGTTGACTTTATTGACTTTATTTTGAATCTCTGGTTCCTTACATAAGTATTTAACTTCTGTAAGTTTATTATAGTCCGGAAGGACCCGTCCGGCTTGGGAAACAAGAATAATGGGGAGTAAAAACCCTTCCCTCTCTCCAGAGGGGGGACTTCCTGGATGACAGCTTTGTCTATCAGTTTTATAATTTCTAGTTCTAGAGCTTCTTGTTGTTGGAAAGAGGACCTCAGCGGTGTTACCACATAGTTTCGGGGGTGGGGGGTAGGGATAGAAAGTCTATTCAAAGCCCCACTCTTATTAAGTTTAGTATCCAAGGGCTGGTTGAAATTTTCTCCCAGGCCGGGAGGAATTGAGACAATTTCCCTACCACCCTGGGGGAGATGTCACTTGGGGGGGGGGGTTTCTATCCCGTGAGGAAATACCGAAAAGGAACCCCTTGTCTCTTCTTTTCCCATCTTCCCATCTGTTTTGCTCCCTTGGTGGCCTTTTCCTAAACAATTTCCTATTCCGAAAGGGCCGTTTAGTGAATGTTGGACCCAGGTTGGGGAACCCTTTTTTCTTGTCACCTGCTTTCTGCAGGATATCATCCAGAGTCTCTCCAAAAAGAAACTTGCCCTCACATGGGATTGAACAAAGTTTTTGCTTAGTTTGTAGATCACCTGGCCAGCTCTTTAGCCATAATGTTCTCCGTGCCGCATTCGAAAGGGCTGCAGATTTAGATGCTAGTTTAACTGAGTCGGCCGATGAATCTGCCAAAAACACCGCTGCTCCTCTTATCATAGGGATAGATTCTAATACTTTATTTCTAGGTACCCTATCCCTCAGCTGTTTCTCTAAGCTGTCAACCCAAATCATTAGGGATCACGACGTGCAAGCAGCTGCTATGGCTGGTCTTAAACATCCCCCTGCCGACTCCCAGGCCCCTTTAAGGAAAGTATCTCCTCTTTTATCAAGAGGATCTTTCAGAGTTCCCATATCCTCAAAGGGTAGTGCAAATTTTTTTGAGGCCTTAGCTACCGCAACGTCGAGTTTGGGGGCTTTATCCCATGAAGTAGAAGCCTCCTCTTCAAAAGGATATTTTCTTTTTATAGAGGGGACCGATGAGTTCTTTCTCTCTGGTTTTTCCCACTCCTTTTTAATTAATGCTTGTATGTTTTTATTAAGGGGAAAAACGCTATGCTTTTTTTTGGGATAGTCCTCCAAGCATAATATCCTGGACTGTTTTGTCAGGACGAGGGTCCAATACCCCCATAGTCGACCTTACTGCCTTTACTAGTGCATCAACTTCATCTAGGGGGAAGCAATGAGGACCTCCACTCATTATCTGAAGAGGAGAAGGAGGAGTCCCGTGTATCTGAGTCTCTACTCTCAGAACTGGAAGAGTCAGAGTGAGGGTAAGCAACAGGTTCTTTCCTAATAACTTTCTTTTCACCTTTAAACGGACACTGTCACTTGAATTTGGAGGGAACAATCTTTAGCCATAGGGGCGGGGTTTTCGGGTGTTTGATTCACCCTTTCCTGCCTTGCGCAGGCGTGTACTATGGAGGACAGAGAATGAACTTCAAATCCCATATTGCAGCCAGCATGCAGCCAGCGGGTAAGGAAAGGGTGAATCAAACACCCAAAAACCCCGCACCTATGGCTAAAGATTGTTCCCTCCAAATTCAGGTGACAGTGTCCCTTTAAGGGAATTAAATGCAGTTTCTACCTCTGACTTAATTACAGATCGTAACTCAGAGGTGAAGTTTGGGGTCTCCTCACAGAGGACTCGTCCTATACAGGATTCACACAACTTCTTATCCCAGGATTGCGGTAAAGCTTTTTCGCACAAGGGGCAGGTTCTGTGTTTTGTTTTCCCCGTTCTTTTCCTTGCCTAAGATAAACGGAGAAGTGGGAACCCCAATTACAACAGTGAACTTTCACGAAGATCACTCACCAATCTGACGCAGCCACATGTACCGGTTCTGGAGGCGGGCTAGGATCCTGTAGCGTGAGATCCGTAGGCGGTAGCTGGTTTACCACGCTTGAGTTCTTGCTGTGCTGCGTGGAATGGCTACCGGACCGAGGACTCCGGGTGTCAGCAGAAGTACACTTCTTCTGCACATCCAGTTTCGGTCGCTGGTGGTGGCTCTGCTGCTGCTGTGGCTGGAGCTGCAGGTCGCTGTCTTCCATGGTACTACCTTGGGACGGCATGCAACAATGAGCTCCCTTACCCACTGCTTTTTTAAAGCCTGGCGCCTATTACCAGCCCCTCCCCCTGTGGCTGCATTGCTGAGGAAGCGCTTCTCTTTTTTTTTTCCTTCCATCTGCTCATGCGCGCTCTGTCAGGGACCCGGAAATGAAGCATTGTGGTTTTGGGGCAGTGCCATCTTGGTGCACCTCATGCACTCACTGCGCCCGCCCCGAACCGGAAGTTGTTTTACCATTTCTGGTGCGGCGTCCATCTTGACAGTCCAGGCACTCCTCGTGCGTGCCAGGTCCCGGAAGCCCCTATCTCCTATCTGAGGTGGCGGCTGCGCTCCCCCCGCTCACGCTCCAGACCCATCGGTCCTAGCAGTGGCAGCTTCGGACACCGCACCAGCCGTGGCAGGGGCATCCCCGCTGCCAGAACTCAGACTGGCCGGCTCCGGACTCCTCAGTTGGTCTTCGGATATACACAGGGAACAATCCTAGTAGGTTTCCCGTCAGGGACAGGAAACCAAACTGATGCAGGGGAGAGGTACCGCCCTTTTTATCCTGTAGGTTTTCTGTCCCTGAAGGGCAGATCCCCCCTCTCTGGTGGTGCTGTCATGGGGGACTGAGAAAACCACAGATGTAAAAAAGATCTGCGGTTTAGCTGCAGGGGAAACGCTGCAGATCGGGAGGAGGGAAGTGTGTGGGCGGAGACTGTGCGTGTCTGTGTGTGCGGGTGGGGTCTGCGTGTGTGTGTGTGTCTGCGGGGCTGTCGGGGGTCTGTGCGGGGCTGCTGGGGCGTCTGCCAGGGCCGTCGGGGGTCTGTGCAGGCATCGTCCGATGGGACTACAAGTTCCATCGGCTATGCCTGCTACAGTGACAGTGATTGACACATTAGCTGATGATGGGACAGTAGTAGTCCCATCATCCGGCTAATGTGTTGAATGCAAAAAAACACAAAACACAAACATAACAGTACACACAACATACAACATATAACAGTACATACAACATATAACAGTACATACAATAGTACATACAACATATAACAGTACACACAACATACAACATGTAACAGTACATACAACAGTACATACAACATAACAGTACATACAACATACAGTACATATAACATACAATAAATACATACAGTACATTCATACATTACATACAATACATACATATAGACATACAGTACATACAACATAGAATACATACTCACCATCACCTTGTCACCTTGATCCCCAAAGCCTTTGTCACCTGTAAAAAATATTAAAATAAACAAACAATATACTCCCTGATCCGCAGATATCCAATTAAAACGAGTGTCCCACAACGATCTCCCATGGAGAGCAGCCACATCAGCTGATGCGACCACTCTCCAGGGGCTCCAGGAATACAATGACGGAAGGTATCCTTCAGCAATGTATTCCTCTGCCACTGTAAAATATAGTCCCTAGTCTCACTTGTGGCACTGCTGTGTGGAAAATTCCCACGCAACTTTGCCATAAAGTGAGACCCTGAACTAAGGTAACCTCAGTGATGCACTGCAGGAGCCATTGTCTCCTGTCAGTGTGTCACTGGAGGCCCTATAGAGCAGTGACATCACCCGATGTCACTGTCCTATAGGGGAGATCATCATGGGACACTCATTATTAATTGGACTGCGTTGGACGGAGTATACAGTTTATTATTTTACATTTTCTGCAGATGATCGAGTATGGTAAGTATGGTTAAATTAAGAACATTAAAATACTTTTTTCTGGCTGTGTCTTTATTTTTTTTAACCTTTTCACTACTATAGGATTAGTAATGGATAGGCGTCTTATTGACGCCTCTCCATTATTTACCGGGCTTAATGTCACCTTACATTAGCAAGGTGACATTAACCCCTTATTACTCCATATCCCACCGCTACAGGGAAGTGGGAAGAGAGGGGCTAAGTGCCGGAACTGGCGCATCTGTAAGATGCGCCATTTCTGGGGCAGCAGGGGGCTGGTATTTCTAGCCGGGGGGGGCAAATATCCATGGTCCCTCTCTAGGCTATGAATATCAGCCCACAGCTGTCTGCGTAGCCTTTCTGGCTATAAAATATAGGGGGACCCCACACCACCCTATTTTAATAGCCAGTAAAGGTTACGGAGACAGCTGCGGGCTGATATTCATAGCCTGGGAGGGGCCATGGGTATTAACCCCTTCCCAGGCTACAAATATTGGCCCCTGGCCATCTGCTTTCCACCTCTGGTGCAGAAAATTGCATGGGAGCCCATGCCATTTTTTTCCGTTTTTTTTTTAATTAAACGTTCATTAATAAACATAGGCTTTGCTATTATATATCTATGGATATATCTATGGATATATCCATAGATAAATCTATATATCTATAGATGGATAACTATGGCTATATCTATCTGTAGATATATTTATAGATAGATATATCTATAGATACATAGATATATCTATCCATATATCTATCTGGCTACTTTCACACATCAGGTTTTTGCCATCAGGCACAATCCGTCGAGTTTTGAAAACAACAGATCTGGGTTTTTTTCCGCCGGATCCATTTTTTTCTCATAGAGTTGTATTAGCACCGGATTGCGCCTGATGGTCACAAGTTTCAACCATTTTTTGCCGGATCCATCAGAAAAGCTGTTTCCAGCGAACGGAGAAAATGTACAGAAGAACAGTTTTTCTGTCCGGCGAAAAAGCGCACAGCGATGGATCCGGCGAAAAACGTATGAAACTGAGATGTGAAATGATGAATCCGGCCTCCGAATTTGATTTTTTATGCATGTTTCCATTCAAATCATGCACATTTTCCGTTCTCTCTCTCTCAAAAAAACGGATCTGTTGCATCAGTTTTTCACTATTTGCAATGGATCCGTTTTTTCAAAAATTCACCGGATCCTGCCTGATGGAAAACAGCTGATGTGTGAAAGTAGCCTAACTATCCATATATCTATCTACATCTATCCATAGATATATCTATCTATCTATCTCTCTATCTATGTGTTTAATGGAGTGTGGGTTCAACAAATGTAAAGGAGGAGGTTGGACAAGACATGACATCACAAATCTTTTTTTTTGTTCAATAATACATCTTTGTTTAGCTTTCAAAAACGCATACAAAAAGGCATCAAAAAAGCATCAGAACCGCGCAAAAAACGCATCAAAAACGCACCTGCGCTTTCTGCCAAGAGCTGCGGATTTAGTGCAGAAAACTCCGCAGGCAAATCTGCAACTTGTGCACATACCCATAAAGGTCGGGTGGTTCCGGAAGCGGCAATACCAAATATGTGTACTTTTTTTGTTTTTACATAAATATAAATATTTATTTAACATGTTCTTTTTTTACATTTACACTGTGATTTTTTTTAAATTTTAAAACATTTTTTTTAATTTTTACTTAGTCTCTGTTTGGGACTTTCAATTTTTTTCTGATCACTGGTCTCATGCATTGCAACACACATGTACTGCTTTGTATGAGACCTGACTGTTTTACACTGTCACGTCGCCTTTTAGACTCAGCTGCCTAACAAGTCTAACAAGCCACTGTAGCTGGCAGACCCAGAGGTCATCATGTGACCTCCGACTGCCATAGCAAAAAGGTTCCCCAGTGATGTGATCACATCTCATCACAGGGACATCGCAAAGGTCACTAAACTAGTGGTCTCCCTCTGCTTTCTTCTAAATGCCGCATCTAGAAGATAGTAAAGGTTCAACATTATTGGGAGATGATCCAATGAGGTCCCGAAGAGGTTACCTGTCAGAGCTACCGCTCTGCACCAGAATCGCAGTGCTTGCAGGACCCTGGGGTTCCTAAGGGCTGCAAGACTGACGACCGTTGATAAACGTCGGCACTACACAGAGCCCAGCAAGTGCCAACAGTTGTCTACAGTGGGCGGTCGGGAAGCGGGTAAAGATAAGGTTTTAACGTGAAATACAATGTCCATGAATCCCAGCATAAAAAAAGGATAACACATGACATACATTTTTATGGTAGCCCTCTGCATTTTCCAGCACAGTTGGAAAAAAAGGTATAACACATACTGGGCCAATACAAGACAAAAGGAAACTCTTGGCATATTGTAGCCCCATGGATCATGTAAACAATCAGGTTGTAAAGTAGTGAACAGTAGATACGTGTCATTGAGACTTCTTGACTTCATTATGTAAGTCCCAGGTAAATTTTATGACCAGGGATGCTTTAGCTTTTTAATTGGATCTTGGGTCCAGTATTTAGGCATGAAGCATTCGATAAGAATCCTATACGTCATATATGTCAAATGCAATACCGCAGCTAAATTTGGCCCACAGTGCAATCATATATGGCCAGGAATCAGTCTGTGCCGGGGCGTGGTTAAAACGGTGACTGAACTTGCGCTGCCACAGCCCCTGTGACAAACTCAAATGCTACCAGGAGGAATAAACTTAATTTCTTCCCAGAAACAGGGGTCTAAGTGCTGGCACTGGGCAGGTTCAGAACACTATTAGGCCTGTTTCACATGTCCTGATATTTCCCGTACTGGAAAAAACGGTACCAGAGATATCAGGGTCCGTGTGTGTACTACATGCAGCACATCTGTGGCAACCGTGTGCCACCTGTGTGCCGCATCAGTACCACACGGACGGCCACCAGGGAAGTAGCGCTACTGTAAGCACTGTTTCCCTGAGTATGATGCTGAATGCGGCTGTCATCCATTCTCCCCTGCTCTGCCAGCGAGCAGGGGAGAATGAATGAATGAGAAGCAGAGGGCACAAGTTCAGTAACTAGTGTTGATGTCACTGAGCCTGGGCTCGCTCGCCGGCATTAACTCCTGTGACCTCAGGACCGTGGGAGAATGCAAGTGATGAGGTCACGGCAGTTCAAGCACTGTCACAGTGACCTCATCACTTTCATTCTCCCACAGTCCTGAGGTCAAAGGAGTTCATGCCAGCGGGTGAACACAGACTCAGTGACGTTACCGCTAGTTACTGAGCCTGCGCCCGCTGCGTATCATTCATTTCCCGGTAGTTTACAGCCAGGCCGGTCACATTAGCACCACTCCCGGTTGCAAGCTGTCTATCCCCTAGATATGGATTACAGCGTGAGACTGACTGATCAATGGACAGGTATGGTATATTGTTGGTTTGTTATTTTTATATTTTTAACGGAGATCGAGAGCGTCGTTTGGATTACCAGTATAATAAAGATGGAAAAACTGTGTGGTGTATGATTTAATTAAAAGACTTTATTCTTACTGTGTGGTGTGTTTAACTAACCCTTTAACAACTATAGGATTAGTAAAGGAGAGGTGTCTTAATGACACCTCTCCATTACTAAGCTGGGCTTAATGTCACCTTACAATAGGAAGGTGACATTAACCCCTCATTACCCCACTTGCCACCGCTACAGGGCAAGTGGGAAGAACGGGGCAAAGCTCCAGAATTGGTGTATCTAATAGATGCGCCTTTTCTGGGCAGCTGCGGACTGCTGTTTTTAGGCTGGGGGGGCATATCCATGGCCTCTTACCAGCCTGGGAATAGCAGCCCGCACCTGCGAGTTTTGCTGGGTTGGTTTAACAACATAGGGGGGACCCCACGTCAGGTGTTTCATTCATTCATTGTCCCCTGCTCGCGCTGTTTGCCGGCAGAGCTGGCTGTTTGCCGGCTGAAGCCCTGCTATGTGTAGTACAAGTGATTGGATGATCACAGCTTTATGTCTCCTTAAGGGAACTATTGAAGCAAGTAAAAAAGTAAGAAAAAGTTTTAAAAAATATTTTAAAAATTTAAAAAACATAAGTTCAAATCACCCCCCTTTTGTCCCATTCAAAATAAAACAATAATAATAAAAAATAAACATATTTCATATACAGTAGCTGAGCTCAGAAATGTCAGATCTATCAAAATATAAAGTAAATTAATCTGATCGGTAAAAGGCGAACTGAGAAAAAAAAAACAAACATCAGAATTAAGTTTTTTTGTTTGCCACAACATTGCAATAAAATTAAATAACAGGAGATCAAAACATTGTATGCACAACAAAATGTGTCAATAAAAAACGCCAGCTTGGCGTGGAAACAATAATCCTTCACCCACCCCCAGATGACGAAAAAAGCGAGCCACTACAAGTCTCGGAAAATGGCGACTTATATGAACTTATACATGTTTGGTATCTGCGTGCATGTAATGACCTGGTGAATCATAATGCCAGGTCAATTTTATCACTTAGTGAACATGGTAGATAAAAACCCCAAAAACTAATTGTGGAATTGCACTTTTTTGCAATTTCACCACGCTTGGAATTTTTTCCCCATTTTCCAATACACTACCGTATTTTTCAGACCATAAGACGCACTTTTTTCCCCAAAAATTTTTGGGGAAAATGCGGGTGCGTCTTATGGTCGCAATATACTTACAAAGCCTGCAGCTGTGATGGTGCGGCAGGGATCTGTGGTGTGGTAGTGGCGGGTGTTATGACCCCAATGGCGAGGGTCTCAGAGGAACAAGTAAGTCTGCGAAGTACAAAAATCCAGCTCATAGGGCAGTGGTAACTGGGTTGACCATATATCTACTCCTAACGCCAACACTAGAAGTAGCCGGGGAACATGCCTACGTTGGTCGCTAGATGTCTCGCGCCAGCCGGAGGACTAACTACCCCTAGAAGAGGAAAACAAAGACCTCTCTTGCCTCCAGATAATAGACCCCAAAAGTTGGATACAAGCCCCCCACAAATAATAACGGTGAGGTAAGAGGAAATGACAAACACAGAGATGAACTAGGTTTAGCAAAGAGAGGCCCACTTACTAATAGCAGAATGTAGTAAGATAACTTATATGGTCAACAAAAACCCTATCAAAATTCCACACTGGAAATTCAAGAACCCCCGAACCGTCTAACGGCCCGGGGGGAGAACTCCAGCCTCCCTAGAGCTTCCAGCAAGGTTAGGATACAGATTATGTACAAGCTGGACAAAAATGCAAACAAAAACAAATAGCAAAAAGCAAGAAAGCAGACTTAGCTTAATCTAGCAGGAACCAGGATCAGTAGACAAGAGCACAACAGATTAGCTCTGATTACAACGTTGCCAGGCATTGAACTGAAGGTCCAGGGAGCTTATATAGCAACACCCCTGAACTAACGGCCCAGGTGAGCATACAAGGGATGACTGACATACCCAGAGTCAAATCACTAGTAACCACTAGAGGGAGCCAAAAAGCAAATTCACAACAGTACCCCCCCCTTGGTGAGGGGTCACCGAACCCTCACCAAGACCACCAGGGCGATCAGGATGAGCGGCGTGAAAGGCACGAACCAAATCGGCCGCATGCACATCAGAGGCGACCACCCAGGAATTATCCTCCTGACCATAGCCCTTCCACTTGACCAGGTACTGAAGCCTCCGCCTGGAGAGACGAGAATCTAAGATCTTCTCCACCACGTACTCCAACTCGCCCTCAACCAACACCGGAGCAGGAGGCTCCGCAGAAGGGACCACAGGCACAACGTACCGCCGCAACAAGGACCTATGAAATACGTTGTGAATGGCAAACGACACCGGAAGATCCAGGCGAAAGGATACAGGATTAAGGATTTCCAATATCTTGTAAGGACCAATGAAGCGAGGCTTAAATTTGGGAGAGGAAACCTTCATAGGAACAAATCGAGAAGACAGCCATACCAAATCCCCAACGCGAAGTCGGGGACCCACACCGCGGCGGCGGTTGGCAAAACGCTGAGCCTTCTCCTGTGACAACTTCAAGTTGTCCACCACATGACTCCAGATCCGCTGCAACCTATCCACCACAGAATCCACCCCAGGACAGTCAGAAGGCTCCACATGTCCCGAGGAAAAACGAGGATGGAAACCAGAGTTGCAGAAAAATGGCGAAACCAAGGTGGCGGAACTAGCCCGATTATTAAGGGCAAATTCAGCCAACGGCAAGAAGGTCACCCAATCATCCTGATCAGAAGAGACAAAACACCTCAAATAAGCCTCCAGAGTCTGATTAGTTCGCTCCGTTTGTCCGTTAGTCTGGGGATGAAAAGCGGACGAAAACGACAAATCAATGCCCATCCTACCACAAAAGGATCGCCAGAACCTGGAAACAAACTGGGATCCTCTGTCCGACACAATATTCTCAGGAATGCCGTGCAAACGAACCACGTTCTGGAAGAACACAGGAACCAGATCAGAAGAGGAGGGCAGCTTAGGTAAAGGAACCAAATGGACCATCTTGGAGAAACGATCACATATCACCCAGATGACAGACATGCCCTGAGACACCGGAAGATCAGAAATGAAATCTATAGAGATGTGTGTCCAAGGTCTCTTCGGGACAGGCAAGGGCAAGAGCAACCCGCTGGCACGAGAACAGCAAGGCTTAGCTCGAGCACAAGTTCCACAGGACTGCACAAATGACCGCACATCCCTTGACAAGGAAGGCCACCAAAAAGACCTGGCCACCAGATCTCTGGTGCCAAAAATTCCCGGGTGCCCTGCCAACACTGAGGAATGAACCTCGGAAATGACTCTGCTGGTCCATTTAGCAGGCACAAACAATCTGTCAGATGGACAAGAGTCAGGCCTACCAGCCTGAAATCTCTGCAACACACGCCGCAGATCAGGAGAAATAGCTGACAAGATAACTCCTTCCTTAAGAATACCCACAGGTTCAGCGACTCCAGGAGCATCAGGCACAAAGCTCCTAGACAGAGCATCGGCCTTCACATTCTTAGAACCTGGTAAATACGAGACCACAAAGTCAAAACGGGAGAAAAACAATGACCAGCGGGCCTGTCTAGGATTCAGGCGTTTAGCAGACTCGAGATACATCAGATTTTTGTGATCAGTCAAGACCACCACACGATGCTTAGCACCCTCGAGCCAATGACGCCACTCCTCAAATGCCCACTTCATGGCCAACAACTCCCGATTGCCCACATCATAATTTCGCTCTGCCGGCGAAAACTTCCTGGAGAAAAAGGCACAAGGTCTCATAGTAGAGCAACCAGGGCCTCTCTGCGACAAAACGGCCCC
This sequence comes from Ranitomeya variabilis, assembly GCF_051348905.1. Lineage (NCBI taxonomy): Eukaryota > Metazoa > Chordata > Amphibia > Anura > Dendrobatidae > Ranitomeya > Ranitomeya variabilis. Next base: position 334,485,607 of record NC_135236.1, read on the forward strand.
TGCCCCAATCTCCGAAGCATCCACCTCCACCTGAAAGGGAAGTGAGGTGTCAGGTTGGCACAAAACAGGCGCCGAAGTAAACCGGCGTTTCAACTCCTGGAAAGCCTCCACGGCAGCAGGAGCCCAGTTAGCTACATCAGAGCCTTTCTTGGTCATATCCGTCAATGGTTTAACAACGCTAGAAAAATTTGCGATAAAACGACGGTAGAAGTTAGCAAAACCCAAGAACTTCTGAAGACTCTTAACTGACGAGGGTTGAGTCCAATCATGAATAGCTCGGACCTTGACTGGGTCCATCTCCACAGCAGAAGGGGAAAAAATGAACCCCAAAAAGGGAACCCCCTGTACACCAAAGAGACACTTTGAGCCTTTAACAAACAAAGAATTTTCACGCAAAATCTTAAAAACCATCCTGACCTGCTCCACATGCGAGTCCCAATCAGAAAAAACCAGAATATCATCCAGATAAACAATCAAAAATTTATCCAGATACTTCCGGAAAATGTCATGCATGAAGGACTGAAAAACTGAAGGTGCATTAGAGAGCCCAAATGGCATCACCAAGTACTCAAAATGACCTTCGGGCGTATTGAATGCGGTTTTCCATTCATCGCCTTGCTTAATGCGCACAAGGTTGTACGCACCACGAAGGTCTATAGGCCCCGTCTCACATAGCGAGATCGCTAGCGAGATCGCTGCTGAGTCACTAGTTTTGTGACGCAACAGCGACCTCAGTAGCGATCTCGCTATGTGTGACACGTACCAGCGATCAGGCCCCTGCTGCGAGATCGCTGGTCGTGTCAGAATGGCCTGGACCTTTTTTTGGTCGTTGAGGTCCCGCTGACATCGCTGAATCGGTGTGTGTGACACCGATCCAGCGATGTCTTCACTGGTAACCAGGGTAAAGATCGGGTTACTAAGCGCAGGGCCGCGCTTAGTAACCTGATGTTTACCCTGGTTACCAGCGTAAATGTAAAAAAAACAAACAGTACATACTCACCATCTGTTGCCCGTCAGGTCCCTTGGCGTCTGCTTCCTGCTCTGACTGAGCGCCGCAAAGTGAGAGCACAGCAGTGACGTCACCGCTGCGCTCTGCTCTCAGTGTACGGCGGCTCAGTCAGAGCAGGAAGCAGACGGCAAGGGACCTGACGGGCAACAGATGGTGAGTATGTACTGTTTGTTTTTTTTTACATTTACGCTGGTAACCAGGGTAAACATCGGGTTACTAAGCGCGGCCCTGCGCTTAGTAACCCGATGTTTACCCTGGTTACCCGGGTGCTGCAGGGGGACTTCGGCATCGTTGAAGACAGTTTCAACGATGCCGAAGTCGTTCCCCTGATCGTTGGTCGCTGGAGAGAGCTGTCTGTGTGACAGCTCCCCAGCGACCACACAGCGACCACACAGCGACGCTGCAGCGATCAGCATCGTTGTCTGTATCGCTGCAGCGTCGCTGTGTGAGACGGGGCCTTATCTTGGTGAACCACTTGGCACCTTTAATCCGGGCAAACAAGTCTGACAACAGCGGCAAAGGATACTGAAATTTGACAGTGATCTTGTTTAAAAGCCGATAGTCAATACAAGGCCTCAAAGATCCGTCCTTTTTGGCCACAAAAAAGAATCCCGCACCAAGAGGGGAAGAAGAAGGACGGATATGCCCCTTCTCAAGAGACTCCTTGATATATGAACGCATCGCGGTATGTTCAGGTACCGACAAATTAAACAGTCTCCCCTTAGGAAACTTACTGCCAGGAATCAAATCTATTGCACAGTCACATTCCCTATGAGGAGGCAGTGCACTGGACTTAGACTCGCTGAAGACATCCTGATAATCAGACAAATACGCCGGAACTTCCGAAGGCGTAGAAGAAGCAATAGACAAGGGCAGGGAATCTCCATGAATTCCATGGCAGCCCCAACTTGACACCGACATTGCCTTCCAGTCCAAGACTGGATTATGGGTCTGTAACCATGGCAAACCCAAAACAACCAAATCATGCATCTTATGCAGAACAAGAAAACGTATCACCTCCCGATGTTCGGGAGTCATGCACATGGTAACCTGTGTCCAAAACTGCGGTTTATTTTTTGCCAAAGGCGTAGCATCAATACCCCTAAGAGGGATAGGATTTTCTAATGGCTCCAGAACAAAACCGCAGCGCTTGGCAAATGACAGATCCATCAGACTCAGGGCAGCACCTGAGTCTACAAACGCCATGACAGGATACGATGACAGTGAGCAAATCAAAGTTACAGATAGAATAAATTTAGGTTGCAAATTACCAATGGCGACAGGACTAACAACCCTAGTAAGACGTTTAGAGCATGCTGATATAACATGTGTAGAATCACCACAGTAGTAACACAAGCCATTCTGGCGTCTATGAATTTTCCGCTCATTTCTAGTCAGGATTCTATCACATTGCATTAAATCAGGTGCCTGTTCAGACAACACCATGAGGGAATTTGCGGTTTGGCGCTCCCGCAACCGCCGGTCGATTTGAATTGCCAGGGCCATGGAATCATTCAGACCTGTGGGAATGGGAAAACCCACCATCACATTCTTAATGGCTTCAGAAAGGCCATTTCTGAAATTTGCAGCCAATGCACACTCGTTCCACTGGGTCAGCACGGACCATTTCCGAAATGTTTGGCAATACACTTCAGCCTCGTCCTGGCCCTGAGACATAGCCAACAAGGCTTTTTCTGCCTGAATCTCAAGATTGAGTTCCTCATAAAGCAAACCGAGCGCCAGAAAACACGCATCAATATCAGCCAATGCCGGATCTCCTGGCGCCAGCGAGAAGGCCCAATCCTGAGGGTCGCCCCGTAAAAAAGAAATAACAATTTTCACTTGCTGAGCGGAGTCTCCAGATGAACAGGGTCTCAGGGACAAAAACAATTTACAATTATTCCTGAAATTTCTAAATTTAAATCGGTCTCCGGAAAACAGTTCAGGAATCGGTATCTTAGGTTCTGACATAGGATTTCTGATAACATAATCTTGTATGCCCTGCACACGAGCAGTAAGCTGGTCCACACCTGTAATCAAGGTCTGGACATTCATGTCTGCAGCAAACACAAGCCACTCAGAGGTAAAGGGGAAAAGAAAAAAAAAAATGAGAAAAAGAAAAAAAAACTCAGAATTTTCTTTCTTATAATCCCGCTTCTGCAATGCATTTAACATTTAATACTGGCCTGGCAAACTGTTATGACCCCAATGGCGAGGGTCTCAGAGGAACAAGTAAGTCTGCGAAGTACAAAAATCCAGCTCATAGGGCAGTGGTAACTGGGTTGACCATATATCTACTCCTAACGCCAACACTAGAAGTAGCCGGGGAACATGCCTACGTTGGTCGCTAGATGTCTCGCGCCAGCCGGAGGACTAACTACCCCTAGAAGAGGAAAACAAAGACCTCTCTTGCCTCCAGATAATAGACCCCAAAAGTTGGATACAAGCCCCCCACAAATAATAACGGTGAGGTAAGAGGAAATGACAAACACAGAGATGAACTAGGTTTAGCAAAGAGAGGCCCACTTACTAATAGCAGAATGTAGTAAGATAACTTATATGGTCAACAAAAACCCTATCAAAATTCCACACTGGAAATTCAAGAACCCCCGAACCGTCTAACGGCCCGGGGGGAGAACTCCAGCCTCCCTAGAGCTTCCAGCAAGGTTAGGATACAGATTATGTACAAGCTGGACAAAAATGCAAACAAAAACAAATAGCAAAAAGCAAGAAAGCAGACTTAGCTTAATCTAGCAGGAACCAGGATCAGTAGACAAGAGCACAACAGATTAGCTCTGATTACAACGTTGCCAGGCATTGAACTGAAGGTCCAGGGAGCTTATATAGCAACACCCCTGAACTAACGGCCCAGGTGAGCATACAAGGGATGACTGACATACCCAGAGTCAAATCACTAGTAACCACTAGAGGGAGCCAAAAAGCAAATTCACAACAGGCGGGCTGTGTGGCGGGCTGTGCTCTGGGGCAGTGGCTCTCTGTGCTCCGTGGGGGGCTCCGCCGGCATTACGTCAAAGCCCGAAGGCCCCTGCACATCTGCTGCTGCCATGTTGCGGTGGCCTCTGGAAACATGGCCTCTGGGAAGATGGCTGCCGAGCCAGGCGTGGCACATGCTCAGATTCAGATCTTGTCCCAAGACGAGATCTTGTTGCCGAGATTTGAATCTGAGCATGTGCCGCCCCCGACCCAGTGGCCATGTTCCCGGAGGCCACTGCCTCTGCACGCCCCAGCACAGCCCCCTCCACAGCACAGAGCCCCTGCCCCAGCACAGAGCCACTGCCCCAGCACAGAGTCCCTGACCCAGCACAAAGCCCCAGCACAGAGCCCCAGCACAGTGCCCCTGCCCCAGCACAGAGCCACCACCCCTGCCCCAGCACAGAGCTGCTGCCACTGCACCAACTTGGGATGGGATTTTTGAGGCCACCGCACCAGCCTGGACCACCAAACGACCCCTGTGAGCACTCCTCCACCTGTGCCGATCCCTTCTCTGGTAAGCTGAATTCGAACTGTAAACGGACCCCATTTGACACTTTTTTTTCCCCTATTTTCCTTTTGAAAATTTGGGGTGCGTCTTATGGTCCGGTGCATCTTAAAGTCTGAAAAATACGGTATATGGTAAATTCATTGGTGTCACTCAAAAGTACAACTCGTCACACAAAAAACAATCCCTCAAATGGCTATATTGACCAAAAAATAAAAAAGTTATGTTTCTAGGAAGAAGGGGAGGTAAAAATGAAAACGCAAAACTCGTAAAGTGGTTAATGGGTTGAATGTATGGCTCTTGCGCAGCATTCATAGATAAATCTGCTGGAGCAGCTCACCATCCACATTAAACAAATCACAACCAAAACTGGTAAAATGAGCCTCTAACTCAGTCTACAAATCCACAATTATAAGAAATATCCACAGTTCACAACGTGGGCTTTTGACAGTGAATTCAAACATGGGAGCATTGTGTTTCAAAAATTGCTGTTAAAAGCCCATGTTCTGATCTGTGATGAATACAAAAACATTAAAAAAGATACAGGACACTCCACAGTGCATGGGACAGAGAGAGAGAGTACAAGGGAGTGTGCTCATTCTACTCAGCTGCAGCTTACGCCCCATGGTCAACTGGACGGATCATCTTAATCTCAGTATGAAAATTTAGAAAAAAAAAAAACTTTAAAAAGTATACAGGTATTGCTGCCACCTAAAATCAGGAACAACTGAAATGTTAGAAACAATATTTGTTAGTATTATGTACCATATACCATTTATTCTTTAATACTAAGATATATTTCCGCCTGGTTCATACACTATTTGATTTTAAGTGGCATTGCTACCTCTACACCCCGTTTTGTTTCATTTTTATGGAACAAATAAAAAATAAAATTGCTCAACATACAACTTTGGGGAATTCTCAGGAGCAAGAGCCTTATTGTATAGAGGCTTTTCACTCCAATATAGAGGGTTCTGAGCAAAATCCCTCCCAAAATGACAATAGACACCTGTTTATATATATGAAAAAGAGCCTTTCAATGAGGTTAAATCCACACAACGAAATTATTGTGAATTTTTAAACTTTGGTTCACAATTACAACTTCACATTAAATGCATATTGCATAGTTAAAGTAATTTGTGCTTTCCATTACTGTCCTTTTAAATATTTCTAGGGCAGTTCCTTTAATTTTCAGTCCCTTCTTCACTTCTGTAAATTGGGTGCCAGCTTCTAAGACTAGTCTTTGAATTTGTCTGCTTTTCTCTGTGCTGCTCCGAGCTGGTACATTCAAGAGCATGGAAAGTGTCATACTGGACTCACCAAATCCAAATGCCTTGGCTCCACCGATACTTTGAGATGCTTGAATGCTTGTAGATGTATATAATCCAGTCACTAAAAGGCCATCGAAGTAGGTACTCGTTGATATAGTCACTGCAAATAAAAAATACAAACTTATTTTGCAACAAAATGATAAACATTCAAATATTTTATTTCAACATAAAGAGATCTTTTTAATAATTCTTCAATACCCCTGGTTATGCTATAATAAATATCAAGGGGCTTCCACTAAATCTAGTGAAAATAAAATGTTTGACCATCAGAAGAAAACATTTTCTATATATAATGTTTCCACTGTAATAGCGAGACTGTTGAACTCTGTGCACCATCACATTGTGATGGTTCATTACATTCCATGCACATTATTGCAGTTCATGATATTTTTCTGGAAAAATACATTAGGTACTTCTGTGTTTAAGATGGGTAACTTATACAGAATTATCAAAAATACCATAATCAGCACTGAAAACCACAATATAAAGTGCCAGTACCTAAAAAAAGGAAACTTAAAGAACCATGTGATAAACAGATGTGCTGTTAATAGATCCAGGCTTCCATGCTTGTTTCCTCTGGTTTAACACTTCTTAACCCCTTAGTGACAGAGCCAATTTGCAGCTTAATGACCAGGCCAATTTTTACAATTCTGACCACTGTCACTTTATGAGGTTATAACTCTGGAACGCTTTAACGAATCCCGCTGATTCTGAGAAGGTTTTTTCGTAACATATTGTACTTCATGTTAGTGGTAAAATTAATTCGATATTACCTGCGTTTATTTATGAAAAAAATGGAAATATGGCGACAATTTTTAAAATTTAGCAATTTTCAAACTTTGAATTTTTATGCCCTTAAATCAGAGAGATATGTATCAAAAAAATAGTTAATAAATAATATTTCCCACATGTCTAATTTACATCAGCACAATTTTGGAAACAATTTTTTTTGTTTTGTTAGGAAGTTATAAGGGGTAAAAGTTGACCAGCGATTTCTCATTTTACAACAACATTTACAAAACCATTTTTTAGGAACCATCTCACATTTAAAATCACTTTGAGGGGTGTACATGACAGAAAATACCCCAAAGTGACACCATTCTAAAAACTGCACCCCTGAAGGTGCTCAAAACCACATTCAAGAAGTTTATTAACCCTTTACATGCTTCACAGGAGCTGAAGCAAAGTGGAAGGAAAAAATTAACATTTAACTTTTTTTTTTTTTTTGCAAACATTTTAAATCAGAACCATTTTTTTTATTTTCACAAGTGTAAAAAGAGAAAACTAACCACAAAATTTGTTATGCAGTTTCTCTTGAATACACCAATACCCCATATGTGGGGGTAAACCACTGTTTGGGTGCACAGCAGAGCTTGGAAGAGAAGGAGCGCCATTTGACTTCTTCAATGTAGAATTGGCTGGAATTGAGATCAGATGCCATGTCACATTTGGAGAGTCTCTGATGTGACTAAACAGAGGAAACCCCTCTATAACCTTATAATCTCACAGATATAAGTTCCTTACACAATGTGGATGATGCTGCCGCTCTATATAACACCACAATAGCTGTAGCTTTGGAATCTGCTGCCCAACTTACACATACCAAAGCTCGCAAAATCAACAGACAGCCCTGGCACACCAGCCTGACCAAAGAACCGAGGCGAGCTTCCAGGGCTGCTGAGCGCAGATGGAAAAGATCCCACTCCAAGGAACACTTCATTGCATTCAAACAGTCCCTCACTACCTTCAAGACCACACTGGCCACAGCTAAATAAACCTACTTCTCATCTCTCATATCCTCCCTGTCTCACAACCCTAAACAGTTATTCAACACCTTCAATTCTCTCCTCCGTCCCCCAGCACCTCCTCCCTCCCCACTTATCTCAGCTGAAGACTTTGCCTCATTTTCAAGCAGAAGATTGATAACATCAGAGACAGTTTTGGTCAACAACCCCCAGAGCCCTTCCTCCAGACTTCCCAGCCCTCCACCTCCAAAACTAATTTTTCCACCATTACAGAAGATCAACTCTCCAATCTACTCTCAAGATCGCATCTCACCACCTGTGCACTTGACCTGCTCCCATCCCACTTCATCCCAAACCTCACCACAGTCTTCATCCCAACCCTAACCCATCTCTTTAACCTATCACTAACAACTGGTGTTTTCCCCTCAAGCTTTAAACATGCCTCCATCACACCTATCCTCAAAAAGCCTTCTCTTGACTTATCCTCTGTATCTAGCTATCGCCCTATATCACTTCTCCCCTATGCCTCCAAACTACTGGAACAACACGTCTACCTTGAACTGTCCTCCCATCTCTCTTCTTGCTGCCTCTTTGACCGCTTACAATCTGGCTTCCGGTCACGCCATTCCACTGAAACTGCCCTAACTAAAGTCACCAATGACCTCTTAACCGCCAAGAGCAAGCAACACTACTCTGTCCTCCTCCTCCTCGACCTGTCGGCTGCCTTTGACACAGTGGACCATTCCCTATTATTACAGACCCTCTCATCCCTTGGCATCACAGACTTGGCCCTATCCTGGATCTCATCATACCTAACAGACCGGACATTCAGCATCTCCCACTCACACACCACCTCCTCACCTCACCCCCTAGCTGTCGGAGTCCCGCAAGGTTCAGTTCTAGGGCCCCTACTCTTCTCCATTTACACTTTTGGCCTGGGACAGCTCATATAATCTCATGGCTTTCAGTATCACCTCTATGCTGATGACTCACAGATCTACATCTCTGGACCAGATATCACCTCCCTACTAACCAGTATCCCTCAATGTCTATCCGCTATTTCATCCTTCTTCTCTGCTAGATTTCTGAAACTTAACATGGACAAAACAGAATTCATCATCTTTCCCCCATCTCACGTGACCCCCCCAACGAACCTATCCATTACAGTAAATGGCTGCCCACTCTCCCCATCCCTCAAGCTCGCTGCCTCGGGGTAATCCTTGACGCTGATCTCTCCTTCAAACCACATATCCAAGCCCTTTCCACTTTCTGCCGACTTCAACTCAAAAATATTTCACGAATCCGTACATTCCTCAACCAAAAATCTGCAAAAACCCTAGTCCATGCCCTCATCATCTCTCGCCTTGACTACTGCAACCTCCTGCTCTGTGGCCTCCCCTCTAACACTCTTGCACCCCTCCAATCTATTCTAAACTCTGCTGCCCAACTAATCCACCTTCCCCCCCTAATCCCCAGCCTCTCCCCTCTGTCAATCCCTTCACTGGCTCCCCATTGCCCAGAGACTCCAGTACAAAACCCTAACCATGACGTACAAAGCCATCCACAACCTGTCTCCTCCATACATCTGTGACCTTGTCTCCCGGTACTTACCTACACGCAACCTCCGATCCTCACAAGATCTCCTTCTCTACTCCCCTCTTATCTCCTCTTCCCACAATCGCACACAAGATTTCTCTCGCGTATCACCCCTACTCTGGAACCCTCTACCACAACACATCAGACTCTCACCTACCATCGAAACCTTTTAAAAAGAGCCTGAAGACCCACCTCTTCCGACAAGCCTACAACCTGCAGTAACCACCGATCGACCAAACCGCTGCATGACCAGCTCTATCCTCGCCTACTGTATTCTCACCCATCCCTTGTAGATTGTGAGCCTTCACGGGCAGGGTCCTCTCTCCTGTACCAGTTATGACTTGTATTGTTTAAGATTATTGTACTTGTTTTTATTATGTATACCCCTCCTTACATGTAAAGCGCCATGGAATTAATGGCGCTATAACAATAAATAATAATAATAATAACCCCTCCAAGTGACACCATTTTGGATACTAGACCCCTTAAGGTACTTATCTAGATGTGTGGTTAGCACTTTGAACCCCCGAGTGCTTTACAGAAGTTTATAACGTAAAGCCATAAAAATATAAAATTGTATTTTATTCACAAAAATGATCTTTTCTCCTCAATTTTTATTTTCACAATGGTAAAATGAGAAATTAGACCCCCAAAGATGTTGTGCAATTTGTCTTGATTACGCCGATACCCCATATGTGGGGGTAAACCACTATTTGGGTGCACGACAGAGCTCGGAAGGGAAGGAGCGCCATTTGACTATTTCAATGCAGAAATGGCTGGAATTGAGATCAGACGCCATGTCACGTTTGGAGAGCCCCTGATGTGCCTAAACAGTGGAAACCCCCCACAAGTGACACAATTTTGGAAACTAGACCCCTTTAGGAACTTCTCTAGATGTGTGGTGAGCATTTTAAACCCCAAAGTGCTTCACAAAAGTTTATAACGCAGAGCTGCAAAAATAAAAAATCTTTTTTTTCCTCATAAATTATTTTTTAGCCCGCAATTTTTTATTTTCACAAGGGTAACAGGAGAAATTGGACCCCCAAAGTTGTTGTCCAGTTTGTTTTGAGTACGCCAACACCCCATATGTGGGGGGGACCACATCAGGGCTCAGAAGGGAAGTAATGATGTTTTAAAATGCAGACTTTGATGGAATGGTCTGCGGGCATCATGTTGCGTTTGCAGAGCCCCTGATGTACCTAAACAGTAAAAAAAACCCACAAATGACCCCATTTTGGAAACTAGACCCCCCAAGGAGCTTATCTAGATGTGTGGTGAGCACTTTGAATGCCCAAGTGCTTCACAGAAGTTTATAACGCAGATCAGTGAAAATAAAAAATCATTTTTTTTCCACAAAAAAGATTTTTTAGCCCTCAATGTTTTTTTCCCAAGGGTAACAGGAGAAATTAGACCCAAAAAGCTGTTTTCCAATTTGTCCTGAGTACGCTGATGCCCCATATGTGGGAGTAAACCACTAATTGTGCGCACGGCAGAGCTCAGAAGGGAGGGAGCACCATTTGACTTTTTGAATGCAAAATTGTCTGGAATCAATGGTGGCGCCATGTCGTGTTTGGAGACCCCCCCTATTCTAACTCCAAACCTAACCCCAACACACCCCTAACCCTAATCCCAACCCTAACCCCAACACACCCTTAACCCTAATCACAACCCTAACCCCAACACACCCCTAACCCTAACCCCAACCCCAACTCTAACCCTAACTTTAGCCCAAACTTTAACTCTAATTTTAGCCCCAATCCTTATCCTAATTTTAGCCCAACTCACTTTAGCCCAACTGTAACCCTAATGGGAAAATGGAAATAAATACATTTTCTTTATTTTATTATTTTTCCCTAACTAGGGGGGTGATAAAAGAGGGATTTATTTATGTTTTTTATTTAGATCATTGTGATAGGGTCATAGTGACCAAAATGAACCAATAGGAAAAATCTTCCTATTGTTGCCGGGTGCTGGCCAGCAGATCTCGGCAGGCGCACTGTGCATGTGCCCGCCATTTTTTTACCGGAAGACGCCAGGGGCCGTGGGGGAAAGCAGGAGGACCCAGGGACACCGGAAGACACTGGTAAGTATCCGGGGGGATTGGGGACCCTATTTCTCTGTCTTCTGATGTGCGATCACATCAGAGGACAGAGAAATTAAATGGCAAATCACACATTTTTTTGGTGGTCGACATTATACGGTTAATAACAACGATCGCAACACGGGGGGGCGGTAAAAACCGGCCAGAATCGTGTTCTCTGGGGTCTCGGCTACCCCCGGCAGCCGAGACCCCAGAGAAAATCTGACTCCGGGGAGCACTACAGACTTTTTCCCACAACGCCGTTAATTAAAGGCTCTGTGGTTTAAGTACCCTTAACTACCACCATTAAAAGGCGTATCGGCTGTCGTTAAAAGGTTAAAGAAGCACTCTCATTAAAATTTTTATCCTCTTAATATATTGCAGTCATCATATTATGTAACTATGCACTTACAAGTTAACCCCTTAACGACCAGGGGTATTTCCACTTTTGCGTTTCTATTTTTTGCTACCCTTCTTCCCACAACAATAACTTTTTTATTTTTCTGTCAATATGGCCATGTGAGGACTTGTTTTTTGAGGGACGAGTTGTACTTTTGAATGGCTCCATTGATTTTACCATATCATGTACTGGAAAATGGCAAAAAAAATTCCAAGTGCGGTGAAATTGCAAAAAAAAGTACAATTACACAATTGCTTTTTGTATTTTTTTTACCATGTTCACTAAATGCTAAAACTAACCTGCAATTATGATTCTCCAGGTTATTATGAGTTCACAGACACCAAACATGTCTAGGTTAGTTTTTATTTAAGTGGTAAAAAAAAATCCAAAGTTTGTAAAAAAAAATGTACAAATTTTGCCATTTTCCAAGACCCGTAGGTCTCCATTTTCCGTGATCTGGGGCTGGGTGAGGGCTTATTTTTTGCATGACGAGCTGACATTTTTAGTTATACCATTTGTGGTGCATATATGATCTTTTGATCGCCTGTTATTGCATTTTAATGCAGTGTTGCAGAGACCAAAAAAACGTAATTCTGACGCTTTGATTTTTTTTTTGCTACACCATTTACTGATTGGATTAATTATTTTTACATATTGATAGATAGGGCGATTCTGAATGCGGCTATACCAAATATGTGTATATTTGATTTTTTTTTATTGTTTTAATTTGAATGTGGTGAAAGGGGGTGATTTGTAATTTTATATTTATTTTTGTAATAGTTTTAAAAACTTTTTTTTTACTTCTTACTTGCTTCAATTGTCCCCATGGGAGACTAGAAGCTGAGATCATCCAATTGCTTGTGCTACATAGAGCAGGGCTGCAGCCCTGCTCTAAGTATCAGAAATGCTCACTTGCTATGAGCGCCGACCACTGTCTGCTACCTGTCTGCAGTCTGTAGGACATCTCCTATCTGATTGCAGCTTCCAGGACGTCTCCTGTCCACTTGCGGCTTCCAAGACCTCATTAAGACTTTAACTTTGCTGCTACTATGTGTTCGACTGGGTCTTCCAGGACATCTACTGTCCACTTTTTGCTGTCAGGACCTCATTAATACTCTTAGTTTGCCACTGCTACTTGTCCAGCTGCAGCTTCCAGGACATCTCCTGTCTGCAGCTTTCAATACTTCATTAAAATATTTAGTTTGCCTATGCAAAGTGTGCGCCTGTGGCTTACAGGATGTCTCCTGTCCACTTGTGGTTTTTAGGACCTGATTAAGACTTTGCCTCTGCTACATTTCTGCCTGCAGCTTCCAGCACTTGTGCTATGTGTCCACCTGTGCCTTCCAGGATGTCTCCTGTCTACTTACAGCTTCCATGAACTCTGCTACATGTCCACCTGCATCTTCCAGGAAGTCTCCTGTCCACTTGATGCATCCAGGACCTCATTAAGACTTTTAATCTCCGATACTTGTTTGCGGTGTGCAGGGAGTCTCCTGTCTGCCTGCAGCTTCCAGTAACCCTGCTACCTGTCTGCAGTCTCCAAGATGTCTCCTGTCTGTCTTGCAACTTCCACTAACTCCGCTACTGGTCTGTGGTCTCCCAGATTTATCCGGTCCTCCTGGAGCTTGTAGTAACTTCTGTATACACCTGTCTGCTGTGTGGTTGCCCATGGCCCGTGTGCCCACTCAGACCTTGGGCTTTGAGGATCCACCTTACCTAGTGAGCCCTTGACAATTTTATTTTTTCAATGCGGGAGCTAAGGGAAATTTATGTGGGCCAAGCTGTAGGGTTTTTTAAATTTTTTTTTTGCAAGGAACATTAAGCATTACATAGCAATTCTGGCACTTTTCAAGGTTTATTTTTACACTCACTGTATTGTATAAATAAATAATTTTATAATTTCATGGTTCAGTTATGGACGTGACACTACCAAATACACGTATTTATTAATTTTTTTAAACAGATACAATTTATTAAGAAATTACAGAATGATGTACATACTACAGTACATCAATTGAATGAGTCAAAAAGACAGCTATCCAAAGAAGAAAATAATGAAAATATTTAAAATCAAGGAAAATGCATCTGGTTTTAAACCCTTGATCCTGTGTTCTGTGGCTATCGTCTCTTTCTGCTGGACCACAGCAGATACACCTTTTCTTTTGATGTTTTATTTCTGTTATCTTTGTTTCGGCCAGTTTTGGGCAACTGGTGTTTTTAATTTACTCTATTTGTCTGCCCTACCACTTTTGCAGCTTTATATTCCTTCCTCTGCTGGTTTATTCTGCTGGTGATAGTCTTTGTTGGATTAATTCACTTGGCTGTAGTTTATGTTGGTTGCAGTTGTTTCATGTTTGATTCTTTTATTCATTAGGGAATTGCTACTTTAGCGATTGTAGGAGCTGCTAAGTATATTAAGGGTAAGCCACCATTGAGCAGAGGTGTCATTACGTTATTTTAGGATGCCAACCTCTGCAGTCAGGCAGGGACAAACTAGGGTAAATGGAGGGTTTTTTCCTAGTATGAACAGGGAACTGTCTAGTTTGGGTATTTGTTCCCCTGGTTTGTACGCTAAACGTGTGAATGTGCTTTAGGAGTCATAACATACAATAGTCTTATTTTGTGAACATGTATACTAATACCGTCCCAAGATTGGAGGCATGGCACGTTCTATTTTGCAAAGAATTCCAGCAAACTGATGTACCAGTACGTCCTAATGATCATGTGGCCAAAATATCTGTGTCGGCACAATCACCACATGCTTGACGAGCTCCCGCTATAACAGTTAGGATTGATGCCCACACATAAACTGTCTATTTAATCCTCTAGTTGCAGCAACCAATAGCAATCATGGTGTTTAGAACGTTTTGAGATGGGGCGTGCTCCATCTCTCACCCCATCTGCTCCCCTATGACACGATCGCTAGGGCAACAATGAACTCTAGGTCTGCCAAGTTCTATTGCTTATTATGCCTTGCCAAAAGCAGAGCAAACAAGCCTATTTTCCGTGTCCAGCTAACAGTTCTAATTTCCTTTAATACATGAGTACTGCACGATATAAGACCAGTAATCAGAACAATTAAAATTTAAAGTGAACCTGTCAGCAGGATTGTGCTAAGTAACCTACAGACAGTGTCAGGTTGGCACCATTATACTGATGAAAATGATACCTGGGTTGATGATGAAATCCATCTTGTGGTTGTTGTTTAACCCCTTTCTGTCATTGGATGTACTATTCCGTCCATGTGGGGTGGGCCCTACTTCCCAAGGACAGAATAGTACGTCCAGCGCGATCAGCCACGCTCACGGGGGGAGCGCGGCCGATCGCGGCCGGGTGTCAGCTATCGCAGCTGACATCTAGCACTATGTGCCAGGAGCGGTCACGGACCGCCCCCGGCACATTAACCCCCGGCACACTGCGATCAAACATGATCGCAGTGTCCCGGCGGTACAGGGAAGCATCGCGCAGGGAGGGGGCTCCCTGCGTGCTTCCCTGAGACCCTCGGAGCAATGATCACGTTGCTCCGGGGGTCTCTTACCTCCTATCCCTGCAGGCCCCGGATCCAAAATGGCCACGGGGCTGCATCCGGGTCCTGCAGGGACTACTTCCGGGTCCAGAGCAGGCGCTGGTAAGCCTGCAGCGCTGTCAGTCAGATCGCTGATCTGACAGAGTGCTGTGTAAACTGTCAGATCAGCGATCTGTGATGTCCCCCCTGGGACAAAGTAAAAAAAAAAATTCCACATGTGTAAAAAAAAAAAAAAAAAATCCTAAATAAAGAAAAAAATATATATTATTCCCATAAATACATTTCTTTATCTAAATAAAAAAAACAATAAAAGTGCACAAATGTAGTATCACCACGTCCGTAACGACCCAACCTATAAAACTGTCCCACTAGTTAACCCCTTAAAGCATTGTTTATTATCATACAACAAAACAAAACAAAAAGTGGAATAACACGCGATCAAAAAGACGGATATAAATAACCATGGTACCGCTGAAAATGTCATCTTGTCCCGCAAAAAACGAGCTGCCATACAGCATCATAAGCAAAAAAATAAAAAAGTTATAGTCCTCAGAATAAAGCGATGCCAAAATAATTATTTTTTCTATAAAATAGCTTTTATCGTATAAAAGCGCCAAAACATAAAAAAAATGATATAAATGAGATATCGCTGTAATCGTACTGACCCGAAGAATAAAATTGCTTTATCAATTTTACCAAACGTGGAACGGTATAAACGCCTCCCCCAAAAGAAATTCATGAATAGCTGGTTTTTGGTCATTCTGCCTCACAAAAATCGGAATAAAAAGCGATCAAAAACTGTCACGTGTCCGAAAACATTACCAATAAAAACGTCAACTCGTCCCGCAAAAAACAAGACCTCACATGACTCTGTGGACCAGAATATGGAAAAATTATAGGTCTCAAAATGTGGAGACGCAAAAACTTTTTTGCTATAAAAAGCGTCTTTTAGTGTGTGACGGCTGCCAATCATAAAAATCCGCTATAAAAAACACTATAAAAGTAAATCAAACCCCCCTTCATCACCTCCTTAGTTAGGGAAAAATAATAAAATTAAAAAAATGTATTTATTTCCATTTTCCCATTAGGGTTAGGGCTAGGGTTAGGGCTAGGGTTAGGGTTAGGGCTAGGCTTAGGGCTAGGGTTAGGGCTAGGGTTAGGGCTAGGGTTAGGGTTGGAGCTAAAGTTAGGGTTAGGGTTGGGGCTAAAGTTAGGGTTAGAGTTGGGGCTAAAGTTAGGGTTAGGGTTGGGGCTAAAGTTAGGGTTTGGATTACATTTATGGTTGGGATTAGGGTTGGGATTAGAGTTAGGGGTGTGTCAGGGTTAGGGGTGTGGTTAGGGTTACCGTTGGGATTAGGATTAGGGGTGTGTTTGGATTAGGGTTTCAGGTAGAATTGGGGAGTTTCCACTGTTCAGGCACATCAGGGGCTCTCCAAACGCGACATGGCGTCCGATCTCAATTCCACCCAATTCTGCGTTGAAAAAGTAAAACAGTGCTCCTTCCCTTCCGAGCTCTCCTGTGCGCCAAACAGGGGTTTACCCCAACATATGGGGTATCAGCGTACTAAGGAGAAATTGGACAACAACTTTAGTGGTCCAATTTCTCCTGTTACCCTTGGGCAAAAAAAAATTGCGGGCTAAAAGATCATTTTGTGGAAAGAAAAAATATTTTTTGGGTCACAACAACAACTTTTTGGGTCCAAGTTCTCTTGTTATCCTTGGGAAAATAAAAATTTGGGGGGCTAAAAATCATTTTTGTGGGAAAAAAAGATTTTTTATTTTCATGGCTCTGTGTTGTAAACTGTAGTGAAACACTTGGGGGTTCAAAGTTCTCACAACACATCTAGATAAGTTCCTTGGGAGGTCTAGTTTCCAATATGGGGTCACTTGTGAGGGGGTTTGTACTCTTTGGGTACATCAGGGGCTCTGCAAATGCAACCTGACGCCTGCAGACCAATCCATCTAAGTCTGCATTCCAAATGGCGCTCCTTCCCTTCCGAGCTCTGCCATGCGCCCAAACAGTGGTTCCCCCCACATATGGGGTATCAGCGTACTCAGGACAAATTGGACAACAACTTTTGGGGTCCAATTTCTCCTGTTACCCTTGGGAAAATACAAAACTGGTGGCTAAAAAATCATTTTTGTGAAAAAAAATTTTTTTTGTTTTCACGGCTCTGCGTTATAAACTGTAGTGAAACACTTGGGGGTTCAAAGCTCTCAAAACACATCTAGATAAGTTCCTTAGGGGGTCTACTTTCCAAAATGGTGTCACTTGTGGGGGGTTTTAATGTTTAGGCACATCAGGGGCTCTCCAAACGCGACATGGTGTCCCATCTCAATTCCAGTCAATTTTGCATTGAAAAGTCAAACGGCGCTCCTTCCCTTCCGAGCTCTGCCATGCGCCCAAACAGTCATTTACCCCCACATATGGGGTATCAGCGTACTCAGGACAAATTGCACAACAACTTTTGGGGTCCAATTTCTTCTCTTACCCTTGGGAAAATAAAAAATTGTGGGCGAAAAGATCATTTTTGTGAAAAAATATGATTTTTTATTTTTACGGCTCAGCATTATAAACTTCTGTGAAGCACTTGTTGGGTCAAAGTGCTCACCACACATCTAGATAAGTTCATTAAGGGGTCTACTTTCCAAAATGGTGTCACTTGTGGGGGTTTTCAATGTTTAGGCACATCAGGGGCTCTCCAAACGCAACATGGCGTCCCATCTCAATTTCAGTCAATTTTGCATTGAAAAGTAAAATGGAGCTCCTTTCCTTCCGAGCTCTGCCATGCGCCCAAACAGTGGTTTACCCCCACATATGGGGTATCCGCGTGCTCAGGACAAATTGTACAACAACTTTTGGGGTCCATTTTCTCCTGTTACCCTTGGTAAAATAAAACAAATTGGAGCTGAAATAAATTTTGTGTGAAAAAAAGTTAAATGTCCATTTTTATTTAAACATTCCAAAAATTCCTGTGAAACACCTGAAGGGTTAATAAACTTCTTGAATGTGGTTTTGAGCACCTTGAGGGGTGCAGTTTTTAGAATGGTGTCACACTTGGGTATTTTCTATCATATATACCCCTCAAAATGACTTCAAATGAGATATGGTCCCTAAAAAAAATGGTGTTGTAAAAATGAGAAATTTCTGATCGACTTTTAACCCTTATAACTCCCTAACAAAAAAAAATGTTGGTTCCAAAATTGTGCTGATGTAATGTAGACATGTGCGAAATGTTACTTATTAAGTATTTTGCGTGATATATCTCTGTGATTTAAGGGCATAAAAATTCAAAGTTGGAAAATTGCAAACTTTTCAAAATGTTAGCCAAATTTCCATTTTTTTCACAAATAAAACGCAAGTTATATCGAAGAAATTTTACCACTATCATGAAGTACAATATGTCACGAGAAAACAATGTCAGAATCGCTAAGATCTGTTGAAGCGTTCCAGAGTTATAACCTCATAAAGGGACAGTGGTCAGAATTGTAAAAATTGTCCCAGTCATTAACGTGCAAACCACCCTTCAGGGTAAAGGGGTTAATCTTTATTTGCATTTTTTAGTTTATGAGATTATCATGCTCCAGGGCGGCCTGTGGGAGGGGCTTTATGTGGTGCTCTGCTTAGACATTCATCCTTATGGCTTATGACAGGTCACTGATCCCTCAGTGACCTGCCCCCTATTTTACATACTGCACTGTAGCATGATATAGTGGATGTACAAAAAACACCGCAAAAAAACACAATAAAAACTAAGGAAAACATGTTTTATTTCTGCAGCATCTTTCCTGCCAAGAGATCAGCTTTTGCTGCAGAAAACATCACTGAAAAAACATCTAGTAATAACATACCCTAAAAGTTTGGTGTTATGATGAACCAATCTATAAAACAGTCACTCTGTTTAATCCCAGTAAACAACAAAATGGTTTAATCCCTACAGTGAAAAAAAACAGTGCAAAAACTACATTTGTCAAACTTCTTGTTTTGCATTATTATGAAAAAGTGTGATCAAAAAGTCATATGTAAATAAATATAGTATCACTGAAAATGTTCTCTTCCCACAAAAAAATAAGCGCCCACACAGCTTTGTCAGCAGGAAAATAAAAAGGTCATAGCTCTCAGAATATGGCGATGTATATACAAGTTTTTTCTAAAATTATTTTTATTGTGCAAAAGTAGAAAAATATAAAAAAAACCTGTACAAATGAGGTATCATAGTAATCATACTGACCCAAAGAACAAAGCTATCTAAATTAATCACTTTTACCACAGGGTAAACATTGCAAAAATTAAAAAATAAAATCAATTTTTGAATTGCTGTTTTTGTTAATTCTGCCTCTCAAAATCATAATAAAAAAGGGATAAAAAAATTATTATTGAATAAAAATTATTTAATTAATTTAATTATTGAACTGGTGTTGATTTCTTCATCCTGCTTCCCAAAGATCTCAATAAGGCTCGGTTTGCATTTATATCTAAATCTAAGAAAAATGTCATTCAAACAAAACCCCCCAATGGAACATTCAATGTAGTGAGACAAATGGAGACACTGTGGACTCCATATGGCCTATAATCTGATAATAAAAATAAAGATTATATATATTATATAAAATCTGGCAGTGTCCATCTTTTTAGGCATGCACAAAAAAGGATGGACACTACTGGAATAGAGGACAAATAGGGTCCAGACTAACTGTCTGCTTCATTATACTGAATGGTTCAGTCAGGAGTTCCATTTCAATCACGTCTTTCAGAGATTTAGACAGAAACACTGATGGAAGTGCTCAAAGTAGATCATAGGATAAGTGTGAACCGAGCCCCGAAGGGAACCTGTCAGCAGGATTGTGCATAGAAACCTACACACAGTGTCAGGTCAGCGCCGTTATACTGATTAAAATGATACCTTGGTTGATGAAATCCGTCTTGTGGTTGTTGTTTAATCTCTAGTTTCAGTTTTGTCCTAATGATATGTTCGTGCCCCAGGATGGGCCTGTGGAGGGTCTTCATGTGGTGCTCTGATTAGGTATTCATAATGCAGACTGATGAAAAGTCGCTGATCCTTCAGTGACCTGCCTCCTAGTTTGCATAATGAATACCTGTACATACTGAAGAAAAAAACGCTTCTGCAGGCAGGTGCCAGCCGTGGCCCCTGCTCTGCAGCATAATCGCATCTTTAGTGTCCAGTTAATAATTATTCTTGATGTTATTGAGCAAGTGTAAAAAAAATAAAAATAAATCAATTTGAAAATGGCGCATGCTGTGCCTACTCAGTAGCAGGCATCGGTGTGTATAGAGATCTGATAGCTACTATTGCGCTGGCGCCATCTTGCTGAAGAAAAAAAAAATTCTCCTCCAAGATGGTGCCACCTGCTCCGGCACAGTAGCAGCTCTCAGAGCTTGCCACAACCCAATATTAAGGAATTCTGTGAAGCACCTGTTGATGCAAGATGCTCATTACATTTTCCTTGACATAGTGTAGTTTTGAAAATGGGTCACATTCTGTTATTTTGGGATCTCTGAGGCTCTCCAAATGTAAAATAGCATCCACAACCATTTCCAGCAAAGATTATCATTATGGCCCAGTATTGTCAAATTCTGTGAAGTACATGTAAGTTGAGGATGCTCATCTCACCCATACATGAGTTCCTTGAGGGTTATAGTTTCCGAAATGGGATTTCTTGTGGGATGTTACAGCCAAATTTGAGCTGCAACAATCAAATAGTGCTCTTTCCCATCCAAGCCCATTTGGAGCACCTGAAAAGTTAACAAACTTTCTGAATGCGGTTTTGAATACTTTGAGAGATGCAGATTTTAAAAGGGAGTCTTGTTTGCATGTTTTATTACAGGCTCCTCGAAAACATTTATACATTTAAAAAGTAAAGTGGTCTCTAAAATATAGGTTTTGTAACTTTAATTTAAAAAAATGAAAAATTGTTGCTAAATAGTGATGAGCGAATATACTCGGTACTCGAGATTTCGCGAGCACGCTCGGGTGTCCTCCGAATATTTGTAAGTACTTTAGTTTTCAGTGCCGCAGCTGAATGATTTACATCTGTTAGCCAGCATAAGTACACGTGGGGGTTGCCTGGTTGCTAGGGAATCCCCACATGTACTTATGCTGGCTAACAGATGTAAATCTTTCAGCTGCGGCACTGAAAACTAATTCTCCGAGTACTTACAAATATTCGGAGGACACCCGAGCGTGCTCGCGAAATCGAGACGAGCGGGGGATACCGCTTCTGATTCCGGCATACACTTCTCCTACGAACACCAGTACACCTGGTTCAAAATATAAAAATCCCTAACAGGCGCTGCCCTCTATATGTCTGGGGACACAATTGTCCCTTTTATCTACGCAAAATTCACTATAAGTACGTAACTGATGAAGGTCCTGTTTGTTTTGGACCGAAACGTTTTAGTACTACATTAAAAATCTCCCACTTGAGCATAAAAGTTGAGTGCAAGGTCTATTACTTTATTCACCTATGGTGTGGGAACCTACCTTTGCACCATTATTAGTAGTGCACGCGCTCCTATCATTGTGTACTACGTGCGGCACACGTGTGTCACCCGTGTGCCGCATCAGTACCACATGGACGGCCGCTGGAGAAGAACTACAGTAAGCGCTGTTCCCCGGCGGCTGGTGCTGAAGCCAACTCATCATTTTCCTCTGCTCTGCCGGCGATCGGCACGAGCAGAGGAGAATGATGAGAGTTATCTTAAGTCCGAACGATGACAGCAGGTGGGGGCATTTGGGACTCTTACCCCCATCATCAGACACCTGCTGCCAATAATAACAGTGACAGCAAGAGCAGTTCATCAGTGTATTCCACAGCCACCACCTGCGATATAACTAAAACGAATAAAAACGCGATGTGGGTTCCCCCCTATTTTCTTGAACCAACTAGGCCAAACTCACAGTTGGGGGCTGCAAATCTCAGCTTCAGCAAGGTTGGTTATCAAGAATAGAGGGGTCCCCATGCTGCTTTTTTAATTATTCAAATAAATAATTTAAAAAAAATGGTGTGGATTCCCCCCCCATTTTTGACAACCAGCCTTGCTAAAGCTCACAGCTGGGGGCTGCTATTCTCAGGCTTGTAAGGGGCCATTAATATAGGCCCCCCCCAGCCTAAAAACAGCAGCCCGCAGCTGCCTAGAAAAGGCGCATCTATTGGATGCTCCTTTTCTGGTGCTTTGCCCGGCTCTTCCCACTTGCCCTGTAGCGGTGGCAAGTGGGGATTATATTTGTGGGGTTGATGTCACCTCTGTAATGTCAGGTAACATCAAGCCCACGGTTTAGTAATGGAGAGGTGTCTATAAGACACCTCTCCATTACTAATCATATAGTTATATGTTTAATAGAGACACAGCCAGAATAAAATCCTTTATTTGTAAAAATTACTCAGACTCCTTTAATATTCTAAATTAAACCATACTTACTGCAACACCTAATTCCCCGAAGATCTCAATTTCCTTTAATAAAAATAAAATAAAAAAACAACAATATACCATACCTGTCCGTCGTTGTGTTCCACGCTGTAATCCATGTCTGGGGGCTAAATAGTTTTCAACCTGGAATGAGCTGCTGAGTAAATTGTTTGGGAGCTTTAGCTCCTCCTTCAGAGCTGGGAATGGCTTTTAAGGCACTGGACACAAGAACACAACTAAGATCAGGCTTGCCCTCTATCATAAAGGCCTCCACTCCTAATTAAATTATTCAATAAGAATACCATTATGCCAGAGGGGGGAATATGATTGTCATAAGGATACATCAAAAAATGTTTCCAGATCATGGTCCAAACCAATATAGCCTACCTGAACAGCAAGAGTCTGTTATGCATTTGAAGAACCATTATGGAGAAGCAAAATAATATAATCAATGGGTGTGTAATCTCTTAAGTCATAAGGTCAGACAATAGCCACAAGGGCTCTCAAAAAGCTCTCCCCATTCCAACTACATATACAGTAGGAGAAAGCTGTGCTGTCCAATAATAGTCTTGGGTCGGGTAAAGTCACATCCCACCTTGTTCAGGGATATTGTAGGACCCGATAGATACTAGCACTCCGACCCTTCCAAATGAAGGAAAAGATGGAGTTAAGCTTACTGAATTTACTCAAGTTCATGTATATTGAGGAGGGTAAAAAAAGTATAATCATTTTGGTATAATCATCATTTTAAGCAAACTGTTGCGAGCTATGACAGACAGGGTTAATGTCTCATATCCCCTTATCTTGGTTTGTTTAAACAAGAATAAAGGCGGGTATCTTAAGGGCATACAGGTCTCCTAAATTTAGAGAAATTTGAACCCCTAGATAGTGAACTGGTTGATCTATTTCAAAGGTTGGAGGCAGGATTGTCTGGAGGTAGCTTTCAAGTCTACAGGGAAGACACAAAATCTGTCCCAGTTGATGTTTAGGTCTGTCAAGAAACTGTACTCCTCAATCAAATTTTTATATCACATAAGAGATGCTGGGACTGGTGTATGTGCATACATCACATAGGACACAGAAATTAGTGTATACACATCACATAGAAGACTCTAGAGCTGGTGTGGATACAATTTGTGACAAAGTCACTGGTAAACTGCGGGAGGGGAGATATTCACTGCACTTAATGGCTTCAATGATCTAAAAACCCAGAAGTCTTTCCTTCAGCACACTAAGTGCTGCAAGGAGTTAACAGCCAATTTAAATAAAGGGCTGGCCTCAAGAGGCATTCTGGGGTTCAGTAGGGCTGGAGAGAGAATCTTCAGTGGTTTGTGTCCTGAGAAGGAAAGACTGAACCCGTGTTGCTCCTGAGTGGGAAGCTCCCTGCAAAAGTACGGACTGTGTTGCACCGGGTTTCACTAAGAAGTTCGGATGCCTCTGATGTCGGAGTGGAAGCTGTGCTGTCCTAGGAGATAGATGGGGACGAACATTCCATCCTATACCTGACTCGGAAACTCTCCAGTTATGAAGAAAACTATGCCATCATAGAAAAACTGCTTGGCCATTAAGTGGCCAATCGACACCCTGAGATACTACCAGTTAGGCAGGCAGGAAGTTCAGGCTAGTCTCTGATCATGCACCCCTGATATGAATGAGGGAAAGCAAGGGGAAGAATGCCCTGGTGACTAGATGGATTTTAGCACTCCAGGACTTTAATTTTCATGCAGAACACAGGCCAGGAAAGCTGCATGGGAACACAAATGCCCTATCCCTATCACTTGATTAGCGAGTGAAGGTGCCATAACCCCCAGCTTTGGGCAGAGGAAGGGGGATATGTGACAAAGTCACTGGTAAATTGATGGAGGACAGATATTTCTCATTGCGCTTAATGGCTTCAGTGATCTAAATACCCAGAAGTATTTCCTTCAGCACACTAAGTGTTGCAAGCAGTTAACAGCCAATTTAAATAAAGGGCTGAGATTTTTCGTGGATGACCATAGAGTGGGTGGGAGGTTTTCCACCTGATCTCCACCCCAGGGTTTGGCCTGGGGCTTAAATAGCTGGCCTCAAGAAGCAGTCTGGGGTTCAGCAGGGCTGGAGAGAGGATCTACAGTGGTTTGTGTCCTGAGGAGGAAAGACTGAACCTCTGTTGCTCCAGATCGGCACCTCCCTGGAAATGTATGGACTGTGTTGCAGCATGTTTTTTTTATTTTCTGTTTTGCGAAGGGCTGTGTTTATTCTTTCCTTTCATGTTGGTTTATACCATATGTCTGATAAACCAACAGAAGACTTAGAGAGACAGTGTTCCTGTTTTCTACCTCCGTGTACTGCTGTTTGAGCTGTACTACCACAATATATACACTGCTCAAAAAAATAAAGGGAACACTTAAACAACAGAATATAACTCCAAGTAATTCAAACTTCTGTGAAATCTAACTGTCCACTTAGGAGGCAACACTGTTTGATAATGAATTTCACATGCTGTTGTGCAAATGGAATAGACAACTGATGGAAATTATTGGCAATTATCAAGACACACTCAATAAAGAAGTGGTTCTGCAGGTGGGGACCACAGACCACATCTCAGTACTAATGTTTTCTGGCTGATGTTTTGGTCACTTTTGAATGTTGGTTGGGCTTTCACACTCGTGGTAGCATGAGACGGACTTTACAACCCACAAAAGTGGCTCAACTAGTGCAGCTAATCCAGGATGGCACATCAATGCGAGCTGTGGCAAGGTTTGAACAAAAAGAAAGCATGTGGAGGGCACAAACTCCAATTCACTGAAGAAGTATGTAAACATATGTAGGGGAATAAACCTAGCGTCTGTCTAAAATAGGGACTAAGATTAAAGAGAAAAAGAGAGACTATATTCCAGGGAACACCAACAAATACCACTAAATAACAAATTTTATTAGAGTCAAAGAGCAAAACATTAAAATCAATTAAAACCACAAAAAAAAAAAATACCCCATATAGGAATGAGTACCCCCTGGAATAACACATAAGAAGTATAGTTATGTGACAATGTCCAGTTATACACAAATGATTGCAGAAAATCTGGTCAAAGGTAGGATATAATAAATATATAAATAATGGTATATACACAGGGACACTACAAACCAACCATGAGCAGGAAGGTATAAATGACAAGATGTCAACAAAGCCATATACTAGTTACCCACCATATAGTCCTCTGGGCGACCACACTACATATTTGTGATTCCAGGACCCACACATTAAAGAGAAAAAAAAGGGTGTTTGTTGAAAAATGTCTTGCAAGAGTATCAGATAATAACCAAACTTGTTTCATGGGTGGGTACCTTTGCCGGTTGTGCACCTCAGAGGTTTAAGTATATATGGAACTCCAATCTCAGTTTAGGCCCAATATGTTGGTCAGTACTAGGCTCCAAAATAAAGCTGATAGCATGTCTCGAATAGGCATACCGCATACCAATGTGGGCATAGACTCAAACAATAACGAAGAAGATGTAAGCTATAATTGGAGCAAGATAACTAACAAAATGAATGACCCATGCGTAGTCCTTAATCATTTCAAATAGGTGCAATGCAAAATTACACAGCAGATGCCCTGTATAAATAAAGGTTATCTTATAAAGGTCAATTAAACCATATACAGGGCAGCACAAAATCAGTAGCCTTATGCATTATACCAAATGCCATGGCAAAAAGTTAGATACAATGCCTACAAGTAGTATTCAACCCCCTGCAGATTTAGCAAGTTTAATAAGATGCAAATAAGTTAGAGCCTTCAAACTTCAAACAAGAGCAGGATTTATTAACAGATGCATAAATCTTACAAACCAAAAAGTTTTGTTGCTCAGTTAAATTTTTATAAATTTTAAACATAAAAGTGTGGGTCAATTATTATTCAACCCCTAGGTTTAATATTTTGTGGAATAACCTTTGTTTGCAATTACAGCTAATAATTGTCTTTTATAAGACCTGATCAGGCCGGCACAGGTCTCTGGAGTTATCTTGGCCCACTCCTCCATGCAGATCTTCTCCAAGTTATCTAGGTTCTTTGGGTGTCTCATGTGGACTTTAATCTTGAGCTCCTTCCACAAGTTTTCAATTGGGTTAAGGTCAGGAGACTGACTAGGCCACTGCAACACCTTGATTTTTTGCCTCTTGAACCAGGCCTTGGTTTTCTTGGCTGTGTGCTTTGGGTCGTTGTCTTGTTGGAAGATGAAATGACGACCCATCTTAAGATCCTTGATGGAGGAGCGGAGGTTCTTGGCCAAAATCTCCAGGTAGGCCGTGCTATCCATCTTCCCATGGATGCGGACCAGATGGCCAGGCCCCTTGGCTGAGAAACAGCCCCACAGCATGATGCTGCCACCACCATGCTTGACTGTAGGGATGGTATTCTTGGGGTCGTATGCAGTGCCATCCAGTCTCCAAACGTCACGTGTGTGGTTGGCACCAAAGATCTCGATCTTGGTCTCATCAGACCAGAGAACCTTGAACCAGTCAGTCTCAGAGTCCTCCAAGTGATCATGAGCAAACTGTAGACGAGCCTTGACATGACGCTTTGAAAGTAAAGGTACCTTACGGGCTCGTCTGGAACGGAGACCATTGCGGTGGAGTACGTTACTTATGGTATTGACTGAAACCAATGTCCCCACTGCCATGAGATCTTCCCGGAGCTCCTTCCTTGTTGTCCTTGGGTTAGCCTTGACTCTTCGGACAAGACTCTCCACTTCTGGATGATGCTCCCAACAGTGGAGACAGGTAGGCCCAACTCCTTGGAAAGGGTTTTGTACCCCTTGCCAGCCTTGTGACCCTCCACGATCTTGTCTCTGATGGCCTTGGAATGCTCCTTTGTCTTTCCCATGTTGACCATGTATGAGTGCTGTTCACAAGTTTGGGGAGGGTCTTAAATAGTCAGAAAAGACTGGAAAAAGAGATAATTAATCCAAACATGTGAAGCTCATTGTTCTTTGTGCCTGAACTACTTCTTAATACTTTAGGGGAACCAAACAGAATTCTGGTGGGTTGAGGGGTTGAATAATAAATGACCCTCTGAAAAGACTTTTCACAATTTAAAAAAAAATAAACAAAGAAATAACATTCTTTTTTGCTGCAGTGCATTTCACACTTCCAGGCTGATCTACAGTCCAAATGTCACAATGCCAAGTTAATTCCAAATGTGTAAACCTGCTAAATCTGCAGGGGGTTGAATACTACTTGTAGGCACTGTAAGTGTCATATAGACAGAAACAGGCTAAATGCTGAGCCACAGCATAATAAAAGATGTGCACCTATTGAGCATGACCAGAATGAACGCAAACCTATAATCCAGGGGGTGCTTGAACTCAACGCGTGACGCCACTACAGTGGCTTCATCTGTGGTAGGAGTACTGACGGCTGGATTCTTGATACCTTTATATACATCGTACCTATATAGAGGATCCCTCTCAGCTGGGCGACTAGGGTGTCGGCATCCAACTGGAAATGACATACAACAATAAAGCTTTAAAGGTGTACGAAGCCAAGGCTGAGTGTAGCAAGATGGCCGAAACCAAGATACTGGGCATGTGCGAATTGACAAGCAACATGTATCAAACCGACGGAACAATGCCGCATTGATTTTGCTTATCAGCGCGCACTGAATAAGACAAGGACCGATATATCTATAACACACAATTACTGTAGATGCTGTTCTTCCATAACAGGTAACTGGTGCGCTAAGAATGTTTAAAGAACAGCGCTGATTGTATAACAAAGAAGAAATGTGTGAAAAATATAAAAACAAACAAGTAACAGCACACGCCATAGCAAATATCACGCATGCGCAAATTTAGATGCAAAGTTCTTATATAAGTAGAAAATAGAAATATGCACACTGGGCTAGATTATAAAAAGGAAAGTAAAAAAAAAAAAAAATCATTCCATTATTTAGTCACCAACATATCCCTATTTACAAGAAGGCCATACATATGGCTTACCACATCTATAGTTAACACATGCGTGTACATAGGCGCGCCGTGAGTTATATGTGCTAGAGGATAAATATCGGATAAGCGCTACGGCAGATCAATTAGTAAAGGCCCAGATACTTTTGGGTACTGATTTACTTTAAAAAAGTGTCCTAGCCCGCATAAGAAAATAAACATACGGTGCAAAGACACTTGTATTCTCTTTATTCTGAAACAGCTAGTGCAAACAGTAGATGTGTGCCGTGTTTATTGGTCTGAAAAAAAAACCCCCAAAAAACCTAAAGGTACTAGTGCAGAATGGTCAAACAACACTGAAAATAGTGTTCTAAAGCAATACAGACACTTCCATACAGATGTGTAGAATGATGCAAATGCATGCGCCACACTATCATATACTCGAATAGTATGGTGAAAGGTAAGTATCAAGTATACAGAACAAGTCGCCGACCTGCAGAGGCTGTTAGACTTAGATATGATGAAAGTGATCATACTACACAGAACGATGTAAAGTAAGCATGTACTGTATGATATTGAAAAACACATATATACTGCAAAAATCCTAAAAAATATATGTATAGTAATAGATGCTCTAGAGTGAAGAAAATGGGTTAGCGAATGAGACCCTATAAATGTACCAAAACCTCATATATACAGTACAGACCAAAAGTTTAGACACATCTTCTCATTTAAAGATTTTTCTGTATTTTTATGACTATGAAAATTGTACATTCACACTGAAGGCATCAAAACTATGAATTAACATATGTGGAATTATATACTTAACAAAAAAGTGTGAAACAGCTGAAATTATGTCTTATATTCTAAGTTCTTTAAAGTAGCCACCTTTTGCTTTGATGACTGCTTTGCACACTCTTGGCATTCTCTTGATGAGCTTCAAGAGGCAGACCCCGGGAATGGTCTTCCAGCAATCTTGAAGGAGTTCCCAGAGATGCTTAGCACTTGTTGGCCCCTTTGCCTTCACTCTGTGGTCCAGCTCCCCCAAACCATCTCGATTGGGTTCAGGTCTGGTGACTGTGGAGCCAGGTCATCTGGCGTAGCATCCCAACACTCTCCTTCTTGGTCAAATAGCCCTTAGACAGCCTGGAGGTGTGTTTGAGGTCATTGTCCTGTTGAAAAATAAATGATGGTCCAACTAAACCCAAACCGAATAGAATAGCATGTCGCTGCAAGATGCTGCGGTAGCCTTGCTGGTTCAATATGCCTTCAATTTTGAATAAATCCCCAACAGTGTCACCAGCAAAGCACCCCCACACCATCACACCTCCTCCTCCATGCTTTACGGTGGGAACCAGGCATGCAGAGTCCATCCGTTCATCTTTTATGCGTCGCACAAAGACACGGTGGTTGGAACAAAGATCTCAAATTTGGACTCATCAGACCAAAGCACAGATTTCCACTGGTCTAATGTCCATTCCTTGTGTTCTTTAGCCCAAACAAGTCTCTTCTGCTTGTTGCCTGTCCTTAGGAGTGGTTTCCTAGCAGCTATTTTACCATGAAGGCCTGCTGCACAAAGTCTCCTCTTAACAGTTGTTGTAGAGATGTGTCTGCTGCTAGAACTCTGTGTGGCATTGACCTGGTCTCTAATCTGAGCTGCTGTTAGCCTGCGATTTCTGAGGCTGATGACTCGGATAAACTTATCCTCAGAAGCAGAGGTGACTCTTGGTCTTCATTTCCTGGGGCGGTCCTCATGTGAGCCAGTTTCTTTGTAGCGCTTGATGGTTTTTGCCACTGCACTTGGGGACACTTTCAAAGTTTTCCCAATTTTTCGGACTGACTGATCTTCATTTCTTAAAGTAATGATGGCCACTCGTTTTTATTAGCTGCTTTTTTCTTGCCATAATACAAATTCTAACAGTCTATTCAGTAGGACTATCAGCTGTGTATCCACCAGACTTCTGCACAACACAACTGATGGTCCCAACTCCATTTATAAGGCAAGAAATCCCACTTATTAAACCTGCCAGGGCACATCTGTGAAGTGAAAGCCATTCCCGGTGACTACCTCTTGAAGCTCATCAAGAGAATGCCATGAGAGAGCAAAGCAGTCATCAAAGCAAAAGGTAGCTACTTTGAGGAACCTAGAATATAAGACATAATTTCAGTTGTTTCGCACTTTTTTGTTAAGTATATAATTCCACATGTGTTAATTCATAGTTTTGATGCCTTCAGTGTGAATGTACAATTTTCCTAGTCATAAAAATACAGAAAAATCTTTAAATGAGAAGGTGTGTCCAAACTTTGTCTGTACTGTGTATATATATATATATATATATTACACATATATACAATAGATACATAGAAGAAAAAAAGGCAATTCATGTGAGTGAACAGTATAATATGGGGAAAATTAGATTTTTTTATTTTCATGGCTCAACGCTATAAACTTCTGTGAAGTACCTGGGGGTTCAATGTGCTCACCATACGTCTAGATAAGTTCCCTGAAGGGTCTAGTTTCCAAAATGGTGGCAATTGTGGGGGATTTCCACTGCTTAGGCACATCAGGAGCTCTCCAAACACGACATGGTGTTTGCGAATTGTTCCAGCAAATTTTGAATTCAAAATGTCAAATGGCGCTTCTTCTCTTCCAAGCTCTGCCGTGCACCCAAACAGTGATTTTCCCCCACATATGGGGTATCAGCATGCTCAAGAGAAATTGCAGAACAACATTTTGGGTCCATATTTTCCAGTTACCCCTGAAAAAAAATAAAAAATTAGGGTTTGAAGTAAAATTTTTGTGAAAAAAGTTAAATGTTCTGTAAAGCACTTGAAGGGTTATTTAACTTCTCAAATGTGGTTTTGAGCACCTTGAGGGGTACAGCTATTAGCATGGTGTTATTTTGGGGTATTTTCTGTTATACAGACCCCTCAAAGTCAATTAAAATGTGATGTGGTCGCTAAAAAAATGGTTTTGTTAATTTTGTTGGAAAAATTAGAAATCAGAAATCCCTAGCCAACTTTTAACCCTTATAACTTCTTAGCAAAAACATTTTTTTCAAAAATTGTGCTGATGTAAAGTATACATGTAGGAAAAGTTATTTATTAACTAAATTGTGTGACATATCTCTGTGATTTCAGGGTACAATAAAAGTTTGAAAAATACAGTTTTTTGCAAATTTTCACCAAGTTCTGTTTTTTTTTCACAAATAAACACCAGTCATATAGAAGAAATTTTACCACTATCATGAAAGTACAATATGTCATGAAAAAAACATATCAGAATCAGTGGGATCCATTGAAGATTTCCATTTATTACCTCATAAATTGACAATGGTCAGAATTGTAAAAATTGGCCTGGTCATTAACATGCAAACCACCTTGGGGGGTAAAGGGGATACTATCTGCAATCCAATGTAATGACTGATACTTTGCTCTCATAATTACACACAGCTCTGCAGCAAGATCAGAACTAACACAAAATACCAAAGCTAACACAGTAAGGGAACTTTGTCTCATTACAAACATTTGCAGCAGCACTGGTCCTCTCATAGTTCTGGCAGCTCTTCAAAGCTGTGCCTGATTATAACTAACACAATACAGTAAAGTTCAATCTTGTCTCATTAAAAACCCAACATGCATGTTTGCAGTTGTCTACTCACAGTGTTGTCAGCTCTGCTATATTGCCATTACCCCACATTGGCTGCCTGTGAGATGGAAACTGAAGCACTGCGAGAGGACTGCAGCTGCATATGCTCCGTAGTACAATGCCTTGCGCAGGCTGGCGTGTACTCCAGAGGACAGAGAATGAACTTCAATCCAATATTGCGGCCAGCATGCAGCCAGCGGGTAAGGAAAGGGTGAATCAAACACCCGAAAACCCCGCCCATATGACCCAAAACCGTTCCCTCCAAATTCAGGTGACAGGTTCCCTTTAAGCTACTTACCGGTAGCGGCATTTTTCGGAGGCCCATGACAGCACCACAAGAGAGGGGATCCGCCCCTTAGGAATAGGAAACCCACAGATTCAAAAGGGCGGCACCTCTCCCACGTATCAGTTGTATTACAGAGCCTGAGAGGACTACCGCAGTTAATGACAAGCATACACAAACATTATATACAATATAATACAATATCTTTAATAAAGTAACAATCCAGATATCACACGTAAGACAATCTTTTTTTTTTCATTTTAAGGAAGTGCAACCCCCACGTGAATAGGGAGGGAACTAAGGGTGCTGGCATGGGCCTCCGAAAAATGCCGCTACCGGTAAGTAGCTTAATGCTTTATTCGGACTCCCATGACAGCATCACGAGAGATTTACAGAGATGTAAGCCACCTTAGGGAGGGACTACAGCCTGCAGCACCCTTAACCCGAAGGTGAGATCTGAGGAGAACCCCAAGTCCAACCGATAGTGTTTGAAAAAGGTGGAAGGGGATGACCATGTGGCCGCTTTACATATCTGGTCAATTAACACTCCAGACCTTTCCGCCCAGGATGATGCCATGGCTCGGGTAGAATGCGCCCTCAGATTCTGCAGAGCCGGACCCCCACCTGCTGTGTAAGCCAGAGAGATAGCCTCCCTAATCCATTTAGCTAGTGTATATTTTGACGCTCTAACCCCTTTCCTAGGACCTTGGAAGGATAAGAATAGTGCATTATCCTTCTTCCAGTCATTAGTGACCGAAATACATTGTAAAAGGCATCTCCTGACATCCAGTGTATGGAGTTCTTTCTCTTTAGGGTTAGAAGGATTAGGGATAAAAGAAGGTAGAACTATCTCCTGTGACCTGTGAAGCTGGGATGCTACCTTTGGTAAGTAAGCTGGGTCTGGCCTGAGGATAACTATCCTGTAAGAATTCTGTATACAGGGGAAAGTCTGGAAAGCGCCTGGATGTCCCCTATTCTGCGAGCCGATGTTATAGCTATCAGAAAAGCTGTTTTGAGAGATAACATTTTGATTGAAGCTTCATGTAAGGGCTCAAAGGGGTCTTTTGTTAGAGAAGAAAGGACTAGATTTAAGTCCCACGGTACCATTTTATTTTTATGTAACAGTCTGGCTCTACCGACTGCCTTAATGAATCTCGACACCCAATAGTTATCGGCAATATTACACGAGAACAGGGCACCAAGTGCTGACACCTGTACTCTCAGTGTGCTTGTAGAGAGATTTAACTCTAACCCTCTCTGCAGAAATTCTAATATTTGGCGAATCGGTACCCCTTCTTTGATGTTAAAATCTGAGAAAGTCAGGAACTTTCTCCAGGTTCTAGAGTAGATTTTGTTGTTATCTGCTTCCTACTTTTTAAAAGGGTATCAACCAAATTTGGGGAGAAGCCTTTATCTTTTAATAGTGACCGATCAAACTCCAAGCCGTTAAATGGAGTCCCTTCACTTGTGGATGGAATACCGGCCCCTGGAAAAGTAAATTCGGGATATCTGGTAGCAACCAGGGATCGCCTACAGACATTGTCCTGAGCCATGCGAACCAGGTTCTCCTGGGCCAGAAAGGAGCAATCAGAATGACCTTCGCACGATCTTCTCTGATTTTCCTCACCACTAGAGGTAACAGGTTTAATGGTGGGAAGGCGTAAGCCAGAGTAAAATCCCATTTTATTATGAAAGCATCCACTGCCAGCGGATTCTCCCTGGGATTCAAAGAACAAAAGTTTTTCACTTTTTTGTTGTCTCTTATAGCAAATAGGTCCACCACTGGCTGACCCCATCGGCGGACAATCTGATTGAAGACGTCTCCATTTAGAGACCATTCCCCTTGTTTTAGTATATTGCAGCTGAGAAAGTCTGCTTTTATATTTTCCTTCCCTTTGAAGTGGAGAGCAGTCAAAGATTGAAAATTCGTTTCTGCCATCTGGAACAGGCGATCTGTGACCTGCATCAGAGTCTCGGAACGTGTTCCACCTTGATGATTTATATAGGCGACTGCCACCTGGTTGTCCGAGAGGATCCTGATGTGGTGGCCCTGCAGATACATGAGGAGCTTTTTAACTGCCAACTCAATCGCCAATAATTCCCTCTGATTGGATGAAGACGTTGTGTATGGTTCCCATTGTCCCTGAACCACAATGTTATCCATGTGGGCCCCCCACCCTGAGGGGCTAGCATCCGCAGTTACCACCTGGGATATATTTGTTATCCAGGGAACCCCTGCCGATAAATTATCCCTATCCAGCCACCACTTTAGGGATTCAAGAGTTACCGGTTTTAAGGTTATTACTTCCCCTAATACATCCCGCAAGATTTTGTCATGAATCAAAACATCTTTCTGAAGGGGTCTCGTATGAAATTGGGCCCATCTGACCGCTGGGATGCATGATGTGAGGGACCCTAGCAGGGACATAGCTTGTCGAAGGGTCATAGAGGGTGTATTGATTGCCTTTAATATCTGATGCTGCATTTGATCTAATTTATTTATTGGGAGAAGACATTGTTGTGAAGATGAATCTAATAATAACCCTAAAAACTTTTGAATTTTTAGGGGCTGCAACCGGGATTTCTCATAATTAATTATCCAGCCCAGGTGTTCCAATTTAACTCTGGTTACCTCTAATTGTGACAAACAGTGTTCCATTGAGTTCCCTGCTATGAGGAAATCATCAAGGTAGGGAACAATAAGAATATTAGATTCCCGTAAATGTGCCATAACCTCCGTAATTATTTTTGTAAATACTCTAGGGGCAGAAGTTATACTGAAGGGAAGTGCTCTGTACTGAAAATGGTGAACTACTCCCCCGATAACTACTGCTACCCTTAGGAACCGTTGGAAATCTTCATGAATGGGTACATGACAATAGACATCTTTCAAATCCACTACTACCATAAAACAATTTTTGGAACAGCATCTTTATTGTTGAGTTGATAGATTCCATCTTAAAAGGTATGTTTAACCCCTTCACCCCAAAGCCTGTTTTCACCTAAGTGACATGGCCAATTTTTACAATTCTGACCACTGTCACTTTATGAGGTCATAACTCTGAAAAGCTTCAACGGATCCTGGTGATTCTGAGACTGTTTTCTCGTGACATATTGTACTTTATGATAGTGGTAAAACTTCTTCGATATGACTTGCATTTATTTGTGAAAAAAACAGAAATTTGTCGAAAATTATGAAAATTTAGCAATTTTCAAATTTTTCGTTTTTATGCCCTTAAATTAGAGAGTTATATCACATAATATAGTTAATAAACAACATTTCCCACATGTCTGCTTTACATCAGCACAATTTTGGAAACATAATTTTTTTTTGTTAGGGAGTTATAAGGGTTAAAAGTTGACCAGCGATTTCTCATTTTTGCAACAAAATTTGCAAAACCATTTGTTTTACGGACCACCTCACACTTGAAGTGACTTTGAGGGGTCTATATGACAGAAAATGCCCAAAAATGACACCATTCTAAAAACTGCACCCCTCAAGGTACTCAAAACCACATTCAAAAAGTTTATTAACCCTTCAGGTGCTTCACAGGAATTTTTGGAATGTTTAAAAAAAATTGAACATTTAACTTTTTTTTCACAAAATTTTTACTTCAGATCCAATTTGTTTTATTTTACCAAGGATAACAGGAGAAATTGGACCAAAAAAGTTGTTGTACAATTTGTCCTGAGTACGCCGATACCCCACATGTTGGGGTAAACCATTGATTGGGCACATGGCAGAGCTCGGAAGGGAAGGAGCGCCATTTGACTTTTCAATGCAAAATTGGCTGGAATTGAGATCGGAACCCATGTCGTGTTTGGAGAGCCCCTGACGTGCTTAAGCAGTGGAAACCCCCACAAGTGACACCATTTTGGAAAGTAGACCCTCTAAGGAACTAACCTAGATGTGTGGTGAGCACTTTGAACCTCCAAGTGCTTCACATAAGTATATAATGTAGAGCCGTAAAAAAAATTAATATTAATTTTCACAAAAAATGATCTTTTTGCCCCAAATTTTTTATTTTCCCAAGGGTAGCAGGATAAATTGGACCCCAAAAGTTGTTGTGCAATTTGTCCTGAGTACGCTGATACTTCATATATGGGTATAAACCACTGTTTGGGCGCATGGCAGAGCTCGGAAGGGAAGGAGCGCCATTTGACTTTTCAATGCAAAATTGGCTGGAATTAAGATCGGAACCCATGTCGTGTTTGGAGAGCCCCTGACGTGCCTAAACAGTGGAAACCCCCACAAGTGACACCATTTTGGAAAGAAGACCCCCTAAGGAACTTATCTAGATGTGTGGTGAGCACTTTTAACCCCCAGTTGTTTCACTAAAGTTTAGAATGTAGCGCTGTGAAAATTAAAAAATCATTTTTTCTTTCCACAAAATGATGTTTTAGCCCGCAATTTTTTTTCCCCAAGGGTAACAGGAGAAATTGGACCACAAAAGTTATTGTCCAATTTGTCCTGAGTACGCTGATACCCCATACATTGGGGGGAACCACTGTTTGGGCGCACGGCAGAGCTCGGAAGGGAAGGAGCGCCGTTTGAAATGCAGACTTAGATGGATTGGTCTGCAGGTGTCATGTTGCATTTGCAGAGCCCCTGATGTACCTAAACAGTAGAAACCCCCCACAAGTGACCCCATATTGGAAACTAGACCCCCCACGGAACTTATCTAGATGTGTTGTGAGAACTTTGAACCCCCAAGTGCTTCACTACAGTTTATAAAGCAGAGCCGCGAAAATAAAAAATATATTTTTTTCCACGAAAATTATATTTTAGCCCCCATATTTTTATTTTCCCAAGGGTAAGGCTGGTTTCACACTTGCGTTTTTATCTGCATGCGTTTTTAAAAAAAAACGCATGTGTGAAAAAACGCATGTAAACGCGGTAAAACGCATGCGTTTTTTATACGCATGCGTTTTTATAGAAAAACACAGGAAAACAAGAAAAAAACAAATAACCCTACCCCTAACCCTACCCCTAACCCTACCCCTAACCTGAAATACGTGGCACTGAAATACGTGGCACTGAAATACGTTTATATACGTATATAAGTGCCACGATATTTCAGTGGCCACGTATATAAGTGCCACGTATATAAGTGCCACGTATATAAGTGCCACGTATTTCACGTAAATGCCACGATATTTCAGTGCCACGTATTTCACTGAAATATTGTGGCACTTAAATACATGGCACTGAAATACGTGGCACTGAAATATCGTGGCACTGAAAGATGTGGCACTGAAAGACGTGGCACTGAAATACGTGGCACTGAAATACGTGGCACTGAAATATCGTGGCACTGAAATATCGTGGCACTGAAATATCGTGGCACTGAAATACGTGGCACTGAAATACGTGGCACTGAAATACGTGGCACTATGACTGTCAGAAAATGTTCATTAAACGGTTAGGGGTGAGTTTAGGGGTAGGGTTAGGGTTAGGGTTTGGATCCCTTTATCACCTTGATCGTGGTGGGTGACTTTTCAGTGTGTGTTCTGGTTTTTTTCTATAAAAACGCATGCGGTTTTAACGCAAACAAACGCATTGAGATCGGACGCCATGTCGCGTTTGGAGAGCCCCTGATGTGCCTAAACAGTGAAAACTCCCCAATTCTAACTGAAACCCTAACCCCAACACTAACCCCAGCCCTAACCCTAGCCCTAACCCCAGCCCTAACCCCAACCCTAACCCTAGCCCTAACCCTAGTCCTAATCCTAGCGCTACTTTCACACTAGCGTTTTTTTGCATACGTCCCAATGCGTCGTTTTGGCGAAAAAACGCATCCTGCAAAGTCATCTGCAGGATGCGTTTTTTTCCCCATAGACTAACATTAGCGACGTATTGACACACGTCGCAAGCGTCGTGCGACGGTTGCGTCGTGTTGTGGCGGACCGCCGGCAGCAAAACACGTTACATGTAACTTTTTTTGTGCCGACGGTCCACCATTTCCGACTGCGCATGCGTGGCTGGAACTCCGCTCCCATCTCCCCGCACCTCACAATGGGGCAGCGGATGCGTGGAAAAACAGCATCCGCTGCCCCCATTGTGTGGCGCTTGCACAGTATGCGTCGGTATGTCGGGCCGACGCAGCGCGACGGCCCCGTACCGACGCTAGTGTGAAAGTAGCCTAACGGGAAAATGGAAATGAATATATTTTTTTTTAATTTTATTATTTTTCCCTAACTAAGGGGGTGATGAAGGGGGATTTGATTTACTTTTATAGCGTTTTTTAGCGGATTTTTATGGTTGGCAGCCATCACACACTAAAAGACGCTTTTTATTGCAAAAAATAGTTTTTGCATCACCACATTTTGAGAGCTATAATTTTTCCATATTTTGGTCCACAGAGTCATGTGAGATCTTGTTTTTTGCAGGACGAGTTGACGTTTTTATTGGTACCATTTTCGGGTACATGACATTTTTTGATCGCTTTTTATTCCGATTTTTGGGAGGCGGAATGAACAAAAACAAGCAATTCCTGAAATTCTTTTAGGGGGGGCGTTTATACCGTTCCGCGTTTGGTAAAAAGGATAAAGCAGTTTTATTCTTCGGGTCAGTACGATTACAGCGATACCTCATTTATGTAATTTTTTATGTTTTGGCGCTTTTACACAATAAAAACTATTTTATATAAAAAAATAATTGTTTTTGCATCGCTTTATTCTGAGGACTATAACTTTTTTATTTTTCTGCTGATGATGCTGTATGGTGGCTTTTTTTTGCGGGACAAGATGACGTTTTCAGCGGTACCATGGTTATTTATATCCGTCTTTTTGATCGCATGTTATTCCACTTTTTGTTTGGCGGTATGAGAATAAAGCGTTGTTTTTGTGCCTCGTTTTTTTTTTTTTTTTTTACGGTGTTCACTGAATTGGTTAACTAGTGATATAGTTTTATAGGTGGGGTCGTTACGGACGCGGCAATACTAAATATGTGTACTTTTATTGTGTGATTTTTTTTAATTTAGATAAAGAAATTTATTTATGGGAATATTTATATTTATATTTATGGGAGCATAAAGTAGTCAATTTAAAATTATCCTGTAGGGTATGGATAAACTCAAGATTGAGACCCCGAGAAATAGTGTTTTGTACCCAAACACTATTTGTGCTCTCTGACCATTCTGAATAGAAATGCAATAGTCTGTTGTGAACTCTATTTTTGGGCTCCCTCTAGTGGTCACAAGCGGAACTGTGTAGTGTTGTCTTTCTGCAGGTTGGCAGCATCAGCTGGTTCGTTATCCTTGGTTGGTTTCCTATTTAGCTCACCTGGATACTCAGTTCCTTGCCTGCTCTCAATGTATTCAGTGCTCTTCAGATTGCTTGTGACTACCTTGCTCCCAGTCTCTCCAAGACAAGCTAAGTTTTTGTTTGTTTATTTTTTGATTATCAGCATTCATCATGTTTCTTGTCCAGCTTGCTAAAATGTGATTTCCTCGCTTGCTGGTTGCTCTAGGGGACTGAGTTTCTCCCCCCACACCGTTAGTTGGTGCGGGGGTTCTTGAAATCTCAGTGTGGATATTTTGTAAGGGTTTTTTACTGACCGCACAGACCCCTTTTCTATTTTCTGCTATCTAGTATTAGTGGGCCTCATTTGCTGAATCTGCTTTCACCCCTGTGTATGTGCCTTCCTCTTACCTCACCGTTATTATTTGTTGGGGGCTTCTATATCTTTGGGGATTATTTCTCTGGAGGCAAGTGAGGTCTTTCTTTCTCTCTAGGGGTAGTTAGTTCCTCAGGCTGGCTCGAGACGTCTAGGATTTTAGACACGTTCACCGGCTACCTTTAGTGTGTTGGATAGGTTCAGATTTGCGGTCAGTCCAGTTTGCCACCTCTCTAGAGCTTGTCCTATGTTTTGTTACTTAGCTGGAGTATTTTGTGATCCTCAACCACTAAGGATCATAACAGTAGAGCAGGCCCTAAAGTGTTTAATGCATCGCAGAAGTGGGATAAAAAGAAGACCTGAGTACATTTTTTTTTTTTCCTCCCGCTTTTCCTTTGCTGCAGTCTGTTTAGCTTCTTTCATCCCCTTGAACTCTGGGTGGTTTTGAGCTCAGCTGCAGACATGAATGTTCAGACTCTGGCTTCTAGTGTGGATCATCTTGCTGCACGGGTGCAAAGTATTCAGGATTTTGTTATTCATAGCCCTATGTCTGAACCAAAAATACCCACCCCTGAGTTGTTTTCTGGAGATAGATCTAGGTTTCTAAATTTTAAGAATAATTGTAAGTTATTTCTATCTCTGAGACCTCGTTCCTCTGGTGATTCCGCTCGGCAAGTTAAAATTGTTATCTCCTTGTTACGTGGCGACCCTCAAGATTGGGCTTTCTCTCTGGCGCCAGGAGATCCTGCATTGCTTAATGTAGATGCATTTTTTCTGGCTCTTGGACTGCTTTATGAGGAGCCTAATCTTGAGAATCAGGCAGAAAAAGCATTGCTGGCTATCTCTCAAGGTCAGGATGAAGCAGAGGTGTATTGTCAAAAATTTCGGAAATGGTCGGTGCTTACTCAATGGAATGAGTGTGCCCTGGCTGCAAATTTCAGAGAAGGTCTTTCTGAGGCCGTTAAGAATGTTATGGTGGGGTTTCCCACCCCTACAAGTCTGAGTGATTCTATGGCTTTAGCCATTCAGGTTGATCGGCGTTTGCGGGAGCGCAAATCTGCTCATCCTTTGGCGGTATTTTCTGAACAGAGACCTGAGTCTATGCAATGTGACCGAACTCTGACCAGAATTGAGCGACAAAGTCATAGATGTCAAAATGGGTTGTGCTTTTACTGTGGTGATTCTACTCATGTTATCTCAGCATGCTCTAAACGCTTAAAAAAAATCGCTAAACCTGTCACCATTGGTACGATACAGCCTAAATTTATTTTGTCTGTTACTTTGATTTGTTCTTTGTCGTCCTACCCGGTTAGGCCTTTTGTGGATTCGGGTGCTGCCCTGAATCTGATGGATTTGTCGTTTGCCAGGCGCTGTGGTTTTGTCCTGGAGCCTTTGGAATTTCCCATTCCTCTGAGGGGAATTGATGCTACGCCATTGGCTGAGAATAAGCCTCAGTATTGGACGCAAATGACCATGTGCATGACTCCCGTACATCAGGAGGTGATTCGCTTTCTTGTTCTGCATAATTTGCATGATGTTGTCGTTTTGGGTCTGCCATGGCTGCAGGCTCATAATCCAGTTTTAGATTGGAAAGCTATGTCTGTGTCAAGTTGGGGTTGTCAGGGAATTCATGGCGATGCTCCGTTGTTGTCTATTGATTCTTCCACTCCTTCTGAGGTCCCTGAGTTTTTGTCTGACTACCAGGATGTATTTGATGAGCCCAGGTCCAGTGCCCTGCCCCCTCATAGGGATTGTGACTGTGCTATAAATTTAATTCCTGGTAGTAAATTCCCTAAGGGACGACTTTTTAATCTGTCTATACCAGAGCATGCCGCGATGCGGAGTTATATAAAGGAGTCTTTGGAGAAGGGACATATTCGCCCATCCTCTTCCCCTCTTGGTGCAAGATTTTTTTTTGTGGCCAAGAAGGACGGTTCTTTGAGACCTTGTATAGAGTATCGTCTTCTGAATAAAATCACAGTCAAATTTCAGTATCCTTTACCACTATTGTCTGCTTTGTTTGCTCGGATTAAGGGTGCCAGTTGGTTCACCAAGATAGATCTCCGTGGTGCGTATAACCTTGTGCGCATTAAGCAGGGAGATGAATGGAAAACAGCATTTAATACGCCTGAAGGCCATTTTGAGTACTTGGTGATGCCTTTTGGACTCTCTAATGCTCCT
The DNA here is from genome assembly GCF_051348905.1 of Ranitomeya variabilis. Classification (NCBI taxonomy): domain Eukaryota; kingdom Metazoa; phylum Chordata; class Amphibia; order Anura; family Dendrobatidae; genus Ranitomeya; species Ranitomeya variabilis. The sequence goes on from NC_135236.1 coordinate 334,527,872, forward strand.
TCTGTGTTTCAGTCCTTCATGCATGACATCTTCCGAGAATATCTGGATAAATTTATGATTGTTTATCTGGATGACATTTTGGTCTTTTCTGATGATTGGGAGTCCCATGTGAAGCCGGTCAGGATGGTGTTTCAGGTCCTGCGTGCTAATGCTTTATTTGTGAAGGGCTCAAAATGCCTCTTCGGAGTACAGAAGGTCTCCTTTTTGGGTTTTATTTTTTCTCCTTCTACTGTGGAGATGGACCCAGTCAAGGTCCAGGCTATTCATGACTGGACTCAGCCCACGTCTGTTAAGAGTCTTCAGAAGTTCTTGGGTTTTGCTAATTTTTACCGTCGTTTCATCGCTAATTTTTCTAGCGTGGTTAAACCTTTGACGGATTTGACCAAGAAGGGTTCTGATGTTACTAATCGGTCTCCTGCGGCCGTGGAGGCCTTTCGGGAGCTGAAGCACCGGTTTTCTTCAGCTCCAGTCTTATGTCAGCCAGATGTCTCTCTCCCCTTCCAGGTCGAGGATGATGCTTCTGAGATTGGAGCAGGGGCTGTTTTGTCGCAGAGAAGCTCTGATGGCTCTGTGATGAAGCCATGTGCTTTCTTTTCAAGAAAGTTTTCGCCTGCCGAGCGGAATTATGATGTTGGTAATCGGGAGTGTTGGCTATGAAGTGGGCATTTGAGGAGTGGCGACATTGGCTCGAAGGAGCTAAACATCGCGTGGTGGTCTTGACTGATCACAAAAATCTGATTTACCTTGAATCTGCCAAGCGCCTGAATCCTAGACAGGCTCGTTGGTCGTTGTTTTTCTCCCGTTTCAACTTCGTGGTCTCATACCTGCCTGGTTCGAAGAACGTGAAAGCTGATGCACTTTCTAGGAGTTTTGTGCCTGACTCTCCGGGAGTTTCTGAGCCGGCTGGTATTCTCAGAGAGGGAGTGATTTTGTCTGCCATTTCCCCAGATTTGCGACGAGTGCTGCAGAAATTTCAGGCGGATAGACCTGACCGTTGTCCACCAGTGAGACTGTTTGTCCCGGAGAGATGGACCAGCAGAGTTATTTCCGAGGTTCATTCTTCGGTGTTGGCGGGTCATCCTGGGATTTTTGGTACCAGAGATTTGGTTCATGCCTTCCACGCGGCTCATCCTGATCGCCCTGGGGGTCTTGATGAGGGTTCGGTGACCCCTCCTCAAGGGGGGGTACTGTTGTGAACTCTATTTTTGGGCTCCCTCTAGTGGTCACAAGCGGTACTATGTAGTGTTGTCTTTCTGCAGGTTGGCAGCATCAGCTGGTTCATTATCCTTGGTTGGTTTCCTATTTAGCTCACCTGGATACTCAGTTCCTTGCCTGCTCTCAATGTAGTCAGTGCTCTTCAGATTCCTTGTGACTACCTTGCTCCCAGTCTCTCCAAGACCAGCTAAGTTTTTGTTTGTTTATTTTTTGATTATCAGCATTCATCATGTTTCTTGTCCAGCTTGCTAAAATGTGATTTCCTCGCTTGCTGGTTGCTCTAGGGGACTGAGTTTCTCCCGCCACACCGTTAGTTGGTGCGGGGGTTCTTGAAATCTCAGTGTGGATATTTTGTAAGGGTTTTTTACTGACCGCACAGACCCCTTTTCTATTTTCTGCTATCTAGTAATAGTGGGCCTCATTTGCTGAATCTGCTTTCACCCCTGTGTATGTGCCTTCCTCTTACCTCACCGTTATTATTTGTTGGGGGCTTCTATATCTTTGGGGATTATTTCTCTGGAGGCAAGTGAGGTCTTTCTTTCTCTCTAGGGGTAGTTAGTTCCTCAGGCTGGCTCGAGACGTCTAGGATTTTAGACACGTTCACCGGCTACCTTTAGTGTGTTGGATAGGTTCATGTTGTGAATTTACCTTTTTGGCTCCCTCTAGTGGTTACTAGTGATTTGACTCTGGGAATGTCTGCCATCCCTTGTATGCTCACCTGGGTCGTTAGGTCAGGGGTGTTGCTATATAAGCTCCCTGGACCTTCAGTTCAATGCCTGGCAACGTTGTAATCAGAGCTAATCTGTTGTGCTCTTGTCTACTGATCCTGGTTCCTGCTAGATTAAGCTAAGTCTGCTTTCTTGCTTTTTGCTATTTGTTTTTGTTTGCATTTTTGTCCAGCTTGTACATAATCTGTATCCTAACCTTGCTGGAAGCTCTAGGGAGGCTGGAGTTCTCCCCCCGGGCCGTTAGACGGTTCGGGGGTTCTTGAATTTCCAGTGTGGATTTTTGATAGGGTTTTTGTTGACCATATAAGTTATCTTACTACATTCTGCTATTAGTAAGTGGGCCTCTCTTTGCTAAACCTAGTTCATCTCTGTGTTTGTCATTTCCTCTTACCTCACCGTTATTATTTGTGGGGGGCTTGTATCCAACTTTTGGGGTCTATTCTCTGGAGGCAAGAGAGGTCTTTGTTTTCCTCTTCTAGGGGTAGTTAGTCCTCCGGCTGGGCGAGACATCTAGCGACCAACGTAGGCATGTTCCCCGGCTACTTCTAGTATTGGCGTTAGGAGTAGATATATGGTCAACCCAGTTACCACTGCCCTATGAGCTGGATTTTTGTATTCTGCAGACTTCCACGTTCCTCTGAGACCCTCGCCATTGGGGTCATAACAGAGACCCAACGCAGAACCCCTGGAGGTACAGTAAACAGACCGGGTGTAACAAAATCAAGATGTCATCCAGGTAAATTACTACATAATGATCCAGTAAATCCCTGAATATATTGTTGGCTAAGTGTTGTAAACCAGGGAATTCCTAAAATTACAGGAAAATGAGGAGAAGATATTAACATAAAGGAAAGTGTTTCCTGATGGTCTGGTTCCATCTTACACTTCAGAAGCACCATCTCCCGATCTACTGGTCCGGAAACTAATGGAGAACCATCCACCGTTTCCATGGTGACTGGTGAGGCTCTTAGTTGTGTCTTAATACCTTGTTCCCTGGCAGACTTACTTGTTCCTCTGAGACCCTCGCCATTGGGGTCATAACAGTTTGCCAGGCCAGTATTAAATGTTAAATGCATTGCAGAAGCGGGATTATAATAAAGAAAATTCTGAGTTTTTTTTTCTCTTTCTCATTTTTTTTTCTTTTCCCCTTTACCTCTGAGTGGCTTGTGTTTGCTGCAGACATGAATGTCCAGACCTTGATTACAGGTGTGGACCAGCTTACTGCTCGTGTGCAGGGCATACAAGATTATGTTACCAGAAATCCTATGTCAGAACCTAAGATACCGATTCCTGAACTGTTTTCCGGAGACCAATTTAAATTTAGAAATTTCAGGAATAATTGTAAATTGTTTTTGTCCCTGAGACCCTGTTCATCTGGAGACTCCGCTCAGCAAGTGAAAATTGTTATTTCTTTTTTACGGGGCGACCCTCAGGATTGGGCCTTCTCGCTGGCGCCAGGAGATCCGGCATTGGCTGATATTGATGCGTTTTTTCTGGCGCTCGGTTTGCTTTATGAGGAACCCAATCTTGAGATTCAGGCAGAAAAAGCCTTGCTGGCTATGTCTCAGGGCCAGGACGAGGCTGAAGTGTATTGCCAAAAATTTCGGAAATGGTCCGTGCTGACCCAGTGGAACGAGTGTGCATTGGCTGCAAATTTCAGAAATGGCCTTTCTGAAGCCATTAAGAATGTGATGGTGGGTTTTCCCATTCCCACAGGTCTGAATGATTCCATGGCCCTGGCAATTCAAATCGACCGGCGGTTGCGGGAGCGCAAAACCGCAAATCCCCTCATGGTGTTGTCTGAACAGGCACCTGATTTAATGCAATGTGATAGAATCCTGACTAGAAATGAGCGGAAAATTCATAGACGCCAGAATGGCTTGTGTTACTACTGTGGTGATTCTACACATGTTATCTCAGCATGCTCTAAACGTCTTACTAGGGTTGTTAGTCCTGTCGCCATTGGTAATTTGCAACCTAAATTTATTCTATCTGTAACTTTGATTTGCTCACTGTCATCGTATCCTGTCATGGCGTTTGTAGACTCAGGTGCTGCCCTGAGTCTGATGGATCTGTCATTTGCCAAGCGCTGCGGTTTTGTTCTGGAGCCATTAGAAAATCCTATCCCTCTTAGGGCTATTGATGCTACGCCTTTGGCAAAAAATAAACCGCAGTTTTGGACACAGGTTACCATGTGCATGACTCCCGAACATCGGGAGGTGATACGTTTTCTTGTTCTGCATAAGATGCATGATTTGGTTGTTTTGGGTTTGCCATGGTTACAGACCCATAATCCAGTCTTGGACTGGAAGGCAATGTCGGTGTCAAGTTGGGGCTGCCATGGAATTCATGGAGATTCCCTGCCCTTGTCTATTGCTTCTTCTACGCCTTCGGAAGTTCCGGCGTATTTGTCTGATTATCAGGATGTCTTCAGCGAGTCTAAGTCCAGTGCACTGCCTCCTCATAGGGAATGTGACGGTGCAATAGATTTGATTCCTGGCAGTAAGTTTCCTAAGGGGAGACTGTTTAATTTGTCGGTACCTGAACATACCGCGATGCGTTCATATATCAAGGAGTCTCTTGAGAAGGGGCATATCCGTCCTTCTTCTTCCCCTCTTGGTGCGGGATTTTTTTTTTGTGGCCAAAAAGGACGGATCTTTGAGGCCTTGTATTGACTATCGGCTTTTAAACAAGATCACTGTCAAATTTCAGTATCCTTTGCTGCTGTTGTCAGACTTGTTTGCCCGGATTAAAGGTGCCAAGTGGTTCACCAAGATAGACCTTCGTGGTGCGTACAACCTTGTGCGCATTAAGCAAGGCGATGAATGGAAAACCGCATTCAATACGCCCGAAGGTCATTTTGAGTACTTGGTGATGCCATTTGGGCTCTCTAATGCACCTTCAGTTTTTCAGTCCTTCATGCATGACATTTTCCGGAAGTATCTGGATAAATTTTTGATTGTTTATCTGGATGATATTCTGGTTTTTTCTGATGATTGGGACTCGCATGTGGAGCAGGTCAGGATGGTTTTTAAGATTTTGCGTGAAAATTCTTTGTTTGTTAAAGGCTCAAAGTGTCTCTTTGGTGTACAGAGGGTTCCCTTTTTGGGGTTCATTTTTTCCCCTTCTGCTGTGGAGATGGACCCAGTCAAGGTCCGAGCTATTCATGATTGGACTCAACCCTCGTCAGTTAAGAGTCTTCAGAAGTTCTTGGGTTTTGCTAACTTCTACCGTTGTTTTATCGCAAATTTTTCTAGCGTTGTTAAACCATTGACGGATATGACCAAGAAAGGCTCTGATGTAGCTAACTGGGCTCCTGCTGCCGTGGAGGCTTTCCAGGAGTTGAAACGCCGGTTTACTTCGGCGCCTGTTTTGTGCCAACCTGACACCTCACTTCCCTTTCAGGTGGAGGTGGATGCTTCGGAGATTGGGGCAGGGGCCGTTTTGTCGCAGAGAGGCCCTGGTTGCTCTACTATGAGACCTTGTGCCTTTTTCTCCAGGAAGTTTTCGCCGGCAGAGCGAAATTATGATGTGGGCAATCGGGAGTTGTTGGCCATGAAGTGGGCATTTGAGGAGTGGCGTCATTGGCTCGAGGGTGCTAAGCATCGTGTGGTGGTCTTGACTGATCACAAAAATCTGATGTATCTCGAGTCTGCTAAACGCCTGAATCCTAGACAGGCCCGCTGGTCATTGTTTTTCTCCCGTTTTGACTTTGTGGTCTCGTATTTACCAGGTTCTAAGAATGTGAAGGCCGATGCTCTGTCTAGGAGCTTTGTGCCTGATGCTCCTGGAGTCGCTGAACCTGTGGGTATTCTTAAGGAAGGAGTTATCTTGTCAGCTATTTCTCCTGATCTGCGGCGTGTGTTGCAGAGATTTCAGGCTGGTAGGCCTGACTCTTGTCCATCTGACAGATTGTTTGTGCCTGCTAAATGGACCAGCAGAGTCATTTCCGAGGTTCATTCCTCAGTGTTGGCAGGGCACCCGGGAATTTTTGGCACCAGAGATCTGGTGGCCAGGTCTTTTTGGTGGCCTTCCTTGTCAAGGGATGTGCGGTCATTTGTGCAGTCCTGTGGAACTTGTGCTCGAGCTAAGCCTTGCTGTTCTCGTGCCAGCGGGTTGCTCTTGCCCTTGCCTGTCCCGAAGAGACCTTGGACACACATCTCTATGGATTTCATTTCTGATCTTCCGGTGTCTCAGGGCATGTCTGTCATCTGGGTGATATGTGATCGTTTCTCCAAGATGGTCCATTTGGTTCCTTTGCCTAAGCTGCCCTCCTCTTCTGATCTGGTTCCTGTGTTCTTCCAGAACGTGGTTCGTTTGCACGGCATTCCTGAGAATATTGTGTCGGACAGAGGATCCCAGTTTGTTTCCAGGTTCTGGCGATCCTTTTGTGGTAGGATGGGCATTGATTTGTCGTTTTCGTCCGCTTTTCATCCCCAGACTAACGGACAAACGGAGCGAACTAATCAGACTCTGGAGGCTTATTTGAGGTGTTTTGTCTCTTCTGATCAGGATGATTGGGTGACCTTCTTGCCGTTGGCTGAATTTGCCCTTAATAATCGGGCTAGTTCCGCCACCTTGGTTTCGCCATTTTTCTGCAACTCTGGTTTCCATCCTCGTTTTTCCTCGGGACATGTGGAGCCTTCTGACTGTCCTGGGGTGGATTCTGTGGTGGATAGGTTGCAGCGGATCTGGAGTCATGTGGTGGACAACTTGAAGTTGTCACAGGAGAAGGCTCAGCGTTTTGCCAACCGCCGCCGCGGTGTGGGTCCCCGACTTCGCGTTGGGGATTTGGTATGGCTGTCTTCTCGATTTGTTCCTATGAAGGTCTCCTCTCCCAAATTTAAGCCTCGCTTCATTGGTCCTTACAAGATATTGGAAATCCTTAATCCTGTATCCTTTCGCCTGGATCTTCCGGTGTCGTTTGCCATTCACAACGTATTTCATAGGTCCTTGTTGCGGCGGTACGTTGTGCCTGTGGTCCCTTCTGCTGAGCCTCCTGCTCCGGTGTTGGTTGAGGGCGAGTTGGAGTACGTGGTGGAGAAGATCTTAGATTCTCGTCTCTCCAGGCGGAGGCTTCAGTACCTGGTCAAGTGGAAGGGCTATGGTCAGGAGGATAATTCCTGGGTGGTCGCCTCTGATGTGCATGCGGCCGATTTGGTTCGTGCCTTTCACACCGCTCATCCTGATCGCCCTGGTGGTCTTGGTGAGGGTTCGGTGACCCCTCACTAAGGGGGGGGTACTGTTGTGAATTTACCTTTTTGGCTCCCTCTAGTGGTTACTAGTGATTTGACTCTGGGAATGTCTGCCATCCCTTGTATGCTCACCTGGGTCGTTAGGTCAGGGGTGTTGCTATATAAGCTCCCTGGACCTTCAGTTCAATGCCTGGCAACGTTGTAATCAGAGCTAATCTGTTGTGCTCTTGTCTACTGATCCTGGTTCCTGCTAGATTAAGCTAAGTCTGCTTTCTTGCTTTTTGCTATTTGTTTTTGTTTGCATTTTTGTCCAGCTTGTACATAATCTGTATCCTAACCTTGCTGGAAGCTCTAGGGAGGCTGGAGTTCTCCCCCCGGGCCGTTAGACGGTTCGGGGGTTCTTGAATTTCCAGTGTGGATTTTTGATAGGGTTTTTGTTGACCATATAAGTTATCTTACTACATTCTGCTATTAGTAAGTGGGCCTCTCTTTGCTAAACCTAGTTCATCTCTGTGTTTGTCATTTCCTCTTACCTCACCGTTATTATTTGTGGGGGGCTTGTATCCAACTTTTGGGGTCTATTCTCTGGAGGCAAGAGAGGTCTTTGTTTTCCTCTTCTAGGGGTAGTTAGTCCTCCGGCTGGCGCGAGACATCTAGCGACCAACGTAGGCATGTTCCCCGGCTACTTCTAGTGTTGGCGTTAGGAGTAGATATATGGTCAACCCAGTTACCACTGCCCTATGAGCTGGATTTTTGTACTTCGCAGACTTACTTGTTCCTCTGAGACCCTCGCCATTGGGGTCATAACAGGTTCAGATTTGTGGTCAGTCCAGTTTGCCACCTCTCTAGAGCTTGTCCTATGTTTTGTTACTTAGCTGGTGTATTTTGTGATCCTCAACCACTAAGGATCATAACAATAGTCTACCCCCCACCGGGATTCCTAGTCATTTGTCTTCCTTCTTTCTCTCCTTTGAGGAACGACAGAACATATATCCTGTACCTCTTCTACGTCTATCATCCCATCTAGACCGAACTCTAACGGGCGAAAAGGCACGCTTCCTTCCCCGACCAAATCTCTTCTTACTGAAGGGAAGGGAAGTGCTCTGTACTGAAAATGGTGAACTACTCCCCCCATTACTACTGCTACCCTTAGGAACCGTTGGAAATCTTCATTAATGGGTACATGATAATAGGCATCTTTCAAATCCACTACTACCATAAAACAATTTTTGAACAGCATCTTTATTGTTGAGTTGATAGATTCCATCTTAAAAGGTATGTTTAACCAGGTAAGTATTAAGATGTCTAAGATTTATAATGGTCCTATAAGTCTTATCAGGCTTCTGAATAAGAAATAGGGTGATTAAAATCCCTTTCCTCTATCAGACTTTGGAACCTCTATAAGGACATTTTTAGAACAAAGAGACCACACCTCATCTTCTAAAGCCGACTGTTCCAGGGGGGAAGAGCATAAAGGAGTCAATTTAAAATTATCCCGTAGGGTATGGATAAACTCAAGTGTGAGACCCCGAGAAATAGTGTTTTGTACCCAAACACTATTTGTGATCTCTGACCATTCTGAATAGAAATGCAATAGTCTACCCCCCACCAGGATTCCTAGTCATTTGTCTTCCTTCTTTCTCTCCTTTGAGGAACAACAGAACATATATCCTGTACCTCTTCTACATCTATCATCCCATCTAGACCGATCTCTAACGGGCGAAAAGGCACGCTTCCTTCCCCGACCAAATCTCTTCTTATTGAAGGGACAACGATAGGACCCAAATAGATTAGGGAGCTTCTCTTTGTCATCTCCTGCTTTCTCTAGGAGTTCGTCCAAGGTGGGACCGAATAAATATTCTCCTTTACACGGAATGGCACAAAGCTTTGACCTCATTTGTATATCCCCTGGCCAGCATTTTAACCACAGGGCTCTCCTAGCCGCATTAGAGAGTCCTGCTGCTCTAGCCGCCATTTTAACAGAGTCAATGGAAGCATACGACAAGAAGGCAGCCGCCTCCTGAATCACTGGTAAAGCAGTTAGAATAGAGTCCCTAGAAGCTCCCTCTTTCAATTTGGTCTCTAACTGGTCCAGCCAAACCATCATTGATCTGGCTGTACAGGTTGAAGTCACCGCAGGTCTTAACCCCTTCATGACCTTGGGATTTTCCAATTTTCCGTGTTCGTTTTTCACTCCCCTCCTTCCCAGAGCTATAACTTTTTTATTTTTCTGTCAATTTGGCCATGTGAGGGCTTATTTTTTGCGGGACGAGTTGTACTTTTGAACGACATCACTGGTTTTACCGTGTCGTACTAAAAAACGGGAAAAAAATTCCAAGTGCGGTGAAATTGCAAAAAAGTGTAGTCCCACACTTGTTTTTTGTTTGGCTTTTTTGCTAGGTTCACTAAATGCTAAAACTGACCTGCCATTATGATTCTCCAGGTCACTATGAGTTCATAGACACCTAACATGACTAGGTTATTTTTTTATCTAAGTGGTGAAAAAAATTCCAAACTTTGCTAAAAAAAAAAAATTTGCACCATTTTCCAATACTTGTAGCGTTTGCATTTTTCATGATCTGGGGTCGGTTGAGGGCTTATTTTTTGCGAGCCGAGCTGGCGTTTTTAAGGGTACCATTTTGGTGCAGATACGTTCCTTTGAGCGCCCGTTCATGCATTTTAATGCAATGTCGTGGCGACCAAAAAAACATAGTTCTGGCGTTTTGAATTTTTTTCTTGCTACGCCGTTTAGCGATCAGGTTAATGCTTTTTTTATTGATAGATCGGGCGATTCTGAACGCGGCGATACCAAATATGTGTAGGTTTGATTTTTTTTATTGATTTATTATGATTGGGGCGAAAGGGGGGTGATTCAAACTTTTATATTTTTTTTTATTTTTTTCACATTTTTTTTTACTTTTTTTCTTTAACTTTTGCCATGGTTCAATAGCCTCCATGGGAGGCTAGAAGCTGGCACAACACGATCGGCTCTGCTACATTATTATTATTATTATTTATTTATAAAGCACCATTGATTCCATGGTGCTGTACATGAGAAGGGGTTACATACAAGTTACAGATATCACTGACAGAAAACAAACTTACAATGACAGACTGATACAGAGGGGCGAGGACCCTGCCCTTGCGGGCTTACATTCTGCAGGATTAAGGGGAAGGAGACAGTAGGTTGGGGGTTTCAGGAGCTCCGGTGTTGGTGAGGCGGTAGCTTCGGTGGTGATGAGGAGGCAGCGGGGTCAGTGCAGGCTGTAGGCTTTCCTGAAGAGATGAGTTTTCAGGTTCCGTCTGAAGGATCCGAATGTGGTGGATAACCGGACGTGTTGGGGCAGAGAATTCCAGAGGATGGGGGATATTCGGGAGAAGTCTTGGAGGCGATTGGATGAGGAGCGAATAAGTGTGGAGGAGAGAAGGAGGTCTTGGGAGGACCGGAGATTACGTGAGGGAAGATATATGGAGATTAGTTCAGAGATATATGGAGGAGACAGGTTATGGATGGCTTTGAAGGTCAGTATTAGTAATTTGAACTGGATACGCTGAGGGAATGGGAGCCAGTGAAGAGATTTGCAGAGGGGGGAAGTGGAGGAGTAGCGAGGAGAGAGATGGATTAGTCGGGCAGCAGAGTTAAGGATGGACTGGAGAGGTGCAAGGGTGTTAGCAGGGAGGCCGCAGAAAATGATGTTGCAGTAGTCAAGGTGGGAGATGATGAGGGCATGCACAAGCATTTTAGTAGATTGAAGGTTGAGGAAAGGACGGATTCTTGAGATATTTTTGAGCTTGAGGCGACAGGAGGTGGAAAGCGCTTGGATGTGCGGTTTGAAGGACAGGGCAGAGTCGAAGGTTACTCCGAGGCAGCGGACTTCCGGTACGGGGGAAAGCATGATGTCATTGATTGCGATAGATAGGTCGGGTAAGGAAGATATGTGGGATGGAGGAAAGATGATGAGTTCGGATTTGTTCACATTGAGTTTGAGGAAGCGAGAGGAGAAGAAGGAGGATATGGCTGATAAGCACTCTGGGATTCTGGACAGCAGAGCGGTGACGTCTGGGCCAGAGAGGTAGATCTGGTTGTCATCAGCATAGAGGTGGTACTGGAATCCATGGGACTTTATGAGTTGTCCCAAGCCAAGTGTATAGATTGAGAAGAGTAGCGGTCCTAGAACAGAGCCTTGGGGGACTCCAACAGAGAGAGGGTGGGATGAGGAGGTAGTGTGGGAGTGGGAGACGCTGAAAGTGCGGTTGGAAAGGTACGAGGCGATCCAGAATAGGGCGAGATCTTTGATGCCAAAGGAGGAGAGGATCTGAAGTAGGAGGCAGTGGTCAACTGTGTCAAAAGCAGAGGACAGGTCTAGAAGGAGGAGTACAGAGTATTGTCCAGTAGCTTTGGCGGTAAGTAGGTCGTTAGTGATTTTGGTCAGGGCAGTCTCAGTTGAGTGGTGGGGGCGGAAACCAGATTGTAGATTGTCGAACAACAAGTTAGATGAGAGGTGGGAGGAAAGTTCAGCATGGACGTGCTGCTCCAGGAGTTTGGAAGCGAATGGGAGCAGCGATATTGGGCGATAGCTGGACATGGCAGTTGGATCGAGGATTAGCTTTTTAAGGATAGGCGTGATTGTGGCATGTTTGAACGCAGAAGGAAAGGTGCCAGAAGTTAGTGATAGGTTGAACAGGTGGGTTAGGGATGGGATAAGTGTGGTGGTGAGGTTGGGGAGGAGGTGGGATGGGATGGGGTCGAGCACACAGGTGGTGAGGTGCGATTTGGAGAGGAGACAGTTAAGCCCCCGCTCAGTGATGTTGGATAGGGATGTTATGGGGTTTGGGCATTGGTCTGGTATACAAAGGGGTTGTGGTGGTTGAACAATGAAGACTTGTCTTGTTTGGTCGATCTTATTTTTAAAGTGTGTGGCAAAGTCCTCAGCAGAGATGAGGGAGGTTGGAGGGGGCAGTGGGGCCGGAGGAGGGAGTTAAAGGTTTTGAATAACTGTTTGGGGTTGTAGGATAGGGAAGATACGAGGGTTGTGAAGTAGGCCAGTTTAGCAGAGGTGAGAGCAGATTTAAAAGTGAGTGTTGCCTGTTTGAATGCAGTGAAATTGTCTTGCGAGTGTGTTTTCTTCCAATGCCGCTCCGCAACCCTGGACACTTGCCGGAGCTTTTTAGTGGTGTTTCTGTGCCAAGGTTGTCTATTGATACGTTGCACTCTGCCATGGACGAGAGGGGCAACCATGTCAATAGCTGATGCGAGAGTGGCATTGTAGAAAGCAGTGGCAGTGTCTGTGTCGTGGAGTGAGGATATGGATGCCAGTGGTAGGATGGAGTCAGGGAGTGTGTGGGCATCTAGGTGTGCAAGGTTTCTGCGGGGGTGCGCATGTTGCTGGACACGGATGGCCGGTGAGGAGGACAGGGATGAGAAGGTGAGCAGATGGTGGTCGGATAGAGGGAGAGGGGAGGGGTTAAGTTAGATAGAGAGCAGAGACGGGTGAATACCAGGTCTAGTGTATGCCTGTCCATGTGGGTGGCTGCGGAGGACCATTGAGTAAGTCCAAAGGATGAGGTAAGGGACAGAAGTTTTGAGGCTGTTGACTGAAGGTTATCAATGGGAATGTTGAAGTCACCCATGATGATGGTGGGAATGTCAGGAGAGAGAAAGTGAAGAAGCCAGGTGGAGAATTGGTCAATAAAAGCAGTGGTCGGGCCTGGAGGTCGGTATATGACGGCCACTTGGAGGTTGGAGGGGGAGTAGATGCGGACAGAATGGACTTCAAAAGAGGGGAGGATAAGGGAGGGAGGAGGCGGGATTGGGTTAAAGGTGCAGTTTGAGGAAAGGAGAAGACCCACTCCTCCACCATGTTTGTTGCCGGGTCGAGGAGTGTGGGTGAGGTGGAGGCCTCCGTAACATAGCGCAGCAGGGGAGGCGATCTGATGTTCGCTGCTATGTAGCAGAAATGCAGGTGTGCTGTGAGTGTCGTCCACAGGGTGGCGCCTACAGCTACAGTGGATCAGTAACCATAGAGATCTCAAGGACCTCTATGGTTACAATGTAGAAGCATCGCCGACCTCCGATCATGTGACGGGGGTCGGCGATGCGCTCATTTCCCGCCGCCCGGCCGGAAGCGCCGGTTAAATGCCGCTGTCTGTGTTTGACAGAGGCATTTAACTAGTTAATAGGCGTGGGCAGATCGCGTTTCTGCCCGCGCCTATTATGGGCACATGTCAGCTGTTCAAAACATGTCCCGGCTTTGATGCGGGCTCACCGCCGGAGCCCGCATCAAAGCGGGGCTTCTGACCTCGGACGTACTATCCCGTCCGACGTCAGAAAGGGGTTAAGGAACCGGCCGCCATTTCCCAGGTACCCTTTAGAAAAGTATCCGCCTTCCTGTCAAGGGGTCCTTTAGGGTTCACATATCCTCAAAGGGAAGAGAGGCCTGTTTTGCCACTTTGGCTATTGCCACATCCAATTTAGGGGCTTTTTCCCAGTTGATGACTGCTGGGTCATCAAAAGGATACCTGCGTTTTTGTGCTGGTGGTAAGGATCCTTTTTTCTCAAGTTTCTTCCACTCCTTATTAATAAGTTCTTGAATTTTTTCATTTAGCGGAAAAACTCTACACTTCTTTTGCTCCAATCCACTAAACATAATCTCCTCCTTTGATAGTTGGGGTTTGGGTTCTGTTATGTCCATTGTCCCTCTGACTGCTTTAACTAACTTATCTATCCTTTCAAGGAGTAGACAAAAGCGAGCGGTGTCTCCATCCGAGGAAGAGGACGATGCAGCTGAACCGCAGGAAACTTCATCCCTATCCTCATCCACTGAAGAATCAGAGACCAATGGAGCTTTATGTTTAGAGCTTCCCGCTTCAGATAGGCACTTTATGGATTGCTTGCGCCCATAGTAAGGGATTCTTCCACTACCTGAGGGGGCAAGTAAGGCAATCTAATCTATGTAGATATAATGCTCTCACCTCCTCCCCCTTCCTGAGACCTCACCGTCTGCTGGATACAGGGGGCACATAGTTTTTTAGGGCATGAATCAGGGAAGGGAACTCCGCAGATAGCACATTCTCTGTGCTTCGCCTTACTGATGCATTTCTTCCCTTACAACAAAACATATGAGGGGAATCACGTCACTGAGTGAACTTTCATGAAGATCACTTACCAGCGGCTGCCCAAAGAGATACCAGAATATGAGGGGGGATTCTTCCTGGCTGATGCTCCAGACCCCTGTCTGGAGGAGCTTTTGCGGCCAGATTCACTGCTCCTTCTGTCATGTTCCTTTCCTTTGGGCTTCTGAGACACCTCTTCCAGCAACTGAGGCTGCTGTTCATGCTCACTCTCCATCCTCACGATATGAGGCCGGAAGCAAGGAACCCAGATCTGGAGCTCTTTATATAACCCCTCCTCTGGTCAGCAGATGTGCCAAGCGCTCCCCTGATTTGCTGCCTGCCTCCCTCCAGGTGCAGGAGGTCATCTCCGGGGTCTGATTGCGAGCGGAGTGCAATTGCCGGTGGGCGCCGCCATCTTGGATGCACCGCGCATGCGTGGGAACCCGAAAACCCAGAAGTGACTGCCGACTCCACCCCCGATGTCACCCCGGCTCCCAGCGCTTCCTGTCGGCACTTCAGAGCAGCATGGGATGCCCGGCTAACCCGCAGCACACCGGGTGGCACCACCAAATGCCGCCGCCACAGGCAGAGCCCCCACCATCCTACTGGAAGGAAGAGACCCAGGGGACATACTTACCTAGCACTGGTCTCGGAGACAGGACACCACTGGCAACCGCTCCCTGCCGAGAATGTCACTGCCGTGCAGCCCTGCCAGGACCACCGTGACATCTCCAGGATCTCCGCACCGGCCGAGGTAGGAGACCCCCCTGCTACCTGAGTCAGCCGGCTGGCCTGGGATCCTTTTGTAAATTCTGTGGGATCCCGTCCCTTTAGGAACAGGAAACCAACTGATACCTGGGAGAGGTGCCGCCCTTTTGTGTCTGTGGGTTTCCTGTTCCTAAGGGGCGGATCCCCTCTCTCGTGGTGCTGTCATAGGAGTCCGAATAAATACTGAGAAGGTACTGTTGTGACTACTGAAGGAAGAGAAAAGACACTGCTCTTACTACTGAGAGATAGATATTTCTAAAGATGCTGAATGCTATGACTATTGGAAGTAAGGTAGTATATCATTCTGTGACACTGTACAGGGGAGAAGCAATTGAAGGAGTACTGGGAGCATGCTAAGACTAATCAGAACAGGGAACAATTAATCAACTACCGAAAGGTTACTGCTTTTCTAAAGTATAAGTAAAAATGTGCTAACAAGAAAAGATGACATGTTACATGATGTAAGGAACTGCAGGTTTGGGTGTGCCTACTGAGGGAAATGGGGTAGTACTGTAACTATTGAGAGGAGGAGATATTGGATGAGAGCCTACTATCACTTTTAGGGAAGTAGTAAAACAATTATGGGAGTAAAAGTGTGGAACTATTGTGTAAACGAGCAGAATTCTTGGTAACTATGGTAACTATTGGGGGGAGGAGGCCTGCTATGACAATTGAAGAAAGAGAAGTCCTACAAAGACATAAATTACAGGATAAAGGTACTGCTGTGACTACAAAGGAAATAGCGAGACTTCTGGTAGTGATTGCTGGTGTAGGGCATTGCTCAGAATTCTGAAAGAAAGGTGGGTGCCCTACTGTGATTTCTGGGGAAAGGCCATTTTATGACTTTTGCGTGAAGGTCCTCCTGTGGCCAAAAGGAGCTTGATGAGACCACTAAATGAAATTGGGTTCTGACTGACTAATGTAAGAGGTGAGAGCACTTCTGCAATTACTGGAAAAAATTAGGTATTGTGTGGCAACTTACAGGTGGTAGGAGCAAAGTCACTAGCAAAGGAGTTGGGGACACTGCTATGACTACAGGTAAAGGGCTTACTTTTTCATGTTCACAGAATGGTTTTTGACAACAAAAAATCAGAGGTATGGCCTAAGTTGGCAAATTTTCTATGAAAATAGGCTCCTGATATACAGAAGTGACTGTGGTGTAGTATAAACAGGTATGTTGTCTTCCTGAAAAACTTTGATTGCTTGTTAACAGAGACAGGGCCATGCTTGAAATAGAGACCTCCATGATCTACACACAGTTAGGACGATTTCACACATCCTGATATTTCCGGTACCATAAAAACCAGTACCGGAGATATCCGTGTCCGTGTGTCCGTGGGACACATCTGTGTGGCACATGTGTGGCAGACATGTGCCGCATCAGGGCCACAGAGATGGCAGACGGGCAGCAGCGCTACAGTAAGCGCTGTCCCCTGCGTGTGGTGCTGAAGCTGGCTATCATTCCTTCTCCTCTGCTCGGCCGGCGATCAGCGCGAGCTGGGGAGAATGAATGAAAGCAAAACCGACGTGGGGTCCCCCCTATATTTTACAACCAACCTGGCAAAACTCACAGGTGCGGGCTGCTATTCTCAGGCTAGTAAGAGGCCATGGATATCGTGCCCCCCAGCCTAAAAACAGCAGCCCTTAGCTGCCCAGAAAAGGTGAATCTATTAGCTATCAGCATGCACAAGAGACAAATATAACATGACAAAAAGTCTGCAAAAAAGCACAAAAAATGCAGCAAAAAATGCAACAAAAACTAAGCAAAGGGGAGAATTATACAGATCTAAAAGAGACTGCAGTCACCATGAATCCTATATTCAAGAGAGAGGAAATCTGTGCACACTTGAGAGAAAGAGGTTATCAGAATCGGTCTTTGGAAAAAGCCAAAAAAATCTGTGGAAAAAATTCCCTGAACTGGCATGGTAAAATTCCATAAAAAAAGACCAAAGCAAACAGGAGAATCAAAAACCCATATTTGTCACCACCTATGGCACAAAATATAACCAGATTAAGACGATTATCAATAAATATTTGCCAATGCTCAAAAGCGATTCTGCTTTGGATAGTATTCTCCAGAAAGGGTGTTTATTTTCCACAAGGAAAGCTCCTACCCTTTTCAATCTGTTAATACCTAGTATGGTAATGGATAGTCCTCTTAAAATGACGGCCCTCAAGGCAATAGAGTAACTGAATTTGCGTCTCGGACGCAGGTTCAGTTACTGTACGGTCAGAAGCCTGCCGCTGGGGCCCGGACCCGATGTGCAGATGAGACGGGGACCGCCAGCCTCCGTTCATAAGAATGAGCGCTTGAAAGTCCTTAGATGACGTCGCGGCCTGTGATTGGTCGCGGAGCGGTCACGTGACCGCTCCGCGACCAATCACAGGCCGCGACGTCATCTAAGGACTTTCAAGCGCTCATTCTTATGAACGGAGGCTGGCGGTTACAACCAGGGCGCGTCAGAGGGTGAGTATATCAATATTTTTTATTTTTATTCTTTATTTTACACATTAATATCGATACCGATTCCCGATACCACAAAAGTATCGGATCTCGGTATCAGAATTCCGATACAGCAAATATCGGCCGATACCCGATACTTACGGTATCGGAATGCTCAACACTATGCACAACACGAAAACTCCGCCAGTGCATCAGTGAACATCTTAGGGATTTAGTGAACGGATATGCACCTAATCCCTCTAATGTATCAAAACATTTTTTTCAAGTGCACGGTGGTGATTTAGTAATAATAATATTAATAATAATAATCTTTATTTATATAACACCAACATATTCCTCAGCGCTTTACAGTTTAAAAGTTTCAAACACAACATTCATAAGTAACAACATTAACAATACAATAAAAATAGCAAAATAAGACGACCCTGCTCGTGAGAGCTTACAATCTACAATGAGGTGGGGGAGATACAAGGTTGAGGTGTGTATTTATAATGATGGTCCAGCCATCTTCAGGGGGTGGGGGATAGATGGAATTAGTGAATGGGCTACACACACACACACACACACACACTAACACATAAAATGACTTTGATTAGGGAACGTGATAGGCCGCTCTGAACAAATGTGTTTTTAGGGAGCGCCTGAAACTATGCAAATTGTAAATGGTCCTAATATATTGGGGTAGAGCATACCAGAAGATCGGCGCAGCATAGGAGAAGTCTTGGAGTCGGGAGTGGGAGGTACGGATTAGTGCAGAGGTTAGTCGAAAGTCGTTTGCAGAGCGCAGTGGTCTGTTAGGCTAATAGACAGAAATGAGGGAGGAGATGTAAAGGGGTGTGTCAGGAATTACAGGGGGGATGTATTTGTATATCCTACTGCTGCCACCAATATGTCATGAACTGGGGGAGTTTGGTTGCTCTGGTTCTTTCTTTAGCGATTTATTTATATCCCACTTCCCAGTTATGGTTTGGAACCTGCAGCTCTCTAGCGCCCCCCCACCCTCAGGTCAGTCAGGGAACCGCACCCAGGATAATTAGTCGCCAGAAAGGCTGCCCGGTCGTGTACTGGCTATTGGGCACGCTGCAGTGAGGGCGATATAACTGTGATTTGAGCGGTTTACAGTTTTTCGGAATGGAAAGGGTCAGTAAGCCCAGAAGGGGTGGAGCTTGGCGACAAAAACTTCTTAGCCGAGAAACCCATTGGATCCTGATGATGGAGACCGCCCATTCCAAGTGTGTAAATAAGCGCACAGATATAATATTGTTTTATTAATATTGTTCACTGAACTTTTGACTGTGTTTAATGACAGTATCATATTGTTGGTTTTAAGTTTGTATTTTTGCACTGGTAAAAGAGTTTTAGTGTTGTGGGTGTGAAAAAACTGAACCATATGATGGGGGCAGGGTTTTTTTTTTGAATCCTTGGTCAATATAAAACCCTGACTCACTGGTGTAACACTAGGGGCATATTTGGCCCTGAAATGCGTAAACCGGTGCCTGGGACCCCTGCTATTTGTGCCATTTTTTCTATTGTCGGTTGTCTATGCTTTTACATGAAGATTTTAGAATAAAGCTTACTAGTTGGCCTATGTGAAATTTTTGCGCATTGGTTGTGGGGGCGCAGGCAATTTCAGGAAAATCAAGCTGGTCAAATGTAAATGTATTTAGTGAGATGATGAACACAGAGAGGTATGTGTCTCACTGACATACATATATATATATATCTACTAGATGGTGGCCCGATTCTAACGCATCGGGTATTCTAGAATATGTATGTAGTTTATTTATGAAGTTTTCAGAATAATGCAATTTATACACAGGATTCGGCCGGCCGGGCGCGACCAATTAGCGAAGTGTGGTTCAAATTCTGCCCCAATTCGCGGCCGGACTGTGCCTGTCGCTGATTGGTCATGCCCAGCCGGCCGCGAACAATCAGTGAAGCCAGGGCCGGCTCCAGGTTTTTGAGGGCCCTGGGCGAAAGAGTCTCAGTGGGCCCCCCTCTTTAACACATACCATGATTCATGATGCACAGATATAGCAGAGAAATATACCACAGCCAAGTAGCATATAACACAGCCCATGTAGCATATAACACAGCCCACATAGCATAGAACACAGCCCACGTAGCATATAACAGCCCACGTAGCATATAGCACAGCCACGTAGCATATAGCACAGGCCAAATAGTATATAGCACAGGCCACATAGTATATAACACAGCCCACGTAGCATATAGCAAAGCCCACGTAGCATATAGCACAGCCATGTATCATATAACACAGCCACGTAGCATATAGTACAGCCACGTAGTATATAGCACAGCCCACGTAGTATATAGCACAGCCCACGTAGCATATAACACAGCCATGTAGCATAAAGCACAGACACGTAGCATATAGCACAGCCATCTAGCATATAGCACAGCCACGTAGTATATAGCACAGCCCACATAGTATATAGCACAGCCCAAGCAGTATATAGCACAGCCCATGCAGTGTATAACACAGCCCATGTAGTATATAGCACAGCCCACATAGTATATAGCACAGCCCACACAGTGTATAACACAGCCCACGCAGTGTATAGCACAGCCCACGTAGTATATAACAGCCCACGTAGTAAATAACACAGCCCACATAGTATATAGCACAGTCACTTGGACAGTCCATCCTCATGGACTGAATGAGAATCTCTCCTTTGCTCCATTCTTGTGATCGCCCTGCTGCTGTGCATCCTGTCATGCTGCGGTGCCGCATTTATTGTTTTTATTTGTTTTTAATTTGTCTGTTGTTCCTTTTTCTTTAGTGTATATATATTGTGCTTTTGGAATATCGTTGGCCTATAGGATATCAATTTCGATACCCACAATGGATACAGCTTTCCTTCTACTGGGATCTTCATCTGTTTTGGCTGTATGTCTAGATACTGGACCTGCACAGCTACTATTCAAATTGGGAACTGTCTTCATGCTATGGACTATATACGCAATAAATTGATTTAATTGATATTATGATATATTTTTTGTGTCCTCTGCATCTACGTTCTATGGATAGCCTATGTATTGCGGCTGTGCTATCTAGTATGGCTATTTATCTTTTGCGTAGTACTTTTATTACGCCGTTCTATATTTGATCCAACTCTATGTATCTATTGCTATATATTGTGAATCATTTGCATATGTATTTACTATTTATGCTTATTACTTTCCATTGTTTTTTGTTGACAAATGCTCTGCCGTGATCTTTCATGCACACAATCACTTTTTTATATTCTATAGTTTTGCCTCACTAGTTTTGTGGTTACCTGTATTTTGTAGTTATTTGTTCTCTTTCATATTTTATCTACGCAAGCGCTGCTGGTTTCTATGACTCCGCATTCGGCAGTCTGTCTGGTGTCCGGTCATGTGGGGCCCCACATGTTCCGGCATCAGCTGATCTGCAGACGGTGCATTTGACCGGCATAGTCGTCACCACGGTGATGATGTTTCACTTCCGGTTTAGCGGTAACACACGTACTATAAATCGCTGCGCACATGTGACCATGACATGCCCCCTGAGGAAGGTTTCATTCCGAAACGCGCGTCGGGGTGAGCGGTGGATGGCGCGGTGGTTCGTGTGCACATTACGGGTATGTTTTGGGTCATTCCTTTTCCTTGGATTATGCTTTATTTGCTATATGTTTGCTGTTATGCTGTTATCTAGATATGTGATTATGGCTCTTTACTGGCTGGTATTCACCAGCCTTGCTATGGCTTTATCTAATGTAATTTCCCCCTTATATGCATGATTCACCCCATGTGCTGTCAACTGCTCTCGTTGGGTATATTTTGCCACATTGTTGCATGTTTTCCCTATGTTTACCTTGAACCTGTTTGTTATCCTTTATTATAATAAAACAATTTTTTTTTCGATATTTTGGACAAAAAACTGTTTTTGGTGCTTTTTTTGTGGTTTAGCACAGCCACTTAGTATATAGCACAGCCCACTTAGTATATAGCACAGCCCACGTAGTATATAGCACAGCCCACGTAGTATATAGCACAGCCACATAGCATATAGCACAGCCACGTAGTATATAGCACAGCCACATAGTATATAGCACAGCCCACGTTGTATATACCACAGCTCACATAGTATATAGCACAGCCCAAGCAGTATATAGCACAGCCCACATAGTGTATAACACAGCCCATGTAGTATATAGCACAGGCCACGTAGTATATATCACAGCCCATGCAGTATATAACACAGCCCATGAAGTATATAGCACAGCCCACGTAGTATATAACACAGCACACGTAGTATATAACACAGGCCACAAAGTATATAACAAAGTCCACGTAGTATATAGCAGAGCCCACATAGTATATAACACAGCCACATAGTATATAGCACAGCTCACGTAGTATATAGCACAGCTCACACAGTATATAGCACAGCTCACACAGTATATAACACAGCCACGTAGTATATTGTCCAGCCACGTAATTTATTGCACAGCCCACCTATTATATAGTACAGAGACGCAGTATATAACACAGCTCACGCAGTATATAACACAGCCCACGTAGTATATAGCACAGCGGTGTAGTATATAGCACAGCCCACGTAGTATATAGCACAGAGACATAGTATATCAGGGGTGTCAAACTGCATTCCTCGAGGGCCTCAAACCATGCATGTTTTCAAGATTTCCTTCTCATTGCACAAGGTGCTGGAATCATTCTGTGCAGGTGATTAAATGATCACCTGTGTAATACAAGGAAATCCTGAAAACATGACCTGTTTGCAGCCCTTAAGGAATGCAGTTTGACACCCCTGCAGTATATAACACAGCCCACGCAGTATATAACACAGCCTACGCAGTATACAACACAGCCCATTCAGTATATAACACAGCCCACGTAGTATATAAACACAGCCCATGTAGTATATAGCAATGTGGGCACCATATCCCTGTTAAAAAAAAAGAATTAAAATAAAAAATAGTTATATACTCACCTTCCGGCGGCCCCCGGATCCAGGCGGAGGCGTTTAGCGATGCTCCTCGCGACGCTCCGGTCCCAAGTATGCATTGCGGTCCCGCTACGTCATCATCTCGCGAGACCGAAATGCATGGCCCAGAGCATCGCGAGGAGCGGGAAAGGCGCCGGAAGGTGAGTATATAATGAGGCGCCGGAAGGTGAATATATAATGAGGCTCCGGAAGGTGAGATAATCTATATATATAATCGTCTAAGGGGCACTTCCGTCTGTTTGTCTGTCTGTCACGGAAATCGCGCATCGCTTATATGTACTCATTGTAATCTCACCTTCCGAAAGGTGAGTATATAATGAGGCACTGGAAGGTGAGATTATAATGAGTATTTATAAGCGATGCGCGATTTCCGTGACAGACAAACAGACGGAAGTGCCCCTTAGACGATTATATATATAGATCTATATAATCGTCTAAGGGTCACTTCCATCTGTTCGTCTGTCATGGAAATCCCGCATCGCTGATTGGTCGCGGCCAGCTGGCCGTGACCAATCAGCGATGGGCACAGTCCGGCCACGAATTCGCCCTTCCCTACTCCCCTCCAGTCAGTGCCCCCTCCCTACTCCCCTCCAGTCAGTGCCCCATTGCAGTTTAGCAGTCCATTAAACAGACTGCGTTACACCGCGGCATAACGCGGTGTAACGCAGTCCGTTAACACTGCTATTAACCCTGTGTGACCAACTTTTTACTATTGATGCTGCCTATGCATCATCAATAGTAAAAAGATCTAATGTTAAAAAAATTAAAAAAAATTAGTTATATACACTCACCGGCCACTTTATTAGGTACACCATGCTAGTAACGGGTTGGACCCCCTTTTGCCTTCAGAACTGCCTCAATTCTTCGTGGCATAGATTCAACAAGGTGCTGGAAGCATTCCTCAGAGATTTTGGTCCATATTGACATGATGGCATCACACAGTTGCCGCAGATTTGTCGGCTGCACATCCCAAAGATGCTCCATACAAGGCAGGATGGATCCATGCTTTCATGTTGTTTACGCCAAATTCTGACCCTACCATCCGAATGTCGCAGCAGAAATCGAGACTCATCAGACCAAGCAACGTTTTTCCAATCTTCTACTGTCCAATTTCGATGAGCTTGTACAAATTGTAGCCTCCGTTTCCTGTTCTTAGCTGAAAGGAGTGGTACCCGGTGTGGTCTTCTGCTGCTGTAGCCCATCTGCCTCAAAGTTCGACGCACTGTGCGTTCAGAGATGCTCTTAGGCCTACCTTGGTTGTAACGGGTGGCGATTTGAGTCACTGTTGCCTTTCTATCAGCTCGAACCAGTCTGCCCATTCTCCTCTGACCTCTGGCATCAACAAGGCATTTCCGCCCACAGAACTGCCGCTCACTGGATTTTTTTTCTTTTTCGGACCATTCTCTGTAAACCCTAGAGATGGTTGTGCGTGAAAATCCCAGTAGATCAGCAGTTTCTGAAATACTCAGACCAGCCCTTCTGGCACCAACAACCATGCCACGTTCAAAGGCACTCAAATCACCTTTCTTCCCCATACTGATGCTCGGTTTGAACTGCAGGAGATTGTCTTGACCATGTCTACATGCCTAAATGCACTGAGTTGCCGCCATGTGATTGGCTGATTAGAAATTAAGTGTTAACAAGAAGTTGGACAGGTGTACCTAATAAAGTGGCCGGTGAGTGTATATATATATAGACTGTATATATGTTTTCACAAATATTTGAGCCCATGGATCCATTATATGTCCATTTTGCCAGCCGGCGAGAAAATCTCACCATACGGATGTCATACGGATGTCACACGGATGCTTACATGCGAGAAAATTGCATCATCGCACTGCACATGGATGACATATGGATCACTGTTCATGGAACATTTCTGCGATTGTCGTCCGTGTGAAACGGACCGATTTTTTTTCTACGTTGTGTGTGATTCCAGCCTAAAGGAGATCCCCCAACATATATAACAAACATAATGGTATTTTACTTACTGATCAGAAGGGGTCTGATTGTCAGGACCTTGCAAAAGAACATGGGCAGGAGCATTTTTCCCCTCCACAGCAGCACTGCCATCTATCTGCAGTGTAGTGAAGTTCAACACAGCCCTATGTATGTGAACAGAGCAGCTCCCTGTACAGGAGTGCCACTTTGACAGTAAAAATGATGACGGAGAATTGACCCCATAGCTGAGCGTATTTACACCATTGTATAATATTTGGGAATATCCCATTAAAAAAAAAAAAAAGTAATATCTGCAGACTATTTTACCTTTTCTTTTCCCTATGGTTGGATTTTTTTTTTTTAATTTTTGCAAGGTTGTTTCCACCAATCTCTCCCATTGGGAAACAATATAGTCTCAGTTATGTCAGCGCTGCAGTTTTTACTTGGAACCAGAGGTGACTCCAGGTCACCAATAAGCTGCAACCTTAGAAGATAGACTTTTCAATGACTGTCCAATAATACAAAAAATCTGATGGTTCAGAACCTGTCTGGTCCCTTTTAGGCTACATTCATTTATATCTTCAGTTTTAAAGCTGAAGTCTTAAACAGGTAAAGTTTTACTTTTATTCTACTTCCACATATGTAGCAAATATTTTATATGTACCTGCCTGAAATCGGCTGGGCAAGTAGTTCGGCAAGCTGGAAAGCCCCCAAGGCAAATGTTACCATTTGTTTTAGCCTTGTGGTATTGTGCTTTGGGGTAGTGTGGTGTCACCTGCAGGTCATTTTTCCGTACTGCAGTTTTATGAAAATTAATGTTTAAAATGTATTTTGTGATAACATCTCGGATGTGTGGTTTGTTTGGCTATTTTCTTGCTGAAGGGGGCAAGTTTACCTTTCAAATGGTTGTGTGTGTGGGTGCAGTATGAACGGAGATACAAAGTAATCACCGAAAAAGAGTGTTTTGAAGTAATATAGAAGGATAATTGGAATGCAACCTCTTGGTGCTGGATTTTTTACTACTTGTTAAAAACTAAGCAAAACCTACTTTCTTGCAGTACGTTTCTTACTGCCAAGAGAGCAGGTTTTGCCTGCTGAAAAAACGCACCAAAAACGAAATGTGTGAACATAGCCTAATGCTGCAGGCAGGCACCAAGCATTGTGAGTTTAAATGCTGCACAACTTAGACAGGACACCAAGGCAACTAGGACAACTTTTGGGCCTAGCTCCACCACCAGCATGTTACTTGGATGCAAGGAACAGACAGCTACATGTGAAAGTCTCCCTTGGCTTGGCTCCTAAAACTCCAAACTAGAAGACAAAGATAAGTACAAAGACTAAACACCAATGTGTAATGTCTGAAATTTTGTCTTTTCCACTTTGTTTTCATCATCTTTCTACTTTCCCATTTATTCCAACTTCTCTTTATATAATTATGGCTGCAACTATATGTCTCATGATTTACAATAATTATTGCTACGATATTCTAAGTAAACAAAGCATCTTTCATCTCTTAACTGAAATACATTACACACATGAGATAATCATCTGTATAAAGGTGAAGTAAACAGTGCAGAAGATATTCAATAAGCAAAATAAGAGTATTAAAATTTCATGAGATGCTCACAAATATTCTGAATTAATCAGCTACTGCACATTTATTGTTTAATATTTAATGGCCTTGCTTCCACA
Organism: Ranitomeya variabilis; assembly: GCF_051348905.1. Lineage (NCBI taxonomy): Eukaryota > Metazoa > Chordata > Amphibia > Anura > Dendrobatidae > Ranitomeya > Ranitomeya variabilis. Next base: position 334,554,002 of record NC_135236.1, read on the forward strand.
ACCCTCTAGAAGAATTCTGCATTATCATACACTTTTCCAAATAAAAAGCAGCCTTCCTCTATGTTGCTGCTTGTTAACAGGCAATATGCAATCATTTATTACATTGTTTTAGATATTTACTGCTATAACTGGAATAGAGTAATGGTATGTACGTAAGGTCAGCTGCCCACATAACATATTTTAAACAGATTGCAAACATTGGCTTAGTAAGAGCACATGTCAAAATACCTGAGGTCACAACAAAGCATATTCCAGTGACAGTTTAGTATTGCCCACACCTAACACAAACTTAATGTTATCTAACAGGAAGAAAAATGTTTATGTTCCATGTAAAATGAGAGAATTCACCACACTCTGGGTTTTTTTGGTGATGCAAAAAGTTTGTGTCCATGAAGGTAAATTTAAAAATACAGGTGCTGGGAGACATATAGCAAAATAAGATTTAACCTTTTGACCCAGCCTGAGGTCAGAAGGCACACTGACAGGCGCGGTAGCACCGCATACAACTGTGACTACTCAGCATACATGCCAGGTACCAGCGAGTGAAATGCACATAAACTCTACTAAAGAATTTGGGACTCTTTCCTACAGAAGCTCCACATGCAACCCTGCCCCCTTATCAATGACATTATAATTAAGACCTAGGCTGGGGCTGCATCAAGTTGCCGGTCCTCCTCTTCCTTCACCTTAACATCACACACATTACAATACTCACAGGTGACAACCCACTCACCCTTGTTTCCCCCCAAAGTCACAAATTTCAAAATGCCCAACAGACTGTGGGGAACCACAGATGGGCTACTCTGCAGAACTGTTCACACATTCTATTCCATGGGCATCAGAGGTCTGCTCCGAAGATTCACAGAATCCAGAGGAGGAAAGCTTCTGCACTTTTTTCATGTTGGATCCGGGGGCCAGACAAAGTAGGGTCCGAGCAGAATCCAGATCCTCATCACTAGATACCAGATTCGCATGCCTGGAGTCAGAGCAGGAAGAGGAGGAGGGTGACGCTCGGTGAGGAGTGTGAGAACAGAGAGAATGACAATGAGGTTGTAGATTCCAGTTGGTGTGAACACAGAGGTACGCAGCTGAGTAGCTCAGCAGAGGAGGTGGAGGAGGAGGAAGATGAAGAAGTTACACTGCGGTTTCCCACACAGACACAAAGTAATGCAACCAGAACAAGCACTGCATCCTCAGCCCCAACTCTGGCTGTGACTAGAGATGAGCGAATATTTCAATCTTCAACTTGGATTACAATCGCCGAATTTGCAATATTCGACAATTTATTCTTAGAATATTTGCCAAATATAGCGAACGCCATTCAAGTCAATGGGAGGCGAAAACAAACTCATACACAACACCTTCAAACATGCCCAAAAGCTGCAAATACCCATCAAATGAAGGGTAGACACCAGGAAAGTGACGTCAATTCACCCACAGTACAAATTTTAGCATGGCACGGCAGCAATCAGCCATGAAAGAGGTATCCGGGTCTGGGTCAGCATTTACAGCTCTAAATTGAATGTCAAATGAAGATGAGGTGGGTGAGGGATGGTTGTAGGCCTCCTGTGCTGGGAGACCTGATACCACATGCAACAGCTCAACCTGCTTTGATGCTCAGCCACTCAGGTGGCACAAATATCAGTTTCGTAGACTTCCTATTGTCACAAAAATCTCAAAGGCAGTGAAGGCCTGCTGGTCTTGGAGGACTACTGCTACGGGCAACACGCCTGAAGGAGACTCAACCAGGGGTCTACACATTTAAAAAAATTAATGGCAGACATCAACAAAGTGGCATCAATTGCAACAGAGTTGAACTAGTATAATGGGGACAGACATCTCTTCCACTACAGCCAACCCAGCAGATGGATACTGTAATGGGCAAGGTGGTGGAATCACTGTGCCATATTCCTTGGAAAGCCTGGAGGGGGTGTAACTAGGTGGCCTACTAAATCCCAACTTGGATAAGTGGCAGCAGGCGAAAACTGCAACCCAATGACGGACAATGAGGCGGCACCAGGTGCCACTCCAGGGCTGACCTACAGAGGGTGACAGCTGACCCCCTGGAACAGGGAGGCTGTTACGGCTCGAAGGAGGGATGAAGAATGCAGGCAGGCACTGTAGAGACACTGGAACCACGGGTGCAGATGGGATCTGAGGAGGGACAGAAAAGTATGGGCAGATGCGGGCTGGACCAGATGTTAGACAGATGGGCACTGGCAGGTGCGATCTAAACTGACTGATGAACAGAAGAGCACAGACAGGTATGAGCAGATGGGTACAAGGTAGACAAGCAGATGGGCTTACCTGGGGAACCTGACAAGCAAGCAAACAAGGCCAACTATTAACATAGCTCAGGCACATCCATATTGGAGAAGTCTTAAATAGGTGTTGCCCAGCTATTGTCTTGGAACACCTTAGGTCGACATGGGCAGTCCATTTAAGAGTGACGGAGCACATGCCCTAAGCATAGTGCATGGGGCCTACAACTGAACCTTGGGGGACACCGACACATAGTGGTTGAGATGAGATGGTGTGTGAGTGGGAGACACTGAATATCCTGTCTGTTAAGATAAGTCAAGGAGATAGATCCAACAAAGGGCCAAGTCTGTAATACCAAGAGATCAGAAAGTCCGTAGTAAGAGGGAATGGTCCACAGTATCAAAGGCAGATGCCAGGTCCAGGAGAAGGAGGAGGACAAACTAACTTCACTTTCATTTGGCGATTTGTAGGTCGTTGGTGACTTTAGTCAGAGCAGTTCCGTGGAATGGTGCAGTCGGAAGCCATATTGTAAGCCGTTAAAGAGGGAGCAAGAGGAAAAATGGGAGAACAGTTTAAAATGGATGTGATGTTCCAGAAGTTTGGCATAGGGGAGAAATGAGATGGAGCGATAGCTAGACACAGAGGATGGGTCAAGGGAGGGCATTTTGAGGATGGATGTGATCAAGGTATTTTTCAATCAGGAGGGAAGACACCAGTTGTTAGTGACAGGTTGAAGAGGTGGGTTAGTCTTGGGATGAAGACTGTGGTGAGGTTTGGAATTAAGTAAAATTTTATTGGGTCGAGATCACAGGTGGTGAGGCAAAGTCTTCAGCTGGGATGAGAGGAGAGGGAGGGTGAACTGATGGATGGAGGAGAGAATTTAACGTACTGAATAGCTTCTAGGGTTGTGAGACAAGTATACGAGAGATGAGAAGTAGGTTTGTTTTGCTGTAGTGATGTTACTGGATGGGCTGTTCCACTCCCTTTCTTTGGTAGGCGCACTGTGGTGCGCTTTGTAGATGAGTGCCAGAAAGAACATGTGCTCCAGTAGATGGCAAGCACTGCATCAAGAGGCCTCTGCTCCTCTTCCTCCACCTTAACATCACACACAGTACAGTCCTCTGAGGTGGCACCCTAATTACCCTTGTTTTCCCCCACATCACAACTCTCCAACCGCCCAACTGACTGTAGGGAAACACAGATGGCTGAGTGTGCAGATGTGTTCACATGGGCATCGGAAGTGTACTCCAAAGATTCACAGAGTCAAGAGGAGGAAATCATCTGCACCGTTGACCAATTTTTTCAGTTTGATCCAGAGCCGTAAGAAGTAGGGTCCGAGAAGAATCCAAAACTTCATCAACAGACCTTAACCCTGGGGGTGGTTATTATCCATTCTGGATGAGACACAGATACTTGAGGCGCATATGGACTATACTGTGCTGTGAGGGCAGGAGGAGGAGGAGGGTGACTCACAGGGTGAAGATTGGGAGAACAGAGAGGATGACGATGAGGTAGATCACACTTGGTGTAAACCCAGTGGCATGCAGCTGAGTAGCTAAACAGAGGAGGAGGAAGACGAAGATATGTTGCGGCTTCCCGCAGACACAGAGTTATGTAATCACGACAAGCAATGCATCCTCAGCCCAAACTCTGTCAGTGGCCAGCAGCATATGCAGGTCTGCAGTTGGCTAGCTTGGGCTTTTTTTCATAGATCAAAAATCATGTTATCTGCCAACTTTGTTAAAAACGACAGTAGAGTTAAAAAAAGTCAATAATTTGACTACTACATGCATAAACTGGCACATGCGCGATCAACATGCGTTACTCTAGGAATCTCACTGTGCAAAAATGCTGACTAGCAAGCCTCACCAAACACTGTCCACCCCATCAACTGCATCTTCTGATTCTTCCTCCTCCCTCACCATGGCAAGTGTTGTCACACAGTTGGGGTGAATGAGAGCCTGTTAGCTTATTCGGAAGTGGACATTCCTGCTGTTTTTCACTGATCTTAGATACCAAGCACATCCCATCTTTCTTGATCCACCATAACATCTCCGCCTTCACCTCTCTCACAGTCCAGTAGCTCGCTGTGTTCACCCTATGTCAGCACAGCAACCAGCCCTCATTTGTGTAGCTGTGCTCACCTAAAAGATTGTTGCCTCCTACACATGGCAAAGCTAAGAGCTTGAACTTCACCATCTTCAATCTACTAATAATAACCTTTATTTATATAGCACTAACATATTTTGCAGAGCTGTACAAGTCAGCAATTCATATAAAACAATCAAAACTTACAAAGTTTATGATAATCAAACAATTAAAGATAAAATAATAATAATGACCCTGCTCTTGAGAGCATATAATCTACAATGAGGTGGGGGTGACACAAAGAACAGGTGCTTATTTACAATTCATACATTCCCCCGGACGAAGCTAAACGCGAAACGCGCGTTGGGGCTCAGGACCGCATACACAGGTTATGTAGCACTATTTATTTCTATACTTTAATACATACTAATATGTGGGACTTATAGGACTATTGATGAATTGAAAACTTGTTCACTAAGGGCAGCTAATTTATTGGCATGGAGGCTATGTGGTGGTTGTAGTTAAGCACAATGCACTATGCACTTTATTAGGCTATATATACTGCCACATATATTCCTATAGGGTCATTCAGCATGGTCCACCAGTGGGACAGCTGTATTTAGGTAAACAATTTATCCCTATATGCATAACGTCAGCAATTTAGCCATATACATTATCTCTGCACCTTATTGGCTCACTATTTATCCCTTCTACTATATGTGCTGCTAAAAACTGTTACTATGCGGTATACTTGCATATGTTGTCTCCATTGTTTGAGTTACTTGTTTTAATTGTTTGGTATTTTCGTTTTTAAAATATATATTTAATAAAATTTACCATTTTATGGAAAAATATGACATTGACTTCCGTATCTGGTGCTTTTTGGGTTTTGTTATATTAATGGAAGTGTTATACATATAGGCCAGTTGATCTATATATGGATGCTTATTTACAATTGTAGTCCAATCATCTTGAGGAAAAGGTGGGTAGATAAAGGCTGCATGAGGCTTTTCGGTATGGTTGAGTGTGATGACAAATTATGTTCAGAGAAATAGAGAATAAGCTATATATATAAAAAGGACTGTGATTAGGGAACGTGATAAAACCGCCCTAAACAGATGTGTTTTGAGGGAACACATAAAAATGTGTAAGTTGTGGTTGTACTCCTAATTACATGGGGGACAAATGGTAAGAGGTGAGTTATATAGGTGTTATGACCCCAATGGCGAGGGTCTCAGAGGAACGTGGAAGTCTGCAGAATACAAAAATCCAGCTCATAGGGCAGTGGTAACTGGGTTGACCATATATCTACTCCTAACGCCAACACTAGAAGTAGCCGGGGATCATTCCTACGTTGATTCTAGATGACACGCGCCAGCCGGAGAATCTAGCTACCCCTAGTAGAGGAAAACAAAGACCTTTCTTGCCTCCAGAGAAGGGGACCCCAAAGCTGGATAGAAGCCCCCCACAAATAATGACGGTGAGGTAAGAGGAAATGACAAACACAGAAATGAACCAGGTTTAGCACAGAGAGGCCCGCTTACTGATAGCAGAATAAAGAAAGGTAACTTATATGGTCAACAAAAACCCTATCAAAATCCACACTGGAAATTCAAGAACCCCCGAACCGTCTAACGGTCCGGGGGGAGAACACCAGCCCCCTAGAGCTTCCAGCAAAAGTCAGGATATATATTTGGAACAAGCTGGACAAAAATACAAAACCAAAACAAATAGCAAAAAGCAAAAGGCAGACTTAGCTGATATAACTGGAACCAGGATCAGTAGACAAGAGCACAGCAGACTAGCTCTGATAACTACGTTGCCAGGCATTGAACTGAAGGTCCAGGGAGCTTATATAGCAACACCCCTAACTAACGACCCAGGTGCGGATAAAAGGAATGACAGAAAAACCAGAGTCAAAAAACTAGTAACCACTAGAGGGAGCAAAAAGCAAATTCACAACATATAGGTAGGAGATTGAACTGAGCGGTACAAAGACCAGATCAGGGGTGTTACCATATTTGTGTGTCTCAGAGGTTGAAAGTTGTGAGAGGCCATGAGAAGTGGCTAGAGATAGAAACTGTGATACATTTGGGGGGGTGGGGCTGTTGAAGTCTCCCAGGATAAGAGTTGGCAATTCTGAGGGCATGAAGTGTGGTGACAAGGAAGAAAAGTGGTCAAGGTAGTGAGTGAGTGAGCCTGGGGGATGGTATAGGACCGCTACTTGGAGGGAGAAGGAATGGAAGACCCTGATGGTGTGAAGCTCCAAAGAAGAATGGCATCCAATGGACCTATATTCATAACTTTTTTAAAAACAGGATTGTTGGTGGCAGCAAGGCGTGTGGGGTTATCTTGGAGTTAGCAATGATCGTAAAGCGTGATATACACATTCCATGCATTCTAATCCGGAGGTGGACATGCCATGCTCACTATTAGTTTTCCAAGACCTAATTATTGTGAACAGCCTGCGGCCTCCTTGGATGATCGTTGCCAAATCATGTAATTGTCTGGAAATTAGGACCCAGCTATGAACTCTTCGCTACATAGACCACAGTAAGTGGTTCTGCATGACTCACGGTCTGTAATCTGTTGGCCAAGGAAATGCAGCCTTTCCGCCTTGTGGATACGGATGATTTCCGAAAGCCGATGGCTGTCGCAGTCCCCCAGTACCAGTTGCCCAGTCACCATTACTTCTTTAAGAAAGATGTCACTGTGCTACAGCAGCATGTTGCAGACACTCGTTCCCTGAAAAATTATATGTCTGTCAGGGTGCATTTCAACACTGACACCTGGACGAGCAAGCATGGACAGGGGCTTTACATCTCGCTGACTGGGCACTGGGTGACTCTGGTGGCTGTGGGGGCAGTCAGGGAAGGACCTGCTCCACAAGTCTTGCAATCCCCAAGGCTTGCAGCGCACTTGGGGATGGAGAACTAAACCACTACACACCATAAGATGGAGAATAAACTACTACACAGCTACGACTGTAGAACGAAACAAATGCACACCAGAACATGGAGAACTAAAGTAATAGACAACAGGGGTTGAAGAAGTAAACTAATAAACAGCTTGAGATGGACACCTAAACTGGTACACACCAGGGGTTGGAGAACTAAAGCACTAGACACCAAGGTGTCACTAGACACCAAGTCTTGGAATCCCCAGCAATTGCAGAACAAACCTCTATATCTAACACTTCCTCCACTGCTTCTATCTTCTCCACCTCCTCTAGGGTCTCCACTTGCACCCTCAATGTTTGCCATAAGGAAACACATGTTACAACACTACACAGAGTATCCCCCACCTCCGTACTGCACATCCAGGACTCACCGCAATCAGGCAATGCTTAAATTAATATGCCTTGGAGATCATAGTCATACAGATCAAGAGTTGTGGGCAGCTATCCATGCCAAGTTTGAGCAATGGTTGTCCAGGGAAGGCCATATACCATATCTGTGCAAACCTGGTGGTGGCCTTACTCTGGGGCAACCTCACACGTGCCTTGCATGGCTCGCATCCTCAACCTGATGGTACAGCAATTCCTCCACCGCTATCGCAGCCTGGATGCGCTGCTGCAGAAACCACTGTCGTGTGCTCACTTCCACCATTCCACTTAAGTTGGTATAGAGATCTTTCAGACTACCGGATAACCGGTTGATATGCAATGTGACTACACCATGGAATTCAACTCTGCACATCTTGCAGCGACTGTGGCAGCAGCGCCGAGACCTGGTTCAGTATTACAGTTTGCATAGCCTGGCACAATGCAGAATGGACGTCGTGCAATTCATACTTCGAAGTCGACACAGATGAAGGACCTCTGCACTCTTCTGCATGTTTTCAAAATGGCTACTAAGATGGTTAGCGCTGACCATGCCGACATCAGCATCACTATTCTGATTATCTATATTCTGGAGCACACTTTGCATAGTCTCCTTGAGGAGGTGGTGGTCCCAGAGGAAGAGGTGGAAGTGGAAGATATGGAAGAGATAACAATATCTCAAATTTCGAAATTATGTGTCGTACATGTGGGTTCAAATTGCTCACTATACCCCTGGATAAAATTCTTGAGGGGTGTGGTTTCCAAAATCGGGTCACTTGTGTGGGGGTTTCCATTGTTTAGGCACATCAGGGGCTTTACAAATGTGACATGGCGTCCGTCAACCAATTATGTGTTCAAAAAGTCACACGTTTTCTCGTGAAGCAACTGAAAGGTTAATAAACCTTTTGAATGTTGTTTTGAGCACCTTGAGGGTTACAGTTTTTAGAAAGTTGTCAGTTTTGGATACTTTCTGTCATATAGACCCCTGAAAGTCCTTTCGAATGTGATGTGGTACCTAAAAAAAGTAAGTTTTGTTGAAAAAATGGTCTACATTTATCCCTTATAAATTAAAGCTTTGAAAATTGCAAAATTTCCACCAAATTTTTGCTTTTTTCATCAATAAACGCAAGTCATATCGAATACATTTTACCACTATCTTGAGGTACAATATGTCACAGACAGAATTAGTGGGATCTGTTGTAGCGTTTCAGAGTTATTACCAGATAAAGTGACAGTGGTCAGAATTGTAAAGATTGGCTTGGTTATGAAGGTCAAAATTGTCTTGGTCATTAAGGGGTTAATTGAAAGAATGACACAGACTCCTTTAATGAATTTAAATTAAACCATACTCATGTCATTACCCATTCCACTGAATCCATGGTCTCCTGTAATATAACAAAAATAAAAAACAGCCATATCCCTCACCTGTCCGTCGTTCTGTCCCACACCATGATTCATGTCTGGGAATAAAACAGTTTTCAACCTGGACAGTGCCAAGATGTGACCATCCAAGCTAAAAACCACTCAGAAAAGAGCTGCTGAAAGTTCAGAATCAGTGACTAGCGGTGATGTCATCGTGGTTTCAGACGCTCACTGAGGCTGCGTTCCCAGCTGGGCCCCTGAACTGTGGCGACCTCGGTGAGATCACTGCTAGCCCAGTGAGAAAAATTCTTACAGTTCATGGGCCCATATGGGAATGCAGCCTCAGTACCTGCAGTAACCTTGATGACATCACTGCTAGTCACTGAGGCTCATTCCTCATTGGTTATGAGCCTGGACGGTTGCACCGTCCAGCTTGAAAACTGTTTATGAAGGTTCCCAAGCTATTAAAATCAGTGCACAGCTCACATAACAGCTTCCTGGGTATTAAAATGGTGGATCCCCCCCAAAAAATCGCAAAGGGTCCCCTTATAATTAATAACCAGCAAAGGCAGGAAGACAGCTGCAGGCTGATATTAATAGCCTAAGAAGTTGCCATGGATGTTGGCCCCTCCCAGACTAAAAACATCACCTCTCAGCCACCCCAGAAATGGCGCATCCATGAGATGTGCCAAATCTGGCACTTAGCCTCGCTCTTCCCATTTGCCCTAGTGCGGTGGCAAGTGGAGTGATAGTTGGGGGCTGATTTAACCTTTGTATTGTCAGGTGACATCAAGCCCAGAGGTTAGTAATGGAGATGCGTCTATAAGAAGTTCCTATTACTAACCCTATAGTCATATTGTATAAAAAAACACAAACCCATAGTAAAGTCCTTTAACTGAAAGAATGACAGACTCCTTTAAAGGGAACCTGTCACCACGTTTTTGGAAGATGGGATAAAAATAGCGTTAAATAGGGGCAGAGGTGGGCGTTACATTAGTGTGTGTGTTATGCGTTTATTACCCACCTAAGTTGCCGAAATAACTTTGCAAAGTCTCCGTTTTCGCCTGTCAATCAGGCTGGTCAGGTCGCATGGGCGTGGTGTCTTCACCCAGATTTGGCGTAGTTTTCCGTTGGTGGCGTAGTGGTGTGCGCATGCCCAAGGTCCCGAATCCTCTTCCAGGGGATTTAAAATAGCGCGGTGTTCGTTATTGCATTGGTGATCGGTGGGCGCGGCCATCTTCCTTTGGCCGCGCGTGCGCAGAAGCGGCGCTCTGCTGGCCGCGGCTTCAGGAAAATGGCCGCCGCGATGCCGCGCGTGCGCAGATGGATATCGCGGCGGCCATTTTCCTGAAGCCGCGGCCAGCAGAGCGCCGCTTCTGCGCACGCGCGGCCAAAGGAAGATGGCCGCGCCCACCGATCACCAATGCAATAACGAACACCGCGCTATTTTAAATCCCCTGGAAGAGGATTCGGGACCTTGGGCATGCGCACACCACTACGCCACCAACGGAAAACTACGCCAAATCTGGGTGAAGACACCACGCCCATGCGACCTGACCAGCCTGATTGACAGGCGAAAACGGAGACTTTGCAAAGTTATTTCGGCAACTTAGGTGGGTAATAAACGCATAACACACACACTAATGTAACGCCCACCTCTGCCCCTATTTAACGCTATTTTTATCCCATCTTCCAAAAACGTGGTGACAGGTTCCCTTTAATGAATCTAAATTAAACCATACTCATGTCTTCACCTAGTCCACAAAAGCTAATGTCAGGTGTAACAGAATTAAAATAATAAACATCAATATTCCTCACCTGTCCGCCGAGAAGATAATCAGTTTATCGCGAGACGGGTCTAGCTCTGCTACATCTAGATGGCAGGCTGCATTGTTTCATGATGCGACTATACACCCTGTCAGCCCGCAGACACACTGAGCAGCATGTGCTACCGCTTTTCAGTGTCTTGTGGTGAATTTCAATGACCTTACTGATGTCACAACAAGCGTGAGTAAGTTTTCACATTTGCAGTGCCATCAGAAAAGTCCTGGGAGTTCACAGCCAATGCACTCAGTTCAACTCACTGACATCAGCGTGTGCCACTACAACATTTCTTACGGTGCTCACACGGACGTCAGTGAGTTGAACTGAGTTCACTGGCTGTGAACTTCCAGGACCTTTCTGATGGCACCGTGATCATGCATCAATGCAGTCTGCCATGTAGATGTAGCTGAGCTAGACCAGTCGCGGGACAAATGGATCATTTTCTTGGCAGACAGGTAAGGAATAATGTGGTTTATTATTTTAATTCAGTTACATTAGATATTGGCTTCTGTGGACTGGACAATGACGTCAGTATGGTTTAATTTAAATTAATTAAAGAAGTGTCATTCTTCAATTAACCCCTTCCCGACATGCGCCATACTAGTACTGCTCTGCGGGAACTGATTTCCCGCAAACCGCAGTACTAGTACGGCGGAATGATTGTGCGGCCTCACGCTGAGCGCCGCAGCGATCGCGTGTGTGTGTCAGATGTATAAGACAGCTGACACCCCGCAGCAATGCCCACGATCGGCGCTAGCCATTTAACACCTTTGATGCCGCTGTCAGTAGCGACATAAAGGGGCATCGCGCAGGGACGGGGGCTCCCTGTGCTCTCCCACCGGAACAACGCGAAGCGATCGCGTTGTTCTGGTGTTCTGGAAGGAGTCCCCGGATCCAAGATGGCCGCGGGGCTCCTTCCGGGTCCTGAAGTGAGGTGGCTAGCCGGCGCTTGCTCAGAGCAGGCGCCGGAAAGCCTCCTGCACTGCCTGTCAGATCACTGATCTGACACAGTGCTATGCAAAGTGTCAGATGAGCGATCTGATCTAATATAGTGATGTCCCACCCTGGGACAATGTTAGAAAGTAAAAAAAAAATAGAATGTATAAAAAAAAAAAATCCCCAAATAAAGAAAAAATAAATATTTCCCAAGAAATCCATTTATTTATGTAAATAAAAAAAAAACAATAAAAGTACACATATTTGGTATTGCTTCGTCCGTAACGGCCAGCTCTATAAAACTATCCCACTAGTTAACCCCTTCAGTGAACACCACAAAACAAACAAACAAAAAAAAACACTGAACCAAAAAAACAACGCTTTATTATCTGTTATGATCCGGTGACCCTGGAGCCGCATGAGACTATCTCTGGAGTAGGTGGTACCTGTACTGACCGCAATCCTAATACTGACACCGCAACTAGAAGTAGCCGTGGGATGTACCTAACCAGGCCTAGACACCTCGACACAGCCGGAGGACTAAATACCCCTAAAGATGGAAATGGGAAATCCTATCTTGCCTCAGAGCAGAGCCCCAAAGGATAGGCAGCCCCCCACAAATATTGACTGTGAGTTTAAGAGGAAATACGTACAAAGGCAGAAAAAACAGAGTTTAGCAAAAGAGGCCCTTCTAGCTAGATAGAAAGGATAGGGCAGAGATCTAAGCGGTCAGTATTAAAACACTAGAAAATTCCACAGCAGAAAATACTATATACTACATCTAACTAAAGACATAGGATGTATATCTGCATCTCCAGAGAAACGAGCATGACAGAAAAATCGAAACAAGTCAAGCTGGACAAAAACACAATAGATTGCACTGCACATAAAAGCACACTGCATGCGTGCTACAGAGAACCAAAACAAGGCACTTATCTTAGCTGAAATGACAGCAGGGCAGTGGAGCCAGACAGAGATGCAATCCCTCCAAGATACAATGGACAACTGGCAGGAATTGATAGATCCTACAAACCTAAATACCTAATAGAGCTGCAATAAGCAGAAACACCTGCCCAGCTTATAATCCAGAGACCACTGCACTACTACTAACAACCACCGGAGAGAGCCCAAGAGCAGAATTCACAACAATTATCATACCGGTGAACAAAAAGTGGAATAACACGCGATCAAAAAGACAGATATAAATAAACATGGTACCGCTGAAAACGTCTTGTCCCGCAAAAAAAAGCCACCATACAGCATCAGCAGCAGAAAAATAAAAAAGTTATAGCTCTCAGAATAAAGCGATGCAAAAACAATTATTTTTTATATAAAATAGTTTTTATTGTGTAAAGGCGCCAAAACATAAAAAAATTATATAAATGAGGTATCGCTGTAATCGTACTGACCTGAAGAATAAAGCTGCTTTATCAATTTTACCACACGTGGAACGGTATAAACGTCCCCCCTAAAAGAAATTCAGGAATTGCTGGTTTTTATTCATTCTGCCTCCCAAAAATCGGAATAAAAATTAATAAAAAATGTCATGTGCCCGAAAATGGTACCAATAAAATCGTCAACTCGTCCCGCAAAAAACAAGACCTCACATGACTCTGTGGGCCAAAATGTGGATAAATTATAGCTCTCAAAATGTGGTGATGCAAAAACTATTTTTTGCAATAAAAAGCATCTTTTAGTGTGTGCCAGCTGCCAATCATAAAAATCTGCCAAAAAAAGCTATAAAAGTAAATCAAACCCCCCTTCATCACCCCCTTAGTTAGGGAAAAAAAAATTAAAAAAATGTATTTATTTCCATTTTCCCATTAGGGTTAGGTTTGGGGCTAAAATTGGGGTTGGGGTTAGGGTTAGGATTGGGGTTAGGGTTGGGGCTAAAGTTAGGGTTGGGGCTAAAGTTAGGGTTGAGATTAGGGTTGCGATTAGGGCAGGGCCGGACTGGCCATCGGGCAGTTCTGGCAAATGCCAGAAGGGCCGGTGGCAGTAGTGGGCCACTCGAGTGTGCCGCTGTCGGCACACTCTCCCCGCTGTCGGCCCACTCCCGGCCCCGCATTCAACTATACCGGCGTCATAGACGCCGGTACAGTTGAATGCAATGATGGAGGAGAGAGCATCTGCTGACGCTTCCTCTCCCATCATTTCCCGCTCTGCCTGCCGCTGACACTGCGGGTGCGCGATGACGTCATATCATCGCGCACCTGCTGTGTGACCGGGCGGGCAGACTGCGACTGCTGAGACCAGAGCCAGAGCAGCGCGGGGCAGGAGGAAAGGTGAGTAGAGTGTTTTTTTTTTTTTTTATCAATGAGTGATGACTGGATTGTGGAGTTATTGGGGGGGGGGGCTGTGCTGCATTATATTCTATGGGCCTGTGCTGCATTATATTCTATGGAGCTGTGCTGCATTCCATTCTATGGGCCTGTGCTGCATTATATTCTATGGGGCTGTGCTGCATTCCATTCTATGGGCCTGTGCTGCATTCCATTCTATGGGCCTGTGCTGCATTCCATTCTATGGGCCTGTGCTGCATTCCATTCTATGGGCCTGTGCTGCATTCCATTCTATGGGCCTGTGCTGCATTATATTCTATGGGCCTGTGCTGCATTATATTCTATGGGCCTGTGCTGCATTGTTTTCTATGGGCCTGTGCTGCATTCCATTCTATGGGCCTCTGCTGCATTATATTCTATGGGGCTGGCTGCATTCCATTCTATGGGCCTCTGCTGCATTATATTCTATGGGGCTGGCTGCATTCCATTCTATGGGCCTCTGCTGCATTATATTCTATGGGGCTGGCTGCATTCCATTCTATGGGCCTGTGCTGCATTATATTCTATGGGCCTGTGCTGCATTGTATTCTATGGGCCTGTGCTGCATTCCATTCTATGGGCCTCTGCTGCATTATATTCTATGGGGCTGGCTGCATTCCATTCTATGGGCCTGTGCTGCATTATATTCTATGGGCCTGTGCTGCATTATATTCTATGGGCCTGTGCTGCATTATATTCTATGGGGCTGTGCTGCATTATATTCTATGGGCCTGTGCTGCATTCCATTCTATGGGCCTGTGCTGCATTCCATTCTATGGGCCTGTGCTGCATTATATTCTATGGGGCTGTGCTGCATTATATTCTATGGGCCTGTGCTGCATTCTATTCTATGGGCCTGTGCTGCATTATATTCTATGGGCCTGTGCTGCATTATATTCTATGGGCCTGTGCTGCATTATATTCTATGGGTTTGTGCTGCATTCCATTCTATGGGCCTGTGCTGCATTATATTGTATGGGGGCTGTGCTGCATTACATTCTATGGGGCTGTGCTGCATTACATTCTATGGGGCTGTGCTGCATTATATTGTATGGGGGCTGTGCTGCATTACATTCTATGGGGCTGTGCTGCATTATATTGTATGGTGGCTGGCTGCATTACATTCTATGGTGGCTGGCTGCATTACATTCTATGGGGGCTGTGCTGCATTACATTCTATGGGGGCTGTGCTGCATTACATTCTATGGGGGCTGGCTGTATTACATTCTATGGGGGCTGGCTGTATTACATTCTATGGGGCTGTGCTGCATTACATTCTATGGGGGCTGTGCTGCATTACATTCTATGGGGGCTGTGCAGCATTACATTCTATGGGGCTGTGCTGTATTATAGTCTATGGGGGCTGGCTGTATTACATTCTATGGGGGCTGTGCTGTATTACATTCTATGGGGGCTGTGCTGTATTACATTCTATGGGGGCTGTGCAGCATTACATTCTATGGGGCTTTGCTGTATTATAGTCTATGGGGGCTGGCTGTATTACATTCTATGGGCCTGTGCTGCATTATATTGTATGGGGGCTGTGCTGCATTACATTCTATGGGGGCTGTGCTGCATTACATTCTATGGGGGCTGTGCAGCATTACATTCTATGGGGCTGTGCTGTATTACATTCTATGGGGGCTGAGCTGTAATGCTGGATACAGCTGTAATTATATGTTATATAGTCGTGTTACACTCCCCTCACTTCTTGTAGCCTACAAGTGTACAAAGATATTATACAGTCACCATGTGACAAGTGGGCCTGTGTGACTTCAAATGCCAGGGCTGAATTTTAGTCCCAGTCCGGCCCTGGATTAGGGTTAGGGGTGTGGTTAGTTATGGCTAGAATTAGGGTTAGGGGTGTGTTTGGGTTAGGGTTTCAGTTAGAATTGGGAGATTTCCACTGTTTAGGCACATCAGGGGCTCTCCAAACGCGACATGGCGTTCAATCTCAATTCCAGCCAATTTTGCATTGAAAAGTCAAACGGCGCTCCTTCCCTTCTGAGCTCTGCCATGCGCCCAAACAGTGGTTTATCTCCACACGGGGTATTAGCATACTCAGGACAAATTTCACGACAACTTTTGGGGTCCAATTTGTCCTGTTACCCTTGGGAAAATAAAACAAATTGGATCTGAAGAAAAGATTTTGTGAAAAAAAGTTAAATGTTCAATTTTTTTAAAACATTCCAAAAATTCCTGTGAAGCACCTGAAGGGTTAATAAACTTCTTAAATGTGGTTTTGAATACCTTGAGGGGTGCAGTTTTTAGAATAGTGTCACTTTTGGGCATTTTCTGTCATATAGACCCCTCAAAGTGACTTCAAGTGTGAGGTGGTCCCTAAAAAAAATGGTTTTGCAAATTTTGTTGTAAAAATGAGAAATCTGTGTTCAATTTTTAACCCTTATAACTTCCTAACAAAAAAATTATGTTTCCAAAATTGTGGTAATGTAAAGCAGACATGTGGGTAATGTTATCTATTAACTATTTTGAATGATATGACTCTCTAATTTAAGGGCATAAAAACCAAAAGTTTAAAAATAAACGCAAGTCAAATCGAAGAAATTTTACCACTATCATAAAGTAAAATATGTCACGTTGAAAAAAATGGCCTGCTCAGGAAGTTGAAAACAGGCTTCGAGGTGAAGGGGTTAAAAAAGTTTAAAAAAGTAAAAAAAGTTGGACAAATATTAAAAAAAAAATCACAAAATAATAAAAAATAAATAAAAACTATGTTATACCCAAAAATAAATATTATTCAGAATTTTTTTTTTTTTAAAAACAAACAATAGAAGTACACATATTTGGTATTGCCACCTCCGGAATGACCAGACATATAAAACTATCCCACTTTATATAAAACTATCCCACTTTATATAAAACTAGCCCTTTTAGTGAACACCATAAAACAAATTAAAAAACAATGTTTATCATCATACCACCAAACAAAAAGTGTAGTAAAATGTGATCAAAAATACAAATGGAAATAAAAATGGTATCGCTGCAAATGTCATCTTATCCCGCAAAAAAAACAAGCCAGGCTATGTACACACGTTCAGGATTTCTTGCAGAAATTTCCTGAGCAAAGCAGGACATTTTCTGCAAGAAATCCGCATTCATTTTTGTCGTGTTTTTACATTTTTACCGCATTTTTGGTGCGTTTTTGGTGTGGTTTTTTGCGGATTTTTCCGGAGGTTCCCAATGCAATAATATATAGTGGGAAATCCGCAAAAAATCTGCAAAATTAATGAACATGCTGCGTTTTTTACCGCAATGTGTGTTTTTTTTGCGGAAAAAAAACGCATGTGCACAAAAATGGCGGAATGCATTCAAAATTATGGGATGCATAATGTATGCTTTTTTCGCGTTTTTATAGCGAAAAAACACAAAAAATCTGCAACGTGTGCACACACCCTAACAGCTACATCAGGGAAAAATAAAAATAAGTTTTATAGTTTTTAATTCTGTAAAAGCGGCAAAACATAAAAAGATTTAAATGGTGTATCACTGTAATTGTACTGACCCAAAGAATAAAGCTGCCTTATCAATTTTACAACACGCAAAATGGCATAAGAAAAAAAAAATCCTGCATTGTTGGTTTTTGTGTGTTCTGCCTCCCAAAAATCAGAATAGAAAGTGATAAAAAATATCATGAGCCCGAAAATGGTACCAATAAAAATGTCAATTCATCCAGCAAAAAAACAAGCCCTACATGACTTTGTCAGCAGAAATATGGAAAAATTATAGCTCTCAAAATATGTTGATGCAAAAACTAGTTTTTGAAAAAAAAATGTCTTTTAGTGTGTGTGACACCAGCAAAACATAAAAACCCAATATAAATCTGCTATCAATGTAATTGCACAGACCCGTCTAATCACTTATTTCGCACGAGGCATGTGTAAAAAATTAATACAACCAATTCTTCACCTGCTGTTGGTTTTTTAATTCTGCCTCCCAAAGATCACATTAAAGCTTGGCTCACATTTATCCTGTGATCTAAGCTGAGCGCTTACACTGAGATTCCTGTGTAAACCAGTCAAATCCTTGATTCAGATGAAACCCCTGTGGAGGATGTCTGATGAGGCAGATGGAGGCTCTGTGGATGCCTACTGACCTGTGATCCGATGATGCCTCTATTTTAGCTTCTTTCCACCTGCTGCTAATCTTCAAAATTCTATTGCTACTACTGTGTACCAACCTCTGTGTAACAACACTGCCGGCATCACTGCATGGCCTCCCATCCCCCACCTGCCTTACACATCAACTTACTCACTACTCCGGGCCATGCTGTGAGCTCTGTCTTCTGCTGGTTCCATGCTGTGTGCCTCGTGTCTCCTGCCTGCTCTGTGCATGCTTACTGGCTGTGTGCATAGGGGGGGCGGCGCTGGCAATTCCTGATCCTTATTGAGACTATGTGCACCTTCCTAAGTTGTCTCAATTGCCAAGAGGCCTGACACTTAAGTCATCCCCACCCATTGGAGGATGCCTGAGCAACTTTCTCCCTCAGTTAGTGTATTGCTACTGAGCTGCCAGGTCCAGTCCGGTCTCAGCCACCCAGTGGGGCTTTGTACCCTGGCCTGACCCTGTGTCTGTCTTGTCTCAGCCACCCAGTGGGGCTTTGTACCCTGGTCTAAATCCTTGTCTTTGTGCCTCAGCTCATCTCTTAGCTCTGCCTCCTGCGGTTCTGTTCTTAGCTCCGCCTCCTACGTTTCTGCACTTTGCTCCGCCTCCTGCGGTTCTGTTCTTAGCTTCACCTCCTGTGGTTCTGTTCTTAGCTCCACCTCCCTCAGCCTGGCTCTTAGCTCTGCCTCCTGTGGTTCTGTTCTTAGCTCCGCCTCCTACGTTTCTGCTCTTAGCACTGCCTCCTATGGTTCTGCTTTGCATCCGCTCCTTGTGGTCCTGCTCTACTTCCGTTCTGCAACCTACGGGTCAGGTTCCTACCTGTCGCCATACACCCTCCTATCTGACCAGGTCCCTACCTGTTTTCATATACCTGCCTGTAATCCGGGCCCTACCTAGTCATTACCTGTCATGCCAGAGTGCCAGCTGTGCCTGCTTGTCAGTGTCTCGGCCATGCCTGCCTGCCAATGTCTCAGCCGTGCCCACCTGCCAGTGTCTCAGCCGTGCCTGCCAGTGTCTCAGCTGTGCCCGCCTGCCTGCCAGTGTCTCAGTCATACCCGCCTGCTTGCCAGTGGTCCGTCTCCCAGTGGGATCAGCAGCCACAGCCAGACACAACCCTGGAGTGGTACCTGGCAGCTACCTGCCACACAAGCCTGACCTCACCATTAGAGACTCCAGTGAACACAAAGGTAGCTGCTTAGTCACACCCCTTCCAGGGTAGTCAGGGTTTGTGGCAGTGGGGCCACACCCCCACGCTTACGCCAACCAGTCAGGGCACGAGCGTTACACTCTGGCTATGTCCTGACTGCAATTCCAGCTTGTCCTCCCAACTACATTGCTGCTTTGTGCACAGACCTGCTTATTCCTGCTTATCCTCCCAGCTACACTGCTGCTCCGTTATTGACCTCTGGCTATCTCCTGACTACGCTACCTGCTGATGCTGCCCCTAGTGGTTATATCACTACTCCAACTCAGATCAGTCCATAACAGTATCTCTGCTGCCTCATTATAGTGAGTGCCTCCCTCAGGGGTTTCATCTGACTTACGTTACTTGGAGATTTACAGGGAAACCCGGATGTAAGTGCTCAGCGTAAAGTGCCAGATAAATGTAATGTAAAATGTTCCCAATAAAAGCTTCAACTCAATCCACAAAAAAGAAAGTTCCCACTCAGGTCCGTCATCTGTTAACAGAAATATAGGGGGTTTCCTGTCATGATTCTCAATGGCGAGAGAACATAGCCCAGCATATATGAGAACTAGCTCTTGGGAAGATGGAAACTATACTGACCATGAACTAAACCTGCCGCACAACTAGAAGTGGCCGGGTAGCATGCCTACGTTTTTTAACCCTAGATGCCCAGCGCCAGCCGGAGAACTACCTAATCCTAGCAGAGGAAAAGACAGTCCTGGCTCACCTCTAGAGAAATTTTCCCAAAAGGCAGACAGAGGCCCCCACATATATTGGCGGTGATTTTAGATGAAATGACAAACGTAGTATGAAAATAGGTTTAGCAAAATCGAGGTCCGCTTACTAGATAGCAGGAAGACAGAAAGGACACTTTCATGGTCAGCAGAAAACCCTATCAAAACACCATCCAGAAATTCCTTTAAGACTCTAGCATTAACTCATAACACCAGAGTGGCAATTTCCGATCACAAGAGCTTTCCAGACACAGTAACGAAACAGCAGCTGTGAACAGGAACAAAATGCAAAAACACACAAGGACAAAAGTCCAACTTAGCTGGGAGTTGTCTAGTAGCAGGAACAAGCACAGAAGGCTTCTGATTACATTGTTGACCGGCAAGAAACTGACAGAGGAGCAAGGTTATATAGCGACTCCCACATCCTGATAGGAGCAGGTGAAGAGAGGGGATGATGCACACAAGTTCAATTCCACAAGTGGCCACCGGGGGAGCCCAGAATCCAATTTCACAACAGTACCCCCCCCTCAAGGAGGGGGCACCGAACCCTCACCAGAACCACCAGGGCGATCAGGATGAGCCCTATGAAAGGCACGGACAAGATCGGAGGCATGAACATCAGAGGCAGTGACCCAAGAATTATCCTCCTGACCGTATCCCTTCCATTTGACCAGATACTGGAGTCTCCGTCTGGAAACACGAGAGTCTAAGATCTTTTCCACAACGTACTCCAACTCACCCTCAACCAACACCGGAGCAGGAGGCTCAACGGAAGGCACAACCGGTACCTCATACCTGCGCAACAATGACCGATGAAAAACATTATGAATCGAAAAGGATGCAGGGAGGTCCAAACGGAAGGACACAGGGTTAAGAATCTCCAATATCTTGTACGGGCCGATGAACCGAGGCTTAAACTTAGGAGAAGAAACCCTCATAGGGACAAAACGAGAAGACAACCACACCAAGTCCCCAACACAAAGCCGAGGACCAACACGACGACGGCGGTTGGCAAAAAGCTGAGTCTTCTCCTGGGACAACTTCAAATTGTCCACCACCTGCCCCCAAATCTGATGCAACCTCTCCACCACAGCATCCACTCCAGGACAATCCGAAGATTCCACTTGACCGGAGGAAAATCGAGGATGAAACCCCGAATTACAGAAAAACGGGGACACCAAGGTGGCAGAGCTGGCCCGATTATTGAGGGCGAACTCCGCCAAAGGCAAAAAAGCAACCCAATCATCCTGATCCGCAGACACAAAACACCTCAAATATGTCTCCAAGGTCTGATTAGTCCGCTCGGTCTGGCCATTAGTCTGAGGATGGAAAGCAGACGAAAAAGACAAATCTATGCCCATCCTAGCACAGAATGCCCGCCAAAATCTAGACACGAATTGGGTCCCTCTGTCAGAAACGATATTCTCAGGAATACCATGCAAACGAACAACATTTTGAAAAAACAGAGGAACCAACTCGGAAAAAGAAGGCAACTTAGGCAAGGGAACCAGATGGACCATCTTAGAGAAACGGTCACACACCACCCAGATGACAGACATCTTCTGAGAAACAGGCAGATCCGAAATAAAATCCATCGAGATGTGCGTCCAAGGCCTCTTCGGGATAGGCAAGGGCAACAACAATCCACTAGCCCGAGAACAACAAGGCTTGGCCCGAGCACAAACGTCACAAGACTGCACAAAGCCTCGCACATCTCGTGACAGGGAAGGCCACCAGAAGGACCTTGCCACCAAATCCCTGGTACCAAAAATTCCAGGATGACCTGCCAACGCAGAAGAATGAACCTCAGAGATGACTCTCCTGGTCCAATCATCAGGAACAAACAGTCTACCAGGTGGGCAACGATCAGGTCTATCCGCCTGAAACTCCTGCAAGGCCCGCCGCAGGTCTGGAGAAACGGCAGACAATATCACTCCATCTTTAAGGATACCTGTGGGCTCAGAATTACCAGGGGAGTCAGGCTCAAAACTCCTAGAAAGGGCATCCGCCTTAACATTCTTAGAACCCGGTAGGTACGACACCACAAAATTAAACCGAGAGAAAAACAACGACCAGCGCGCCTGTCTAGGATTCAGGCGCCTGGCAGACTCAAGGTAAATTAAATTTTTGTGGTCAGTCAATACCACCACCTGATGTCTGGCCCCCTCAAGCCAGTGACGCCACTCCTCAAAAGCCCACTTCATGGCCAAAAGCTCCCGATTCCCAATATCATAATTCCGCTCGGCGGGCGAAAATTTACGGGAAAAAAAGGCACAAGGTCTCATCACGGAGCAGTCGGAACTTCTCTGCGACAACACCGCCCCAGCTCCGATTTCAGAAGCGTCGACCTCAACCTGAAAAGGAAGAGCAACATCAGGCTGACGCAACACTGGGGCGGAAGAAAAGCGGCGCTTGAGCTCCCGAAAGGCCTCCACAGCATCAGGGGACCAATCAGCAACATCAGCACCCTTCTTAGTCAAATCAGTCAATGGTTTTACAACATTAGAAAAACCAGCAATAAATCGACGATAAAAGTTAGCAAAGCCCAAAAATTTCTGAAGACTCTTAAGAGAAGAGGGTTGCGTCCAATCACCAATAGCCTGAACCTTGACAGGATCCATCTCGATGGAAGAGGGGGAAAAAATGTATCCCAAGAAAGAAATCCTTTGAACCCCAAAAACACACTTAGAACCCTTCACACACAAGGAATTAGACCGCAAAACCTGAAAAACCCTCCTGACCTGCTGGACATGAGAGTCCCAGTCATCCGAAAAAATCAGAATATCATCCAGATACACAATCATAAATTTATCCAAATAATCGCGGAAAATGTCATGCATAAAGGACTGGAAGACTGAAGGGGCATTTGAAAGACCAAAAGGCATCACCAAATACTCAAAATGGCCCTCGGGCGTATTAAATGCGGTTTTCCACTCATCCCCCTGCTTGACTCGCACCAAATTATACGCCCCACGGAGATCAATCTTAGAGAACCACTTGGCCCCCTTTATACGAGCAAACAAATCAGTAAGCAGTGGTAACGGATATTGATATTTAACCGTGATTTTATTCAAAAGTCGATAATCAATACACGGCCTCAAAGAGCCGTCTTTCTTAGACACAAAGAAAAAACCGGCTCCTAAGGGAGATGACGAAGGACGAATATGTCCCTTTTCCAAGGACTCCTTTATATATTCTCGCATAGCAGCGTGTTCAGGCACAGACAGATTAAATAAACGACCCTTAGGGTATTTACTACCCGGAATCAAGTCTATGGCACAATCGCACTCCCGATGCGGAGGTAGTGAACCAACCTTGGTTTCTTCAAAAACGTCACGAAAGTCAGACAAGAATTCAGGAATCACAGAGGGAATAGATGATGAAATGGAAACCAAAGGTACGTCCCCATGAGTTCCTTTACATCCCCAGCTTAACACAGACATAGCTCTCCAGTCGAGGACTGGGTTATGAGATTGCAGCCATGGCAATCCCAGCACCAAAACATCATGTAGATTATACAGCACCAGAAAGCGAATAACCTCCTGGTGATCCGGATTAACACGCATAGTCACTTGTGTCCAGTATTGTGGTTTATTACTAGCCAATGGGGTGGAGTCAATCCCTTTCAGAGGTATCGGAGCCTCCAATGGCTCCAAATCATACCCACAGCGTTTGGCAAAGGACCAATCCATAAGACTCAAAGCAGCGCCAGAGTCGACATAGGCGTCCGCGGTAATAGATGACAAAGAACAAATCAGGGTCACAGATAGAATAAACTTAGACTGTAAAGTGCTAATTGAAACAGACTTGTCAGGCTTCTTAGTACGCTTAAAGCATGCTGATATAACATGAGTTGAATCACCACAATAGAAGCACAACCCATTTTTTCGTCTAAAATTCTGCCGCTCGCTTCTGGACAGAATTCTATCACATTGCATATTTTCTGGCGTTTTCTCAGTAGACACCGTCAAATGGTGCACAGGTTTGCGCTCCCGCAGACGCCTATCGATCTGAATAGCCATCGTCATGGACTCATTCAGACTCGCAGGCACAGGGAACCCCACCATAACATCCTTAATGGCATCAGAGAGACCTTCTCTGAAAATCGCCGCCAGGGCGCACTCATTCCACTGAGTAAGCACAGACCATTTGCGGAATTTTTGGCAGTATATTTCAGCTTCATCTTGCCCCTGAGACAAGGACATCAAGGCCTTTTCCGCCTGAAGCTCTAAATGAGGTTCCTCATAAAGCAACCCCAAGGCCAGAAAAAACGCATCCACATTGAGCAACGCAGGATCCCCTGGTGCCAATGCAAAAGCCCAGTCTTGAGGGTCGCCCCGGAGCAAGGAAATTACAATCCTGACCTGCTGTGCAGGGTCTCCGGCAGAGCGAGACTTCAGGGACAAAAACAATTTGCAATTATTTTTAAAATTTTGAAAGTGAGATCTATTCCCCGAGAAGAATTCAGGCAAAGGAATTCTAGGCTCAGACATAGGTGCATGAACAACAAAATCTTGCAAATTTTGTACCTTTGTGGCGAGATTATTCAAACCTGTAGCTACACTCTGAAGATCCATTTGAAACAGGTGAACACAGAGCCATACAAGGATTAGAAGGAGAGAAAGAGAGGAAGGCTGCAGTATAGGCAGACTAGCAAGTGATTCAATTAAGAGCACACTCAGAACTAGAGGAAAAAAAAAAAAAAATTGTAGCAGACTTCTTTTTTCTCTCCTTTCTCAGCCAGTAATTTAACCCTTTTTTGGGCCGGTCAAACTGTCATGATTCTCAATGGCGAGAGAACATAGCCCAGCATATATGAGAACTAGCTCTTGGAAGATGGAAACTATACTGACCATGAACTAAACCTGCCGCACAACTAGAAGTGGCCGGGTAGCATGCCTACGTTTTTTAACCCTAGATGCCCAGCGCCAGCCGGAGAACTACCTAATCCTAGCAGAGGAAAAGACAGTCCTGGCTCACCTCTAGAGAAATTTTCCCAAAAGGCAGACAGAGGCCCCCACATATATTGGCGGTGATTTTAGATGAAATGACAAACGTAGTATGAAAATAGGTTTAGCAAAATCGAGGTCCGCTTACTAGATAGCAGGAAGACAGAAAGGACACTTTCATGGTCAGCAGAAAACCCTATCAAAACACCATCCAGAAATTCCTTTAAGACTCTAGCATTAACTCATAACACCAGAGTGGCAATTTCCGATCACAAGAGCTTTCCAGACACAGTAACGAAACAGCAGCTGTGAACAGGAACAAAATGCAAAAACACACAAGGACAAAAGTCCAACTTAGCTGGGAGTTGTCTAGTAGCAGGAACAAGCACAGAAGGCTTCTGATTACATTGTTGACCGGCAAGAAACTGACAGAGGAGCAAGGTTATATAGCGACTCCCACATCCTGATAGGAGCAGGTGAAGAGAGGGGATGATGCACACAAGTTCAATTCCACAAGTGGCCACCGGGGGAGCCCAGAATCCAATTTCACAACAGTTTCCACATTACTGGTAGCACAAAGGCTCTGGAAAAGTGAAATGGCCCTCGCCCCCAAAAGAAATTCAACAAATTCTGTGCTACCAAATCAAATGCCCCCTCCCTTCTGAGCTTCAGTGTGCCTAAACCACAGTTAGTGTCCACATGTTTGCCATTTCTGTAGTGATGAGAGCTCTCCTAATTTATAGGTGCATAAGCTGGGTACAATGTACTGGTCACTACAACAGCAATTTGCAATTTACTCAGTAATATTCACTGTTGCTGGAGTCGGCGACGGGACACCAGGGGGCCCAGGCCGCTCCCCCAGTAGCTGTGCAGGGCCACCTGTTTCTTCAACACTACTTGAGCCACCACTTAAACACAGCCGCGTGCAGTGCCGTCCATAATCAATTAAGAACTTAACTGCTTAGGCCTCTTTCACACTTCCGTCTTTCAGCTCCCATCACAATCCGTCGATTTATGAGAATGCAGGATCCTGCAAAAAAAGTTGCAGGATCCTGCATTTTCTCATAGACTTGTACTAGCGACGGATTGTGACGGATGGCCATCCATTTCATCCGTCGTGCACTGGATCCTGCGTAAAAAAACGGTCCGTTGGGCAGAGAAAACATTCAGGAAAAGCAGGAATCCAGCGACAGGTCCCATCTTTTCAAACTGAGCATGCATGGAAGAATTTCCCGTCAGGGAAATTCTGTCGCTAACTTTCTCTTTTTACTATTGATGCTGCCATTGATGCTGCCTATGCAGCATCAATAGTAACAAGATATAATGTTAAAAATAATTAAAAAAAAATCTCAATATTCTCACCTACCAGCGTTCCCGCGCAGTGTCACCGATGCTCCCGGCAGCTAGCGTTACTTCCTAGTAATACATTGCAAAATCTCGTGAGAAATTGTGGTCTCGCGAGATTTCGCAATGTATTACTAGGAACGCTAGCTGCCGGGAGCATCGCTGCGCGGGAATGCCGGTAGGTGAGAATACTGCGATTTTTTATTTTTTTTAATCTGGTTTGTGTTGTGTATGCGCTTTTGCAGTGGAAAAACTGTGAAGACGCATACACAACAGGTGCACATAGCCTCGACGGGTCCATCAGAAAGACGGGCACAGTGCACACGTTTTCCACCATCTGCACAGGATCCGTCATTTCAACGTCTTGACGGATCCTGTGCAGATTTGGAAGACAGAAGTGCGAAAGAAGCCTTAGTGACCACCAATACGTCTTTTTACTGACCTCACATATCAGTGTCCTCCGACTGGTGAAAATGCAGCAGCTGTCAACTGTACACTATAGCGGACACCCTGCTTGATTGGTTTTGGCATCAGCTATGACTTTTTAACCCCTTAGATGCTGCTGTCAATAGTAACTACGGTATTTAGATGGTTAACAGATTGTGGGGGCTCCCTTTTTAACTCCTTCGGCACACTGAGATCTTGATCGTGTGATCCTGATATTCGCCATCGCAATTCACAGCCAAATAAAGGCCTTACAGTCTGCCAGCTATAGCGGCCTGTTCAGAAGTTAGCAACATTTAAGTGGTAAAATAACATTTTTCCTTCCTGTCATACTACTTTGTATTAATTCCTAAAAAGCACCTGTTAATAAACTATCTGAGAGCAGTTTTGAATACGTTGAGGGGCGCTATTTTTAAAGTGGTCTCACTTTTGGGAATTTTACGACATATAGGACCTCTAAAGTCACTTCAAAACTGAATAGGTCCCTAAAAAAAGTAAGTTTTGCAAATTTCCTTGAAAAAATGAAAAACTGCTGGTACAATTTTATAGCGTCTAACATCCTAACAAAATAAAAGGAAATTTTAAAAATGGTGCTGATGTAAAGCAGACATGAAGGAAATGTTATTTATTGACTATTTTATGTGGTATGGCTGTCTGGATTAAAGGGATAATCATTCAAAGTTTGAAAATTGCTAATTTTTATAATTTTTTGACAAATTTGATATTTTATAATTAAACAAAAAATATTGACATAAATTTACTATTAAAATAAAGTACAATGTGTCACGAAAAAATAAATCTCTTGAAGCATTCTAGAGTTATTACCACAAAGTGATACTGGTCAGATTTGAAAAATTTGACTCGGTCACTAATAGGTTAAAAGGGATGGTCCGAAACTATCACTGATTTATTCCTAAATCTCTATTTAATGTAATAATCTACTTTATCTTCTAATATATACTTTATATATACACGGTAGTTTGCTCAAATACAAAATATAACTCCCCCAAAGGGATTCTGTACCATATACATTAAAATATATCACAGGAAGGTTTGATCAAAAAATGCACTGATCTCAACCATGGTACCGTAATAAACACTTTTTATTGAAAAAATAATTATAATTGAAACAACATTAAGATATAACTGCAAGAAAGGGTCCTGGAACCACAAAGAAGGGACTGATCTGCCTTAGGTCACTCTCTGAAAAATGTGGCTAACTATGAATACATGATGGTTGCCCTTATTACGTTGCACTCATGCGATAATTTCTAAATATTAAAGGAGACATAAATTCATATACTCGATTGAACATGTATGAATGGATAGTTTGCACTAATCCTTTCAATTAATTTGTATTTGTCCCCCACATTATAAAAATAAATGCAAAGTGAATGCAACCGTATATTAAATATGAGGCATACCTATTATTTCACCACATGGGAGTGATCCTCGGCGTCCCTCTGCAGAGGGACGCCGAGGATCACTCCCATGTGGTGAAATAATAGGTATGCCTCATATTTAATATACGGTTGCATTCACTTTGCATTTATTTTTATAATGTGGGGGACAAATACAAATTAATTGAAAGGATTAGTGCAAACTATCCATTCATACATGTTCAATCGAGTATATGAATTTATGTCTCCTTTAATATTTAGAAATTATCGCATGAGTGCAACGTAATAAGGGCAACCATCATGTATTCATAGTTAGCCACATTTTTCAGAGAGTGACCTAAGGCAGATCAGTCCCTTCTTTGTGGTTCCAGGACCCTTTCTTGCAGTTATATCTTAATGTTGTTTCAATTATAATTATTTTTTCAATAAAAAGTGTTTATTACGGTACCATGGTTGAGATCAGTGCATTTTTTGATCAAACCTTCCTGTGATATAATATATACTTTAATAAAAAATTCCCTACCTTTCCCTCTCTAATCTATCTGATTATTTATTTTTTTACCAACTTCCTGGTATATGACACTTCATTTGAGAATCCCTAGTCCATGCTGTGATATTCAAACAAGACATCATCAGGGGGCAAAGGCTGCGGAACAGCCACAGCCTCTGTCCCCACCCTGAAATGAAGTATTATCAGTGATGTTTGTTTCAGGGGCTGGGCTAGTCCCTGCTCTACTAATCATGCGTCGTTTGTCAATTTCGAACAAATGCTCAGTAGGATCTGCCACTGTGTAATATTTTTTTTAAACGCAATTTATCAAGTCATTTTGAATGCCATAGTAATAGTATCTGATAGGTCAGTCCTTTCAGGATATGTCTGTTTTGCTATGTGTTGCCCTGTTGCATTGCTGTAATCTCTGGAAAATGTATACTCGCGCTGGCAAGTCATGCATATGGAGCGCCCCCAGACGCAGTGCCGCGGGGTACTCGGTATCGGGCCTCTCTGTCTCGGTCCTGGGGTTGTCACGGTGGCTAGACCCGTTCCGTGACCCTGCTAAGGGGCGTCCAATGAAAGGTGTGATGGTGGTGCGTGGTGCAAGTCGCGATGAATAACGAGGACACAGGGTTGCAGTCTCTTTACCTCTTTACTGAAGGCTTCAGGGTCCGCAATCCAGAGCACTGCTAACAGGGCTGGCTGAGACCGGCCGGTCCGAAGGCACATCCAGAGTTCCCTTTGCAGGTGGAAATCAGTGCCTACCTTCTAGTGCCTGTGTGTTGTAGTACCTCCCTGCTGAGCACCACGGGATAGTCCTCACAACTGTTGTGTCGGTTTCTGATGTTTTCTCACAACTCTCGTTTCTGTTCTGATGTTCTTCTCCGTCCCCCAGATGATATGGCTAGGACGCACCCGTATGATGGGTAGGCCTGGAGTTCTTCCGGGACCCTAGAGTCGCCCCTCTCCCACAATTCTGCTCCTCCTATGTCTGCTTAGGTGATTTAGGTGAGACAGCCAACCTAAAGTCAACTGCCCTGCCACTGTTTGAAGTAATGCTTGGAGCCCAATACTTCCTCGGCGTTCCAGCCACCAGCTACGCGCCTCAGTAGGATGTTGCCACGATCTTAAGGCACGACTCCTACTGGTTCTATTCTCCTTTGTGCTGTGATCTCGTTTCTCACTTCTCCACAATAAACCTCGCTTCTTATCCTTTCTTAAGATACCGCCGCAATCAGGTGCAGGCGCAGTTCCGTAACGATCTGTCCTTTTCGCTAGGCCTCTGTCAGGATCCCACCCCTGACAGGGACCCCCCTGAATCTTCCCCTGCAAACCCTCTGCCACAGAATGTTGCCTGGATCAAACCCAGTCAGCTTCTCTCTAACTTCCTATCCAACCCCCAGTTTTACCAGATTGTGAGGAGTGGCCTAATACATAGAACCCTTTGCTCCCCCTGGAGGCCAGAGTGTGAAGTGTAATGTGTGACTGTGATACCTGGTCAGGTGAACTCCTTAAGTGCCATCAGACGTACCATCACTCCCCTTAGTGGCGGAGCATCAGTACTGCAACGACCAGGACTCTGGGGCGCTGCACTCCCCCCCGGTTAAATCCAGTACTCCCGGACTGGGAAGAAGAACAACAATACATGTTAGTAAAAGACATACAAAATTTTGAAATGCAATGAACAAGTAAATTTAACAGTGCTTCCCTTTATGGGAGGTGAGGACACTTGAACGTTACAAACAGAAACATATTTAAAGTTTTTAAATAACACTTGATAAGTGACTGACTATAAATAACCATCTTTACCCAGCCGGGTATTCTAGCTACTAAGTGCAAATTCTGGAACAATAATTTAACTTTTCCTTTAAGGGCGTATAGGCTGAACCCACTAAAGGCTTACTATAAAACTCTAGAATATAAATTAACTTTATCTTTATCTTTCTTTTCTAAATGCAATATTTTCTCTTTACTCTCTGATTTTGGAACATGCAGGACCACCTGGCTACTCACCCGGGCCTTCTTTTTGCAAGCTTTATTCACAGTATAAGATCAATCAACCATCTCTCTATGGTTTCCAGGAGGACTCACTAACCCCTACGGGTTCACTTTCATTGAAATTCAGCTTTCAACTCTTTCCTGTCCTCAATCTCTAGTAACATCATTAAACATTTTCTATTTTAAATAACTAAATAACTACACACTATCTTTTATCATTCAACATTCTCAAAGTAACATTATACTTAAATGCAACATATGAACATTCCCTTTAAGAGGGACTCAAGTCTCTTTGAGGTAGTGCAGACTCTCTATCTGCAAGTCCATTTAAAGGCAAGAACTTCTGCGCTGTATTCAAGAACAGTCTCTTCAAAAAGTTCTCCTTTTTGTAAAACCAGTAGGGGGCACCTTTAAGAAGGTGCGAACTATTTACAACACAGTTTGTGAACCATTCACCGTCCATGATTCGGCAGTCTTTAAAACAGAGATGAACAAGAGCAAAAACAAAAACAATAGGGATCCCGGGTAAACAAAGGGATCCCCTTAAGGACAACCCTGGTCGGGTTTTAGCAGCAAACATCAGGAAGACAAACAGTTAACTATTTACATCCTCATGGCTCCGAGGTCTATTCTCACAGTAGGTTACACCGCTGGGGGCGAAAGCCTCCTGACCGATAGGGCTGCGGCTCTTTATTCTCGGCTGATGCGGGGTCGGTGTCATTGGTTTGTCTCCCAGGTGCGGTCAGGTCACCCGGCGTCTGGATTCGGATGTCAGCTTTGGTTGCAAGTTCAGTAGCGGTGATAATGCACACCGTAGTGATAGTGGTAGAATTTGTCAAATCAGGGTTAGTGGTAGTCGGGACAGCAGGGGGCGCCACTGCCGGCTCGCATCGTTGGACGTCTCAAGCGCACCACCCCTGCACACTCCGGTGGCGAGTGTAGGTCACCTGGTCCCCTCTGCATAGTAGCTGATTTTCACATCTATTGCGGAACGGGGTCTTCACATTGTAGCTGGTAAAGAAAATTTCAGTCTGCAGTCCCGGTTCTTGTATAGAGCCCCAACCCCATTTCAGGTGAAAGGCTAGTACAGTCCCCCGTTTTACCAAGTCCATCTTACCGCGTGCAGTCTTTGGGTTTTGTACTCTCGGTGGGTCACTTTGTTCAGTCTCTTTTCGGTTCTTCCAGTGCAGAATTAAGCATTGTTTGTACTGTTCCCAAGTGAGCACAGCAATGCTGAGGCCCTCCTGCCTGGCCCCCTCTGGCCCAATCCTCGGGGTATCCCATTGGAAGATCACCCCCTCCGAGCTCACATCTAGCGGTTCTCCCATAGTTGTCAGTAACGGAGGCACCAGCTTCTCCATAGTGTCGGGGGTTACCACTACCAGCTCGGGGGAGAAGAATCGGTCATTGTCGGGACGGGGAGCAGTCATGGGAGCAGGATTGGTCGGGAGAGCAGAGGTGCTTTCCATACCTGCGTCTGATGTGGTTCCACCGATGCCGATCTGTTCCACTGATGAGGACACTGGTCGGCCGCGGCCCGGACCGCGGCTCTTCCAAGGCTTCCTCCCAGCACAACTCCGACTTCCATTGCTTCACATCGGCTGGCTCCCTGTCCGGGATAGGTTAACTCAGCTCCCCCTCCTGTGGCTCTGAGGAATTCAGGTCCTTCAGTGGCAGTGAGTTGGGACCCGCTTCTGGCTGGTGGGGATAATCTGGGATCACTCCGTCGTCACTCAGGTACTCGCTGGTCACCTTCGCGGTCTCGAGGTCGGTAGCTGCACATGCACCTGGCTCTGCCATTTCTCCGAGGTGGGGCTCCTTCTTGTCTTGGTTCCTGCCGTTGCAATCTGGGGGGCGGTTCTTCTCTGCTTCGTGGCAGGTCATCATCTTGCAGCAGTAGTCGGAGGGGGTGGTCACCACTTTTGGCGCCGCTTTGATAGTCTCCTCCCATGGCACGCCCTTCTTCCTCTGCACTCCTCGTGGCACTGCAATGGTGGTGATTTTGGTGGGAATCAGCAATGCACAGTCTTTGCAATAAATCACAGTTCAAGCACAATTCAGACAGTTCCAAGGCACACATGACCTGATTCTTCAGGCTTAAGTAGATCCTGTTCGTGACGCCAAGTTGGAGCGCCC
Organism: Ranitomeya variabilis; assembly: GCF_051348905.1. Classification (NCBI taxonomy): domain Eukaryota; kingdom Metazoa; phylum Chordata; class Amphibia; order Anura; family Dendrobatidae; genus Ranitomeya; species Ranitomeya variabilis. The sequence goes on from NC_135236.1 coordinate 334,586,923, forward strand.
CCAGACGCAGGGCCGCGGGGTACTTGGTATCGGGCCTCTCTGTCTCGGTCCTGGGGTTGTTACGGTGGCTAGACCCGGTCCGTGACCCTGCTAAGGGGCGTCCAATGAAAGGTGTGAGGGTGGTGCGTGGTGCAAGTCGCGATGAATAACGAGGACACAGGGTTGCAGTCTCTTTACCTCTTTACTGAAGGCTTCAGGGTCCGCAATCCAGAGCACTGCTAACAGGGCTGGCTGAGACCAGCCGGTCCGAAGGCACATCCAGAGTTCCCTTTGCAGGTGGAAATCAGTGCCTACCTTCTAGCGCCTGTGTGTTGTAGTACCTCCCTGCTGAGCACCACGGGATAGTCCTCACAACTGTTGTGTCTGTTTCTGATGTTCTTTCTCACAACTCTCGTTTCTGTTCTGATGTTCTTTTCCATCCCCCAGATGATATGGCTAGGACGCACCCGTATGACGGGTAGGCCTGGAGTTCTTCCAGGACCCTAGAGTCGCCCCTCTCCCACAATTGCCTCCTATGTCTGCTTAGGTGATTTAGGTGAGACAGCCAACCTAAAGTCAACTACCCTGCCGCTGTTTGAAGTAATGCTTGGAGCCCAATACTTCCTCGGCGTTCCGGCCACCGGCTACGCGCCTCAGTAGGATGTTGCAACGATCTTAAGGCACGACTCCTACTGGTTCTATTCTCCTTTGTGCTGTGATCTCGTTTCTCACTTCTCCACAATAAACCTCGCTCCTTATCCTTTCTTAAGATACCGCCGCAATCAGGTGCAGGCGCGGTTCCGTAACTATCTGTCCTTTTCGCTAGGCCTCCGTCAGGATCCCACCCCTGACAGGGACCCCCCTGAATCTTCCCCTGCAACACCCTCTGCCACAGGATGTTGCCTGGATCGAACCCAGTCAGCTTCTCTCTAACTTCCTATCCAACCCCCAGTTTTACCAGATTGTGAGGAGTGGCCTAAAACATAGACACCTTTGCTCCCCCTGGAGGCCAGAGTGTGAAGTGTAATGTGTGACTGTGATACCTGGTCAGGTGAACTCCTTAAGTGCCACAGACGTACCATCACTCCCCTTAGTGGCGGAGCGTCAGTACTGCAACGACCAGGACTCTGGGGCGCTGCACATATGTAAATGGAAAATTAATAATCACCCCTTCCTACGCCCATAATACTGCCCACCCTCTGCGCTGGTGTCACTGATTCAGTTAGGCTGCAGCATTACTCACCCAAGGACTGTATCGCAATCTTTGGACTGGCCGTCTGGTCTCCTGACCTGAGAATGACAGCATGTATTTCTGTGCAGCTGTCACGCTCAGGTCAGAACAGCAGATGGCCAGTCTGAGGATTGCGATGCGATCCTCTGGCTGTCTGCTCTCCTGAGCTGAGAGTGACAGCATATATTTCTATGCTCTGAAGTAAGTAAACTATATACCCTTTAACATTGAAATTTCAAACATCAGAAGGAAAAGTCGCGAATTATGGAATCCACAGAATCGATAAACATGTTAATGATATGCAAATGAAAAAAAAATCTCGATTTATTCAGTTGTACATGCACTTGCACACGATGGTATACTATCAAAGAGGTTATAAATGGTTGTCCGAGGAATGTTCCGTCATGCTGAATGCAATTGGGCAGTCAAATCTGCTGATGGCAGCTCCCTTTAAAATTGCCTACCATTGACATGCCAAAGGTGCTTGATAGGGAACAAGTCCGGAGACGATGCAGGGCATAGTAACATGTTTAGGCCATAAAGATTGTTGACTACAAATAAAAATATGTGACCTCTCCTTGGGAAAGTAAATCAATATTAGGTTGGTGGAATAGATACCAACTCTCTGAAACCTTGCTGAATAGCTGTTTAGGCGAGAGAGAGAGAGAGAGAGAGAGAGATTTTTCCCATGCCAGAATCGAAAACAAAGCTTCTGGGCATGCTCAATGTGTAAAAAATGGATTCGGTAGCTGGAACCGTTCATTCACACACCCGTACCATGCGTTTATTGCCGGAAACGTCCCTTCAGGCTTTTTCGCCGCAGGGGCTATGGTCCTCCTGATAGTGCTTTAATCTCTTCATTGTTTACATCAATTTGCTGACTAAATCATACTGCCGCAAAAATTATCAACAATGTAAGGTATCGCTGTGTTGTCTCATTTAAAGACGACTTGTCACTAGGTCAAAAACTGCCAGTTTTTGGCCTTATTCTCACTGCTACCCTAAGAATGCTGTTTTTTTTAAAACATTTTAAATCCACCATACAGCTCAAGAGATCTGGGCCTTTTAATTTAGTGGTATATTTATGGCCTTAACAAGGAGGCGTTGCTCAGATTTTCTCGTGATGTCTTTAGGCTGCTCTGCATAATTCCTCTGTCAGTCTTGCCCTCTTGAAAAAATCCATAAGCACTTAAAGGGAATCTGTCACCCCAAAATTCGCCTATAAACTAAGGCCACCGGCATCAGGGCCTCATCTACAGCATTCTGTAATGCTGTAGATAAGCCCCCGATGTATCCTGAAAGATAAGAAAAACAGGCTATATTATACTAACCCAGAGGCGGTCCCGCTGCGGTCTGGTCCGATCGGCATCGCAGTCCAGGTCTAGCACCTCCCATCTTCATACGATGACTGTTACACCCGGTCCGGTTCCGGTACCTTCGCGGGGTCCCCGTTGGGACTCCCACTCTGTGCCGGCTCCACACTGTCCGGACGGGTCCTCTGCTTCTCCTCCATTCTCTGCAGGTGCCGGGCCTCTATGACCTTTTCCGGAAACCTGCGCACTGCAGTACTTTGCTCTGCCCTCAACAGGGCAGACAAAGAACGCCTGCGCAGGAGCCGAGGCAGGAAGAAAAGAAGAGGATGACATCGTATGAAGATGGGAAGTGCCGGACTCAGACCGCGACGCCCATCGGACCGGACCGCACTGGGACCGCCCCTGGGTGAGTATAATATAACCTGTTTTTCTTATCTTTCAGGCTACATTGGGGGCTTATCTACAGCATTACAGAATGCTGTAGATAGGCCCCTGATTCCGGTGGCCTTAGTTTATAGGCCAATTTTGGGGTGACAGGTTCCCTTTAATAAACATACATCTCTGGGATTGTATGGCAGATTTAAAAAGAAAAGAAATGGCACACTCAGGAGAGCAGCAGAAATAATATAAGAGGAAAAATTGCACATTTTGACTTTTTGTAACATGTCCTTCTTTAGTGAATAGAAAATATATCTCTCTCTATTTTAACCCCTTTGCGACTTTGGGTTTTCCATTTTTGAATTTCCATTTTTTGCTCCCCTTCTACCCAGAGCCATAACTTTTTTTATTTTTCCATCAATATGGCAATCTGAGGGCTTGGGGTTTTTTTGGTACGAGTTGTACTTTTGAACACCATTGCTTTTGCCATATAGTCTACTGGTATAAAAAAATCCACAACTGTTTCATTTTTTTTGCTATTTTACCATGTTCACTAAATGATAAAACTGACCTGCCATTATGATTCTCCAGGTCTTTACAAGTTCGTAGATACCAAACATGTATAGGTTCATTTTTATTTCAGTGGTGAAAAAAATCCAAAGTTTCTAAGTTTCAAAAAAAAAAAAAAAGTCACCATTTTCCTAGACCCATACCGTCTACATTTTTTTTGCGATCTGAGGTGGGGCGAGGGCTTATTTTTTGTGCACTGAGCTGACATTTGTATTGATACCATTTTGGTGCAGATACGATCTTTTGATTGTCCATTATTGCATTTTAATGCAATGTTGTGGCAACCAAAAAAACCCGGAATCCTGGTGTTTTGACTTTTTTCTCGACACGCTGTTTACCAATCGGATTAATTCTTGTTATATATTGATAGATCAGGTGATTCTGAACACGGCGATACCATTTATATTTTTTAAATATAAATTTTTTTATTTTTTTTTCACTTTTCACTTGCTTTAATAGTCTCCATGGATGGCTAGAAACTGCAATAATCCAATCGCTTGTGCTACACACACAGCAGGCTTGAATCCCTGCTCTATGTAGTGAAACTGATCACTTGCTATCTGGCAATGACAATCACAGGGGTCAGACACTAGGTTGTCATGCCAACCTATTGGCGACCCGCAGACGTATGACACGGGCACCGATGGATGGGATTAGTTATGCGCTTCTGGGGCGAGCATATTAAATGCCGCTGTCAGAGATTGACAATGGCATTTACAGTAACATGTTAACAGCCTTGGATGGATCGAAATTCCACCTGCGGCTGTTAGGGGCACATGTCAGCTGTTCAAATCAGCTGACATGTGCGGGAAAAATTGCGGGATCATCACCGGAGCCCGCAGCAATCGGTGAGAGCCCACCTTAGACGTAACTATACATCTAAGGTGGGAAACGGGTTAAAACTCACTCTACACAATTTCATCAGACCTGAATAGTGTAGAAAACTGAGCTACTCCATCCAAGAAAAAGACAATGTTCGGCACTTCTTGTTCCCTTCCAGCTGAGATTAAATTATGTCACTTAGTATTATCTCCTGCTTTTACTCTACTGTGTGACTTCTGCTGACTCTTATTCATTGAGTGACTCAGACTTGTTTCACATGTTCGTTTAGCATGTATGTTGAGAGAGCTCCTGATGAAAAAAAAGGAGCTCTGCATAAAACACAGCTCTAAACAGTCTATAGTAATATTAGGACAGCAATGTAAAAAAGATACTTTAAATTGTCTTGAACTTTCCTCCCACCTCTAGTCCAATTCGCTCTTCGACAACCTACAATCTGGCTTCTGTCTCTACCACTACACTGAAACTGCCCTAACCAAAATTAGTAGTGACTTACCTATAGCCCAATCTAAACGACAATTCTCTATACCTCTCCTTCTAGACCTGTCCTCTGACACAGTCGTCCACTCCCTCCTACTACAGAGCCTCACTTTCCTTGGCATAAAAGACTGCCCCCACCTGGATCTCCTCATATTTTTCTATCTGCACATTTAGAGTCTCCCATTCCCATATTATCTCCTCATCCTACCCTGTCTATGTTGTTGTCACTCCAACTCGTCTCCATCTATATGTTTGGCCCTGGACAACTGATAAAGTCCCACGGCTTCCAAAATTATCTATAAGCTGACACTCAGATATGCCTCTCTGTCCCAGATGTCACCTCTCTGCTGTCCAGAATCCCATAGTGTTTATCAGCCATATCCACCTTTTTCTCATCACGATTCCTAAAGCTCAATGTGAACAAAACCAGACTCATTATCTTTCCTAAACCCCACAATTAACTCCCCTACCAGATCTATCTCTCGCAAGAAATGTAATCATGCTTTCCCCTGTACTGGATGTCTGCTGCCTCAGAGCAACATTTGACTCTGTCCTGTCTTTGAATCCGCACATCCAAAGCCTCAACATCTCCCGAATCCTCAAGATCAAAAATATTTCCATTATCAGTCCTTTCCTCAATCATGAATTTGCTAAAATGTTAGTGCATGCCCTCATCTTACGTCCCTGACTACTATAATACTCTCCTTTGTGGTCTACCAGCAAACACTCTTGAACCTCTTCAGGCCGTACTTAAACCTGCTGCCCAACTAATCCATCGCTCTCCTCTCTGCATATCACTTCACTGGCTTTCAATTCCCAAAAGTATACAGTTCAAACTACTAACCTTGACCTACAAAGTCATCCATAATCTGTTCATTCCTCATTCAATCGCCTCCAAGACTTCTGTCAAGTATTCCCTATCCTCTGGAATTATGTGCCCCAATACATCCAATTATCCACCATATTTGGAACTTTCAGATGGAACTTGAAACTCCATCTCTTCAAGAAAGCTTACAGCCTGCAATTCACCCCCAATGCTGCTTCATGACCAACAGAGCTGTCTCTCGATCTACTATCTCCTTCCCATTACCCTGTAGACCGTAAGCCCGTGATGACAGGGCCCTCTCCCCTTCTGATCCAGTCTGTTACTCTCTTAGTTTGTTCATTGTATTTTATATCTGTAGTTTGTATATAAACTCCTTTTTACATGTACAGCACCACAGAATCTTTAGTGGTGCTCTAAAAATAAATGATAATAATACTATTTTTCATGGACAGATAAATGCTTTAAATCAGGGGTGAGAAATTACTGATAACATTTGGTCTGGTACTTGCAATGATTCCCAGTGGACTCTAGTGCATGGGCCATCAGCCCTTTTTTTCCACCCATAGGTTCTTAAATTTTTCTGTAGAGAGTGCATGCACAATGTTCACTACTGAGTGCCGCCACGGCATGCACGTGCTGGATTAAGTCCACCAATGCCAGCATCAGGATGCACTTTGCGGGCAGAGATAATGTGCTCTGCTCTCCTGTCCAGCTCCTGCCTATGTGATATATACAGCAGTTTCAGTGTCTCCTATGTGATGTTCACACAGCAGTCTCAGTGTATCCTATATGATGTATATACAGCAGTCTCAGAGTATGTAGATAAATACAGCAGTCTCAGTGTCTCCCATGTGAAGTATATACAGCAGTCTCTGTGTCTATGTGATGTATATATGGCAGTCTCCTCACTTCCTATGTGATGTGTACAGCAGACCTCCCATTTGAGTTCCAGAAATGTTAAATGAGCAGTGATGAATTTCCCACTTTGAGGAGACATGTATCGAAATATATGTGTTCAAAAGAACTTACTGCTGCAAGCTGTTCTTTTCAAAACTTAACATTGCAAAGAGTCAACTGCACTCCAGAAAGACCGACGCAAACCTGGAAAAGCAGTTGCAGATAGAAGCATAATCAATATCACCTAACATCACACACCTCACCAAAGAGAAATAGTTCAAGCCATAACATTAGGGGGATTAGGGATGAGTTAATTAAATGTTTGAACAAATATAACAGGCTAATTTTTAAGTTGATATTTATAACATAATTTGAATGCCATACAGAATTATCTGAATAGCCCTTGGCAGAAAAAAGGTTCCTCAGCCCTGCTTTAAGTGGATGACTGATTTATGATTATGTAATATATATATTCTATACAGTATATGTAACAAGTGGGTAAGAATTACCCTGACCTAGATGGATTTTATTTGTGGGTCAGAGTATGTTGTTTATTTTTAATTGCTTTTTTGCTAGTCAACATTTTACGTAAGAAATATTGTTATTGTATTCACACCTGGTCATAGCACAAATTATTCATTTACATGAGTTATACAAATGACATGAAGCAGCAAGCGGAAATTGATGATCAATGCTCTTCAACGATGACTCATTAAAAGGAAATATGGAATTATCTAAGCCATTTAAAGAGTTGTGATTTTAGAGACAGCTGCATCCTTACAAACTTTATGAGGTCCATGTACTACTTGCAGTCCCAAAATTTACTGCACTTCCTTCCTTTATAGCTATGCCTAAATTGTGTGCTCCCTTTCAGTTTATGTAAAGGTCATTGGTAACATCTAATCTCAGTTTTGTCAGCTCTGAACAGGCTATTATTACTGTACTGTATTTAGGTCTCTCGCCATCTGAAGAGGTATATGAAAAAAGAATAGTCTTCTTAATCCGTTCTACCAAATCACTAGGACTCTCAACACTCAATAAACTTCCTTTTTTTCAAAACACCCATGTAGTCAGGGAAGCTGAAGTTTAGCTAGTGTTAACCCCTGCTTGGCTAAACATGTGTGCCTGGATGTAACTTTGAGTTTATTTCCTACATCAAGTGTACACCAACAAGAATAGGAAAATTCCTGTTTGAACCAAACTTCCATATCACTGTGTTTGACTGCATTGATCCTTTTTTTGCCTGCCACTACACAGCTAATATATATATATATATATATATACACTCACCGGCCACTTTATTAGGTACACCATGCTAGTAACGGGTTGGACCCCCTTTTGCCTTCAGAACTGCCTCAGTTCTTCGTGGCATAGATTCAACAAGGTGCTGGAAGCATTCCTCAGAGATATTGACCATATTGACATGATGGCATCACACAGTTGCCGCAGATTTGTCGGCTGCACATCCCAAAGATGCTCCATACAAGGCAGGATGGATCCATGCTTTCATGTTGTTTACGCCAAATTCTGACCCTACCATCCGAATGTCGCAGCAGAAATCGAGACTCATCAGACCAAGCAACGTTTTTCCAATCTTCTACTGTCCAATTTCGATGAGCTTGTACAAATTGTAGCCTCAGTTTCCTGTTCTTAGCTGAAAGGAGTGGTACCCGGTGTGGTCTTCTGCTGCTGTAGCCCATCTGCCTCAAAGTTCGACGCACTGTGCGTTCAGAGATGCTCTTAGGCCTACCTTGGTTGTAACGGGTGGCGATTTGAGTCACTGTTGCCTTTCTATCAGCTCGAACCAGTCTGCCCATTCTCCTCTGACCTCTGGCATCAACAAGGCATTTCCGCCCACAGAACTGCCGCTCACTGGATTTTTTTTCTTTTTCGGACCATTCTCTGTAAACCCTAGAGATGGTTGTGCGTGAAAATCCCAGTAGATCAGCAGTTTCTGAAATACTCAGACCAGCCCTTCTGGCACCAACAACCATGCCACGTTCAAAGGCACTCAAATCACCTTTCTTCCCCATACTGATGCTCGGTTTGAACTGCAGGAGATTGTCTTGACCATGTCTACATGCCTAAATGCACTGAGTTGCCGCCATGTGATTGGCTGATTAGAAATTAAGTGTTAACAAGAAGTTGGACAGGTGTACCTAATAAAGTGGCCGGTGAGTGTATATATATATATATATATATATATATATATATATATATATATATATATATATATATTTGTCTATCAAATTTTGCCTACCAATACACAGCTAAGTTTCCATAACATCTAGCTCCCAGAAACAAATAGGAGTAGAATTTGGCCACATAAAAAATAATGCAGTAGTGTGCAGATGCACATTGAGGAAAGAAAATTCACCTTATTTACATACTTCATCAAAAGACTTTTATTCCAAACTTCTACTAATGTCACAAAAAACTCTGTGAAAAAGACTTCTTGGGATATCAACCATTCCCAAATGAGAGCCCCTATTAGCTATATGCCTGAGGCTAATTTTTTTTTGAGCCGTAAGATCAACCCTTGTCATGTCATATCTTTGGACACTAAGCCTCCAGCCTAGATAGTGTGTCAGTTCAACTCATTATTATAATTTTAATTATATTTCCCTATTGCCACTTTGAATTCCCTTTCCTTGCATGATCTGCTGCTGTCAACATTCAACTATACCAGAGTACAGTACTGAACTACTAAATCCTTGCACTACTAACAATTCATGGAAAAAACTATTTGGGCTTAGAAAGAGTGTAACAATAAACATTTTAACTAATTTCCAGAGGCCTCTTTCATTTTTGCTCTTTCATTCTCCCTTACCTCCCATGTAGACTGTTATACAGGATGCAGTGTACATCACATGTTGAGAAGGGGTTAAAAATAGAACTAGTTTTACTCTATATGTTAAAGCAGGTTTTTTCATTGTGACCTATGCTAACATTTCTCCTGTTTAACACCTTCCCAATGGACGATTTTCCAGTGTTTCCAGTGTGTGTTTTCATTTTTATCTACCCTTCTTCCAAGGCCTATAACATTTTTATTTTTTCATCCACATAGCTGTATAGAAATATACTAAGGAACAATACAGAGATTTTTCTAATGACCTTTTTACACCTAGGCCTGCAATGATGAAAAAGGGGCATCCTCTAGGTCTAGAGAGGAAAGAAGGTTTAGTAATAATCACACACAGATTACGTAAGAGCAGAGAAACCACAGAACTGTCTGCCACATGATGCTGTTCTGGTTAATTCACTACAAAAGTTCAAGTAGGGCCTGGATGCCTTTCTTGACAATTAGAATATTACAGGCTATGGGTGCAAAATACTGTGATGGGACGCTCATCCAGGGAACTAGTCTTATTGCCGTATGTGTCGGGAAGGAATTTTTCCACTAATATTTGTCAACAAGCATCTGCCACATGAGGATTCTGCTTTACTCTGAATCAACATGTTAGAGTATAGGTTGAACTCGAGGGACTTATGTTTACCTTGAACCTGAAAACTATGAAAACTACTTCCCCCTGTATGATGCTGACCAATCATAAACAGACAGTAACCTCATAAAGAAGAACACTGCCCACAATAGCACAATATGTTTCTCAGGGTGAAATTTGCAGTATAATGTCAGACAGCCCTGATCTCTTGGTCTAACCTCCTGCACAAGTCATTGTGAGGGGTGGGGCAGCGCAACTGAATTTAGCTATGCCACATTAGAAACCATTCCATCAGCTTTCCTCCTCTCATAGGGCTGCTACTTCTGCTGTACTACCGCACCCACCACTGTCTGTCCATAGCCGAGAGCTGAAAGTGTCAGTATCATGCATATATATGTTGTACTCAACTTGTACCCGACACCTTTCATTTAAAATAAGTTGTGGAAACAGATTCTCATGCAGATCTGTTTCATGCCCAATGATCTTAAAAGTTCATTTACACATAAGAAAAATGTGGATATCTCTGGAATAAGACATCTGATCGCAGATATTTATTATTTATTCAGTTCTCTATTACTTGCATGTCCATGTACTTGCATTTTAACAACCACCTCCTTTCCTCTGGTCATCCGTATGTCTGACCCGTCAGTTTTGGGAGGTGTTACTGCCACTGTCATGTCACTAAGTTGGGCCCTTCCACCTTTTTCCTTGGTCATGCCTACCTTAGGAGTGTCAACTCTAGGGAGTGCATTCTCCACATTACTACCTCCCATGCACATTATTTTTACTGAGACTTTCCCTTTTATCCACCAATTCCATAGGGCTTCCAAGTCCCGCCCTATTACCATCCTGTATAGCAAGTCCGGGTCTACCATCACTTCCTGGTACATGGACCCCTCAGTCGCATCAATGTAGAGGTAAGCTGTCAAACATCCTATAATGTCACCACCGGAGGCATTCACTCTCAAGCCCTTTCCAGGCGACACAGAATGCTCAGAAGGGATCCTCAGCAAAGACACTCTACTCCCAGGGTCTATCAGCCCCATCACAATTTCCCCATCTAGCCAGAAGGGACAGAGTTGTGCCAGTTCACCGACTGAGCTATCCACTGTATAGCATGGTCCTGCATAGCAGGAACTACGCTGCTCCTGGCTACAGTCCAATGGTGCATTCGCTGCCGCCTCTTTTTTTTACCACTACCCCAATTTGGGTTACCACCCCTTTTTGGACTCTGCCCCCTTTTGAGCAACTGCTCCATTTTTGGACACCACCCCCTTTGGGGACTCCACCCCCTTTTGGGCAACTATCCCTCTCCGGGTTACCACCCCCTTTTGGGACTCCACCCCTTTTAGGGCAACCATCCCTGTTTGGCTCACCTCCCCTTTTGGGACTCCACCCTTTTTGGGCAACCATCCTTGTTTGGGTTACCACCCCCTTTCAGGGACACCACACTATCCCTCTGGTACACCCCGTGGACTCCCCCATGGTACTCTCAAGCACCAGTTGGCACACAAAAAATATATATATGTCTCTGGGCTTGCACTGGCTCTTTAAGAGTCTGCATGACCCGGTCCAGCAATATCTTTTCAACATCTCACCAGTTCCTGCTGGTGCTACCACGGCTCCTGCTGCAGCCACAAACCGTTGGCACCTCCGGCTGCCGATCACAAGCCGCTGCTGCTGCCACAGACTTCTTGGACCCGCCGATAAACAGCAAACTTTGTAACCCAGAGTTACAGCCAGAAGCTTGCAAGCTTCGTGGACCTGCCGATCCACAGCAAACTTCGTAACCCAGCTGAGTTACAGCCAGACGCTTGCAATCTTCGTGGCCCCGCCGAGCCACAGCAATTACGTCCACACATGCTTCCTAGACCATTGCCCGCAGTCTAGCACCATATGTGAGATAGCGCTCACTAGCTTGGCAGCAGGAAAAATATAGACAGGCACGGTTTTTCACATAAACAGTCCATGTGGTTTATTATACTCAGCATAAACCACTGTAGGCCATGTTACACATCCCAGACCTCATAGTCCTCAGCACTTCATAGTATACGACTTTGAAGCGCAGTCAGTAAACATGCTGGACCTTACTTTGTCCAGTTGCCATGGGTGACCGCATGCCGCACATTTAATTAGTTCATAGCACACAACAAGCACCAACAGTCTGTGAAGGTACCTTATGGGGCCTCCTGCTCCACCTGCTGACTCCTTGTCAGTCCTCTCTCCTGGGGAATTGCCTTACGGGGATCACCAACTTGCCTGGCAGGCATACACCAGTCGGCTCCAGACCCACCGAAGGATGGTAGCTTCCCCAACACAATAGCCTTCACCGGCTCTGCAGCTATATGCCCTCTCTGTGTGCTCTTCAGGACGTCTGTCCCTGGCTGGGACCGTCCAACACACAGGCCACTCAGTGCCAAAGCCCCACCATGTGCTATCCAGGGAGATAGCAATCCCAACACATAGGCTTTTTCAGGACCTTACTCAGAGACATGTGACCCACACCATGGTCACATTATATACTTGTAACCACTCCCCTATGTGGGAGTGTGTGTGTGGCTAGTCTGAACTGCCCAGCTCTCAGAACTAGCCCTGCCAGCCTCCCTTCGCAATTATACAAACAACACAATTACTTGTGGGGCTACAGGTCCCAGAATAACCTTACTTCAGTCTGGCAGTGCAGAGTGTCTTCCTCTGCGACACACATACCAGCCATTTACAATAATGCCGGACTTTGACTCATCACTGCAGCTATGCCTGCGATTGCCATGCAGTCATGTGGCCTCAATACGCCTCCATGCATATTCTGGGAAGACAATGCAGCACCCCCTACCTGTAACAAGGGTCACTGCATCACAGTCCATACAGACAACTTAGGAGGGTTTATCCTACAGAGGTCCTTTATAGTAAAAAAAAATGTAATATTTATATTTAAATATATTAAATTCAAGTCAACCTCCGTCTCTCTGTTAACCCTTTCTTGACCAGGAAATTTTCATTTTTGGGGCTTTTTTTTCCCTGTCCCTTTCTCCAAGAGCCAAAAGTTTTTATTTTTCCATCAATGTAGCTGTGTCTGAGATCTTGTTTTTGAAATAAAAGTTATAGCTCACATTACTATTTTATGTACTGAAAAATTTGAAAAAAATCCAAGTGCAGTAAAATGGTGAGAAAAATGCAATTCCTTTATATTTTAGTGTTCATAAAAAATTCAGAACTTAAAAAAAAGAACTTTTTTATTTTTCTATAAAGACAGCTGGGTGACGCTTGTTTTTTGCATGCTTTTTTTGTTTTGGTTTGTTGTGCAGTGAATAGAAAAATCTCACCTTGAAATTTCAACTTTTTCTATTCTTTTTTTAAATGCATTGTTAAAATAATAACTGTTAGGGTGCGTGTCCACTGGCCGGATTACATCCAGATTAGCTGTGGATTGAACACTGCGTACAATGTTACAGCATAGTGGAGGGGATTTTATGAAATCCCATCTCCACTATGCTTGCGAACACGCACCCGGCGACCCTGCATTTCCGGACATGCGGCACGTCTTTTTAGAACGCAGCATGTCCGTTTACCTTGCGGCGACGCTGCGTTGCCGCAAGGTAAATCACAGGGCCCTATGAATGGGGTGCGGATGTTCCGGATGTGTGCAATGAACACATCCGGAATCACCGCGCATATAGAAGGGGGCGGCGCTTTGGGCGTAACGAGTTTTCCGCTCCGTCCAAAGCGCCGGCAATCCGGAACGTGGAACCTTACCCTTAGATTGGACTATTACAGATGCAGTGATACCAACTGTTTTTTTTTCCTTTATTTTTTACAGTTGGTAGCGCCATATCTGAAAAAGTCCAGTTGATTAACCACTGTATGAAATGCCAGAATTGCATTTTTTAAACAATGCCATCTCCCTGAAAAAAAGGTAATAAAAAAGATTAAAATATTGTACGTACCCCAAAATGGAACCAGTAACAATATCAGCTCACCATGCAAAAAAACAAGTCTTAACACATATTTATCAACAAAAAATAAAAATATTAAGGTGCTACAAATGAATATTTTTTAAACTTCAAAGTTTTTTTCTCAACATTAACATAAAAAAAATCCAAATTTCAAAAAACTGACCATCACATCCAAACATAGACAAAGTGTGAACAGGTGCTGAACCTAGAGTCACCAACTCATATACATACAAAAAAGGCAGCACTCTGTAGCGCCATAGCATGCAAATCTATATATATAATTGTCTAAGGGTTTTTCTGTCTGTCTGTCCTGGAAATCCCGCATCTCTGATTGGTCGAGGCCGCCAGGCCTCGACCAATCAGCGATGGGCACAGCATGGCGACGATGATGTCATAAAGGTTGCCTCGACCAATCAGCGACGGGCACAGTCTGCTGCAAATTCGCCTCGACCAATCAGCGACGGGCACAGTATCGACGTAGGTGTCATAATGGTTGCCATGGCGACGATGATGTCATAAAGGTTGCCTCGACCAATCAGCGACGGGCACAGTCTGACGTGAATTCTGGAATCATCATTGTCCATATACTACGTTGACATGCATATTCTAGAATACCCGATGCGTTAGAATCGGGCCACAATCTAGTCTATATATATAATTGTCTAAGGGATTTTCTGTCTGTCCTGGAAATCCCGCGTCTCTGATTGGTCGAGGCCCAGGCGGCTTCGACCAATCAGCGACGGGCACAGCCTGCCGTGAATTCTGGAATCATCATTGTCCATATACTACGGGGACATGCATATTCTAGAATACCCGATGCATTAGAATCGGGCCACAATCTAGTATGAAATATAGTTGAATATGAGTTGTTGATTCTAGGTTCAGCACCTGTTCACATCTATGTTTGGATGTGACGGTCAGTTTTTTTAAAATCTTTAATCATTAGCCTTCTGACTGAGCACTCCACCTTTTAGCCACAGGTGTGTTAATTACAGCAAGACCACTACCCCTCCACAGAGAGAGAGATTTTAGTCTAAGAGAGGACTCACATTAGGTTCCCATTCAGATGAAGACTTTATTCTAAGAGAGGAATGGCAGTATTAGGTCCTGGAAAAGAAAAACGCCTTACTGTAGCTTCCAGGTACACATGAATTGGCCAATTTATGCGCTAAGCTTTCTCAATTTTTCATATTTCTAGTGCAGTAATGCAATTCAATTTTCATATTTTATATTTGCAGGCTATGGCACTACAGAGTGCTGCCTTTTTTGTTTGTATAAAAAAAAATCCATGCAAATTTGGAATTGCCATAATTATACTAACCTGGAGAATCGTGTTACCAGGTAATTATTGCCACACAATGAACACCATGAACAATACCCACAAGAAACTGAGAAACTGTGCTTAGTCACTACATGTTTTATTGCATTCTGGGGAGGGACGCCATTTCAATTTGTCTCAGCAGGAAAGCTAGAATCAGCACTGCCAGCAGTCTTCAGGCCCCGTCTCACATAGCGAGATCGCTAGCGAGATCGCTGCTGAGTCACAAGTTTTGTGACGCAACAGCGACCTCAGTAGCGATCTCGCTATGTGTGACACGTACCAGCGATCAGGCCCCTGCTGCGAGATCGCTGGTCGTGTCAGAATGGCCTGGACCTTTTTTTGGTCGTTGAGGTCCCGCTGACATCGCTGAATCGGTGTGTGTGACACCGATCCAGCGATGTCTTCACTGGTAACCAGGGTAAACATCGGGTTACTAAGCGCAGGGCCGCGCTTAGTAACCCGATGTTTACCCTGGTTACCAGCGTAAATGTAAAAAAAAAACAAACAGTACATACTTACCATCTGTTGCCCGTCAGGTCCCTTGGCGTCTGCTTCCTGCTCTGACTGCCGCCGTAAAGTGAGAGCACAGCAGTGACGTCACCGCTGCGCTCTGCTCTCACTGTACGGCGGCTCAGTCAGAGCGGGAAGCAGACGGCAAGGGACCTAACGGGCAACAGATGGTGAGTATGTACTGTTTGTTTTTTTTGGTAACCAGGGTAAACATCGGGTTACTAAGCGCGGCCCTGCGCTTAGTAACCCGATGTTTACCCTGGTTACCCGGGTGCTGCAGGGGGACTTCGGCATCGTTGAAGACAGTTTCAACGATGCCGAAGTCGTTCCCCTGATCGTTGGTCGCTGGAGAGAGCTGTCTGTGTGACAGCTCCCCAGCGACCACACAGCGACAAAACAGCGACGCTGCAGCGATCAGCATCGTTGTCTGTATCGCTGCAGCGTCGCTGTGTGAGACGGGGCCTTTCGGTGACACTGTTCACATGTCAGTATCACAATGCAGTAGACTACAAACAAAATGGTTCTGAACTGTGATCCTAAACTTTATTCACCCTGTTATTTTGTAAACACCCAAAAGTCGAGAAGAGTCAGATACTTGTGAGCAGATTCTTCCCACATTTACTGTAGTTGTAATGCGAGTAACCATTACAATTGGTTTATATATCAAATGTGAGCAGCTGCTCCCCCCAGTGTCTAAAAGTTAAAAATATCAAAATTTTTCAAATCATTTTTCATATTTTATACCATAGAAAAATATTACAATATTTTCTCCAAAAGTAAAACATTAAAACTAAATCAACACAATTTTTTTTTAAAATAGCTTTTTAAGGTTTTTATGATACATTCCCATCAAGGTTAAGTTCCAAAGTTGAGCTTTTGGTGAACCTTGGGCTTCATTTTTTCACTATGCCAAAAATGCAGCATCTTAGAGTGCTTTCACGTTGTTTTGTTGCAGACCCGAGCACCCGATGCAAACAGGAGCAGTGAGCACTTGCGCTCAACCATAATGACAACATATTCAATATGACAACCTAATGTTATCAAATTCTGTGTCATACCTATGGGTTCAAAATGCTCACTATACCCCTGGATAAAATCCTTGAGGAGTGTATTTTTCAAAATTGGGTAACTTGTGTGAGGTTTCCACTGTTTAGGCACATCATGGGCTCTCCAATACAAAATGGCGTCCGCTATTGATTACAGCCAAATTTTGCTTTCAAAAAGTCAAACGATGGTACTTCCCTTCTGAGCCCTGCAGTGCACCAAAAACAGTAGATTTCCCCCAGATATGGGGTATCGGCGTACTCAGGAGAAATTTTTACCTGTTAGGGCAAGCGGAACGCACCAAATTATAAGAGATGGTATAAGGTGCGTTCGCAACCCGGGGTCCACCGTGCAGAGATGGAACCTGCTGCTGAGTAATGACGACCTATATGGCGGTACAATGTGGATACACACGGGTTAACTTCACACCATGTGAAGGAAGCAAACCCTGCTGCGTCACAGGGCCGCGGTACCGCACCAAGAGCGCAAGCAAGGAGTCTCAGGACTCTATCCCAAGACACAGGATTAGAGTACGTTCAGACCACTTGCGCTCGACACCGCAACTGGGGTGTCAAGAGTAACAGAAAATCTAACTTAAATGCACAAGAGTGCATGCTGTGCTGCTTTGGCGGACGCCACTAACCACCCAGACTTGGGATAGGAAAGCGCTCTAATAGCGCACGGCGCCGCACTGGCAGACACAGCAATTAGACACTGTTTCGTGTGTTAATTGCTGATAGTTCAGCCGGGTGCTAGATAGCAGACATCCACCTTATGCGAGCAGTCATACACAAGGGAGGGGATGATTAAAGAACGACTTGCACTCATCAACACACACACATTTTCAAATGTAGACTAGCGCATAGCCATGCGGCCATGCGGACCTTTTATAGCTGCAGCAAGTTCAGGACCTTCCTAGAGGACCAATGAGAACTGCTACAGTAACTGAACAACTTCAGGACCTTCCTAGAGGACCAATAGGAGCTACTACAGTACCTGAGCATGTGACCCCAGACCTCCACTGAGAGGTCTTCCTTTGGGCATGCTCAGAAGGGGAAAAGCAGGACTCAGTCCCAGAAAAACCTGCCCGCTGCTGAACATTGCTGGCTACAAGGACAGAGCCTGGAAGGGCAGTAGTAACCAGTCGTCCAGTATCAGCCTGAGCCTGAGCTAGATGCTGGGACTGATGTCTCTGCTGAGCAGACTCCACTGTGGCTGGAGAAGAATGGGAGACCGCAGCGGAGATGGTTCAAGATTCCCCCTGTGCAGAGGCGGGAACTTGACACCTAACATTAACCCCCTCCTTGGACCTCGCTACGCTCAAAGGCCGCAATGAGCTGCGGAGCTTGAATGTGGTCAGCAGGCTCCCAAGACCTGTGCTCTGGGCCATAACCCTTCCAGTCCATCAAATAAAATTTCTTGCACCCCAAATTAGCATTCGCCTCGTAATCGTCCATAGACGAACCAGAAGTCCCGGCAGATGACTCAGAAAACCGGGACATGTATACGGGCTTCAAGAGGGACACATGAAAGGTGTCAGTAATACCTAGGTGTGGAGGAAGGGCCAGATGGTAGAACACAGGGATACCTGTTCGAGGACGTTGAAGGGACCCAAGCAGTGAGGTGCAATCTTAGTGGACTCAACACGCAGCCTGATGTTACGGGCGGAGAGCCACACTAAGGCGCCAGGAGCAAAGGTCGGAGCGGGGCGCCGATGAGTATCAGCAGACGACCTCTCTCTCATTGGAGGCTTGACTGGCATCCTGAGTGTGGTACCAAATGTCTCGTGCCTCCACAGCCCAGTCTGCCACCCTGGAGTAGACTGAAGACACGGGCATGGGCACAGGGACATGCGGAAGCTGGCTGTAATTAAGGAGGAATGGAGTCTGACTGGTGGAGTCGGCTATGGCATTGTTAAGCGCAAACTCCGCCCACGGTAGCAAGGATGCCCAGTCTTCCTGCCTGGTAGAAACAAAATAATCTATATATTTGATCAGAGTCTGGTTGGCCCTCTCTACCAACCCATTCGTCTCGGGATGATATGCCGAGGAGAGATTCAACTCAATACTGAGTAGACGACAAAGCTCTCTCCAGAATCGAGACGCAAACTGGGGACCCCGGTCACTGACAATTTTGTCCGGCATACCGTGTAGGCGAAAGATATGTTTGATGAACAATGCTGCCAGAGCCCATGCAGAAGGTAGCCGTGGAAGAGGCACCAAGTGCACCATTTTGGAAAAATGGTCCGTGATCACCCAGATAATGGTGCAGCTGCGAGACTTGGGTAAGCCCACCACAAAAGCCATCCCGACCATCTCGCAGGGCCTGTCCACCACCGGCAGGGTGTAAAGCAACCCAGCTGGCCATTGCCAAGGAGACTTGTTCTTGGCGCAGGAGACACACGCCCGAACATAGTCTGCGACGTCACGAGCCATATGCGGTTACCAGTATGTCCTCGCCAGTAGTTCAGATGTCCTTTTGGACCGAAAATGTCCACCCACCCTGGACGAGTGAGCCCAAGAGAACCTCTGGACGCAGACTGGATGGTGCAAAAGTCTTGCCCTGAGGCACAGACTCTAGCGAAACCGGGGCCACGGTTCTCAGGCTCTTGGTGGGGACAATAAGCCGATGCTACTCTTCTTCCTCCACAGATGATACAACAGAACGAGAGAGAGCGTCATCACGAATGTTCTTCTCCCCGGAAAGAAAATGGAGGGTAAAATGGAACCGGGAGAAGAACAAGGACCATCTGGCCTGGCGAGAATTTAACCGCTGGGCTGTTTGCAAGTACACCAAATTCTTGTAGTCTGTGAAGACTTGGAAGTGAAAACGAGCCCCCTCCAAGAGATGTCTCCACTCTGAGAAGGCCAACTTCATGGCTAGCAACTCCCTGTCCCCGATGGAATAATTCCTCTCTGCTGGTGAGAAGGTCTTGGAAAAGAAGCAAGGATGCTTCCAACCTTGAGCATCCTTTTGGAAAAGAACTGCTCCAGCACCAACGGATGAGGCATCCACCTCCATTATAAATGGCTTATCTATATCGGGGCGATGTAGGATGGGAGTGCTAGTGAAGTGTGACTTAATGGAGTGAAAGGCCTTGGAGACCTCCTCAGACCACAATTTGGGATTTGCTCCCTTCTTGGTGAGGGCAACCAAGGGAGCTACCAAAGTAGAGAAGTGTGGAATGAACTGGCGATAGTAATTAATGAACCCCATAAAGCGCTGCACCGCTTTAAGAGAATGGGGTTCCTGCCAGTCCATCACAGCCTGTAGTTTGGCAGGATCCATAGCCAATCCCTGGGCAGAGATGATATAGCCCAGGAAAGGTAAGGACTCAAACACACATTTCTCCAACTTTGTGTAGAGGGAATTTGCCCGTAAAGGTCGAAGACTCTGCAAACATCTCTCCGGTGGGAGTCAATATCTGGAGAGTAGATGAGAATATCATCCAGATAGACTACGACCAAGGTGGAGAGCATATCCTGAAAGATGTCGTTCACAAAGTCTTGGAAAACGGCTGGGGCATTACAGAGCCCGAAGGGCATCACCAGATACTCATAGTGCCCATCCCTGGTGTTAAAAGCCGTCTTCCATTCGTCCCCCTCACGGATGCGAATCAGGTTGTAAGCACCCTAGAAGCCTATCAAAGAGCTCAGATATCAGGGGCAGGGGATACTTGTTCTTAACGGTGATGGCGTTAAGACCCCTGTAATCTATGCATGGACATAGTTCCCCGTTCTTCTTCGGCACAAAGAAGAACCCAGCCCCAGCAGGTGACACTGACTTCCTAATGAATCCTCTTGAAAGATTTTCCTGGATGTACTGTGACATTGCCTCCGTCTCCGGGAGAGATAACGGATAGACTCGACCCCGGGGAGGCTCAGCACCAGGCAAGAGGTCAATAGGACAGTCATAGGGGCGATGAGGCGGAAGGGTCTCCGCAGACCTTTTGGAGAACACGTCTGCATAGGGCCAATATTGCTTGGGGAGAGAGGATAGATTAGATCTGCGGATACCTCAGTAGTAGCAACCTGAACACATTCCCTCTGACATCTACCCCCACAAGATTCACCCCATCCCAAAATTCTGCCTGTGGACCACTCAATATGAGGAGAGCGATACCGTAGCCAAGGTATCCCAAACAGGACCTCATCAATTCCCTCAGGAATGACGAGCAGAGATATGATTTCCTGATGAGATGGCGACATGGACAGAGAAAAAGGGATGGTCTGGTGTGTTTTCTGTGAGGGCAGTGTCGACCCATTTACCACTTGTACGGTTACTGGTTGAGCTAACATTACCAGGGGAATTGCGTGACGTTGGGCGAAGGCAAAAGACATAAAATTGCCCTCCGCCCCAGAATCCACGCAGAGCTCCACTGAGTGGGTAAATGAGCCAATAGTAATTGTCCCCTTAAAGGACAATTTGGAGGCAAACGTCGCCGTGTCTAGTGTACCTCCACCTACTACCACTAGACGCTGACGTTTCCTCGACCGCTGGGAACATCTGGTGGCAAGATGTCCTGACTGCTGGCAAACATGACAAACCTGGAGTGCACGAGCGGTCCGGGACTTAGATCCCATTCGTGACACTTCCATGGCCTCATGTGACTCAGGGGCCTGGACTGGAGATTCCAAAGGTTTGGCGAAGGTGGGAGCCAGCCGAAACCTCTGCCTACACTGAGCTCGCTCTAACCTTCGCTCGTGAAAACGGAGGTCAGTACGAGTGGACACTGCTATTAACTCCTTCAAGTGTGGCGGGAATCTCCCTAGTGGTCAGAGTGTCCTTCACGTGGTCAGCCAGCTCCCTCCAAAATATCGGAATAAGGGCTTTATCCGACCACTCCTGCTCAGATGCTAGGGTGCGAAAGTGCACAGCAAAATGGCTGACCAAGGACGAGCCCTGAGTCAATGCCAACGGTTGGAGCACTGTATCATGGGTGCAACGAGGTCCTAAAAAGACCTGTTTCAGAGTGCTCAGGAATAATGAAGCACTCTGCACATGATCGCCACACTCCCACAGTGACGTAGCCCACTCCAACGCCCTGTCCGACAGGAGAGACACAATAAATCCCACCTTAGCCCGCTCTGTGGGGAAACAAGCGGCCAGAAGCTCGAGATGCAGAGCACTGACTCACGAAACCCCTACAAGACTTACTATCATCAGAAAATTTTTCTGACAGCGGGAGGCGAGATAGTCGGAACAGGGGTGGCAGTGGACAAGGTTGCTGAACAGCAACTGCGGTTACATCCACAGCTGAGGATGTGCACTCGAGAGCCGCCAACCTACCCTCCAGCTGCTAGATGTACAGCAAGGATTGCTGTTTGTCCGTCATTACTAGCCAGACCCTGGCGCTAGTATCATGTTAGGGCTAGCGGAACGCACCAAATTATAAGAGAGATGGTATAAGGTGCGCTCGCAGCCCGGGGTCCACCATGCAGAGATGGAACCTGCTGCTGAGTAATGACGGACTATATGGCGATACAATGTGGATACACACACAGGTTAACTTCACCCTGTGTGAAGGAAGCAAACCCTGTTGCGTCACAGGGCCACAGTACCGCAACAAGAGCGCAAGCAAAGAGTCTCAGGACTCTATCCCAAGACACAAGATTAGAGTACGTTCAGACCACTTGCGCTCGACACCGCAACTGAGGTGTCAAGAGTAACAGAAAATCTAACTTAAATGCACAAGAGTGCGTGCTGTGCTGCTTTGGCAGACGCCACTAACCACCCAGACTTGGGATAGGAAAGCACTCTAAAAGCGCACGGCGCCGCAGTGGCGGACACAGCACTTAGACGCTGTTTCGTATGTTAATTGCTGATAGTTCAGCCGGGCGCTAGATAGCAGACATCCACCTTATGCGAGCAGTCATACACAAAGGAGGGGATGATTAAAGAACGACTTGCACTCATCAACACACACACATTTTCAAATGTTTACTAGCGCATGGCCGTGTGGCCATGCGGACCTTTTATAGCTGCAGCAAGTTCAGGACTTTCCTAGAGGACCAATGAGGACTGCTACAGTAACTGAGCAACTTCAGGACCTTCCTAGAGGACCAATAGGAGCTACTACAGTACCTGAGCATGTGACCCCAGACCTCCACTGAGAGGTCTTCCTTTGGGCATGCTCAGAAGGGGAAAAGCAGGACTCAGTCCCAGAAAAACCTGCTCGCTGCTGAACATTGCTGGCTACAAGGACAGAGCCTGGAAGGGCAGTAGTAACCAGTCGTCCAGTATCAGCCTGAGCTAGATGCTGGGACTGATGTCTCTGCTGAGCAGACTCCACTGTGGCTGGAGAAGAATGGGAGACTGCAGCGGAGATGGTTCGAGATTCCCCCTGTGCAGAGGCGGGAACTTGACAACTAACAGTTACCCTTGTGAAAATAAATAGTTTGGGTCTAAAGTAAATTTTTTGTTAAAAAATGTTTTCCATCCACGTTGCTTCAATTCTCATGAAGCAACTGAAGGGTTAATAAACTTCTTGAATGTGACCTTGAGGGATGCAGTTTTCAGAATGGTGTCACTTTTGGGTACTTTTTGTCATATCAAAGCCACTTCAAATGTGATATGGTCCCTAAAAAAATGGTTTTGTAAATTTTGTTGAAAAAATGAGATATCACTGATCAAATTTTAAAACTTCTAATTTCCTAATAAAAAAAATTATGCTTCCAAAATTGTGCTGATGTAAAGTAGAAATGTGGGAAATGTTATTTATGAATTATTTTGTGTGACGTAACACTTTAAATTAAGTCATATCACAGAAATTTTACTACTATTATGAAGTACAATATGCCACAAAAAAAAAATAACTCAGAATCAGTAGAATCCATTGAAGCATTCCAGACTTATTACCACATAAACTGTAAAGGAAGCCAGGTCCCGGCACTCATGTGTTGGATAATCGCTTTTATATTTCAGTGTACAAATCCAATTAGACGTTTCAGCCTACCCCAGACTTTTCAATAGTCAAAATACATAATTTAAGGGGCGCACACCCAGAATTTGCAAAAAAAAACAGCGTATTACGAGGAATCAATATAATATATACAATACAATATATAATATCAATACAGTGGCTTGCAAAAGTATTCACCCCCTTGGCTTTTTAACTATTTTGTTACATTGCGACCTGCGTTTAAATATTTTTGTAATCCGATTTGTATGTGATGCATCAGCACTAAACAGTATAAGTTGGTGAAGTGAGAAAAATACAGACATAAATTAAGTTCATGGGATCAAATAACCAAAAATTGCCATGTGCATATGCATTTACTCCTTTTGCTGTGAAGCCCCGAAAAAATTTCTGGAGCAAGCAATTAGCTTCATAAGTCACATGAAAGGAAGTCAACCTGTGTGCAATCTAAGTGTCACATGGTCTGTCAGTATATAGGCTCATTTTGAGTTTGACAAAAGACTTATGGGAGACTCCCAAATGTATGGAGGAAGTTACTGTGGTCAAATGAGACCAAAACTAAAATTTTGGCCACCAAGGTAAATGTCTGACGCCAAACCAACACCCCAATTATGTACGATTAAATTTTCAGTTTTGTCCTATTTGTACAAAAAAAAAGTAAACCAAATGCTAACAGTTGTACAGTAGGTATTTTCTTTGGTTCTAGGATGTTTTGCCCCCAGCAGTTCACCCCCAGCAGTTCGCCCCGGGTACATTTCGCCCCCGCACATTTCGTCCCCAGCATTTGGCCCCCAGGAGGGGAAGATCGGCAGCATGCTTACCACGACATGATTGCTGAAAGCATGCTACCTTATTTTGCTGTTCAGTATGATAATATCCCTTTATTGCAGGCTATGTATGGAAGCAGGAGGATTGTTGACTGACTACAGGGTTAATCCCACCAATCATCTCTGCAGAACTGAGATATTGGCTTTGCTGAACTATAGTGGTGGTTAACCAGCTTCTACAGAACCTCTTTATCAGGTCTTCAGAAGGGGGGTTTTGGGATTAGCCCTCACAGAACACTCTGCCAGTATACCAAAGAACGGAGCACCAGATAAAAGTGGTATTCTCACTTCAAGATCCCTTTTTCTGTTGATGCCCATTCTTTAGATTAGGACAAGAATAGGGTCCAGTTGTATTAGGCATTGAACCAGCTGCTTATCAGCAACTTTCAGCACCAACGACAATGACAAGTGACTGGAAGCTGTAGCCATAGCTCCCCATGATTTCAGTGAGATCCAGGGAAGATATGACATTGACTGGTAAAGAGCTGATCCACCGTGACATGCCTTATATAGGGGCATGCACTGCTCTGTGCAGAGAAATGCATGTCATCCTTTGGGGACAACCATTAAATTGGTGTGTGTGCATCCGGTCATCCTTTGAGGACAACCATTAAATTGGTGTGGCCCTTGGTGAATGAGTTTGACACCCCAGATCTAAGACAAGTGACCATCATTTTACTGTCATATACTAGTGGTGTTACTCGTAATGGCTTCTTTTTGTCGTCCACTACATATCATACTGTATCTAGTGATGAGCAAACTCGATCTGGAAAGTTCAGGGTTCATATCAAACATTGCCTGCTCGGGTTCAACCACACCAACCCCAAACAGGCAATGTTCGGAGTTTGCTCATCAGAAAATAAAAATCACTTCTCTCCCCTTTGATGAGGTCCTGACCTGTGTGGAGAGTCTTCTTGACCAAGGGAATCCCTAGCTAGGAATCCTGAAAGGGATTCCCTCGGGTATGATGACATTCACACAATGTGGAAGTGCATGGAAGAGGACTGAAGAGGACCCTCCGTGTCTACCTCAGCAAAGGGGTAAGTAGCAAAATATATATTTTCTTTTTATTATCTGGTCAGTGATGAGGATGTGGCAGACAGATCCTTCACTCCTCTGAGTCTCCATACCCATTGAGTTCAATGGAGATGATAGTTTGGGGGTGCTGAATCCGAACCCAGATTTTCTTGTGTGTTTGGGATGGAACTGGCCGAACTGAACTTTGGTAAGTTCACTGCTCACTAATCATATTTTGGGTCTAAGATGTATAAATGTGATCAAATTAAAGGGTTTTTTTTATTCCAAAACTTTGAGTTTTCTAGATAAGTAACTTTACAAACAGACCAAAAAATATTAACAATTGGTCAAACCAACCAACATTGCAGAACAATATATTTAAAGTGTAACTCAAAAAAACCCCCCAAAAACTTTTGATATGTTATAGTACCTCTGGCACTGATTTTCTCCAATGGAGAACCTCTTCCAGCAGGTTTAGTTTATTTTTTTAAAATATAAAATTTTCTAAATTTTATTTAGTTTTGTGTGAAAAGTCCCATCCAAGATACAGCAGTAGGCTCTATGTGCTGCAGGATTTCAGTGGTTACTAAGGAAGTCGGGCCCCCTTGGCAGCAGAAATTGCGGGCGGATTCAGGCTTCCTGTGATACATTCAGGGCTGTTTGATCACAGCCCTCTGGAAAGTTCCCCTTCCCCCTCCCCTCATGTGCTTCATCCTGGACAAGAGTAGGGCTTCCCCCTGTGTAAAGCCAGTAAAGGACTGAGCACATGGGGAGTTGGGGAGCTTTGCAGGAAGCTGTGAACCAGCAGCCCTGTATACATCATAGGGAGCACTGTCATGAATCCCCAATGGCTAGGGATAGCACAGGACAAGCAAGGTACAAATATATAACGGACGAGCTCTAGGGTGATGGAACCTGGGCTGACCGCTGCCCTACGCCTGACAAACGCAACTAGAGATAGCCAGGGAGCGTGCCTACGTTGGTTCTAGACGCCACGCACCAGCCTAAGAGCTAACTAGTACTGCAGAGAAAATAAAGACCTCACTTGCCTCCAGAGGGATGAACCCCAAAAGGTATAGTTGCCCCCCACATGTATTGACGGTGAAATGAGAGGAAGGCACACACATAGAGATGATATATATAGGTTTAGCAAATTGAGGCCCGCTGTAAACTAGAAAGCAGAACGATACAAAAGGGGTCTGAGCGGTCAGCAAAAAACCCTAATCAAAAAAACCATCCTGAGGTTACAAGAACCCATGAGCCAACTCATGGCACATGGGGAGAACCTCAGTCCACTAGAGCTACCAGCTAGCATAGAGACATAATAAGCAAGCTGGACAAAAAACCAAACAACTGAAAATCAGCACTTAGCTTATCCTGAAAGATCTGGGAGCAGGTAGGCAGGAACCAAACAGAGCACATCTGAATACATTGATAGCCGGCAAGGGAATGACAGAAAGGCCAGGTAAAATAGGAAACACCCAGCCTCTGATGGACAGGTGGAAACCAAAGGCCGCAACCCACCAAAGTCACCCAGTACCAGCAGTAACCACCAGAGGGAGCCCACAAACAGAATCCACAACAGTACCCCCCCCTTGAGGAGGGGTCACCGAACCCTCACGAGAACCCCCAGGGCGATCAGGGTGAGCTCTATGGAAGGCGCGGACCAAATCAGTCGCATGAACATCGGAGGCGACCACCCAGGAATTATCCTCCTGACCATAACCCTTCCACTTAACCAAATACTGGAGTTTGCGTCTGGAAACACGAGAATCCAAGATCTTCTCAACAACATACTCCAATTCTCCCTCCACCAGCACCGGAGCAGGAGGCTCAACCGAAGGAACAACGGGCACCTCATACCTCCGCAACAACGAACGATGGAACACATTATGAATAGCAAACGATGCTGGGAGATCCAAACGAAAAGATACAGGGTTAAGAATCTCCGAGATCCTATAAGGACCGATGAACCGAGGCTTGAACTTAGGAGAAGAGACCTTCATAGGGACAAAACGAGAAGACAACCACACCAAATCCCCAACAAGAAGTCGGGGACCCACGCGGCGACGGCGATTAGCAAACTGCTGAGTCTTCTCCTGAGATAACTTCAAATTGTCCACCACCTGATTCCAAATCTGATGTAGCCTGTCCACCACCACATCCACTCCAGGACAATCCGAAGACTCCACCTGACCAGAGGAAAAACGAGGATGAAACCCCGAATTACAAAAAAAAGGAGAGACCAACGTGGCAGAACTAGCCCGATTATTAAGAGCAAATTCGGCCAGTGGCAAAAAAGCAACCCAGTCATCTTGATCAGCAGAAACAAAACACCTCAAATAAGTTTCCAAGGTCTGATTAGTTCGCTCCATCTGGCCATTCGTCTGAGGATGGAATGCAGACGAGAAAGACAAATCAATGCCCATCTTGGCACAAAACGTCCGCCAAAATCTAGACACAAACTGGGATCCCCTGTCAGAAACGATATTCTCCGGAATCCCATGCAAACGAACCACGTTCTGAAAAAATAAAGGGACCAACTCAGAGGAGGAAGGCAACTTAGGCAAGGGCACCAAATGAACCATCTTAGAAAAGCGGTCACACACAACCCAGATAACGGACATTTTCTGTGAAACCGGGAGATCAGAAATAAAATCCATGGAAATGTGCGTCCAAGGCCTCTTCGGGATGGGCAAGGATAACAACAACCCACTGGCCCGAGAACAGCAAGGCTTAGCTCGAGCACATACTTCACAAGACTGCACAAAGGTACGCACATCCCTAGACAAGGAAGGCCACCAAAAAGACCTGGCCACCAAGTCTCTAGTACCAAATATTCCAGGATGACCAGCCAACACAGAAGAATGGACCTCGGAGATGACTCTACTGGTCCAATCATCCGGAACAAACAGTCTTTCTGGTGGACAACGATCCGGTTTATCCACCTGAAACTCCTGCAATGCACGTCGCAAGTCTGGGGATACGGCGGACAATATTACCCCATCCCTAAGGATACCAGTAGGCCCAGAGTCTCCAGGAGAGTCAGGCACAAAACTCCTGGAAAGAGCATCTGCCTTCACATTCTTTGAACCTGGCAGGTATGAAACCACAAAATTGAAACGAGAAAAAAACAACGACCAACGAGCCTGTCTAGGATTCAAACGCCTGGCAGACTCAAGGTAAATGAGATTCTTGTGATCAGTCAAGACCACCACACGATGTTTAGCACCCTCAAGCCAATGACGCCACTCCTCAAATGCCCACTTCATGGCCAAAAGCTCCCGATTACCCACATCATAATTACGCTCGGCGGGCGAGAATTTTCTAGAGAAGAATGCACATGGCTTCATCACCGAGCCATTAGAACTTCTCTGTGACAAAACCGCCCCCGCTCCAATCTCGGAAGCATCAACCTCAACCTGGAAAGGAAGTGAAACATCTGGTTGACACAACACAGGAGCAGAAGAAAACCGGCGCTTAAGTTCCTGAAAGGCCCCCACGGCCGCAGGAGACCAATCAGCAACATCAGCACCCTTTTTAGTCAAATCAGTCAAAGGTTTAACAATACTGGAAAAATTAGCAATGAACCGACGATAAAAATTAGCAAACCCCAAGAACTTCTGTAGGCTCTTAACAGATGTAGGTTGTGTCCAGTCACAAACTGCCTGAACCTTGACGGGATCCATCTCAATAGTAGAAGGAGAAAAAATGTACCCCAAAAAAGAAATCTTCTGGACTCCGAAGAGACACTTTGAGCCCTTCACAAACAGAGAATTGGCCCGCAGAACCTGAAACACCTTCCTGACCTGTAGAACATGAGACTCCCAGTCATCAGAAAACACCAAAATATCATCCAAATACACAATCATAAACTTATCCAGATATTCACGGAAAATATTGTGCATAAAGGACTGAAAGACTGACGGAGCATTGGAGAGTCCAAAAGGCATTACCAAATACTCAAAAAGGCCCTCAGGCGTATTAAATGCGGTTTTCCACTCATCACCCTGTTTTATCCGCACCAGATTATACGCACCGCGAAGATCTATCTTAGTGAACCACCTAGCCCCCTTAATGCGAGCAAACAAATCAGTCAATAATGGCAATGGATACTGATATTTGACTGTAATCTTATTCAGAAGGCGATAATCTATACAAGGCCTCAGGGAACCATCTTTTTTTGCCACGAAAAAAAAACCTGCTCCCAGAGGGGACGAAGATGGACGAATATGTCCCTTTTCCAAGGACTCCTTAATATAATTCCGCATAGCAGTATGCTCTGGCAGTGACAGATTAAATAAACGACTCTTAGGGAACTTACTGCCAGGAATCAATTCTATAGCACAGTCACAATCTCTATGAGGAGGGAGCGAATTGAGCTTAGGCTCCTCAAAAACATCCCTATAGTCAGACAAAAACTCAGGGATCTCAGAAGGAGTAGATGAAGCGATTGAAATCGGAGGTGCATCATCATGAACCCCCTGACATCCCCAGCTTAACACAGACATTGTTTTCCAGTCCAGGACAGGATTATGAGTTTGTAACCATGGCAGACCCAGCACTAGTACATCATGTAAATTATACAGTACAAGGAAGCGAATCACCTCCTGATGAACGGGAGTCATGCGCATGGTCACTTGTGTCCAATACTGCGGTTTATTCATAGCCAATGGTGTAGAGTCAATTCCCTTCAGAGGAATAGGAACTTCCAGAGGCTCCAGACTAAAACCGCAGCGTTTAGCAAATGACCAATCCATAAGACTCAGGGCAGCGCCCGAATCCACATAGGCATCAACGGAAATGGAAGACAGTGAAAAAATCAGAGTCCCAGACAAAATGAACTTAGGCTGCAGAGTACCAATGGCAAAAGATTTATCAAGCTTTTTTGTGCGTTCAGAGCATGCTGATATAACATGAGCTGAATCACCACAATAAAAACACAATCCATTTTTCCGCCTATAATTTTGCCGTTCACTTCTGGACTGAATTCTATCACATTGCATAGTCTCAGGTGCCTGTTCAGAAGACACCGCCACTTGGTGCACGGGTTTGCGCTCCCGTAAACGCCGATCAATCTGAATGGCCATAGCCATAGACTCATTCAGACCTGTAGGCGTAGGGAACCCCACCATAATATCCTTAATGGCCTCAGAAAGACCATTTCTGAAGTTTGCAGCCAGGGCGCACTCATTCCACTGAGTAAGCACCGACCATCTCCGAAATTTTTGACAATATATTTCCGCTTCATCATACCCCTGAGAGAGGGCTAACAAAGCCTTTTCAGCCTGAATCTCCAGGTTGGGTTCCTCATAGAGCAATCCCAATGCCAGAAAAAAACGCATCCACACTGAGCAATGCAGGATCCCCTGGTGCCAATGCAAATGCCCAATTCTGAGGGTCGCCCCGCAGGAAAGATATTACAATCCTGACCTGTTGAGCAGGGTCTCCAGAGGAGCGAGATTTTAAAGAAAGAAACAATTTACAATTGTTCCTGAAATTCAGGAAGGTAGATCTATCTCCAGAGAAGAACTCTGGAATAGGAATTCTAGGTTCAGACATGGGAGTGTGAACAACAAAATCCTGTATGTTTTGAACTTTTGCCGCGAGATTACTCAGGCTGGAAGCCAAACTCTGGACATCCATGTTAAACAGCTAAGATCAGAGCCATTCAAGGGTTAAGAGGAGGTAAGAAGCAGCTAGACAGCAATTAAGGGCTAGGCAGCAAAACTCTGAAGGGAAAAAAAAAAAAAAAAAAAAATTTCCCTTAAACACTTCTTTTTCTCCTGCTTCAGCCCAAACAATTAACACTTTGTGGGCCGGCTATACTGTCATGAATCCCCAATGGCTAGGGATAGCACAGGACAAGCAAGGTACAAATATATAACGGACGAGCTCTAGGGTGATGGAACCTGGGCTGACCGCTGCCCTACGCCTGACAAACGCAACTAGAGATAGCCAGGGAGCGTGCCTACGTTGGTTCTAGACGCCACGCACCAGCCTAAGAGCTAACTAGTACTGCAGAGAAAATAAAGACCTCACTTGCCTCCAGAGGGATGAACCCCAAAAGGTATAGTTGCCCCCCACATGTATTGACGGTGAAATGAGAGGAAGGCACACACATAGAGATGATATATATAGGTTTAGCAAATTGAGGCCCGCTGTAAACTAGAAAGCAGAACGATACAAAAGGGGTCTGAGCGGTCAGCAAAAAACCCTAATCAAAAAAACCATCCTGAGGTTACAAGAACCCATGTGCCAACTCATGGCACATGGGGAGAACCTCAGTCCACTAGAGCTACCCGCTAGCATAGAGACATAATAAGCAAGCTGGACAAAAAACCAAACAACTGAAAATCAGCACTTAGCTTATCCTGAAAGATCTGGGAGCAGGTAGGCAGGAACCAAACAGAGCACATCTGAATACATTGATAGCCGGCAAGGGAATGACAGAAAGGCCAGGTAAAATAGGAAACACCCAGCCTCTGATGGACAGGTGGAAACCAAAGGCCGCAACCCACCAAAGTCACCCAGTACCAGCAGTAACCACCAGAGGGAGCCCACAAACAGAATCCACAACAGAGCACGTTGATGCCTCTTTCAGACTTGCTGTTTTCCTGGCGATTACCGCGGCAGTTTAAAACTGCGGCGGTAATCGCCAGGAAGATAGAACATGTTTTAAAATGGAAAACTGTGTGGCTTTCTGCTGCAAAGTTTTCTCACGATTTAAGCCCATTGACTTGCATTGGGCAAATTCAGTGCTATGTAGTGGCTTTGCTGGTGACTACCGCCATGGTTTTAAACTGCTGCGATAATCGCCAGCAAGACCGCTACTCTGAAAGAGGCCTGACAGTTGCACGTCCCGTGTAGCCATGCCCCCTAGAGTCCGTCCACAAGTTCTGCTACTAAGGTGAAACGACCTCCATATTAGCCACTGAAATCCTGCATCACATGGAGCTGCTGCTGGAACTTGGATGGGACTTTTTTTTACATAGAAGTGAAGTTGCTGGAAGGGGTTCTCCATTGGAAAAGAAGATCAGTGCCACAGGTACTATAACATAGCAAAACTGGTTTGTTTTTTTAGAGTTACGCTTTAACTGTATAAATTAAAACTGTTAAACAGGAAACAAAGTGTGTAGAGGGGAAATGGTTAGAGAAAAGGAGGAAAGAAAGGAAAAATTGCAGGTGTTAATGTTTGAATTATTTTACAGCTAAATATGTGACCATCAACTAAAATTCAAAGCTGTAGGCGATGCCTCTCAGATAATCTATCAAGCTTCTATTGTTGAAATCTTGCACAATACATTTAACCCTTGCTGTAATTGCAGCATATTTTTTGTTTCTTGCAGTGGTGGGATTTTCTATTATCTGTATAATTTCTAAACTGTGGAGCTCTTGCTGATGTTTCAGACAGTTAATGAACCGGTATATATTTGGGAAAAGAGTACCACATGTTTCTTGAAAGCTACGGTGCCATCCTTCAACATTATTATTTGTTCGCTGTTGATCATTTAATGTTTGTTCATACATATTCCAAAGTTGAACTGCAAACAAAGGTGCTTGACGTCCTCTGCAAGTCATTTGACCAATAGAGGTATCTTCAAAATAGTTGGCAATGGGTATGGCTTCTTGTGGAAAGTCAGGATTTTCCTCTAACTCTTCAAATGATGGCACAACATTCTGTGTTGGTAGAAAGGCAAGGGCAGGTATCATGCATATACAATGAGCAAATTCATGGTCACCTTGATATTGCACCTTGAGTCCTTCATTTAGAACTTTACGCCAAACTGTCTGTGATAGGTGGAGGAAGCATCCACTCTTCTTGAGGTTGGAGAAATAATTCTCAAATGCCTGGATTGCAGCTAGTTCAAAATCCAACATCAGGTTGTGTGGCTGCAGTCCAGGTTGCATGTTCTTCAGCTCTTGTAGCAATCTCTGGCATGTTGAACGGCTCTTGTCCGTCAGAAAGGCGTACACTACAGGAACAACAAGACCGCTGTGGACTACATGATTTGTATAGTGGAAAAAATGCCATCAGCAAACCACTCTTTACTTTGGGCCAGTAGATGGAGATTGTCTCTTGTTCCAAATATCAAGATACGCTTGTGTCCACTTCCTAGTTAAAAGTGAAAGTATTAGTCTATATATATAATTATCTAAGGGCTACTTCCGTCTTTCTGTCCTCAACTTCCGTAACGGAATTCCTGCGTCGCTAATTGGTCTCGCCAGCTGCCTGTCATGGCTGCAGCGACCAATCAGCGATGGGCACAGTCCGATTAGTCCCTCCCTACTCCCCTGCAGTCAGTGCCCAGCGCCCGCATACTCCCCTCCGGTCACCACTCACACAGGGTTAATGCCAGTGGTAACGGACCACGTTATGCCGCGAGTAACGCACTCCGTTATCGCTGCTATTAACCCTGTGTGTGTCCCCAACTTTTTACTATTGATGCTGCCTATGCAGCATCAATAGTAAAAAGATGTCATGTTAAAAATAATAAAAAAAACCTGCTATTCTCACCTTCCGTCGAGGCGCGCGCAGCTGCCGCCATCTTCCGTTCCCAGAGATGTATTGCGAAATTACCCAGAAGACTTAGCGGTCTCGCGAGACCGCTAAGTCACCTGGGTAATTTCGCAATGCATCCTGGGAACGGAAGATGGCAGCAACCACATGCGCATCGCCAGAGCTTCACTGGATCCCTGGGGGTGAGTATATAACTATTTTTTATTTTAATTATTTTTTTAACAGGGATATGGTGCCCACACTGCTGTATACTACGTGGGCTGTTATATACCACGTGGCTGCTGTATACTTCGTGGCCAGTGCTAGATACTATGTGGCCTGTGTTTTGTACTGCGTGCTATATATTACATGGGCAGTACTATATACGGCGTGGCCTGTGCTATACTCTACGTTGCCTGTGTGCCTGTTATATACTGCCTGGCTGCTATATACTGCATGGGCTGTGCTATATAGTACGTGGGCTGTGCTATATACTGTTTGGGCTGTGTTATATACAGCGTGGGCTGTTATATACTGTGTGGCTGCTATATACTGCGTGGGCTGTGCTATATAGTACGTGGGCTGTTATATACTGTTTGGGCTGTGTTATATACTGCGTGGCCACTGTTATATATTGCGCGGCCTGTATTAACGCATCGGGTATTCTACAATATGTATGTATGTACCGTATTTTTCGGACTATAAGACGCACTGGACTATAAGGCGCACCCAGGTTTTAGAGGTGGAAAATAGGGAAAAAAATATTTGAAGCAAAAAAAAGTGGTAAAATATTTAATAACATACTATTATATGTGGTGTTATTATATATAATAGTATGTTATTATAAAGAATTGTCACAAGAAGACGGGGTGAAGCCGCGCTCAGGGGTGAATGCTGCGTGATGATGGACAGCGAGTGGCTGGTATCTAGGTCCAGATTGGTATCTGGAACACAGCTACAACTATATACCCTATACAAGGAGTGGATAACTGTAAAGAAGAACGTCTAGAATATGTGTGTATATGTACATATGCATAAACACTGTATTGCGGGAAGGTGCTTACCCAATGTGTAGATGCGCTTGTAGTCCCACTGCGGAGCCCAAAGGATTGCCCGATCCGGCAAACGCTGTTTTGCTGTTGCGGCATCGGCGGGGAGTCAGGGAGCAGGAAGGAATGTAGCAGCTGGCGCGATACCTGGGAGCCCCGGCAGAAGGCGTCCCTGGTAACCGCGAGGAAAAAAGATGGCTGCTAGCGCCGGCTCGCGGGTGCCTGTACTGTGACGTTGAAGTGTCCGAGGGCAAGGCCGCCCATGCATATCCATGATCTGGCCCAGCAAAACCTCCACACTCAGATTCCATCTTAACAAACGTATCTTTACTGTTATACATTTTTCTTAACACAGCAGAACACAATAATAGACAGTACAAAGTATGCTTATTCACAGAAATAACGTGTAATAACAAACTATCCCTCACTGTCCCTATCCACACGTTACCAGTTCCTTTGCTCCAGGAGGTTATCTTCCCACGTCGCAGGCCTGTCTGTCACTGAAGGGGGACGCTCCAGCCGAAGAGGAAACAACAGGGATTAAACAAAACTGTCTCTCAGGTCCAGACTGTAGTCCTTGGGGTTCAGCAGGTAAGGGTGGAATATTCGGCCTCTCAACAGAGGACCCGCTTACAGTTCATGGGCTCCAGGATCTGTGAAGATGTCACCGTTGAGTGCTCCGCAGTGTGGAAGCTGGGAACAATCTGGATGTCAGCTTCCAAGAGAGAGGTCATCCAGGCAATCTTTTATATCGCATCTACAGGAGGACGCCAGCACACACAGACTTCTCTCTGCACCGACTGGTTTCCTGGGCTCTTTCGCTTCTCCCTCCCCTTCCTGTTCATATGACATAACAGGGGGGAGTTTAGCCAATACAGTTTGTTTCTCTGTAATCACATTCGGCATAGGTATAACTTCTGGCCACACGGGGGCAGTGTCTGTCACAGATTCTATGTCAATGATAACGGAACAGTCACAGCCAACCAGCTCACTACACGACAACGACTGTCTCCAGGGCGGCGATGGCTGTGGAGGTTGTAGGACCCGGCTGTGAAAAGGGCCACACATATTGGTCTGTGTAGGACTGTCCTGGGGGCACTCCTGCGGTGGTCCTCGCTGTCCGCCTAACGGGTGCTAGTCTCTCTCCCCGATCAGTCACCCCACTCTCCGCCCCAGTCGGTAAGTCAGTCAAGGAGGTAAGGGGTTCAGACGCGTCAGTCAGGCGAGCAGGGGTAGGGATGTCTTCCACCTCTATATCCCCGGTATCGGTGTCTCCCACAGTATTAGTGATATCCGTCTCTCTAGGCATTATAGGAGGGGAGTCAGGCTGAGAACGACAGGGGCGCAACATGTTACGGTGCAGGGTGCGGAGGCTGCCGCTGTCTTCGCCTTGTACTTGGTAGACGGGGCCACCAGGGTACGGGTGTCCAATTATTCGATAGACTTCGGTCTCCCACTTGGGCCGGAGTTTTCCTTGCGGTTTCTTTATACGAACTAGGACTAGTTGACCCACACTCAGTTGGTCTTCTTGTACTGGAAGTGGATCAGCGTGGACCTGGTCCTGGATCTGCTGTTCCACCAGCCGGTAGACAGTTTCCATCCTTTGACGGTGTGCTTGTAGCCAGGAAGGATAGGTACCACAGGTGCCTTCATCAGAGTTAGACAGGTGTAGCTCATGGATGCCTTTGCCTGGGCAGCCAAAAAGGAGGGTGTAAGGCGTGTATCCGGTGACAGAATGGACTTGATTGTTATAGGCCCACAGCAGTTCTGGGAGGAATCGAGGCCAGTTGGGCTTTTTGTCTCCTGCTAAGGTTCGGATCAGTTGTAAGAAGGTCCGGTTGAAACGTTCACACGCGCCATTCCCTTGTGGATGATACGGGGTGGTCCTGGACTTCTTGATTCCATACATCTGCTGAAGTTCTTCAATGACTCGCCCTTCGAAACACGCCCCCTGATCAGAGTGCAGCCGCTCCGGACACCCGTAGACCCGAACGAAGTGTTGACAGATGGCCTGTGCAGCTGATTCGGCAGTCTGATCTTTGGTAGCAACAGCGACGGCGAATTTCGTGAAGTGGTCCACCATCACCAGACAGTACTGGTAGCCACTATTCGCCGTTCCGATCAACAGATAGTCCACCATCAACAACTCGAGGGGCCTGGATGTGCTAATAGTCTGGACGGGTGCACGCTGCTCAGTAGACTTGTGGAGTTCACATGTACGACATCTTAGGCAGACGTTTTCAACCAGCTTACTGAGTCCTGGGCAAAAAATGAATTGCTGGGTCCACCGGAGGGTCTTGTCTATGCCGAAGTGGCCATTCCTTCTGTGGGCTTCAGCCACCATCTCATGGGCTAGCTGCACCGGGACAACAATCTGCAAACATTCTTCCAGCATATGGGATAAAAGGGCCCTGCGATACAAGACTCCATCCTTCACGATCAGCCGATCCCATTGGGCAAGTAGGGCAGAGGCCCTGGTTGATAGTCGGGCTCTTACTTCGGAGGGTGGTTTCTCTTGTGTCTTCACGTACTGTTTCAGTAAGACGTGTTCAGGGTCTCGATCTTGAAGCTTGGCCCATTCTTGTGGGGACAGGGGGGACCCCACTACGGCTTCGATCCCACCTACAGCATACTGGCGGCTATCTTCTATTTGTTTAGCTAGCCGGGCAAAGTCGGGCAGTTCATCTTCCTCCAACTCTTCATCCCGGTCCCCTACCGGCGGGGATGATGTCACTCTGGAAAGGCTGTCAGCATTCTGATTCTCCGTCCCCGCTCTGTATTTAATTTTGTATTGGAATCTAGAGAGCCTTGCCATCCAGCGCTGTTCCATTGCCCCTAGTTTGGCATTTTCTAGGTGGGCAAGAGGATTGTTGTCTGTCACGACCAGCACCTCCGCCCCTGTCAGGTAGCCAGCAAATTTTTCTGTCATAGCCCAGGTCAGGGCCAGGAGTTCCAGGCGGAAAGAGCTGTAGTTGACGGGGTTCTTTTCGGTGTCACGGAGGGATCTACTGGCATAGGCTATTGTTATGACCCCAATGGCGAGGGTCTCAGAGGAACGTGGAAGTCTGCAGAATACAAAAATCCAGCTCATAGGGCAGTGGTAACTGGGTTGACCATATATCTACTCCTAACGCCAACACTAGAAGTAGCCGGGGATCATTCCTACGTTGATTCTAGATGACACGCGCCAGCCGGAGAATCTAGCTACCCCTAGTAGAGGAAAACAAAGACCTTTCTTGCCTCCAGAGAAGGGGACCCCAAAGCTGGATAGAAGCCCCCCACAAATAATGACGGTGAGGTAAGAGGAAATGACAAACACAGAAATGAACCAGGTTTAGCACAGAGAGGCCCGCTTACTGATAGCAGAATAAAGAAAGGTAACTTATATGGTCAACAAAAACCCTATCAAAATCCACACTGGAAATTCAAGAACCCCCGAACCGTCTAACGGTCCGGGGGGAGAACACCAGCCCCCTAGAGCTTCCAGCAAAGGTCAGGATATAGATTTGGAACAAGCTGGACAAAAATACAAAACCAAAACAAATAGCAAAAAGCAAAAGGCAGACTTAGCTGATATAACTGGAACCAGGATCAGTAGACAAGAGCACAGCAGACTAGCTCTGATAACTACGTTGCCAGGCATTGAACTGAAGGTCCAGGGAGCTTAAATAGCAACACCCCTAACTAACGACCCAGGTGCGGATAAAAGGAATGACAGAAAAACCAGAGTCAAAAAACTAGTAACCACTAGAGGGAGCAAAAAGCAAATTCACAACAGTACCCCCCCCCTTAGTGAGGGGTCACCGAACCCTCACCACGACCACCAGGGCGATCAGGATGAGCGGCATGAAAGGCACGAACTAAATCAGCCGCATGAACATCAGAGGCGACCACCCAGGAATTATCCTCCTGACCATAGCCCTTCCACTTGACCAGGTACTGAAGCCTCCGCCTGGAGAGGCGAGAATCCAAGATCTTCTCCACCACGTACTCCAACTCGCCCTCAACCAACACCGGAGCAGGAGGCTCAGCAGAAGGAACTACAGGCACAATGTACCGCCGCAACAAGGACCTATGAAATACATTGTGAATAGCAAACGACACAGGAAGATCCAGACGAAAAGATACAGGATTAAGGATTTCCAATATCTTGTAAGGCCCAATAAAACGAGGTTTAAATTTGGGAGAGGAGACCTTCATAGGAACAAAGCGGGAAGAAAGCCATACCAAATCCCCAACGCGTAGTCGGGGACCCACACCGCGGCGGCGGTTGGCAAAGTGCTGAGCCTTCTCCTGTGACAACTTCAAGTTGTCCACCACATGATTCCAGATCTGCTGCAACCTATCCACCACAGAATCCACCCCAGGACAGTCAGAAGGCTCCACATGACCCGAAGAAAAGCGAGGATGGAAACCAGAGTTGCAGAAAAATGGCGAAACCAAGGTGGCGGAACTAGCCCGATTATTAAGGGCAAACTCAGCCAACGGCAAGAATGTCACCCAATCGTCCTGATCAGCAGAGACAAAACACCTCAAATAAGCCTCCAAAGTCTGATTGGTTCGCTCCGTCTGTCCATTAGTCTGAGGATGGAAAGCAGACGAAAACGACAAATCAATGCCCATCCTACTACAAAAGGATCGCCAGAACCTGGAAACGAACTGGGATCCTCTGTCAGACACAATATTCTCAGGGATGCCGTGCAAACGAACCACGTTCTGGAAAAACACAGGAACCAGATCGGAAGAGGAAGGCAGCTTAGGCAAAGGAACCAAATGGACCATCTTGGAGAAGCGATCACATATCACCCAGATAACGGACATGCCCTGAGATAGCGGAAGATCAGAAATGAAATCCATGGAGATATGTGTCCAAGGTCTCTTCGGGACAGGCAAGGGCAAGAGCAAACCGCTGGCACGAGAACAGCAAGGCTTAGCTCGAGCACAAGTCCCACAGGACTGCACAAATGACCGCACATCCCTTGACAAGGAAGGCCACCAAAAGGACCTGGCCACAAGATCTCTGGTGCCAAAAATTCCCGGGTGACCTGCCAACACCGAGGAATGAACCTCGGAAATGACTCTGCTGGTCCACTTATCCGGGACAAACAGTCTGTCAGGTGGACAAGACTCAGGCCTATCAGCCTGAAATCTCTGCAACACACGTCGCAGATCCGGAGAAATAGCTGACAAGATAACTCCATCTTTAAGAATACCAACAGGATCAGCGACTCCAGGAGCATCAGGCACAAAGCTCCTAGAAAGAGCATCGGCCTTCACATCCTTTGAACCTGGTAAATACGAGACAACAAAATCAAAGCGGGAGAAAAACAATGACCAGCGGGCCTGTCTCGGATTAAGGCGTTTAGCAGACTCGAGATACATCAGATTTTTGTGATCAGTCAAGACCACCACACGATGCTTAGCACCCTCGAGCCAATGACGCCACTCCTCAAATGCCCATTTCATGGCCAACAACTCCCGATTGCCCACATCATAATTTCGCTCGGCAGGCGAAAACTTCCTAGAGAAAAAGGCACAAGGTTTCATAACAGAGCAACCAGGGCCTCTCTGCGACAAAACGGCCCCTGCCCCAATCTCCGAAGCATCCACCTCAACCTGAAAGGGAAGTGAGACGTCAGGCTGGCACAAAACAGGCGCCGAAGTAAACCGGCGTTTCAACTCCTGGAAAGCCTCCACGGCAGCAGGAGCCCAGTTAGCTACATCGGAGCCCTTCTTGGTCATATCCGTCAAAGGTTTCACAATGCTAGAAAAATTAGCGATAAAACGACGGTAGAAGTTAGCGAAGCCCAAGAACTTCTGAAGACTCTTAACTGACGAGGGCTGAGTCCAATCAAGAATAGCTCGGACCTTGACTGGGTCCATCTCCACAGCAGAAGGGGAAAAAATGAACCCCAAAAAGGGAACCTTCTGCACACCAAAGAGACACTTTGAGCCCTTGACAAACAAAGAATTTTCACGCAAAATTTTAAAGACCAACCTGACCTGCTCCACATGCGAATCCCAATTATCAGAAAAAACCAAAATATCATCCAGATAAACAATCAAAAATTTATCCAGATACTTCCGGAAAATGTCATGCATAAAGGACTGAAAAACTGAAGGCGCATTGGAGAGCCCAAAAGGCATCACCAAGTA
Source organism: Ranitomeya variabilis (assembly GCF_051348905.1). Classification (NCBI taxonomy): domain Eukaryota; kingdom Metazoa; phylum Chordata; class Amphibia; order Anura; family Dendrobatidae; genus Ranitomeya; species Ranitomeya variabilis. The sequence continues at coordinate 334,628,176 of NC_135236.1, forward strand.
CTCAAAATGACCTTCGGGCGTATTGAATGCGGTTTTCCATTCGTCACCTTGCTTAATGCGCACAAGGTTGTACGCACCACGAAGGTCTATCTTGGTGAACCACTTGGCACCCTTAATCCGGGCAAACAAGTCAGACAACAGCGGTAAAGGATACTGAAATTTGACAGTGATCTTATTTAAAAGCCGATAATCAATACAAGGTCTCAAAGATCCGTCCTTTTTTGCCACAAAAAAAGAATCCCGCACCAAGAGGGGAAGAAGACGGACGAATATGTCCTTTCTCCAGAGACTCCTTGATATATGAACGCATAGCGGTATGTTCAGGTACCGACAGATTAAACAGTCTTCCCTTAGGAAATTTACTGCCTGGGATCAAATCTATAGCACAGTCACAGTCCCTATGAGGAGGCAGTGCACTGGACTCAGACTCACTGAAGACATCCTGATAATCAGACAAATACTCCGGAACTTCCGAAGGCGTAGAAGAAGCAATAGACACAGGCAGGGAATCCCCATGAATACCACGACAGCCCCAACTTGAGACTGACATAGCCTTCCAGTCCAGGACTGGATTATGGGTCTGTAACCATGGCAGCCCTAAAACAACCAAATCATGCATTTTATGTAAAACCAGGAAACGTATCACCTCGCGGTGTTCAGGAGTCATGCACATGGTAACCTGTGTCCAATACTGCGGTTTATTTGCTGCCAATGGTGTAGCATCAATACCCCTAAGAGGAATAGGATTTTCTAATGGTTCAAGAGTAAAACCACAGCGCTTAGCAAATGAGAGATCCATGAGACTCAGGGCAGCACCTGAATCTACAAACGCCATGACAGGATAAGATGACAGTGAGCAAATCAAAGTTACAGACAGAATAAATTTAGGTTGCAAATTACCAACGGTGACAGGACTAACAACCTTAGCTATACGTTTAGAGCATGCTGAGATAACATGTGTAGAATCACCACAGTAATAGCACAAGCCATTCCGGCGTCTATGAATTTTCCGCTCATTTCTAGTCAGGATTCTATCACATTGCATTAAATCAGGTGTCTGTTCAGACAACACCATGAGGGAATTTGCGGTTTTTCTATCACATTGCACCGAATTAGGTGTCTGTTCAGACAACACCATGAGGGAATTTGCGGTTTTGCGCTCCCGCAACCGCCGGTCAATTTGAATAGCCAGTGCCATAGTATCATTCAGACCTGTGGGAATGGGAAAACCCACCATAACATTCTTAATGGCTTCAGAAAGGCCATTTCTAAAATTAGCGGCCAGTGCACACTCGTTCCAATGTGTCAGCACGGACCATTTCCGAAATTTTTGGCAATACACTTCAGCCTCGTCCTGCCCCTGAGACATAGCCAGCAAGGCCTTTTCTGCCTGAATCTCAAGATTGGGTTCCTCATAAAGTAAACCGAGCGCCAGAAAAAACGCATCAAGATCAGCCAATGCCGGATCTCCTGGCGCCAGCGAAAAAGCCCAATCCTGAGGGTCGCCCCGTAAGAACGAAATAACAATTTTTACTTGCTGAGCAGAATCTCCAGATGAACAGGGTCTCAGGGACAAAAACAATTTACAATTATTCACGAAATTCCTAAACTTAAACCTGTCTCCGGAAAACAGTTCAGGAATCGGTATTTTAGGTTCTGACCTAGGATTTCTGATAACATAGTCTTGTATGCCCTGCACACGAGTAGCCAGCTGGTCCACACTTGTAATCAAGGTCTGGACATTCATGTCTGCAGCAAGCATAGCCACTCTGAGGTAAAGGGGAAGAAGAAAAAAAAAAAAAAAACTCAGAATCTTCTTTCTTATAATCCCTCTTCTGCAATGCATTAAACATTTAATACTGGCCTGGCAAACTGTTATGACCCCAATGGCGAGGGTCTCAGAGGAACGTGGAAGTCTGCAGAATACAAAAATCCAGCTCATAGGGCAGTGGTAACTGGGTTGACCATATATCTACTCCTAACGCCAACACTAGAAGTAGCCGGGGATCATTCCTACGTTGATTCTAGATGACACGCGCCAGCCGGAGAATCTAGCTACCCCTAGTAGAGGAAAACAAAGACCTTTCTTGCCTCCAGAGAAGGGGACCCCAAAGCTGGATAGAAGCCCCCCACAAATAATGACGGTGAGGTAAGAGGAAATGACAAACACAGAAATGAACCAGGTTTAGCACAGAGAGGCCCGCTTACTGATAGCAGAATAAAGAAAGGTAACTTATATGGTCAACAAAAACCCTATCAAAATCCACACTGGAAATTCAAGAACCCCCGAACCGTCTAACGGTCTGGGGGGAGAACACCAGCCCCCTAGAGCTTCCAGCAAAGGTCAGGATATAGATTTGGAACAAGCTGGACAAAAATACAAAACCAAAACAAATAGCAAAAAGCAAAAGGCAGACTTAGCTGATATAACTGGAACCAGGATCAGTAGACAAGAGCACAGCAGACTAGCTCTGATAACTACGTTGCCAGGCATTGAACTGAAGGTCCAGGGAGCTTAAATAGCAACACCCCTAACTAACGACCCAGGTGCGGATAAAAGGAATGACAGAAAAACCAGAGTCAAAAAACTAGTAACCACTAGAGGGAGCAAAAAGCAAATTCACAACAGGCTATTACGCGTTCCTTGTTATCTTGGACTTGGGAGAGGACCGCCCCGAGACCTTGAAGGCTGGCGTCGGTGTATAACTGGAACGGCAAGGTGTAGTCTGCATATGCCAGAATAGGGGGTGATGTCAGAGCAGCTTGAAGCGCCAGGAAGGATTTTTCTTGGTCGGGCCCCCAGCTGATGCGTCGTCCTCTGGGACTGTTCGCGGTCCCTCGGAGGGTCTCATGCAGTGGTTCCGCAAGCCAGGCAAAGTCCTTGACAAATCGGCGGTAATAGCCCGCTAGCCCCAGGAAAGCCTGGACTTCTTTGATGGTAGTTTGCTGTGGCCACTCTTGGACAGCAGCTATCTTCTCTGGAGAGGGTTGGACACCTTCGGCCAAGATCCGGTGTCCCAGGTAATCGATCTCCTGCTGGAATAGACGGCACTTGCTGGGCTTCAACTTCAAGCCGTGTTTCTTCAAGCGCTGGAACACTTTGCCAAGCTTGTGAAGATGATCCTCGAAGGTGGCGGAGTATACCATGATGTCATCAAGGTATATCAGCGTGAATTCGAAGTTGAAATCTCCCAGACAGCGTTCCATCAGTCTCTGAAAGGTCCCTGGTGCGTTATTCAAGCCGAATGGCATCCGGTCAAACTCGTACAGGCCCATGGGAAGGATGAAGGCGGTCTTTTCTCTGTCCTTCTCACTCATGGGGACCTGCCAATATCCACTGGCCAAGTCTAGAGACGAAAAATATTTGGCCTTTTTCAGGGCGGTCAGTGACTCTTCGATCCGGGGGAGTGGATAGGAGTCCCGGATCGTGCAAGCGTTCAACCGACGGTAGTCTACGCAAAATCTCAGGGATCCATCTTTCTTTTTGACTACCACCACGGGTGCAGCCCATGGGCTCTGGCTTTCCCGCACCACTCCGGCGTGTAGCATAGATTCTAAGAGGCTTTTCACCTCCTGGTATTGTTGAGGTGGTATTTGTCGGTACCTCTCATGAATAGGGGCAGCATCGCCCGTGGGAATCTCGTGTTGGATACTGGTGGTGTACCCGAAGTCGGTGTCATGCTTTGCAAAGGAGTCTTGGTGTTCTCGCAGTAGTTTCTCCATTTGAGACACTTCCTGTTTGGTGTACTGGGACGGGTCCAGTTGCACTTTTTCCAGTAGTTTTCGCCCAATGTCTTTATCATCTGCTTGAGCATTTATGGTTGAGACAGTTACCGTCCAGCCATCTTCTGTAGACGGGGTGAATTGTAAGGGTCCCATGGGGTTCACTTCTGTGGGTAGAGCATATACTCTGGCAAGTTGCATGCCAGCCTCAAGAGCTACACCTACGTCTGCGGTGTTGTTTAGCCTGACAGGGACTCTTCCGTTCCTCACGACGGCTAGGGTGCGGGCGACTAGTGGGTTTAGCTTACTCCCACTTGGAGCCCTAGGCTCGATTAACACTTCAACTCCTTCAAGTTGTCGGTTGGTGTTAAGAGGCAGGGAAATGACTGTCTTTTTCAGCGGGCAAAGTAATCCGGGTACAGCGGGGCACTTTAATGGCTGCTAGGGGTAGTTGTTCCTTTGCCATCTGTTGAAGTCCAACGGTCCGGATTACGCGTTGGAACGCCAGACGAGTCGGTTTATGTTTGGTAACTTTCTGCCAGTACTTGGGCCCTTTTCTTGTCAACAGCATAAGGTCCAGGTCTTTCAAGATATTCATTCCGATTATCACTGGGGTCTCTGAGCCGAAGCCTTCCTTGACAATGACGATTCCTCGTTTCCTTGTCCGCAGGCCTTCGTATCCATCCAGGCGACTCCGGTTACTGGAATAGGTAGGTTATTAGCCGCAATAATCTTAATGGTGGTATCTGGATCACAAGCAGTTCTTGGTTTGAGGTACTTTTCATAAAACTGTTCAGAGATCGTGGTCACTTGCGACCCAGTGTCCATCAATCCTTGCACTGCAACTCCCTCCAGAATAACTTCAAGTGTAGGACTACTCGAGGCGAGAGTACTCCGTTGCTGGCTCTGTTTTTCTACACCCCATTCTCTGTCCCACCCTGCTGCTCGAACCTCAGCTGCAGGGGTGTCTAGTTTAACGGCGGCCATTGTGATGAGACCTGGCGTGGTGGCTCTGCTTGTGGATGTAGCTGATATTCTGTTCGTCGTGGTAACTGATGGTTTGTTCGTTGAAGACAACGATTCGCCCTGTGGCGAGGGTCACCACATGACCAACACGGTCCCGCGGGACGGCTAGTTCGTATCCGCTGGTCTCTCTGTCGTTCTAGTGTTAACTGTGACACCTGTTGCTGTAAATCTGCTATCATCTGTTTCAGCTCCTCGGTGTCACTGTTGGGCTGTTTACTGTCTAATATGGATCTGCACGCAGCGCTTTGAGTCCCCACATCCATGACGGGTCCCCTAGAACGTTCTATGGCTTCCTGCTTGACTTCAGCGAAGGTGAGAGTCGGCATCATCCGAATCAAGTCCTGTAGCGTACGGTTAAGATACTGGTCTCTCAGCCCTATAATGAATTGGTCTCTCAGTACCAGGTCACGAGGAGCTATAGTAGCCAGTTGTTCCCCTTTTGCACATACTTGTTCAAGGAGTACCTGAAGGGCATTTGCATATTGGGGAATGTCCTCCCATTCAAGCTGTGTCCATCTGAAGAACAAGTATCGCAGTGTTCCCTGGTACGTAGTAGGTCCATAGGTCTTTTCCAGCACCTGCACCAAATCCTCCAACGCACGCTGCCCCCTGACCGTCTCCAGTCTGACTGTCGTCCATGCCTCCCCCTCTAGCGTCAGTACCGCCATTTCTGCCAAGGTCTTAGGGTCAATATTATACATTTCTCCCAGTATCCGCACTTGTTCCGCCCACTCTGGTACGGGGTAGTTTCGCCCGCCAAACTTCCTGACCTGGTTTACAATGGACACCGGTGGCGGTTTCTGACTGTACACTGGGCCTGGGTGGGAATCTTGCTGGGCACAGATCCTGCCGACTACGCCAGATGAAGTGTCCGAGGGCAAGGCCGCCCATGCATATCCATGATCTGGCCCAGCAAAACCTCCACACTCAGATTCCATCTTAACAAACGTATCTTTACTGTTATACATTTTTCTTAACACAGCAGAACACAATAATAGACAGTACAAAGTATGCTTATTCACAGAAATAACGTGTAATAACAAACTATCCCTCACTGTCCCTATCCACACGTTACCAGTTCCTTTGCTCCAGGGGGTTATCTTCCCACGTCGCAGGCCTGTCTGTCACTGCAGGGGGACGCTCCAGCCGAAGAGGAAACAACAGGGATTAAACAAAACTCTGTCTCTCAGGTCCAGACTGTAGTCCTTGGGGTTCAGCAGGTAAGGGTGGAATATTCGGCCTCTCAACAGAGGACCCACTTACAGTTCATGGGCTCCAGGATCTGTGAAGATGTCACCGTTGAGTGCTCCGCAGTGTGGAAGCTGGGAACAATCTGGATGTCAGCTTCCAAGAGAGAGAGGTCATCCAGGCAATCTTTTATATCGCATCTACAGGAGGACGCCAGCACACACAGACTTCTCTCTGCACCGACTGGTTTCCCGGGCTCTTTCTCTTCTCCCTCCCCTTCTTGTTCACATGACATAACAGGGGGAGTTTAGCCAATACAGTTTGTTTCTCTGTAATCACATTCGGCATAGGTATAACTTCTGGCCACACGGGGGCAGTGTCTGTCACAGATTCTATGTCAATGATAACGGAACAGTCACAGCCGGCCAGCTCACTACAACGTCACAAGAGGTACGGAGCGGCGTTGGGGCCAAAAAGGGAACGACTAACCAACGCGTTTCGAAGGTGCTCGGCCTTCTTCATCAGGGTTACTGTGTGTCATTCCATCTTCTCCCTTTATATGCTACAGTTAGGCTGCTAATATGCCCACAACCCGCCTCCCCACATAACTCCTTTGGGTGCGCTGTGTGGAATCTTTGATGTTATAGTGGGCTGAGCACTGCGGACCAAGTGTATGTTATTTATTACATCTGGGATATGACTAGGTTTGGATCTCTCAAATTGGCTTCCACATTAATAAGTGACTAAGTGATTAAAATTAAATACTTTATTAGAACTACATAATTAAAACCTACACATTATGAACTATATGTCACTCACAGTGAGTGAATTGTTCTGCTTATCTTAAATGAATATTACACTTGAACAGTCATAAAACCCCCAGCATAGCAGTGTTTTATCATATACCAAAGTTACACAAGAGCAAAACAAAACCACCGGGAAGACCTATCATTTCCGGGATAAACAGCCTGATGGCGAATCTATCCCGATATGTGGATACTCATCTGCAAAAGTGCATGCCGCTCATCCCGGCATATTTGAAGGACACAGGGCACGTTCTACAAGTTCTAAATACTATTGCCTGGAAACCACAATATCTGCTAGCAACCCTGGATATAAAATCACTATATACTGTGATCAACCAAGAAAAAGGATGCCAAGCGGCGGGTTGTTTCCTCCAAAAACTGGGGATATACCAAGATAATCAGATCCAGTTCATCCAAGAGGGGATCACCTTCATCACAAAACATAATTACTTTATGTACGAGGATAGATTATTCCTACAAACATGGGGGACCGCGATGGGCACGCGGTTTGCGCCCAGTTTTGCAAACATATATGTAGCTAAGTGGGAAGAATCCCATATATATACAAGAATGGAAGTCTACATGAAGGTTTGATACTATGGTGAAGATTCATAGACGACGTGATAATCATCTGGGATGGCTCATGGAATACGTTGGAATTGTTCTTGTCTAACTTAAACAACAATGACTTTGGCCTTGAATTCACGCCTACGATAAGTTCTAACAGTATCAACTTTCTGGACCTCACTATATATATCGAGGAAGGCCAATTGCACACTAAATGCTATCGGAAGGAGGTTGATGCAAACAGCTATATCCATCTAACTAGCTGTCACCTGTGTTGTGTATCTGCTTTTTGGGCTCCCCTGGTGGTTGCTGGTGGTACTGGTGACTTGTTTGCACTTTGCTGCTTCTGTTCACCAGCTTCCATCAGTGTTTGGGAGTTTCCTATTTAGCCTTGCTCTCCAGTCATTTCCTTGCCGGTCATCATTGTAACCAGAGCCTTCGGTTGCATGTTCCTGCTACTAGTCTGCTGATCAGCTAAGTGGACTTTGTCCTTTTGTTTTGTACCTTTTGTCCAGTTTGCAGTTTTTGTAATTCTCTGTAGCTGGAAGCTCTTGCGGGCTGAAATTGCCACTCCTGTGTCATGAGTTGACACAGGAGTCTTAAAGTAATTTCAGGATGGTTTTTGAAAGGGTTTTCAGTTGACCGTGAAGTCCTCTTTTGTATCCTTCTGCTATCTAGTAAGTGGACCTCTCTTTGCTAAATCTACTTTCATACTGTGTATGTCTTTTCCTCTTAATTCACCGTTATTACATGTGGGGGGCTGCTATCATCTTTTGGGGTATTTCCCTAGAGGTAAGCCAGGTCTGTTTCTTCCTCTACCAGGCGTAGTTAGTCCTCCGGCTGGCGCGTGGCATTTAGGAAGCCGTAGGTATGCTCCCTGGCTACTGTTAGTTGTGTGGTAGATTTAGCTCACGGTCAACTCGAGTTTCCATCACCCGAGAGCTCGTTCGTTACTTATATGTTTCTTACGTTCCCTTGCCATTGGGAACCATGACACACCTGCCTGTTTGGCTTAATAATATCCCCAAGGGCCAGTTTACTAGAGTCCGACGAAACTGCACTAACATAAAGGATTATGAGAATGAATCAGAACACCTGACACAGCAATTTGTAGAAAAAGGGTATTCCCTAACCGCACTGGAAAGAGCCAGAAATGAGGTGAGGGATATATCGAGAGACTCGCTGATAGATTGGAATAGAACCAAAGTGGGGGAAACCACTAGTATTCCAGAACAAATAAAAACCCTACCAATTATAACGCAATTCCACACAGGATACAGAAAATTTCAGGGCATCATACGCAAACATTGGGCGATCTTATTAAGGGATAAGGTGGTGGGAGAATTTTTACCACCTCACCCTAAGTTCGTCTTCAAGAAAGCCCAAACCTTGGGCAATCTTCTTGCCCCAACAAAAAAACTGCCTCTTAGTAAACCGACACTGAACACCAGAATTCCCTCAAGTTCTAATATGGGGTTTACACCTTGTGGCAGGTGTTTCAGTTGTATTAATACAACGTTCAAGAAAACCTGTCAGGTCCATTTCATGGACACCAATAATACTAAGACCTTTAGTATTAAAAATAAAATCTCTTGTTTCTCCACGGGGGTTATATACATCATCATTTGCCCTTGCAAAAAATTGTATGTCGGTCGAACCAAGAGGAAACTCAGGATATGGATCAAAGAGCACCTCACCAACATCCAAAAGGGATATATGGGACACCCCTTGTCACGACATTTTGTGGAGAACCATGGGAGGAAGATAAAAGACATACACTTCTGTGGAATTCAGAAAATTCAACTGAACCCAAGGAAAGGGGACTTCCTCAAACAGATGTCGAGAATTGAGTCTCAATGGATATTTCTACTGGATAGCCTAGCTCCAAGGGGCCTCAACCAGGAGTTGGAATTGTCTAAAGTGGGCGTCAAGATCAGAAGTAATTTCAACCTATTGAATACTTGGTGGTGACCCCTTCTCTTGATCCCCCTTGTTCCTCCTCCTTACACAACAGACACATAATCAATCCATTTTTTTAATCGTATCCTCGCTCTCTCTCTCCCCTCCCCCCCCCTCCTCCGTCCCACCCTCATAATAGGGATGGGCATACATAAGACAGACTAGGAGGTCTAGCTTAACTTCCAGTACATGTAGGTACAGATACTACCCCAGGCACCCTAATGGGTAGCTGTATTAGGAGGCACAAGGATAGGGCCATGCCCCTATTTCAGGTACCTCCACTGACTCAAAAAAAAATAAAAAAAATTTACACAATAGTTTTAAATATTTTAAATCTCAAGTAGTGTATATACTTTTTTAATCTCCAGTTTTTATGACTGTCCAAGTGTAATATTCATTTAAGATAAGCAGAACAATTCACTCACTATGAGTGACATATAGTTCATAATGTCTTAGGTTTTAATTATGTAGTTCTAATAAAGTATTTAATTTTAAACACTTAGTCACTTATTAATGTGGAAGCCAATTTGAGAGATCCAAACCTAGTCATATCCCAGATGTAATAAATAACATACACTTGGTCCGCAGTGCTCAGCCCACTATAACATCAAAGATTCCACGCAGCGCACCCAAAGGAGTTATGTGGGAAGGCGGGTTGTGGGCGTATTAGCAGCCTAACTGTAGCATATAAAGGGAGAAGATGGAATGACACACAGTAACCCTGATGAAGAAGGCCGAGCACCTTCGAAACGCATTGGTTAGTTGTTCCCTTTTTGGCCCCAACGCCGCTCCGTACCTCTTGTGATATCACAGTACAGGCACCCGCGAGCCGGCGCTAGCAGCCATCTTTTTTCCTCGCGGTTACCAGGGACGCCTTCTGCTGGGGCTCCCAGGTATCGCGCCAGCTGCTACATTCCTTCCTGCTCCCTGACTCCCCGCCGAAGCCGCAACAGCAAAACAGTGGTTGCCGGATCGGGCAATCCTTTGGGCTCCGCAGTGGGACTACAAGCGCATCTACACATTGGGCAAGCACCTTCCCGCAATACAGTGTTTATGTATATGTACATACACACACATATTCTAGACGTTCTTCTTTACAGTTATCCACTCCTTGTGTAGGGTATATAGTTGCAGCTGTGTTCCGGATACCAATCAGGACCTAGATACCAGCCACTCGCTGTCCATCATCACGCAGCATTCACCCCTGAGCGCGGCTTCCCCCCGTCTTCTTGTGACAATTCTTTATTCTTTTCCAGGATAGGCACAGATCCTTTTTAGTGATCCCAGCAGCTAGGGGTGTCCAATCTACTGTCCATTCTCCCTGTCACCACCCTTTCGACCTCAAGTGTGGTGAGCGCCAGTGTGTGTTGTTTTTTCTTTATTCAGTATGTTATGTTGGAAGCTGCGGGACCAGTGTGGTGTCTGTGAAGTACTATATGAAGACGCTGGAGGGTGAGTATAAGAATGGGGGCACAGGGCTTATATTGAAAGCACCACTCCAGCACTGCAAAATAACACTGGAGTGCTGCTTTAAAATCTCATGGGAGAACTATAACTCCCAGCATGTCCTGCAGATCCTATGACATGCTGGAAGTTATAGTTCACTAAAGGAGTGGCAGAGTGCTTTATTGTGTTTTAGAAAGACTAACCTCTTAATTGTGGCAGCCACTGTGGTGAGGTAAAAGCATCCCATGACTGCACACACAGAGCCCTCCCTCTTGTTGCCTTTCCACAGCACAGGTAATGGAAGCCAGCAGATTCCAGTGTTGGAGTCTGAAGGACCTGTGATTATGTCAAGAAGAGGGAGGGCTCTGTGCTGCCATGTGATGCTCCAGCCCGCCCACTTCTGACATCATCACAGGACCTCCTTGTGCACACTGCACAGCACTCAGCTCCAGCCCAGGAAGGTAGGCAGCGATCTCCTCTCCCCCGGACCCTGCTGCTGCTGCCTCCTCCTCCCCCGGACACATGGATCTCCCCAGCTGCTGCAGGAATCAGCGCTGAGGAAACCATGTGTGTCCCTTCTTAAGTGCAGTATTCATTTGCTGCTCCCGGCTCACCGCTCAGCTGATAGGTGGGCGGGGAGTAGCTAATGAATATTCACTGCACTTAATCATCGGGACCACATGGTTTCCCCAGCGCTGATTCCCAGCAGTGGGGACATTTTTCTGCCTCCTGAAGTGGGATAACAGTGCGATCCCACTCGCTGCTGCCCCCTCCCCACATGCTACATCCCTACCATAAGACGCACCCACAATTTCCTCCCAATTTTGGAGGAAAAAAAGTGCGTCTTATGGTAAGAAAAATACGGTATATAGCAGCCACATAGTATATAGCACAGGCCACGTACTGTTTGTCTGCTATATACTACATGGCTCCTATATACTACGTGGCCTGTGCTATATACTATGTGGCTGCTATATACATACATACATACATATTCTAGAATACCCGATGCGTTAGAATCGGGCCACCATCTAGTACAGGAAATAATGAGAGACAAAATAAAAAGTAACAAGTAGCAGACAGAGAATTTCGGGATGAATTAACAATATTTTCCAAATCAGAAGCATCCGTTGTTCATATCTCACATTAAAAACTCACATTTTGCTTCAGATTTTCTGATTTTATAACAGAAACTTAAAACTGAAGCAAAATCTGGTGTGAAGGGGCTAAACAATATTTGTTTCTACAACATGTATTGTCCCAGTGGAAAATGATATATTCCTGTTTAAAAATGCTTCCAAGCTTCAAAAATGTCACATTTTCAAAGTCATGAAAGGATTAAAGGCAGCAGAACCTAGCAAAATGCAGAATTCCATGATAATAAAAGGTTTACATCAGGAAAAACGAGCAAACAAGTAAGAAGTATTTGTGAAAAAAAAGCATATTAACTCAATGGTTCATTAGGTCAGGGTGATATGCAGCGTAAATATCTAAATCCCATCCACATGCTGATGAAATAATGCACAGTTAGAAAAAATGCACAGTTAAAAAAATTGACATGCAATGCAGCAGTGGCGTACCTACCATGAAGGCTGGGGATGCCACTGCCCCAGCCATCAGGGGGCCTGCCGCCAAGGGGTGTAATGCACCTATGAACAGCGGGCCCCCTGGATCTACCAAGGTCTGGTACAGTAGGTGCCTGTCATCTACTGGAGTATGGCAAGGATAAATTAATACTCACCGCCTGCTGCTGCGCTGCTTTCCTCACTCTGCTTTGATGTAGGTCCTGAGACGTGAGAGATCACATGATTGCATACATCATTCCATGTCCTGTATAAAAGCAGAGGAACACAGCATGTGGCAGCAGGTGGTGAATATTACTTAACCCCGTCATTCTCCGGTAGGTGACAGGCACCTACCAGAGCATGATGTACCCTCTTCTCAGCACTAATTCAGCATTGGAACTTCATTTCAGGCTGTTGGCTGGGTACGTGGCTAAAGGGGCAGGGCATCACGGAAGAAGGGGGGGCCAAGGCCCCTTCAAAACTTTGCTACAGGGCCAGGGCCAAGCTACTTTTGTCCCTGCATGTGAATGTATGCTGCCATTATACAAAGAAGATTCCAGCCATTCAGACAAGGGACAAAAATCCTGCATTAAAACCTGCACCTAAATCCATAGAGCTAAATAGAGATTTTGGTGTAGAATTATCTACACCAGAATAGCAGTAGATCTACAGTTGTGGACAATCTACAGAGGTTAGGAGACATGTTAAAGAATCATAGAATCATAGAATGGTAGAGTTGGAAAGGACTTCCTGGGTTATCTGGTCCAGCCCTCTGCTCAATGCAGGATTCACTAAATCATCCCAGTCTGTCCAGCCTCTGTTTGAAGACTTCAATTGAAGGAGAACTCACCACCTCTTGTGGCAGCCTGCTCCACTCAATGATCACCCTCACTGTCAAAAAGTTTTTTCTAATATCTAATCTGTGTGTCATCCCATTCAGTTTCATCCCATTGCTTCTAGTCTTTCCTTGTGTAAATGAGAATAAAGATGATCCTTCTACAATGTGACAGCCCTTGAGATATTTGTAGACAGCTATTAAGTGTCTTCTCAGTCTTCTTTTCTGCAAGCTAAACATTCCCAAATCCTGTAACCGTTCCTCATAGGACATGGTTTGCAGACCAGTCACCATTCTGGTCGCTGTTCTCTGAACTTGCTCCGGTTTGTTGATCTTTTTTAAAATGTGGTGTCCAAAACGACACAGTATTCCAGATGAGGTCTGACCAATGAGGAGTAGAATCCTTAAGGTCCATTCACATGCACTAAGTAATTGCAGCAGACAATCTGCAGCTAATTTATAGCAGAAAATTGTACACTAAGATTAACATCTAATGATGCGGGTTTGATGCAACAACCTTGTCCTCTGACTGTGATTGACAATGGCTGGATACCTGCAAATCATGGTTGGTGGACAAGGTTACCACTCTGCTTATGAACATGGCAGACCACTGTATCTTAAAGGCAGAACTTCTACTTTGAAGCTGAGCAGAGAATTAGACTGCAACTAAACAAGTGAGGCATAGTTGGAATCAGTAGGCCTCATCCTACATTATACTACCCTCAAAGTTTCCCTTTAAGGCAAAAAAAAATCACATAGTATTCTATATCAGCACTTTGTAATATATAACTTTTCACATTTGTGCAACATAAACTTTTAAATAATTCTGCATAATGGAAATGTTAAATGCTTACCAGAGTCATGCAGAAGGAACTGCTGCTGAATGCCATCAATACTGATCCCCTGGAACTCCTGGGGAATAACAAGTTGATCAAGGGTTTGGGGCAACCTTGGAATATTGCCAAGTTGCCTTGATAATCGTATTGTTCTCTTCAGTGCTTTTTTTGGGAGAAGTGCTACATTAGAATGGGCTCCTGAAATAACTTCTGTGAGAATCTGTTGTGGTGTCTCCTGTGTTGTCCTTGCCCTGGTGACCGCCTCATTGACAAGTCGGATTGCTTCAGGTCTTGCTGCTTGTGCTGCGCGGTTGTGGGGATTGGTTACTTTCACCACTTCACCAGATGCTTCATTGGTCCAAACACGTCCCTTGCAAGTCGACCGTTTTTCACACACCCAGATGGAATTGACATCATCAGCCGTTCATTTGCAAAATACGTAAATGTGATTCTCGTAGACCAACTTCTTCCCACGTTAGGATAGAACTTAATTCATACTTGTAGAAATTGAATTGCTGTGGAAGCTGACTGATTTTTTTGTGCTAGTATACCTCTCTTTGTAGAGATTTTAGACACTGCTATATTCTGATGTAAAGATGGAATAAGAGCTAATCTAATGTAACTTGCAGGACACCTGACATGAAAATTGTTACATCTTAAACAAAACTTACAAACAAGCAGGTCAGTGCTCGGTCAGGTAAAAGTTCTCAAAATGTTTTGATTTTAGAGTGGTTTACATTCCCCACCTAAATCAGGCCTCATTCACACTACATTTTTTTAATCTGTTTATTTTTTTCGTGTTATTTTTTGTAACACAAAAAGGTTTTAGAAAAATTTTGGAAAATGTCTTGTTAAAATTGTGGCAAAATGCTCTGACACTATAACGCAATCAGTTGTGAGGTTTAAAGATGGAAACAGTTGATTTAACATGTCACAAAAGTGCAGCACTCTGTACAGTACTTTTGTGGCATGTGGATTGATGACGGACGGGAATTCATGAACCACAAGGACAAACTGGCGAAACATCCAAACACAAAATTCTGGGGGCAAAACAGGGTACAAACATCCGGAGGCGAACTGCGGAGGTGAAACATTGATGACAGATGGGAATTCATGAACCACAAGGTGTGATGCAGTGACCCCTGTGGCAGCTAGGGGGCGCTGTGTGTGCTCCTTGGGATATGCATGGAGGCATATCTGCTGTGGTAATGGTGGTGAAACAGTGACTGGCATTGTTGTGAATGGCCGATATGTGTCGCAGAGGGAGTCTGCGTGGTAAGTCTGATGTAATGTGGTTGTTCTGGGACCTGTAGTCCCTCAAGAGTTTGTGTAGTGTTGTATAATAGTCAAGGGAGACTTACTAGGCTAGTTGTGTGAGATGGGCGGGACAAACTAGCGACACATCCACACTCCCATCCAGGGGAGTGGTTAAGGGTATATAGTGTGACCAGGGTGTGGGTCACATGTTCCTGTGTGGTTACAGTGTTTGGACCTGAGTGGTGAAGGTCCTGGAAGTATGTGTTGGATTTCCTGGGAGTAGGAATCCTGAACAGCACATACCAGTGTGTTGGATTTCCTGGGAGTAGGAATCCTGAATAGCACACTGGGCAGCATGCGTTGGATTTCCATTGAGTAGGAGTCCTGAGGAGTTCATCCTGGTGTGTTGGGAGGTTCTGGGAGTAGGACCGGATCCCTGAATAGCGCACAGTAAGACTCTAATTCTGGATGGTCTAAGTAGGGGGAAGCTACCATCCTTCGGTGGGTCTGGACTGACTAAGATATGCCGCCCAGGCAAGTTGGTGATCCCTGTGAGGCAGCTTTCCCTGCGGAGTGGACTGACAAGGAGTCAGCAGATGGAGCAGGAGCTCCCGTCAGGTACTATACAGACTGTTAGTGCTTGTGATGTTCTATGAACTGTGTGGTCTCCCACGGCAACTGAACGGAGTGAGGTTCAGCATGTTTAGAGACCACGACCCAGGGTCATATGTGCTGTATGTGACTTGGGACATTGGTGAAGTGTACGGCGTACGGACATCCATGGTAACTGGGCGAAGTGAGAGGTCCAGAATGTTTAGTGTCCGTGAGTCAATGCCGTAAATGAAGTGTTTGAGATAAAGCTGCAAGTTAATATCACCAGTTGGTGCCTATTGTGTTCTATGGAATGTATATAATGAACTGTGCATAACCCGGTTTATGACACTTTAATAAACCGTATAGACTGTGTTTAAGCGAAAAATCGTGCCTGACGTTAATCCCGAGCCAAGCGAATGTCCCCCAATATACTCAGTGAGAGCAATCTTACAAAGGGTACAAACATCCGGGGGTGAACTGCTGGGGGCGAACTGCTGGGGGTGAAACATTGATGACGGACAGGAATTCATGAACCACAAGGGTACAAACATCCGGGGGCGAACAGCTGGGGGCAAAACATTGATGATGGAAGGGAATTCATGAACCACAAGGGTACAAACATCTAGGGGCGAACTGCCTGGGCGAACTGCTGGGGATGAAACATTGATGATGGACGGGAATTCATGAACCACAAGGGTCCAAACATCCGGGGGCAAACTGCCCGGGGCGAACTGCTGGGGGCGAAACATTGATGACAGATGGGAATTCATGAACCACAAGGGTACAAACATCCAGGGGTGAACTGCTGGGGGCTGACTGCTGGGGGCGAAACATCCAAATCCCATTTTCTTTACATGATGCAAACTATTAATAAAATAACAGTAAAATTCTAGGTTGTAAAGTAGCAAGACACGAAAAATACCAAGGAAGGTGAATAATTTTGCAAGCCACTGTATATCACAAGTAACAAAGTGCAGAAGTGCCCAAGGTGCAGTATCAGTGCAAAATCAATGGAGGATAATGGGGGCCATACTTAATGCACTGTAAGTGGATGAAGATTCCCTGCTGAGTGATGACCGCCCTGACGAGTGATAAGGCTATGTCCATCATCATCTCCCACTAGTGTTTACAGGCTAAACTACTGTTTCTGAGTAAACATTGTTTCGGTGTAAAACAAGGCTACATATTCGTCCCAACCCTTATTCAGTATTTTCTGCCATATTGACAGATGCCTTTAGCAACTGTGAAGATGTAATCTATGTCAAGTATAGGACTGAATGCAAGTTATCCAACCCCAGACACCTGAAGGCTGTTACATAGGTGCATGAGGCTGTCATCTGTGACTTTTTGTTTGCTGATAACTGCGCACTCAACGCCAGCACATGGGCTGCTCTTTCACAAGCTTTTGACAACTTCTGTTTCGTTATCAATACTATCAGTTCTAGTCCTCTTCCTCTCTGAAGAGACAATTTGCATATTTCCCAGAGGAGCATTGCGGCTTTAAGTCTCCTCACCTCCACATGCTTAACATGTCACTCTCCGCAAGGAGAAACGATACTTTTTGGATCCCGGTCAGACGCCTCTCACTCAGCCAAACCAGATCTCCACTTTGCACTGACGAGGGGCAGTACCCCGAAACAGTGTCTACAAATTGAGATTCTGGTTTGGTTTTTATCCTAAGTCATGTGACAATTGTTCTGCCTTCCTCCACGTATGATGCTGTGTGGGTTCTAGCATACGGCTAAACCTTCATCCATTGCCTCAGTAAACAGACTGTATAGCTTCTTAAGTCTATATTTATTGAGATGGTGAACGATGAACAACAATAGTAGATGATATTGTGAGATATTCAATATAATGGATGATCAGGTAAAAACTACAAAGGAAATAAGAGTGCATCAGTACGTGGCACATTACAGCATGTTACAAGATGCAATAACATGAATAACAGAGACATTAGAGAGCTAACACAGAACACAGTATAAGGCAGATACACAGTTATGGCTATCTTAGGGCAGGTTCAGGCTGTCAGCATTGTATTACTTTATACAGGCAAACATCTATCTGCATACAGAGAAACAGCAATATGAAATAAAGCACATGCCTAACTACACACTTTGCTGCACAGTGGCTGCATAACTGTTCTAACATAACACACACATGTAAGTACATTTGTGCCTTACTGGAATCCGCTTATCAAGAGCAATGATCTGCAGGAAGAGAGAGCCAGGAACATGTGTGTAAGGCCTCTTTCACATTTCCGTCGGTACGGGCCCGTCGCAATGCGTCAGGCTGACATACTGACGGACGTTGTGAATTCTCTGCACGACGTGGGCAGTGGATGGATGCATCCGCTGCCCATTCTGCAGTCCGGGGAGGAGGGGGCGGAGTTTCGGCCGCGCATGCGCAGTCGAAAATGGTGGACCTGTCGCACAAAAAAACGTTACATTGAACTTTTTTTGTGACGACGGTCCGCCAATTACCGACGCATCCAGTGCACGACGTATCGAACGTGTGTCCATACGTCGCGATGCGTCGGTAATACAAGTCTATGTGCAAAAAACGCATCCTGCGGGCAACTTTGCAGAATGCGTTTTTTGCACAGAACGACGCATTGCAACGTCTTCAAAAAGACGGAAGTGTGAAAGTAGCCTAAGACTCAAGGTCTGGGGGAAAATGGCTACTTTGCCCGGGAAACCAGTGGGGGGGGGGGCGGTTCTAGTCAGAACACAGACTTAAAGCTATAAGCTCCTGGATAGAGAACAGGATAAATGTGTACCTAATGGTGACAACTGGTACTACATTGTGAATTAACTTGCTGCACATTAATGGGCAGAACAAGGCTCGTTAAAAGGGCTGACATTGACTGTTAGGATTGCTACTTCCAATAGGTGGCACTAGAGTTCTAGTCCTCTTCTTCTCTGAAGAGACAATTTGCATATTTCCCAGAGGAGCATTGCGGCTTTAAGTCTCCTCACCTCCACATGCTTAACATGTCACTCTCCGCAAGGAGAAACGATACTTTTTGGATCCCGGTCAGACGCCTCTCACTCAGCCAAACCAGATCTCCACTTTGCACTGACGAGGGGCAGTACCCCGAAACAGTGTCTACAAATTGAGATTCTGGTTTGGTTTTTATCCTAAGTCATGTGACAATTGTTCTGCCTTCCTCCACGTATGATGCTGTGTGGGTTCTAGCATACGGCTAAACCTTCATCCATTGCCTCAGTAAACAGACTGTATAGCTTCTTAAGTCTATATTTATTGAGATGGTGAACGATGAACAACAATAGTAGATGATATTGTGAGATATTCAATATAATGGATGATCAGGTAAAAACTACAAAGGAAATAAGAGTGCATCAGTACGTGGCACATTACAGCATGTTACAAGATGCAATAACATGAATAACAGAGACATTAGAGAGCTAACACAGAACACAGTATAAGGCAGATACACAGTTATCATGGCTATCTTAGGGCAGGTTCAGGCTGTCAGCATTGTATTACTTTATACAGGCAAACATCTATCTGCATACAGAGAAACAGCAATATGAAATAAAGCACATGCCTAACTACACACTTTGCTGCACAGTGGCTGCATAACTGTTCTAACATAACACACACATGTAAGTACATTTGTGCCTTACTGGAATCCGCTTATCAAGAGCAATGATCTGCAGGAAGAGAGAGCCAGGAACATGTGTGTAAGGCCTCTTTCACATTTCCGTCGGTACGGGCCCGTCGCAATGCGTCAGGCTGACATACTGACGGACGTTGTGAATTCTCTGCACGACGTGGGCAGTGGATGGATGCATCCGCTGCCCATTCTGCAGTCCGGGGAGGAGGGGGCGGAGTTTCAGCCGCGCATGCGCAGTCGAAAATGGTGGACCTGTCGCACAAAAAAACGTTACATTGAACTTTTTTTGTGACGACGGTCCGCCAATTACCGACGCATCCAGTGCACGACGTATCGAACGTGTGTCCATACGTCGCGATGCGTCGGTAATACAAGTCTATGTGCAAAAAACGCATCCTGCGGGCAACTTTGCAGAATGCGTTTTTTGCACAGAACGACGCATTGCAACGTCTTCAAAAAGACGGAAGTGTGAAAGTAGCCTAAGACTCAAGGTCTGGGGGAAAATGGCTACTTTGCCCGGGAAACCAGTGGGGGGGGGGGGGCGGTTCTAGTCAGAACACAGACTTAAAGCTATAAGCTCCTGGATAGAGAACAGGATAAATGTGTACCTAATGGTGACAACTGGTACTACATTGTGAATTAACTTGCTGCACATTAATGGGCAGAACAAGGCTCGTTAAAAGGGCTGACATTGACTGTTAGGATTGCTACTTCCAATAGGTGGCACTAGAGTTCTAGTCCTCTTCTTCTCTGAAGAGACAATTTGCATATTTCCCAGAGGAGCATTGCGGCTTTAAGTCTCCTCACCTCCACATGCTTAACATGTCACTCTCCGCAAGGAGAAACGATACTTTTTGGATCCCGGTCAGACGCCTCTCACTCAGCCAAACCAGATCTCCACTTTGCACTGACGAGGGGCAGTACCCCGAAACAGTGTCTACAAATTGAGATTCTGGTTTGGTTTTTATCCTAAGTCATGTGACAATTGTTCTGCCTTCCTCCACGTATGATGCTGTGTGGGTTCTAGCATACGGCTAAACCTTCATCCATTGCCTCAGTAAACAGACTGTATAGCTTCTTAAGTCTATATTTATTGAGATGGTGAACGATGAACAACAATAGTAGATGATATTGTGAGATATTCAATATAATGGATGATCAGGTAAAAACTACAAAGGAAATAAGAGTGCATCAGTACGTGGCACATTACAGCATGTTACAAGATGCAATAACATGAATAACAGAGACATTAGAGAGCTAACACAGAACACAGTATAAGGCAGATACACAGTTATCATGGCTATCTTAGGGCAGGTTCAGGCTGTCAGCATTGTATTACTTTATACAGGCAAACATCTATCTGCATACAGAGAAACAGCAATATGAAATAAAGCACATGCCTAACTACACACTTTGCTGCACAGTGGCTGCATAACTGTTCTAACATAACACACACATGTAAGTACATTTGTGCCTTACTGGAATCCGCTTATCAAGAGCAATGATCTGCAGGAAGAGAGCCAGGAACATGTGTGTAAGGCCTCTTTCACATTTCCGTTGGTACGGGCCCGTCGTAATGCGTCAGGCTGACATACTGACGGACGTTGTGAATTCTCTGCACGACGTGGGCAGTGGATGGATGCATCCGCTGCCCATTCTGCAGTCCGGGGAGGAGGGGGCGGAGTTTCGGCCGCGCATGCGCAGTCGAAAATGGTGGACCCGTTGCACAAAAAAACGTTACATTGAACTTTTTTTGTGACGACGGTCCGCCAATTACCGACGCATCCAGTGCACGACGTATCGAACGTGTGTCCATACGTCGCGATGCGTCGGTAATACAAGTCTATGTGCAAAAAACGCATCCTGTGGGCAACTTTGCAGAATGCGTTTTTTGCACAGAACGACGCATTGCAACGTCTTCAAAAAGACGGAAGTGTGAAATTAGCCTAAGACTCAAGGTCTGGGGGAAAATGGCTACTTTGCCCGGGAAACCAGTGGGGGGGGGGGGCGGTTCTAGTCAGAACACAGACTTAAAGCTATAAGCTCCTGGATAGAGAACAGGATAAATGTGTACCTAATGACCTAATGGTGACAACTGGTACTACATTGTGAATTAACTTGCTGCACATTAATGGGCAGAACAAGGCTCGTTAAAAGGGCTGACATTGACTGTTAGGGTTGCTACTTTCAATAGGTGGCACTAGAGTTCTAGTCCTCTTCTTCTCTGAAGAGACAACTTGCGTTTTCAATACTAGAAAGATTATGCACCAACCTGACCCCAAAAATAACCATACCAGGAGACACGAATTACAGTGAAGGAGCATAACTTCAAGGCAGTCAACTTCACCTACCTGGGCAGCACAAGCTCCAATGTAGTGACCATACGCGCTGAGGTCAACATCAGATTTACCAAAGCCAGCGCAGCCTTCGGGAGATGTCAGAACATCTGGGAGCAGAGGGACTCAGCTTTACTACCAATATGAAGGTCTGCAGTGCGGTAGTCCTTGCCACACTTCTCTATGCCAGCGACACCTGGCATGTCAAACCGCTCAATCACTTTCCCCTGAGCTGTCTCTGAAGATCATCACATCAGGTGGCAATACAATGTCCCCTAACACGGCAATTCAGGAACAAGCTGGGCTCTGCAGCGTCTACACTCTATTGCTGAAGCCAAAGCCAGGTGGGCTGGAATTGTGGTTAGAATGTCAGACAGCCGATTACCTAAACATGTGGTGTTGGAGAACTACAGTATGTCTGAGAGAGAAAACAGTCTGGGGCAGATGAAATGTTAAAAGACTGGCTTAAAGCATTCCTCAAAAACCTGGGAGTTGACAACAACGAATGGGATAAGCTTTCCCTGGACCGTACAGTTTGGCGACGCAAGTTCACTTCAGGAGATCATGCAGCTAAAAACAGAATAATCTTTGAGGCAAAATTAAAGCGAGCAATGCACAAGGCACAAGCAGCATTTACTGTCCTGACTATATTTACTTATGTCCAGTATGTGGGTGAGCTTTCAGGGCCCGTATTGGACTAATCAGTCACCTCCAGACCGACAGACACTGATCCTCCTCTAAACCATGAAGTCATGATCCTCTTCGACTATGAAGGGTGAACAATAGTGTTTCTGCACTACGGACACGGTGTCCTTCTGTTCTTCTTGGCTTTGAGAGGTCCCTGGCATTTCTATGCTGGTGCTAGCTATGAACTGCTTCCTGCTGCCTTCTTGATATTTTTGACCATTTGTACAAATAAGTCAGAATTACAGTCTGAGCTGATGGTTAAAGTATACCTAACTTTGAAGTTTCTAGTGTGTACAGATGAGCAGTTGCACATCTAGTCAATATCAGGACATTTGTATCTGCTAAAGGGTAAGATGACTGAATATATATTTGGTCTATAAAGCATTGGTAAATATGTCAGTTTACAGTTTGGCATAGAAGTACTCTGGCTCCACTTCATCTCCTCTTCCTCTCACTGTCGGGGTACCCCAGGGCTCAGTCCTTGGCCCCCTTCTCTTCTCCCTCTATACTGCCCCAATTGGACAGACCATCAGCAGATTTGGCTTTCAGTACCATCTTTATGCTGATGACACACAACTATATACGTCATCCCCTGGCCTTACTCCTGCTGTACTACAGAACACCACTGTCTGTCTGCAGTCTCTGACATCATGTCCGCTCTCTATCTGAAACTCAACCTCTCCAAAACTGAACTTCTTCTGCTCCCACCATCTACTAACCTCCCTAAACCATAATAACACCCCGGCAGCAGGCGCGCTGTCTGGGTGTTATGTTTGACTCCGATCTCTCCTTCACATCCCATATACAATCTCTTGTCCGCTCGTGCCGCTTACACCTAAAGAACATCTCTAGAATCTGCCCCTTTCTCACTATAGAAACAACAAAAACCCTCACTGTCGCCCTGATCCTCTCCCGCCTGGACTACTGCAACGCTCTATTAATTGGCCTCCCCCTCACTCGACTTTCCCCTCTCCAGTCTATCCTTAATTGCAGCAGCCAGGGTCGTCTATCTAGCTAATCGTTACTCAAACGCGTCTGCTCTTCGCCAGTCATTACACTGGCTGCCCATTCATTACAGGATACAATTCAAAGTACTTGTTCTCACCCACAAAGCTCTTCACAGTGCGGCACCCCCTTACATCTCCTCCATCATTTCTGTCTATCGGCCTAAACCGACCTCTGCGCTCTGCAAATGACTTTCGACTAACCTCTGCACTAATCCGTACCTCCCACTCCGGACTCCAAGACTTCTCCCGTGCTGCGCCAATCCTCTGGAATGCTCTACTCCAAGAAATTAGGACCATCCACAATTTGCATAGTTTTAGGCGCTCCCTCAAAACACATTTGTTCAGAGCGGCCTATCATGTTCCCTAATCAGTTATTTTGTTTGTGTGTAACCCATTCACTACTTCCATCTATCCCCCACTCCCTGAAGATGGCTGGACCATCATTGTAAATACATTATTGTAAATACACACCTGTACTTTGTATCTCCCCCACCTCATTGTAGATTGTAAGCTCTCACGAGCAGGGTCGTCTTGTGTTGCTTTAATTATTGTATTGCTAACATTGTTAATTATGACTGTTGTGTTCGAAGCTGTTAAACTGTAAAGCGCTGTGGAATATGTTGGCGCTATATAAATAAAGATTATTATTATTATTTATTATTATTACTTGTACAATGACAGCATTTTCACATATGTAGGCTCTATACACTAGTACTATGAATTTGAAACAAATCAATTACTTTGTGAATGATGTGTAGACTTTTAGCTTTAATACACTGGTTAAAAAATAATTTATGAACCACTTAGGAATTATAGCCATTTTTACACAGGCCTTCAAATTTCACAGGCTAAAGTAAATTGGATGTTTGACTAATTTCATGGTGCAGTGTGGCCAGTTACCTCATTATTTTATAACAAATTGGGGAAATAGAGGGTTTGGATGTTATTTAATTGCATTTGAAGAAAATCAAACCAAACCTATTAAAGAGATGAGTGGATCTTTTGCAATTCAAATTTTCCAAATTTTTCCCCAAAAATTAGATTTGCGGTGAACTAATTTGCAAGAATTTCAATTCTGGAAAGCTCGTAATTGCTCAGAAGATAGGGAAAGGAGAGAGCGCAAGAACCCTGCTGACCATAAGAGTTCATGCTGCATAGGAGAGAGATGACACTGCTGATTTTAAGACCTTATACTACATAAGAAAGAGAGAGCAAGAATCCCACTGAACATAAGAACTTATATTCCATAGGAGAAAGAATCTCGCTTACAGGAGAGTGAACCCCACTGATTATAAGAGCTTACACTTTACAGGCAAAAAAGAGAACATACCTAAATGACCATAAGAGCTTACTCTCCACAGGAGAGATGGAGGACACCACTGATTCAAACAGCTTATAGACCACAGAAGAGAGAGGCCACTGCTGGCCATAAGTGCTTACATTCTACAAAAAAGATAGATTTACCCAGTGAATCTGGAGATGCAAAATGCTTCTACAAAAAACTGTGCTCCTGTAGGAATAGCTGATCTGTGATGGCCCAAGTTCTGACCACCACTATACAAGGTATGATAAACCTTAAGATGTCATAGTTGCAGGGTATTATGTGGAGGCTTGCACTGACACGCAAAAATGCATTAGCCTGCTCTCCGATGCTTCAGCAGTGTGAAAAATTGTACCAAATAAATTTTTTTGCGACCCATATTCAATTCACATGAAACCGCAAATTTCAGGAAGTTCGACTCTAAGGCTGGGGGTCACAATTAACGTATGGAAAATCGGTGCGAGTCTCACTGCCAAGAGTCGCACAAGTGTTCTCCGCATGGTCATCTGTGTGTAATGCGTTTGCAATGCGATGATGCGATTTCCTCGCACCTATGTATCCGTATGACACCCGTATGACATGCGTATGGCTTTATATTTCTCACTGACTTTCCCCATTGAATTTAATGTCTCAATGGGCTGCAATGAGGAAAATATGTGCGTATTTCTTGCAAGTCACATGGATGGTCCGTGTGGTGTCTGAGTTTTTCTCGCATCCAGAGGCTTGCATTGGCGAGTCTCGGATGATATATGAGTAAAATCGCAGCATGCTGCGATTTTACACGCACGTCGAATACGCCTGAGAAAAAATATGGTGATGTGAGCTGTCCCATAGATTAACAGTGGTCCGAGTGCTATGCATTGTTTTCTCGCATAGCACTTGTTCGTATTGTATGCTAGTGTGACCCCGGCCTAACTCTATCCTCTGCAGATCAAATCGATAATCTCTACTATTAAAGATAAACTTTAGGAGTGGTCAAACGAACTACTGTATTTTTCGGACTATAAGACACACTTTTTCCCCAAAATATTTGGGAGGAAAACGGGTGCATTTTATAGTCAGAGAGCAGCTTACAGGGGAGAGTGGGGTCGGAGGCGGTGGATTGGGGCTCACAGGAGGCAGGCTTCAAGAAAGTGTCGTCGGTGAGGCAGGACTGGAGCCTCCGCTCTGTCCATTGATTTACCAGCGTTGGGTTCCCAACCCATGTCCAACAGCATCGCCCCACTCCTGCCGCTGCCGTCAGCTTCCTGTAGCTGCGACCCTTCCTCCAGTGAGACTGCTCCAATGCTGCCACCCT
Source organism: Ranitomeya variabilis (assembly GCF_051348905.1). Lineage (NCBI taxonomy): Eukaryota > Metazoa > Chordata > Amphibia > Anura > Dendrobatidae > Ranitomeya > Ranitomeya variabilis. The sequence continues at coordinate 334,654,266 of NC_135236.1, forward strand.
CACCTCCCCTCTGGTAAGCTACCAGACAAAATAGTGTAGCATGCTGTGCTATTTTGCCTAATAAAATGCCAAGCATCATTTTCTGCCATGTACTCCTACTGGAGGTGAACACGCAGACGTAGTACACTGGATCTGATTGTACACACAGTAGACTTATACGCCCAAAAATGATGCACGGCAGAGCGCACATTCGCTTTGTCAGCACCATTACAGTCTATGGCTGTAATGACTGATATGAATTGCATTTATTTGTGAAAAAAATGGAAATTTGGCGAAAAGTTTCCTATGGGACGTGGAGCCGCATATTCATCACTGTAATGAGTGGTACCACATGACCGCTCATACAGGACGAGCTGCGACACTGAGAGGAAGCATCGAGGGAGCTGGGTGAGTATTTTCTTTCCAGCGGGTGGGCGCACAGGGGGTGGGAGGGGGTTGGTTACCGAGAACTTTATTTTAACAACAACAAAAAATAAAAAAAACACGATGATTTTCATTCCTTCTCTCCAGCGAAAGCTGCTGGAGAGAAGAAATGAATGGCGGCTTCAGCACCACAAGCTGGGGGGACAGCGCTTACTGTAGCGCCGTCTCCTGCACGGCACACGGACTGCACACGGACAGCATCCGTGTGCGGTACGTGTTTTACACAGACCCATTGACTTTAATGGGTCCGTGTGATCCGTGCGCTCCCACGAACACTGACATGTCTCCGTGTTTTTCAAACGGACACACGGTCCGTGAAAACACGCTGACATGTGCAGAGACACATTGATTTTAATGTGTCTACGTGAGTCAGTGTCTCCGGTACGTCAGAAAACTGTCACCACACGTACCGGAGCCACTGACGTGTGAAACCGGCCTAACATGCACTGCGTATGACAGGAAGTCTCTCACCTCTGGTAACACGGATGTCATCATGACGACATCAGGTTATCATGGGAGCGATCGGGACCCCGCGTCATGTCGCGGGGTCTCCGATCCAAAGGCAGAGGGGCTGTCAGCCCCTCTGCTGGCTCTGGAACGCTGCGATCATGTTTGTTAAAGTACCGGGAGCGGTCCGTGACCGCTCCTGGCACTTAGTGCCGGGTGTCAGCTGTGAGAATCAGCTGACACCTGGCCGCGATCAGCCGCGGCTGATCGCATTGGAGATACTATTCCATCCAATGGAATTAAGTCCCAGATCACATGGATGGAATAGTACGTCTGATGGCAGAAAGGGGTTTAGGGCATGTTCACATAGTGCTTTTTTGAAGTGTTGGCAGAAAAAAGCTGCATACATTACACAAGAGTGTGATGCATTTTTCACATGGTATTTTGATGAGCTTTTTAAACATTCAATTAAATGGTAAAAATGCAGTAAAAACTCTGAAAGAATTGAAAGAATTGACATGCTGCACATGAAATGCACAGCAGTTCAAAAAACGTAGGGAAAAAAAACTAAACTTGCCTTCAAATTTTGCAGCTTTAAGGCTGTGCGCATACGTTGCGGATTTTACGGTGGATCCGCAGCGGACTTGACGCTGCGGATCTGCAGCTGTTTTTCATGCGTTGTACAGTACCATGTAAACGTATGGAAAACAAAATCCGCAGTGCACATTCTGAGGAAAAAAACACGTGGAAACGTAGCGGAGTTTTTTCTGCAGCATGTCAATTCTTTGTGCGGATTCCGTAGCGGTTTACACCTGCTCCTCAATAGGAATACGCAGGTGTAAAACCGCAGGTGGAATCTGCACAAAAACAGCAGTAAAACCACGGTCAATACGAGGGTAATCCGCAGTGCGGTTTACCTGCAGATTTTGAAAAAACAGTGCGGAAAAATCCACACGCCAATCCGCAACGTGTGCACATAGCCTTACTGTCTTCATGCAAGTACTGGCCAGTCCCCGTCAGCTAAGTCCACCAACAAATTCATTAAATTAATCTAATGGTGTAAATTTCGCCAGAAATTTACTCCAGGCCCAGACTGGAGTATAACTCTTGAGAGGGCACGTGGCACTTGCATGATGAGCCTAATTTATTAAGTGGTGTGTGCTTCTTAATAAACTAGGCAGAAACGCCAAAGACCTACTGATAGGGAACCTAGATTGTGAGCCCTAATGGGGACAGTGCAAATAGTGTCTGTAAAGCGCTGTGGAAGGCACTATATATTCAAGTAAAATAAATAAATAAATAAAAATGTACAACTGCACTCCCCTTTTCTAACATAACACAGAACAGTTGGTTTGCTTCTTCAAGACCCTGCTCACACTGGTCTTGATGGGAAGATGTGCTGGAGTATAAGTATAAACCTCTTCATGAATGATAACCAGGCAAGTGGCATGCACCTTATTGTGCACCATGTCACAAATCTTACTCCAGTCCTTGATGGAGTAAGATTTGCGGTGTAGTGGACAACGCCACTCGTCATGAATTTGACGTGTGGCAGTAGCCACGCCCCCATTATGGCCCAGCTCTGCCCAGTTTGTTGGTGCTGGGTGAAAATATTGTGAGAATGACAAAAGTTGCAAAATTTCAGCACAGCTTCCTGTTACACCAAAATTATGTGCATTTTCAAAGATTTTTTACAACTGAATACTGGAGTAACAGCTTTGATGAATTGGGCCCAGTGTTTTTTAATCTACAAAAGAAATAGAACAAAAGTAAAATTATATAAATTTGGCATTGCCATAATTGTTCTAGCTCACAGAAAGATAACACATTAGGGTAAATTCACACAGGGCGTTTTTGCTGCTTTTTTCTTCTGCAGCAAAACCTGATCTTGGCAGGAAAGAAGCTGCATCAAAAACGCAGGTTTAGGTGCGTTTTTGGTGCGTCTTTTGTTGCGTATTTGTTGCGTTTTTTAAGTTCTTTGTCCATGCTAATGTCTTTGAATTTTCAGCAGCAAAAACGCAGCAAATAATGATACTTGCGTTTTTGCAGCGTTTTTTCAACACCCATTCAAGTCAATGAGTGAAAAACGCTGAAAAAACGCAGCAAAAACGCTGAAAGAAGTGACATGCTCTATGTCCAAGAAACGCAGCAAAGCACAAAATACAGATCACACGAAAACTTAATGTGTGTGCATGAGATTTCTGAAATCTCATGGGCTTTGCTGGTACTGTAAAAAGCAGCTGAAAATTAGCATAAAAAAAGCAGCAAAAACCCCAGCAAAAACGCCCTGTGTGAACTTACCCTTATTTGCCCAGCACATTAAGGGTATGTTTCCACTGTCAGGATGGCCGGCGGTATCGCCGCAGCGGTGAAGCCGCTCGGCGCTAAGCCCCGCCCCCTTTCTGGGACGCGATCATGCCGGATGTGTTAACTCTTCACATCCGGGATGATCGCTCTCTCCCATAGCGCCCTGTGATATACCTTGCGGGGACGCTGCGTCCCCGCAAGGTATTCGGACATGCTGCGATCTGAAAAGATGCGCAGCATGTCCGGAGTCGCAGGGCCGCCGCGTGCGGGTTTCCACGCATAGTGGAGACGGGATTTCATAAAATCCCCTCCACTATGCTGGAACATCTGGACGCTGCTTGTTTGACGCTGCAGCTCTGCGCAGCGTCAAACAAGCAGCGTTTCCTGACCGTGGAAACATACCCTAAGGGCTCGCTCACACAAGCGTATAACTCGGGTGACTGCAATCCAATGTTTTATAGGATAGCACTCGGCCCATTGTTATACAGGTCCTTCTCAAAAAATTAGCATATAGTGTTAAATTTGATTATTTACCATAATGTAATGATTACAATTAAACTTTCATATATTATAGATTCATTATCCACCAACTGAAATTTGTCAGGTCTTTTATTGTTTCAATACTGATGATTTTGGCATACAACTCCTGATAACCCAAAAAACCTGTCTCAATAAATTAGCATATTTCACCCGTCCAATCAAATAAAAGTGTTTTTTAATAACAAACAAAAAAACCATCAAATAATAATGTTCAGTTATGCACTCAATACTTGGTCGGGAATCCTTTGGCAGAAATGACTGCTTCAATGCGGCGTGGCATGGAGGCAATCAGCCTGTGACACTGCTGAGATGTTATGGAGGCCCAGGATGCTTCAATAGCGGCCTTAAGCTCATCCAGAGTGTTGGGTCTTGCGTCTCTCAACTTTCTCTTCACAATATCCCACAGATTCTCTATGGGGTTCAGGTCAGGAGAGTTGGCAGGCCAATTGAGCACAGTAAAGGCCCCGTCTCACATAGCGATTTACCAACGATCACGACCAGCGATATGACCTGGCCGTGATCGTTGGTAAGTCGTTGTGTGGTCGCTGGGGAGCTGTCACACAGACCGCTCTCCCCAGCGACCAACGATCAGGGGAACGACTTCGGCATCGTTGAAACTGTCTTCAACGATGCCGAAGTCCCCCTGCAGCACCCGGGTAACCAGGGTAAACATCGGGTTACTAAGCGCAGGGCCGCGCTTAGTAACCCGATGTTTACCCTGGTTACCAAAAAAAACAAACAGTACATACTCGCCTTTCGGTGTCCAGGTCCCTTGCCGTCTGCTTCCTGCTCTGACTGACTGAGCCGCCGTACACTGAGAGCAGAGCGCAGCGGTGACGTCACCGCTGCGCTCTCGCTGTACGGCTGCTCAGTCAGAGCAGGAAGCAGACGCCAAGGGACCTGACGGGCAACAGATGGTGAGTATGTAGTGTTTGTTTTTTTTTACATTTACGCTGGTAACCAGGGTAAACATCGGGTTACTAAGCGCGGCCCTGCGCTTAGTAACCCGATGTTTACCCTGGTTACCAGTGAAGACATCGCTGGATCGGTGTCACACACACCGATTCAGCGATGTCAGCGGGGCCTCAACGACCAAAAAAAGGTCCAGGCCATTCCGACACGACCAGCGATCTCGCAGCAGGGGCCTGATCGCTGGTACGTGTCACACATAGCGAGATCGCTATGGAGGTCGCTGTTGCGTCACAAAACTAGTGACTCAGCAGCGATCTCGCTAGCGATCTCGCTATGTGAGACGGGGCCTTAATACCATGGTCAGTAAACCATTTACCAGTGGTTTTGGCACTGTGAGCAGGTGCCAGGTCGTGCTGAAAAATGAAATCTTCATCTCCATAAAGCATTTCAGCCGATGGAAGCATGAAGTGCTCCAAAATCTCCTGATAGCTAGCTGCATTGACCCTGCCCTTGATGAAACACAGTGGACCAACACCAGCAGCTGACATGGCACCCCACACCATCACTGACTGTGGGTACTTGACACTGGACTTCAGGCATTTTGGCATTTCCTTCTCCCCAGTCTTCCTCCAGACTCTGGCACCTTGATTTCCGAATGACATGCAAAATTTGCTTTCATCAGAAAAAAGTACTTGGGACCACTTAGCAACAGTCCAGTGCTGCTTCTCTGTAGCCCAGGTCAGGCGCTTCTGCCGCTGTTTATGGTTCAAAAGTGGCTTTACCTGGGGAATGCGGCACCTGTAGCCCATTTCCTGCACACGCCTGTGCACGGTGGCTCTGGATGTTTCCACACCAGACTCAGTCCACTGCTTCCTCAGGTTCCCCAAGGTCTGGAATCGGTCCTTCTCCACAATCTTCCTCAGGGTCCGGTCACCTCTTCTCGTTGTACAGCGTTTTCTGCCACATTGTTTCCTTCCAACAGACTTACCATTGAGGTGCCTTGATACAGCACTCTGGGAACAGCCTATTTGTTGAGAAATTTCTTTCTGGGTCTTACCCTCTTGCTTGAGGGTGTCAATGATGGCCTTCTTGACATCTGTCAGGTCGCTAGTCTTACCCATGATGGGGGTTTTGAGTAATGAACCAGGCAGGGAGTTTTTAAAAGCCTCTTTTGCATGTGTTTAGAGTTAATTAGTTGATTCAGAAGATTAGGGTAATAGGTCGTTTAGAGAACCTTTTCTTGATATGCTAATTTATTGAGACAGGTTTTTTGGGTTATCAGGAGTTGTATGCCAAAATCATCAGTATTAAAACAATAAAAGGCCTGACAAATTTCAGTTGGTGGATAATGAATCTATAATATATGAAAGTTTAATTGTAATCATTACATTATGGTAAATAATGAAATTTAACACTATATGCTAATTTTTTGAGAAGGACCTGTACTATGGAGCAGTGCAGATCTGCTACTTTTTGCTGCAAGTGCAAGAATCGGATTACACACACCCATATAAGTTTAAGGGTGCGTGTGAAACTTTAGCCTGCACACAGATGTCATTAGAGTGCAGTTCGATTACCAAATACAGGGACAATGGAGAAGATAGAGAAATTATGTTCTCCATCTTCTCCATACTTGTGATATGATTCTCTCATGCAAGAGAATCGGATCACACTAACTGACAGAGTTGATCTGAGTGACATTAGCATAATCGGCAGAGAGAATTGAAAGATGTGTGGCTGCAGCCTAAGGGCTCATACTCACTTGCGAGACATACGTCCATGTCTCGCAGGTTAAAACCCACCTCTGGCGCCGGCACTCCAGAGCGGAGCGTGCGGCTGCATAGCAACACATGGAGCTGCACGCTCTGCTCCGGAGTGCCGGCGCCAGAGGAGGGTTTTAACCTGCGAGACACAGACGTATGTCTCGCAAGTGAGTATGAGCCCTAAATGTCATAAAATTTCGAATGAAAAAAATAAAAATAATCAATGTTAGAATTTCTGTTCCTTTCTATACCGTCCCATAAAAAGTTAGTAAAAGTTGGTTAAGTCAAATGTCCACCTAAATGTTATCACTGATAAATACAACTCATCCTGCAAAAAACAAGCCTTTGTAAAGTTGTGTCAATGGAAAAATAGAAATGCTATGATTCTTTGAATGTGACTGTGAAAAAAAGAAAAATAATGCTTTGTGCTGAAAGCCAAATGTGTGTCAGTCTTGAAAGGGTTAAGATGTAGTAAAATAAATTAAGTGGTAATATTTTTCAATGGCTGAGTGATCTACATGACCTCATCCACATGACCTCAACTGTGATATGCTGTGAAGACACTGAGCTTGAACTGAGGTGACCTCATCACTGACTTTTTCCAACGGTGCTGAGGTCACAGCAGTTCAGCCCTGCTGGGAACGCAGCCTCACTGACCAGCAGTAACCACAATAATATCACCGCTGTTCAATGATGCTGCGCTCGCAGCAGCTCATTCACCAGTGGTTCTCAGCCTGGACGGTTGCATATTTCCAGGTTGAAAACTGTATACCCCCAGACATGGATTTCTGCTTGGGACAGAACGACAGACAGGTGAGAGATATTGTTGTTTTTTTATTTTTGGTTTATTACAGGAGATGAGGGCTTCAGTGGAATTAGGCATTAGGTGAGTATAACTGTGTTTATTAGTTTTAAACAATAATGGAAAATTGTGTTTTGTTTCATTTCCAATAAAGACTTTATTCTGGCTGTATCTTTATTTACCATATAACTATAGGGTTAGTAATGGAGAGGTGTCTTACAGACGCCTCTACATTACTAATCCGTGGGCTTGATGTCACCTGACAATACAAAGGTGACATCAACCTCACAAATATGAGCCCCACTGGCCACCGCTACAGGGCAAGTGGGAAGAGTCGGGCAAAGCACCAGAATTGGCGCATCTAATAGATGTGCCTTTTCTGGGCAGCTGCGGGCTGCAACTTTTAGGCTGGAGGGGTCTATATTAATGGCCCCTTACCAGCCTGAGAATACCAGCCCCCAGCTGTCAGCTTAAGCAAGGCTGGTTGTCAAAAATGGGGGGGGAACCCATGCTGGTTTTTTAAATAATTAAAAAAAACAGTGTGGGGAGCCCTCTATTCTTGATAACCAGCCTTGCTGAAGCTGACAGCTGAGGGTTGCAGCCCCCACCTGTGAGTTTTGCTTGGCTGGCTATGGAAAATAGTGGGGAACTCACCCTGTTTTTTTTTTAATTACTTGTTTACAACAAAGGAGGCAGCTGATGAATACTCCCACCAGCCGCTCCTGCTGTCACTGTTATTAGCGGCAGCAGGTGTAGGCTGATGGGAGTAATAGTCCCCTCAGCCACCTCTTGCTGTCATTATCACTTGAATATAACTCTCATTCATCATTCTCCTCTGCTCGTACTGATCGCTGGCAGAGCAGGAGAGAATGATGAGAGCCGTCTTCAGCACCCAGCACAAGGGAAAAGAGCTTACTGAACTGCCTCTTCCCTGGTACCCATCCGTGTGGTACTGATGCGGCACATGTGGCCGCAAGTATTACACACAAGGACACTGTCATCTCCTGTACAGATTTTTTCTAGTATCAGAAATATCAGGACATGTGAAACTGGCCTAAGGATGCAATTCCTTTCCCATTTCCGTACAGCAGTGATCAAACATGGTCAAAACAGCTCCATTCAGTGTCTAAGTGACTGATGGAGACATCAGAATTTCATAGTGCAAATGCATGACTATTTAGTCATGGTATAAACGAAACCCAGGCTCATGATCAGTGAAATTCCCAGTGATCATGCATGAACCACCAATTTGGTCTATAGTTGATAGTTGACAGTTTTCCAATCACTTAAAGGCAAGGATGAGGGATGAAAAACATTTGAATATTAAATGGTTCACTTATGGCTTGCGCTAACCCACACCACTGACCAAATGTCCATTCAATTTCCTATATTCATAGCGCGGTAGGTACAAGTAAATATAGTATCCCAAAGCAACACTATTCGAATATTATTCTTATAATCTCTTAAACTGAATTATTCTATGATTCTGGTTTGTATCAAGAGCACTATTGAAAGTTCATAACCCAGCCACAAGTAAGGATCCATACCTGTTGTAATGGGTTGATGGCTGATGAACTTTCTTTTTCCATGCTCTTATTGTTATGATTATATTGTATAAATCCTAACAATGCCACTGTTTCTACTTAATTAGCACAACCAGAACATATACAGAAGTCAGATATAATTCCGGATTTGTATGCAAGTGCTCTGAACATATGTAGGGTACATTTAACCTGTTACAGGTGCAGGTAAGCACCTCTGGTTTAGTGCACACTACTACAAAATTTCTAAGTCTACTCACTTAGCAATCGCCAGAATTCCCTTCCACTGTAATGGAGAAGGACCATGCATTCCCACCCACCATACTGCTAGGTAAAGGATACTGGGCATTCTTCTCGCCATATGTTTAATATTTTTCAATAATATTCTCAGTAAATATTTATTTTTACCGGTTGGGCTGAAGTCTTGTACAATAGTAATGGAAGACTTTAGGTTGGGAAGAATCTGTGCCTGTTGGTACGATCTAGGCATTATTTTGTGTAAAACATACAGAAATGGGCTCTTGCATGAAAAGTATTAACACAATTTTAGGCCAGTTTTAAATTTGTGTAATTCAGACACATCTTATAATCCTGCACAGTTCTGCTATGAAGTTGTTACGCCGCCTTATACTCACCTGTCCGGCCGGCGCGCTCCCAATGCTCCTTCCCGCTCTTCCTCTGGCTTCTCGGGCGCTCGTCCTTTCAGCGGTCTGCGCATGCGCAGACGCGCTCCTTGAACCAGTGGCGCCGCCTCCAATATGGCGGCGCCCATCGGGTACTTCTTCCCAGCATCTGTACAGGTAAGACGCCTTTGCGTCTATTGCGTTCGCTAGCTCCTTGCTGGCGTCACCTTAGGTTCTTTGGCTCCAGTCTCTGCTCCTCTCGCTTTGACTCAGACTTGACTCGTCTCTCTTTGCCGTCCCTGCCAGTCCTGTGTTCCTGCCGTACCTGCCAGTCCTGTGTTCCTGCTGTCCCTGCCAGTCCTTTGTTCCTGCCGTACCTACCAGTCCTGTGTTCCTGCCGTCCCAGCCGGTCCTGTGTTCCTGCCGTACCTACCGGTCCTGTGTTCCTGTCGTTTCCCGCCAATCGTGTGTCTTCGCCATACGGGTCAGTACTTTGTCCTTGCAGCCTCTGCCCGTTCTGTGTCTCCACCGTTCTGGTCGCCTCAGTGGCTCCGTCCTTCTCCCATCTTCTGTTCTTCTTTGGTCCTGCCCACAGTTGCTCCTTTGGCTCCAGCAGTTGTGGCTTCACCCTCCTTGGGCCTGTCCCAAACTCTCCCTGTACAGGGGGTGGCACTATCTGGTCTGCTCATCCTCGGGGGCTCTGAAGCCACGACCCAGAGTGTCCATTTCTCGAGTTCTTATAGAAGTTCAGTTTTGTAGGACCTATGGGTGGTGGCGACCTTGCAATTGTGGCCATTCAACAGAGACACATAATGACTGAGTGAAAGAGGTCATCATGTGCTGTTAAAATACCATTATGGGTAAGGACAGCTTAGTATAAGGTCAAGTTCACTTATCTATTAGACAAAGTTGTATATGCAAATTGCCTCTTTAGAGAGGAAGAGGACTAGAACTCTAGTACCACCTATTGGAAGTAGCAATCCTAAAAGTCAATATTTACCCTTTAAAAAGCCTTGCCATATGACAAGATAAAAGACAAATAAGAATCTCGATTTGTAGACATGGTGAGATTCTGATTTGGCTTTTATTCCAAGTCATATGGCAAAGCTCATTAAATGGTTAATATTGACTGTTAGGATTGCTTCTTCGAATAGGTGGCACTAGAGTTCTAGTCCCCTTCCTCTCTGAAGATGCAATTTGCATATTTAATTTCCCAGAGGAGCATACATAGCATATATTTGTTTCCTCACTTTGACATGCCAGGTCTCACTTATCACTCTCCATAATGAGAAAAGTCTCCCCAGACAAAATTGTACAAAGAATAATGGGGAGATTTATGATTCCCTCTTGCATCAAAAAGTCAAAGTTTAGTTCTAAGTATTTGTGCAAAAAATGTTGTGACTTTTAGCTCTTCTCTACTCACCCTGCCTCGTTTCTAGAAAGTGTCCAGGGTGTAGCACAGTACATAGTCAACCACTGTCCAACAAATCTATAGTTCATTTTCCAGTACAAGCCTAATATAACAATGTGCCAAATTTAAGAGGTCTGTGCCTCTTACTAAGGCCTCTTTCACACTTCAGTTTTTTAGAATCAGTCACAATCCGTCAAAGTGTTGAAAACACGGGGAGAGAGAGAGAGAGAAAGAGAGAGAGAGGGTTTTTTTTTCCCTGAATGGAAATCCTTCCAGGCATGCTCAGTTTCAAAAAACATAATCTGTCGCTGGATTACATTTGACGGTCAGCAACGGATCCTGCGTCCATTGGCTTCCATTATAGCTAACGACGGACAGTGCAGGATCCGTCGCTGGGCGATTTTCCGACGTACACAAAATACATTTCTATGTGCCTTGTCTCTGACCGACGGACACAGAATTTACGCGTCCAAGTGACTTGCGCCGCATTCCACGTGCGCTGACATCCACAGGATCTCCCATTGCATCCAGGCCAGTTGAATAATCCAGTTGGAACCAACACTGACCCCATACACGCTTTACCTACTATACCAGTAAAATTGTTCTGATGAAGGTCCGGATGTGGACCAAAAACATTCAAACTTATATCTTTGTGGATGCACATTAAAGGATCTTCTTCTTTACACCAAAATTCTTCTTGAGTGCCATGTTTTTTCTCATTTTGGACACAGAATTTACAATGGATCCGTCGTACAATGGATGAAACGGAAGGCCATCCGTCACAATTAGTGTTGAGCGATACCGTCCGATACTTGAAAGTATCGGTATCGGAAAGTATCGGCCGATACCGGCAAAGTATCGGATTTTAAAATTTTAAAATGGGCGCGTGTCCAGCCTCCCGGCTTGTGATTGGTTGATCGCGGCGCAACCAATCACAAGCCGGGACGTCACGGGAGGCTGGACACGCGCCCATTTTAAAATGCGCGCGTGTCCAGCCTCCCGTGACGTCACGGCTTGTGATTGGTTGCGTCTCCCATGTGACTGCGACGCAACCAATCACAAAGCCGGGACGTAATTTTAAAATCCTTAAGGACCTGAAATTACGTCACGGCTTGCTGTGATTGGTTGCGTCGCCCATGTGACTGCGACGCAACCAATCACAATGCCGGAACGTAATTTTAAAATCCTGAAGGACCTGAAATTACGTCACGGCTTGCTGTGATTGGTTGCGTCCCGGTCACATGGGCGGCACGCAACCAATCACAAGCCGGGACTCACGTAAAGGAAAGAAAAGCGCGAATTTTAAACAAAGAACGCTGCCGCTTCCCTCGGTAAGGTGCAGGCTGCGTCGGAGAGGTGAGTATAGCAATATTTTTTATTTTAATTCTCTCTTTTACACATTTTTACATTAATGTTGTTTCGATACCGATACCCGATATCACAAAAATATCGGATCTCGATATCGGAATTCCGATACAGCAAGTATCGGCCGATACCCGATACTTGCAGTATCGGAATGCTCAACACTAGTCACAATCCATCGCTAATACAAGTGTAGCGCCCCCACGGCCGCAGGGTCGAGGGGTACCCGGTACCGGGCCTCTGAGTCTCGGTCCTGGGGTTGTCACGGTGGCTAGACCCGGTCCGTGACCCTGCTGAGGGGCGCCCAATGAAAGGTGTAGGTGGTGACGGTGCAGGTCGCAGTAAATAACGAGGACACCAGGTTGCAGTCTCTTTACCTCTTTACTGAAGGCCTCAGGATCCTCAGTCCGGAATACGGTTAACCGGGCTGTGGGAGTCCGGCCGGTCCGATGGCACCTCCAGAGTTCGCTTTGCAGGTGGAAATCTGTGCCTACCTTCTAGCGCTTGTGTGTTGTGGTCCTCCCCTGCTGTGCTTACGGGATAGTCCCCACAACTGTTGTGTCTGTTTCTGAAGTTCCCTCACAACTCGATTATGATGTTCTGCTTCGTCCCCCAGATGATATGGCTAGGACGCACCCGTATGACGGGTAGGCTCGGAGCTCTTCTGGGACCCTAGTGTCGCCCCTCTCCAGTTGTTACCCCCTATGTCTTCTTAGGTGATTTGAGTGAGACAGCCCGCCTATAACTGACTGTCCTGCCGTAGGTTTGAAGTAAGGCCTGGAGCTCAATACTTCCTCGGCGTTCCGGCCACCGGCTACGCGCCTCAGTAGGATGTTGCCTCGTCTTACAGCACGACTCCTACTGGTGTTTCTCCTTGTTGCGTCGATCTTGTTTCTCACTCAGCACAATAAACCTCGCTTCTTGTCCTTTCTTGGGGTACCGCCGCGATCAAGTGCAGGCGGGGTCCCGTAACGCTCTCTCTGTTCGCTAGGCCTCTGTCAGGATCCCACCCCTGACAGGGACCCCCCTGAATCTTCCCCTGCAACACCCCCTGCCACAGGATGTTGCCTGGTTCCAACCCAGTCAGCTTCTCTCTAACTTCCTCTCTAACCCCCAGTTTTACCAGATTGTGAGGAGTGGCCTAATACATAGCACCCTTAGCTCCCCCTGGAGGCCAGACTGTGACGTGTATTGGTGTCTGTGATACCTGGTCAGGTGAACTCCTTCAGTGCCATCAGACGTACCATAGCCCCCCTTAGCGGCGGAGCATCAGTACTGCAACGACCAGGACTCTGGGGCGCTGCACAAGTCTATGAGAAAAAAACAGATCCAGCAGCAACATTTGCTGGATGTTTTTTTTTTTCAAAAAAACCGACGGATTTGGACGAAACAAAAAGAATGAAGTGTGAAAGAGGCCTTAATACCTATGTGCATTTTAAACCAGCCAGCTCTTGTTTACAGGGAATCTGTCACCTACTTTTTCGTATATAAGCCGGACCTCCCCCCCCCCCAGGTCAGTATAATCTAACTTGTTCTTCTCATCTTTCAGGTTACATCGGGGGCTTATCTACAGCATTACAGAATGCTGTACATAAACCCCTAAAGGCGGTGGCCGCAAGTGATATACGAAAAAGTAGATGACAAATTCCCTTTAAGAGCTGGCAATACAATATGCCAGTCTTGATAAATTTCTCCCACTGTGCCATGAAAACACTCCAGACACTTTGGGGTACATCATGTGCTGTATTCTTTAAGGCCATGTTCACACTTTGCGGTGTGCTCTGCAGGTTTATCCCGCAGCGGAATTGATAAATCTGCAGGGCAAAACCGCTGCGGTTATCCCCGCGACGTCACCACAGGTCCTGCTCGCACAGCAAAACGAAGACCGGCCGGCCGCGTGCAGCGCTGAAAGGTGAGTATAACATCATTTTTTATTTTAATTCTTTTTTTTTTACACTATTTATGGTTCCCAGGGTCTGGAGGAGAGTCTCCTCTCCTCCACCCCGGGTACCACCCGCACATTATCCGCTTACTTCCCGCAACGTGGGCACAGCCCCATGTGGGAAGTAAGCGGTTCAATGCATTTCTATGGGTGCAGAATCACTGCAATTCTGCACAAAAAAGTGACATGCTGCGGGTTTTAAACCGCTGCGTTTCTGCGCAGTTTTTCCCGCAGCATGTGCACAGCGGTTTGCGGTTTCCATAGGGTTTACATGTTAATGTAAACCCTATGGAAACTGCTGCGGACCCGCAGCATCAAAATCGCCGCGGATCCGCGGTAAAAACCGCAAAGTGTGAACATGGCCTAAGACAGTTTTCCGGGAAGTAATGCTGTCATTTGAGACAAATTTATCAAGAATGTCACACATTTTTCACATCTTTGAAAATGTATACAGATGTTAGTATACTTTCTACAGCAGCCACCTACTGGAGTGTGATTGTGCAAAAATGTTATGACATTTTGAAACAGGTGTGTCCATAAAAGTGTCTAAATCCTGACCAAGTGAAAAGCTATGCCCACTTTTTACTCTTGTTTTACAAAGTGGCATACAGTATATGGTGCAAATGGCCCTAAATTATGGAGTACATGATGCAATTATCCCTAAGGCCTCTTTCACACTTCTGTTTTTCACAATCAGTCACAATCCGTCAAAATGTTGAAAAGATGGATCCTGTGCAGACTGTAAAAAACTGATGCACTGGATCCGTTTTTTTGATGGATCCGTCAAGGCAGTTGTTGCCAGAATTTAAGGCTATGTGCACACGTTGTGTATGCATCTTCGCCACGTTTTTTCGCAGCGAAAATGCATACACAACACAACCCATGTTTAAAATAATTTAAAAAATAAAAAATCGTGATATTCTTACCTTCCGGCGTCCCCCGCAGCCTTCCCGATGCTCGCAATGCTCCCGGCAGCTCCAGTTCCCAGTGATGCCTTGCGAGACAATGACCTGTGATGACGTAGCGGTCGGGTCGGGTTATTGTCGCAAGGCATCACTGGGAACAGGAGCTGCCGGGAGCATTG
The DNA here is from genome assembly GCF_051348905.1 of Ranitomeya variabilis. Classification (NCBI taxonomy): domain Eukaryota; kingdom Metazoa; phylum Chordata; class Amphibia; order Anura; family Dendrobatidae; genus Ranitomeya; species Ranitomeya variabilis. The sequence goes on from NC_135236.1 coordinate 334,669,423, forward strand.
CGAGCATTGGGAAGGATGCGGGGGATGCCGGAAGGTAAGAATATCACGATTTTTTATTTTTTTTAACATTATACCTTTTTACTATTGATGCTGCATAGGCAGCATCAATAGTAAAAAGAGAGAGAGAGTGAGAGAGAATTTCCCTGACTGGAAATTCTTCCAGGCATGCTCAGTTTCAAAAGATGGCATCCGTCACTGGATTCCTGCTTTTGACGGTCAGCGACGGATCCTGCGTCCTTAGGCTTCCATTATAGCCAACGACGGACAGCGTAGGATCCGTCTCTGGGCAATTTTCGAACGTACACAAAAAAGCTTCTATGTGTGTTGTCTGCGCCCGACGGACAGCGATTTTACAACGGATCCAGCGCACGACGGATGAAACGGAAGGCCATCCGTCACAATCTGTCGCTAATACAAGTCTATGAGAAAAAAACTTTTTTTTTCACAAAACGACGGATTTTGATGGAAACAAAAAGACGGAAGTGTGAAAGAGGCCTAAATTCTGATATTATTAAATGTGTTCCACATCACACTAGATACTATTTAGGAATGACATATGTGACAAAAAAGTAACAAGTACATAGATAAATGAGACCTTTGTGTATATGGGAAAGTGTTTCCCCCAACTCTTCATGGCAATTGATGACTGCTTTATATACTGATACCCAGGAGCAAATTGCGAATCTCTTTTGAAGGGTCATGGACAAACAACTCTTCAAATAAATACAGTTGAAACCAGAAGTTTACATACACTATATAAAAATACACATATGCATTTTTTTCTCAGTATCTGACATGAAATCAGAATAAACCTTTCCCATGTTAGGTCAATTAGGATTATCATAATTATTACTATTTGCCACATGCCAGATTAATGAGAGAGAATGTTTTAAGGCATTTTTATTACTCACAATACAATTTGTTATTGGTCATCATTATTACTTACTGCAAAGTCAAATGTTTGGTTGTCAGCTTTCTGCCTATGCACAGTATACACACAAAACTGCCAATCAGTGGTGATGGCAGTGTTATACAGAGCACAGTATTCAGAGAAAAGGCAGAGGATAAAGCTGTAACTTTATCAAACTACAGCAAATAGCCCAGTAAGTGATACATCGCTGGGATCAGGCTTTATGCCTCTACATTATGCTGCTTTCAGATGGAGTTACAAAAACCTGGTTATGGATTCCCTTTAGAGGGAGTCTGTCAGGTGATACATGTTGCCCAAATCTTGGGCAGGAGGTATCAGCCACTGGCTGTACAATCACAGCCATGTATGTTTAACTCTGAAAATGTTGTGGCTTCTAATCTTCTATTTGCGCACGCAGGCAGAGGCTTGTTAGTTACAGTCAAACGGGCAGGAAGAAGCCGCTAGTGTACGACTAGTTACCTGTGCGGTTCGGTCCCTGGCAGCTTAGAAACACTCCCATCAAAATGTTTATCCTCTTAATATATTGCATTCATCATATTATATAGCACTGTGTATTTGGAATAGCTCATTTTGCCTTTCTGCCTACCGTATATACTCGAGTATAAGCCGAGAATTTCAGCCCATTTTTTTAGGCTGAAATTGCCCCTCTCGGCTTATACCCAGCCATACCCAGGGGTCGGCAGGGGAGGTGGAGCAGCAGCTGTCTAATAATACTCACCTGCTCCTGGCGCGGTCCCTGGTTCTCCGGGCACTGACAGCTTCTTCATGTAGTGAGCGGTCACATGGTATCGCTCATTACAGTAATGAATATAGACTCCACTCCTCTCCCATAGGGGTGGAGCCGCATATTCATTACTGTAATGAGCGGTACAGTGTGACCGCTCACTACAGGAAGAAGCTGCCGGCGCCGGGGAACAGATGTCCAGGGACCGCATCAGTAGCAGGTGAGTATAACGCAGTGCATGATATTCACCTGCTCCCCGTTTCACCGTCGGCGCCGCTGTGTCTTCTGTGTCCTCTGCACTGAAGCTCAGGTCAGAGGGCGCGATGACGCAATTAGTGCGCGCCGCCCTCTGCCTGAACAGTCAGTGCACAGGATGGGGAAGACACAGCGACGGCCGTCGTTGAAACGGGAAAGGTGAGTATAGCAACTGCCGGGGGCCTGAGAGGTGAGTATGTGATTTTTTATTTTTTTAATCGCAGCAACAGCATATGGGGCAAATATCTGTATGGAGCATCTTATGGGGCCATGTGCAGCATTATATGGAGGCAAATGTCTGTATGGAACATCTTATGGGGTCATAATCAACATTTGTGCATTATATGGGGCATATTTTAATATGGAGCATCTTATGGAGCCCATCATACACCGTATGGAGCATTATATGGGACGTATTTTGTATGGAGCATCTTATGGGGCCATCATGAACTGTATGGAGCATTATATGGGGCTCCTGATTCAATATGGACATTCAAAAACACTTAAACTACTGATGTCTCAATTAATTTTACTTTTATTGGTATCTATTTTTATTTTTGAAATTTACCAGTAGCTGCTGCATTTTCCACCCTAGGCTTATACTTGAGTCATTAAGTTTTTTGTGGCAAAATTAGGGGGGTCGGCTTATACTCGGGTCGGCTTATACTCGAGTATATACGGTAGCTAGTTCTTTTCCTTGCGCTATGTAGAAACAGGAAGTCTCTTGTCCTTGCATTTATCATCCCCCTCTTCAACTTATGACCCAGCTGCTATGCTCCTTTCCCCCTGCCAAGGAATTTTGCTGTGACTTGACTTATGACTCAGAGAACATTCACAGCCTGCTTCTACATAGAGCTTAGAATGATTCAGCTAGTCAGTTTTTATTCATGTGATGTCACAGAGCAACTGGAAAACAGAAGAATTAGCTGGGAAGAAAGCATTAAGCTACTTACGGGTAGCGGCATTTCTCGGAGGCCCATGACAGCACCACGAGAGAGGGGATCCACCCATTAGGAACAGGAAACCTACAGATACAAAAGGGCGGCACCTCTCCCCTGCATCAGTTGTATTTCAGAGCCTTGAGAGGACTACCGCGGTTAGTAGCATACAAAAATATACATTATATACAGATTATATACAAAATTTTAACCCATATATTGGCACTGGGCATAAACACGTGAGATATATACATTATAGGAGGTGCAACCCCTACGTGAAATAGGGAGGGAACTAAGGGTGCTGTCATGGGCCTCCGAGAAATGCCGCTACCCGTAAGTAGCTTAATGCTTTACTCGGACTCCCATGACAGCACGACGAGAGATTTACAGAGATGTAACACTACCTTAGGGAGGGACTATAGCTTGCAGCACCCTTAACCCGAAGGTGAGATCAGAGGAGGCCCCTAAATCCAACCTATAGTGTTTAAAGAAGGTGGACGGGGATGACCATGTGGCCGCCTTACATATCTGGTCGATTGATACTCCAGATTTTTCCGCCCAGGATGTAGCCATGGCTCTGGTGGAATGCGCCCTCAGATTCTGCGGAGTCGGACCCCCACCTGCAGTATAAGCCAAAGAGATAGCCTCCCTAATCCACTTCGCTAGTGTGTACTTTGATACCCTGAGTCCTTTTCTAGGATTTTGGAAAGATAGAAATAACGCATTATCTTTCTTCCATGTATCGGTAACAGAGATGTACTCTAACAGGCATCTCCTAACGTCTAGCGTATGGAGTAGTTCTTCCTTAGGGTTGGAAGGGTTAGGAATGAAAGATGGTAACACTATCTCCTGAGACCTGTGAAACCGAGATGATACTTTTGGTAAATAGGCCGGGTCTGGTCTGAGGACTACCCTATCTGGCAGAAACTCTGTATAAGGGGAAATTCTGGAGAGAGCTTGTATGTTTCCTACCCTACGGGCAGATGTTATCGCTACCAGAAATGCTGTTTTAAGGGATAATGCCTTAATTGAAGCTGATTGCAATGGTTCAAACGGCTCTCTAGTCAATGCTGACAGGACTAAATTAAGATCCCAAGGCATAGATCTATCCTTATGTATGGGTCTAGCCCTACTAGAAGCTTTAATGAACCTTGAGATCCAATAATTTTTGGCGACGTTACAGGAAAACAAGGCCCCTAGGGCCGAGACTTGTACCTTTAGGGTACTAGTGGATAGATCTAGCTCTAAGCCCCTTTGCAGGAATTCTAAGATCTGTTTTATAGGTATTCCCTCTTCTAAATTAAAATCAGAAGAGGTCAGGAATTTCCGCCAGGTTCTAGCGTAGATTGTTGTTGTAATCTGCTTTCTACTTTTCATAAGGGTTTCAATTAAATTTGGGGAGAACCCTTTGTTTTTCAGTAACGCCCTCTCAAACTCCATGCCGTCAAATGGAGACTCTTTACTTGAGGATGGCTGATCGGACCCTGGTGGAGCAAATCTGGGATGTCCGGAAGCACCCAGGGGTCCTCCACTGACATGATCCTGAGCCAGGTGAACCAGGCCCTTCTGGGCCAGAATGGGGCAATCAATATAACTCTTGCCCGATCTTCTCTTATCTTCCTGATTACCAGAGGTATCAGGCCCAGCGGGGGGGAACGCATAAGCCAACCGAAAGCCCCAGTTGATCAGAAAGGCGTCTACTGCCAGAGGATTCTCCCTGGGATTTAGGGAACAGAATTTTATTGTCTTTCGGTTGTCCCTGGTGGCAAATAAATCCACCTCTTAATGTCCCCATTTTTGGACAATCTGGTTGAACACGAGACCGTTTAGAGACCATTCCCCTTGTCTCAGGGTGTGGCGGCTTAGAAAGTCCGCTTTCACATTTTCTTTTCCTCTTATGTGCAGTGCGGTTAAAGATAGAAAATGGTTCTCCGCTGTCTGGAATAAACGGTCCGCCACTCTCATCAGAGATTCGGAATGAGTTCCACCCTGGTGATTTATGTATGCGACCGCCACCTGGTTGTCCGAGAGGATCTTGACGTGGTGACCCTGCAGATATATGAGGAATTTTTTAACTGAAAGTTCAATTGCCATTAACTCTTTGTGGTTAGAGGAGGCTGATGTTAAGGGGTCCCATAGACTCTGAACTATCATGTCATCCATGTGTGCTACCCAACCTGAAGGGCTAGCGTCTGTTGTTACAATACGTGTCACCCGTGTTACCCAGGGAACTCCCGCCGACAAATTGTCACTGTTTAGCCACCATCTAAGAGAAGTAAGGGCATCTGGACCCAGAGTAATCTGACTCTGCAAAGACCCCTGTAAAACTCTATCATTAGCCAGTACCTCGGATTGTAAAGGTCTGGTGTGAAATTGGGCCCAACGGACAGCGGGAATGCATGAGGTTAGAGATCCTAACAGTGACATAGCCTGTCTAAGGGTCATGGATGGTTTATCAATTGCTTTAGACACTTGTTGTTGGATGTGTAACAACTTGTCAGGCGGAAGACCACACTGTTGGGTTTCTGAATTTAACAACAGCCCTAAGAATCTCTGTATCATTTGGGGCTGTAATCGGGATTTTTCATAATTTATGATCCACCCCAGATGCTCAAGTTTGGTTGTGGTTGTTTCTAGTTGTGAGAGGCAATGGTCTGCTGAACTTCCCACTATAAGGAAGTCATCCAAATAGGGGACAATCAGGATGTCAGATTCTCGCAAGTGCGCCATGACTTCGGCCACTAACTTTGTAAATACCCTAGGAGCCGCTGATAAGCCAAAGGGAAGAGCTCTGAACTGGAAGTGACAAATCTGTCCCCCCATTGTCACAGCTACTCTCAGGAATCTCTGGAAGTCTTCATGTATTGGAACATGATAGTATGCGTCCTTTAAATCCACAACTACCATGAAGCAGTGTTTAAACAACATTTTTATTGCTGTACTGACTGTTTCCATTTTAAATGATTCATTGACCAGGAACTCATTAAGGCTTTTGAGATTTATGATCGTTCTAAACGATCCGTCTGGCTTTTTGATCAGAAAAAGAGGAGAGTAAAATCCCCTCCCTCTTTCTGATTCTGGGATTTCGATCAAAACTCTCTTGGAGCATAAGTTCATGACCTCTGCTTCCAGGGCTGCTTGTTCAAGGGGGGAGGAGCGTAAAGGGGTTAACTTAAATTTATCCCGAGGCCAGTGACTAAAGTCAAGTTTTAGACCTTTTGCTATAATGCCTCGGACCCATTTACTGTTCGTAATGTCAAACCATGCTGAAGAGAATGTTGACAGTCTACCCCCCACGGGGATTGCTAGTCATTGGTCCGGCTTTTTCTGTTCTTTTGAGGAACGGCGAAACATATAGCCCGTACCTCTTCCGCGTCTATCCTCCCATCTAAAACTCTCTCTAGAGGGTGAGGACCCGCGTTTCTTTCCGCGACCAAATCTCCTTCTATTGAAGGGCCGACGGTAGGATGCTGAAGACGGATTAGGAAATTTCTTCTTGTCATCCCCCGCTTTCTCCAGCAACTCATCCAGAGTTGGACCAAAGAGATATTCTCCCTTACATGGGATTGCGCAGAGTTTAGCTCTGGATTGTATGTCGCCTGACCAGCACTTCAACCATAAGGCTTTATGAGCCGCGTTGGAGAGCCCTGCCGCTCTAGCCGCCATCCTGACTGAGTCCACCGAAGCGTCTGATAGAAAGGCCGTAGCATTTTGAATTGTTGGTAAAGCCTTCAGAATAGCATCTCTGGAAGTGCCGTCCTTGAGCTGGGTCTCTAACTGATCCAGCCAGACCATTAAAGACCTGGCTGTACATGTCGCGGCAACCGCTGGTCTGAGAGATCCTGCCGCTGTCTCCCAGGTACCTTTAAGGAAAATGTCCGCTTTTCTATCAAGGGGGTCCTTGATGGTCCCTATATCCTCAAATGGCAACGAGGCTCTCTTGGATGCTTTTGCCACTGCCGCATCCAACTTAGGGGCTTTGTCCCATGTCTCTACAACCGGATCATCAAAGGGGTACCTGCGTTTTAATGCTGGCGGTAAGGAACCCTTCTTTTCCGGCTTCTTCCATTCCCGGAGGATCAAGTCTTGAATCTTTTCGTTTACTGGAAAAGATCTATGTTTTTTACAATCTAGTCCGCTGAACATCATCTCTTGCTTTGAGGGCTGCGGCTTGGGTTCTTCTATGCCCATTGTGCCCCTAACTGACTTGACCACTTTGTCAATCTTATCCAGGGGCAGACAAAATCGTCCAGACTCCTCATCTGATGAAGAGGAGGAAGGACTAGAGTGATAGGCACCCCCTTCTCTTTCTTCCTCCGAAGAATTAGAGTCCAGGGGGGTTCTATGTTTTGAACCTCCCGTTTGGGATAGGGACCGTAGGGATTCCCTCACTTCCAAACGGATCATCTCCTTCAGGTTTGCCGCACTCACAGACTCTTCCGCTACCTGGGGGGGGACAATATAGGTGATAACTACTATCTGACCTAATGTCACTTCCACCCCACCACACCTGTAGACCTCACCGTCTGTTGTATACAGGGGGCACATAATTTCTTAGGACAAGAGTCTGGTAAGGGGACTCCACAGAGGGCACACTCCTTATGTTTTGACTTGTCACTCTTCTTTCCCTAGAATGATAAAGTACAAGGGGCGGGCCCGCGTCACAGAGTGAACTTTCACGTAGATCACTTACCCGTGCGCCAAAGTAAAGTACCAGAATGCGAGGGGGTTCTTTCCTAGTCGAAGCTCTTGATCCCTGCCCGGATGAGCTTTTACGACTGGACTGGTCGCTTCTGTCCTTCTCCTTGGGCTTCTGACGCACATCATCCAGCAGCTGCTGCTGCTCACCACCACTCTCCATGACGAACTGCGACCAAAAGCAGGGTTCCAAAGCCCTCACCTGCTTAAATACCCCTTGGATCCGGTCAGCAGATAGGCCAGCGCCATTCCCATTGGCCCAGGATACAGCAGGGAGGATAGGATTCTTGTGGGAGAAACCGGTAATCAGGGTACATGGGCGCCGCCATTTTGGATCGACTGCGCATGCGCAGACATCCGGCGACCCGGAAGCGGCTACTAACTCCGCCCCCCCACGTCACAGCACCCGGAAACGCTCCAGCACACGCTGAGAGCGGTGCAGGACGCTGGGGACGGATCGCAGTGCTCCGGGTGATCACCCACATAACCCTGACGCCGGCACCCCGCAAGCACGCCGCACCGCTGCACCGCCAATGCACATACTTACCGGCGCTGACGCTGATGGAGGCGAGAAATCCCCTGGACTCTGCTCCCTGCTGCGAATGCCACCGACGTGCAGTCCAGCAAGGACCACCGTGGCGTCTCCAGGGATCTCCGCACCGGCCGAGGTAGGAGACCCCCTCGCTACCGGATTCGGCCGGCCAGCCTGGGCTCCATAAGATTCATCTGTAGGCACCCGTCCCTTTAGGAACAGGAAACCAACTGATGCAGGGGAGAGGTGCCGCCCTTTTGTATCTGTAGGTTTCCTGTTCCTAATGGGCGGATCCCCTCTCTCGTCGTGCTGTCATGGGAGTCCGAGTAAAGGCAAAATGAGCAATTGTAAGAACATGGTGCTAGATAATATGATGATTGCAACATAAGAGGATAAAAATGTCGACGAGAGTGCTACTTAAAACTTATATTTTTTTCTTATATTTTTCTCTGAATGGCTGCATCGTTTCAGACATGTATGGCTGTGATCGTAAAGCCAGTGGCTGATACATGCTTGCTCACGGTTGGGGCAGCATGTATCACCGGACAGGTTCCCTTTACATACAATAAAGGAACAGGTCAGGAAGTAAGCCTTTTCTTGATGTCTTCCGAGATTTTTTTTTTATCCATACACTTCTCTAGCTGCAAATTAACTCTAAAATACTGTAATCAAAAACATGAAATGCAGGTGTTCTGTAAAGTTGGGCACAGATATGCCATGCCAAATTTATAAGGCCGGAGTCACACTAGCGTAGAATACGGACGAGTGCTATGCGAGAAAACATCGTATAGCACTCGGACCAGTGTTAACCTATGGGGCAGCTCCACATCACCGTATTTTTTCTCAGGCGATTTTTCACGTATATTGTCCGAGACTTGCCAATCAAAGCCTGTAGGTGTGAGAAAAACTCAGACACCACACGGACCATCCATGTGACTTGCGAGAAATATGCACACATTTTCCTCATTTCAGCCCATTGAGCCATTAAATTCAATGGGGAAAGTCAGTGAGAAATGTAAATTGATACGGATGTCATACGGATACATAGGTGCGAGAAAATAGCAACATCGCATTGCAAACGCATTACACACGGATGACCATATGAAGAGCACTTGTGCAACTCTCGGCAGGGAGACTCGGACCGATTTTCCATATGGTGAGTGTGACGCCGGCCTAAGGGAAAATATCAATATTTTGTACCTAATATTAGCCACATTTTTTTTTGTTAAGATTTAATATACTTAGAGAAAAATGTTGCCATATTGTTTATTGATAAATTTAACAAAAATGCATAACAGAAATGTATTGCCCTGCGGCCATACAATGCATATAGAAAACATTTGTGTCCCAGTTTAAACATCCAAATAAAATCTTGAAACCCTGTATGTGTGAACTCCAACAGTTACAATCAGAAGTTACTATATTCCATCTTCAATCTGGGTGGTGATCGATACTATAAAGTTTATCTCAAATTGAAGCTTCAAACCATAACTATTAATGAAATGGATATAAATCTGGCCATTCACAAAAGCCTATAATACAGAGAAACAATTGACACTGTGACGGGTTTACAAATGCAACTGTCTCGTAAAGGCTGCGAATGAACTCTTCAAATTCAGGATGCCATTTATTTGAGAAAAATGAAACCATGTAAGTTAATAATCACATTTTGCAATGACTTTTCTAGAGTGCAAGCATCAAAGGCATTTTCTGCACTAACCTAGAGGGTTAGGTTATTATCTCTGCAAATTTCTATGGAATATTTAAGAAGCGTTCATCTAACTGTAGAACCATTAAGAGGATTGTTGCAGTACCATTTTTTCCTGTCAAAATTTCTTATGTGCATGGCCAGGTTACCACTAATGTTTGGAAAGTAATAATACAGGTCATTCTGTAAAGATTTATTTTATTCCTTGAGTACTGAGCAAGAAAATAGTGCTCTCGTATAGAAATTAATAAATCCAGTAACCTAGATAGACGAAAGCCGAATGAAAATCCAGCAAGCAAAGGCAAATGAACAGCGACTTCAAAGAATGACTGCAGGTAGCAACTTAATAAACCCAGTGGGGCTCATGTATCAGTCTTTTTACAACACAAAATGGTAAAAAAAAACATCAGAGAATTTTATATTCTATACATGTGCCCTATTTGTCAGTGTATTGCTCTATTTTTCCTTGACGCCGGCATATTTTGGAAAACAAAGGGTTGTCACAATAAAACGGCACACGTGTTAAGTCTTCAAATCGGTGATGTGCAACATGAATCACCATACCGATATAGCATGGGGGGGGGGGGAACTGTCACAAAAAAATCTCCTTTTGTTCAACATTGTAGATGTTAAAGCTATGCAACAAGGTAATAAATGTATCAAAATAAGCTATTGACCCCTTGTATGGACAGATACAGTATTGTACAAACAGGACTGACCCATCACCTACCACACCCTAGATTTAAGCTGGGCTCTAAAATACCCATAAAAAGGAAGTTGATGGGGGTTATTTCAAGAAAATAAAAGGAAAAACTCTTCATCAGGTAAAATGATCACCAAACTCCTTTTTATGTCCCACACGATGATCACAATAAAAGAGCCCATACACATAGGGGTACGTTCCCACGGTCAGTAACCGGCAGCGCTTTGGACACAGCACATGTCCGCTCCGTCCAAAGCACTGCTGGCTTTTGAACGCAGGTGATTCCGCATGTGTTCACTGAACCATGCGGAATCATCGCATGCTATACATTGGACGGTGATATTTATCTTGTGGAGACTGAGCGTCTCCGCAAGATATATGGACATGCTGCGGTCTGGAAAGACACGTCACAGTCCATCTCCACAGGGAAGCCGCAGGCGTCTGTGCACACATAGTGGACATGAGATTTCTTGTAACATCTGGCCCCTGCGGGTTGGATGCTTTGGATGTACGCAGTGTCCAACCCGTAGTGTTTCCTGACTGTGGTAACATACCCAAAGAGGAAAGTCGTCTAAACCCACCAATTTCAGCAGGGCCAGCCAATTATGTTACATGTATGGGGACCTCCTGAAGGATCTGAGATTTGCAATATCAAACACTGCTCCTTTTGTTCTAAGAGAAAATTAGGCCTCCTTGTTCCCATACAGAACACATGCACCCTCTGCTGAGCCAAGCATGCATGTGTATGGGGTGGAGAGCCCATGAAGAACAGCTTTCCTCTATATTAGATTGGGTTGCCACCTGCTGAAGTTGTATGAACATCTTTAAGTTGAAGAAAATTGAAATTTCAACAGTAACTAACTAAAAGCAATCAATATAATCAACCGATGTCACAGAACCATTGGAAAGTCGACTGGGTATGAAATTTCACCAGAATAATTGTCTGTATAAGATCTTTTTGATGATGACAGATTTTCACCCAGTATGATCTAATGTATATGGCTGTATTAAACTGTATTGGTGAATATCAACTAAAATGTGTTGACTGCGTAGGCGTAACGATCTGTCACCAGGCAAATGTTTATACAATGGTTGGTTACTCATTAACCAACTTCTATGCCATGTTTATGGACAGCCTTATGCTGCATTTACATATGAGTGTAAAATATCCAGGGTTTTTTTCATATCGTATGGCAGACGGAACAAGGACATAAGAGTTTCATGGATCTTTTCATACTTCCGTGAAAATCATGGATCTGACAGTGAGATCTGAGACTCAGGACAGGTCCTATTCTAATCTGGTTTTGAGAATCAGAGTAGGAAATAATCAATGGCACTGTATACTTCCCCACAAAAAATAAATAAATAAATTGGACGCACACGGACACTACACACACATGTATACATATATAATTAGTAGGAGTGGGTCCTGGAGACATGGGCATCAGGTACTGGATTACCAGAGCTGGCCCACTGGCACGCCGCTACCTGTGACCATGTGCAGACCCTGCTCAGGGGGCACTTACCGTGGTACTCCTGTCCAGGGATGTAGTAGCTGGGGTTCCCCGCCAGGTGCAGGGAGATCAGCACCTCTCCTTGCTCTCCGTCCCCCTCCAGCTCTCCGTGGTGGGTGCACAGGAAAAAGAAAGGTGAGAACCTGGGGTAAAAGCCGACTGCTCCGCGTACCGCGGCCACAGAGAGCATCCCAAGTAGGAGCATAGTCCACAGCCTGCCGGAGCAGGAGCTGCCCTCATCCATTGCTGGGCTCCCCCGAAGCTGCTGCTGCTGCTGCTGCTACTTATTCTATCTGCTGCATAAGTGGCTGAGGGAAGAGCGGGCAAGACAAATGGCTATAAAAGTTTAGATGGCTAAAGTGAATAAACTGCAGGACAAATACAAAGCCGCCGTTTCCGCGCTCCGGGCACCTAGTACCGACAGCACCGGCGACAGGAGTCAGGTGGCAGCAAGGAGCCCGAGCCCGAGATGAGGGTCCCCACACAGGAGCTGCTCGCCTCACACAATCATCATGTTATCTATCCGGCCGACCACGCCTCCCGAAGCACGATTGGCCCAGTAGCTGTCCCTCACCTCCTGCTAGGCGGGGCTTGGAAAGGTGAATGGTCCTCGTAATAGCTGCTAAATAACAGGCGCTAATGTCGCTGTGGTAAGAGCAGCGCTCCGTGTTGTGTCCACGCCGGCCGTGGAGGGCAGCTCGGCTCTTCTGTTCTGCACACCATTTCCTCCACTAAAGGTGAGTATGAGGACATAGCGGCCAGTTCTTGAGAAGGAGCAGGGAACTGGTCCAGTGTGGACCTCAGGTGTTTGTCAAGGTAGAAATGATAACAAACAAAAAAAAATAAACAGCTCATGTCCTGTGGTGCGCTGCACGGCGCTAATCATTTACCTCAGGGAGAGAAGTCACCGAGAATAATGGGTGGCTGACAGGAGGCTCCCGCCAACACTTCCCGGACATAGAACCTCGCACTGTCACCTCCGGGGCAAATGGGGTTTGGTTCTATGTTTTCTCCACCATAGGGCTCGTTCAAACGGATGAATACTGTTCGTGTGTGCCATGGAGAGCACACACCCTTTATAGCCAGCGCTCAATTTTCCACATGGACCAGCAGTCTGAGAGGAAACAAATCACAGTATGCACTACTTTGGGGGACGTACTAAAAAAATGAAAAGGAATAAAGAAAAAGAATGAGCATAATAAATTATAGGTCCAAAGATATGGAGAGGTATTATACATTTTTTATGCATCTTAGATATGAAATTAATTAGGCTACGTTCACATTTGCGTTGTGCGCCGCAGCGTCGGCGACGCAACGCACAACGCAAATGTAAACGCATGCACAACGCAGCGTTTTGTGACGCATGCGTCCATTTTTGCATGGTTTTGGGCGCAGAAAAAACTGCAACTTGCTGCGTCCTCTGCGCCCTAACGCATGCACCACAGTGACGCATGCGTCACAAAACGCAAGTGCAACGCATGTCCATGCGCCCCCATGTTAAATATAGGGGCGCATGATGCATGCGGCGACACTGCAGCGCCCGACGCTGCGGCGCAGAACGCTAATGTGAACGTAGCCTTATGTGTAGACAATTAGGAAATGAACACATATCCCATATAAACAGGTGTATATTATATTCCCTGTGTCTGATAGTTGGAGAATGAACATGAAATATATGTAGATAATAGGGGAATGAACACATATCCCATATAAGCAGGTGTATATTATATTCCTTGTGCTTTATAGGTGGGGAATGAACATGAAATTTATGTAGATGATAAGAGAATGAACACATATCCCATATAAACAGATGTGAACATGTGTGTACATGAAATATATGTAATGTGTTTTTTAATGCAAATTTTCATCTGCATTTAACAGTACCAGCAAAGTGTATGACATTTCAGAAATCTCATGCACTCACCTTGGATTTTTTTCTTGACTGTTTTGTCAAAGAGCTGCAGCATGTCAATTTCAGCTTTTTTGCAGCATTTTTCACCCATTGAAAGCAAAAATATGCTGCAAAAATGCAAGTATCAGGTTTTGTGGTGTTTTTGGTGCCAAAACCTGATGAAGTTGAATCAGATTATTTTTTATGCTCTAAACTTTATCAGCATGCACAAGACAAATGTATTCTGACAAAAACGCACAAAAAAACACGGAAAACACTCATCAAAACCTGCTTTTTTGGCTTTGCTTCTTTACAGCCAAGAGAGTAGGATTGAAAAAACTCAAAAAAACGCAACGTGTGAACATAGCCTAACACGGCCAAGCGCTGTGCAATGTTTTATTGGATAGCACTCGGCCCAATCAATATACCTAATTTGGACGTGTCTGTGTGTCTGTGCGCAATGAGTCATCCACAGTTGAGCGCAACCATGGATACCTAAGGAGAGGAGCTCTCCCCGGTGGCGAGTTAAGGCATAAGCCTATTTTGAATTGTATCCTGTGAGGCAACACTGTGAGACAACATTGTAAAGATGGATCAAATTGAGCGCGCTGCTGCACGTAGAGAAGCAAATCGCACACAGATGCGTAACCTGCGTCTTAATGAAACAGAAGATGAACAAAATTGTCGAAGAACTGCTGATGCAGCACAACAGAGGGCGGCCAGAGCAAGAGAAATAAATGAAGTAACTGAATTACGTAGAGCATGTAATGCTGCATGACAACGAGCAACACGCAATGCACAAAGTGATACACATATTTCACAAAAAAGAGAACAAGATAGAATATGTGTCCAAAATGCAAGAGCCACTCGACGACGGCAAGTTACATTTGCCGCTAGAGGACTTATCAATCAAATTGATGAGACACGTATTGAAGAGCACTATGTTGGCGAACTGACATTTCAATCTAAAAATTTCAAAGATGAAATGGCGCAGGACAAAACATTCTCTTCCTGCTGCAAGAGAGGGCGCATCCAATTACACTGTGTTCCAAATTATTATGCACAAAGAGTTTAGGAGTGATAAGGTTAGAATTTTTTTGTTTGTCATTTAAACTCATTGATGGTGATGTGTGTCAGGGCTCTTTTTATCACTGAAAGCAATTGCAGATACCTGTGCAAATTAGTTTGGCAGGTGTGTCCAAATAAAGGCAAGACTACTTAAGAAGGCTGTTCCACATTATTAAGCAGCCTACATTTTTGGCCAAAATGGGAAAGAAAAAGGATGTGTCGGCTGCTGAGAAGCAACAAATTGTGGAGTATTTAGGTCAAGGCATGACTACAATCAACATTGCCAAGACACTTCATCGTGATCAGCGCACAATCAAGAAGTATGTAGCTGATTCCCAGCACACACGTGTGCATGCTGATAAGGAAAAATTGAGGACTCTTTTCAACAGGCAATTGCGTTAGGTTAAAAGAGCAGCTGCAAAAATGCCTTGTCATAGCAGCAGACAAGTTTTTGAAGCTGCTGGTGCCTCCAACGTCCCCAGAACAACAAGGTGCAGGGTCCTTCAGAGGTGCGTAAGCCATCCTGTCAACCACCTCTATCCACTGCATAAGCAGAAATGGCTCCAGTGGGCCAAACGATACATGAAGACTGACTTCCAAACTGTTTTGTTCAGCGATGAGTGCAGTGCAACGCTCGATGGTCCAGATGGATGGAGTGGAGGATGGCTGGTTGATGGACACCCCATGAAAACACGGCTAAGGCGCCAACAAGGAGGACGTGGAGTAATGTTTTGGGCTGGAATCATGGGGAGAGAGATTGTCGGCCCCCTTAAGGATCCCTGAAGGGGTAAAGATGAACTCCATAATCTATGTGGAGTTTCTAAAACAACACTTCCTGCCATGGTTCAAGAGGAAGAACCGTGCTTTCCGCAGCAAGATCATTTTCATGCATGATAATGCACCGTCTCATGCTGCAAAAAACACATCTGCATCTCTGGCTGCTATGGGCATAAAAGAGGACAAACTTATGGTGTGGCCACCATCTTCCCCTGACCTCAACCCCATTGAGAACCTCTGGAGCATCAGCAAAAGGAGTGTCTATGATGGCGGGAGGCAGTTCACATTTAAGCATCAGCTCTGGGAGGGTATTCTGTCCACATGCAAAACAATTGAAGCAGAAACCATCCAAAAACTGACAAATTCAATGGACGAGAGAGTTCAGAAGCTTCTTTCGAACAAGGGGTCCTATGTGCAAATGCAACATCACCTAGAATAAAGTTTTCACTTGAAAACTGTTTGATTTCATTTTGTAATAAGCTGATAATGCTTATAACTTCACAATTGACCATTTTTTTGTTCAAAATATAAAAAAAAGGTTGAAAACTCTGCTGTGCATAATAATTTAGAACATGCATTTTGAGTGTTTTATTTTTTTTTAAAAGATACTGTTTTCATAGGCAGTTTGTTCCAAAACATTGCAATTATACTAGAATAGTAGATGACTGGAAAATAACAATGACTGCAATTCAGATAGGTAATTTAGAGAAAATATGAGGAAATATTATTTGCATAATAATTTGGAACACACTGTACGTCCCATTCGTATGGATGACCAATTAGTCAAGTTGATGAAAGGAGAGCATCAGCACTCCAATAACTTTATGGCTAATATAAGGCAATACAATAGCTCACTTGCTTTGGCATCAATGGGAGCACAAGTAGCGCCACCTCCTGGGCATGGTACATACTTTTTTTGAATTCATGGACAAATTTACCATAGAACCGCCCCTTTTCATCCCGCTGTGGGTAGTACTCCCAAGTTTGCCCAGATTTATATCTTGGACAGTGAAGAAGCATTACGTACAAGAAGTCAAGCAAATAAAAGTGCCTCCCAGCACTGCTATCATGTCTTGGAGAGAAAATGAAAGCAATTAACCCACTTGCAAGAGCCTTCACAATGATGAGGGAATTTGAAATACAGGAAGAGAGGATTGCTGAATTAGAAAATCACGATCCACTCGAAATAACAATGTCAATTATAAATGACTACAATGATAACCAGATGCGCTACAATGCACCAAGATTCAATGAAATAGCTATAATTTATCAAAATGTAATGGGGACATCAGAGTTCACCTCAAAAGTGAAAACCAAACTGTTCAAATCAGCTTTCTTCATAGAAAGTGTGATGCGATGACATATCCACTTCTATTCCCATATGGGGACAGTGGATGGACAATAAATTTGACAACTCCAATTGCCCTAAGTGTGCAACATCAAGGAATTGGTGACATTCATCTACCATCCATACCAGTGGATCAAGATCGACAAAAAAAATCACCCTGTTGCAGTACTATGCATACAGGCTTGCCATTCATGACGCGTTCAATCCCCTTTTAAATGCTGGGAAGTTGACGCAACAATTTATCGTTGACAGTTACGTCAAAATTGAATCCAACAGGATCAAATATATAAAACAAAATCAAAAGGCATTACGCGTCGACAGTTATGCCGGCGTTATGGATCACATCCATAATGCTGCATTACACAAAGGGCTAAAAGCTGGGACACCAGTAATTTTACCATCCTCTTTCATTGGAAGCCCAAGAGCAATGCAGCAGAATTACCAAGACGCCATGACAATTGTCCGAAAATTCGGAAAGCCAGATCTTTTTGTTACGATGACATTGTAACCCAAAGTGGAAAGAAATTACTGGAAACCTAGAACCATGGCAAAGGCCAGAATTCAGACCACATTTGGTTGCACGAGTATTTAAAATCAAACTCCAAGCCGTGCTTAACGAGATTTTGAAAAAACTTATTTTTGGCCGTGTAGTTGCCTATGTGCATGTAATAGAATTTCAAAAGCGTGGACTACCACACGCTCACATGCTCTTAATCCTCGGAGAGGAAGATAAACCGAGGGACAAAGAAATAATTGACGAATTGGTCTCTGTTGAAATCCCAAATGAGACAGCAAATCCAAAACTGCATGAGGCAGTGATGAAGCACAGGATTCATGGCCCATGTGGAGAAGATCAACCTGGTGCTATATGCATGACAGATGGTTAATGCGCAAAAAAATTCCCAAAGGAATTTAATACAGAGACAAACTCCAATGTTGATGGTTACCCACAGTACCGTCGACGTAATACTGGGAAAACCAGACGAGGAACGCGAGAAATCGACAATAGATGGGTAGTTCCATGTAACCCTTATTTATTATTCAAGTACAATTGCCATATCAATGTTGAGATATGTGCTTCAATAAAAAGTGTTAAATATCTTTTCAAATATGTATACAAAGGACATGACTGTGCCAATATCAAGTTTGATACATTAAACTGGAATGAACCAGCCATGTACCTAGATTCTCAGTATATAAGCGCCCCTGAGGGCATGTGGAGAATCAGAAAAAATAAAATGCATGATGCTTCACATACCATTAAAAGGCTTGCTGTTCACCTTGAAAACATGCAGCAAGTGTTTTTCGAAGATGGTAATGTGGATATGGTTATTTCAGACTCAAAAGCCTCTACTTTGCAGGCTTTTTTTGGGCTAAACAGAGTTGACGCTTCCGCCCGTCAGTATTTGTACAGTTAAATCCCTGAACACTATGGGATAGAAAAGCTGTACTAGAAGGATGGAAAAAACAACGGGCTCAATTTGGGAAAACAATTGACCGAATGTATACAGTCTCTTTAACAGATGTGAGCTGTATTACCTAAGACTCCTTTTACTTCACGTAAGAGGTGCAAAGTCTTATACTGACTTAAGGACTGTCAATGGAGTTGTACATGACACGTATAAAAATGCGTGCATTGATCTTCATCTTTTGGAAGACGATTCCCAATGGGAAGACGGTATAACGGATGCAATTGCTTTCTAAATGCCCTACCAACTTCGCAAATTATTTGTGTATATGGGGAACCAGCTAAACCATTGGCATTATGGCAAAAATATAAAACCGAATTTATGGAGGATTACACCAGGCGGTATGCTCCAGAAATTGCTGCGCAACTGGCTCTTCGTGATATTAATGAAGTGCTCTTAAGCAATAAAAAGTCCTGTGCTGACTACAGATTGCCAACTCCAGTAAATATTCCAGATGAAATACTGGACCAACTGAATTATGCTGTAATAAAGCAGGAGGCTGAGCAATTGAAAGCTATGCTTAATGAAGCTCAGAAATCATCTTTCGATGCAATTATGCAAGCAGTCAATGCTGCATCACAGCCAGAAGACACTAGCTCATACTATTTTTTTCTGGATGGCCCAGGAGGCAGTAGGAAGACATTTTTGTACAACTGTTTGCACAAGACACTACAAGCAGAAAAGAAGTCTATTTGCTCAGTAGCCTTCACTGGATTGGCGGCTAGATTACTGCAAAATGGTAGCACCTACCATTCCAAGTTTGGCCTTGGAATTACAACAAATGAGACCACAGTGTCAAAAATTAAGCCAACCTCACTTCAAGTAAAGGAGCTTAGGGAGTCATCTGTCGTTATTTGGGACAAAGTAACAATGACTCTCTGTTTTAATATGAACGCTGTGGATAATTTGTTCCAAGACATATGTGGAAAAAAAAAAGACCATTTGGTGGAAAAGTTTTCATAAACGGTGGTGACTTTCGTCAAACCCTATCAATGGTGGAAGGTGGAAAAAGAGCCCAAATTGTACAGTCCACCATTAAATACTCCAAATCCTGGAATCAGGTTTTATGGTTCCAGTTACAACAGAATATGAGAACGTCTCAGGACGAAGTTGAGTACAACTCATGGTTACTGAAACTTGGCAAAGGGGAGTTGTCAAATGTATATGGTCTACCAGAAGACACAATTGAAATCCGAAATCTTTTATTGAAGAGGGTGATTTAATTACAGCTATTTTTGGTGACTCAATTGAGATTACCGATGCAACGGTAGAAGCATTTGCCAATAAAGCAATTCTTACGCCATTGAATGATGACGTTCATGCCTTGAATGACAAAATTCTTAGTCAAGTTTAAGGTGAACACTCAACATATCGCTCCATCAACACAATTGCGGAAGAGCAGAGTGTGATTCTCACAGATTACCCAGGAGAGTTTCTTAACTCTTTGAATCCCACTGGCATGCCTCCTCATGTACTAAAGCTGAAACCAGGAGCTGTAATTATGCTCCTGCGTAATCTTAACAAAAAGCGTGGCCTTTGTAATAGCACAAGGCTTTATGTGAAAAGCTTAAAAGCAAACGTTATTCATGCCGTTGCTTTAAATGGAAAAGCAAAGGGTCAGACAGTTCTTATTCCAAGAATTGACCTGATTTCCAAAGATAAAAACTTGCCAGTTTAGATGCGACAGCGTCAGTTTCCTGTCATGTTGGCTTTTGCAATGACGATCAATAAATCTCAGGGACAGTCCTTGGATATTGTAAGAATTTATTTGCCTCTCCCAGTGTTTTCACATGGGCAGTTATATGTGGCTTTCTCCAGGGGAAGGAAAAGCCAACAAATAAGGGCCAAAATATTTGAGACACAGAAGCAAGATAAACTTATTCCTAATGTTGACAAATGGTTTACTGTCAACTGTGTGTATAAAGAAGTCTTTTATTAAGCTTTTTAACAATTGTAAAAGTAAAAGAATTTTGTACACAAAAGCGGGACTAACTCCTAGACGCAGTCTACGGACTAAACATTGGGCATGGGCAGGGCCTTTGGGGCAAATCCCAAGTGCGCTCAACCATGTGAAATAGCTTACGCTCAGGAACATTGAGGAATAGCGCTATCGGATAGCTCTACCTGTTCATTTCCTTTAGGACTAGGGCTATGGGATAGCTCTACCCGTTCACTTTCTTCAAGTGTTTCTACCAGAATAGTATTAACTACAGAGCTTTTTCATACACAAGGTAGGAGTTGCAGGAGAGGTAAACCAGGTACGTATGTTTGCTATTAGTCTGCACATATGCCAGTCTGGTGCGTGGGTACACCCCATTGCGTGGTTCGTAATATCCGCGCTCGCCTGAAGGGAGCGCAATCACTCATGTTATACTATCATCTGCAATGTAAAAGATCGAGAAATTAATTTCTCCGTCTCTCCACACCTGTGCTGCGATTCGAGACAATTGGATCACACTGATATAACACTTGGATCAAACTCTGACAGAGTAGTTTAAGCTGAGTGTCATTATCATAATCTGCCCAACTCTGTTGCATGAGAGAATACAGTTAGGTCCATATATATTTGGACAGAGACAACATTTTTCTAATTTTGGTTATAGACATTACCACAATGAATTTTAAACAAAACAATTCAGATGCAGTTGAAGTTCAGACTTTCAGCTTTCATTTGAGGGTATCCACATTAAAATTGGATGAAGGGTTTAGGAGTTTCAGCTCCTTAACATGTGCCACCCTGTTTTTAAAGGGACCAAAAGTAATTGGACAATTGACTCCAAGGCTATTTCATGGACAGGTGTGGGCAATCCCTTTGTTATGTCATTCTCAATTAAGCAGATAAAAGGCCTGGAGTTGATTTGAGGTGTGGTGCTTGCATTTGGAAGGTTTTCCTGTGAAGTAAACATGCGGTCAAAGGAGCTCTCCATGCAAGTGAAACAAGCCATCCTTAAGCTGCGAAAACAGAAAAAACCCATTCGAGAAATTGCTACAATATTAGGAGTGGCAAAATCTACAGTTTGGTACATCCTGAGAAAGAAAGAAAGCACTGGTAAACTCATCAATGCAAAAAGACCTGGGCGCCCACGGAAAACAACAGTGGTAGATGATCGCAGAATAATCTCCATGGTGAAGAGAAACCCCTTCACAACAGCCAACCAAGTGAACAACACTCTCCAGGAGGTAGGCGTATCAATATCCAAATCTACCATAAAGAGAAGACTGCATGAAAGTAAATTCAGAGGAATCACTGCACGGTGCAAGCCACTCATAAGCATCAAGAATAAAAAGGCTTGACTGGACTTTGCTAAAAGACATCTAAAAAAGCCAGCACAGTTCTGGAATAACATTCTTTGGACAGATGAAGCCAAGATCAACCTCTACCAGAATGATGGAAAGAGAAAAGTATGGCGAAGGCGTGGTACAGCCCATGATCCAAAGCATACCACATCATCTGTAAAACACGGCGGATGCAGTGTGATGGCTTGGGCATGCATGGCTGCCAGTGGCACTGGGTCACTAGTGTTTATTGATTATGTGACACAGGACAGAAGCAGCCGAATGAATTCTGAGGTATTCAGAGCCATACTGTGTGCTCAGATCCAGCCAAATGCAGCAAAACTGATTGGTCGTCGTTTCATACTACAGATGGACAATGACCCAAAACATAAAGCCAAAGCAACCCAGGAATTTATTAAAGCAAAGAAGTGGAATATTCTTGAATGGCCAAGTCAGTCACCTGATCTCAACCCAATTGAGCATGCATTTCACTTGTTAAAGACTAAACTTCAGACAGAAAGGCCCACAAACCAACAGCAACTGAAAACCACCGCAGTGAAGGCCTGGCAGAGCATCAAAAAGGAGGAAACACAGCGTCTGGTGATGTCCATGAGTTCACGACTTCAGGCAGTCATTGCCAACAAAGGGTTTTCAACCAAGTACTAAAAATGAACATTTTATTTAAAATTATTGAATCTGGCCAATTGCTTTTGGTCCCTTTAAAAACAGGGTGGCACATGTTAAGGAGCTGAAACTCCTAAACCCTTCATCCAATTTTAATGTGGATACCCTCAAATGAAAGCTGAAAGTCTGAACTTCAACTGCATCTGAATTGTTTTGTTTAAAACTCATTGTGGTAACGTCTATAACCAAAATTAGAAAAATTTTGTCTCTGTCCAAATATATATGGACAAAACTGTATATGGCCATGTGACCCCAGCCTTAAAGCCTCATTCACACTTCTGTGTTTAAACACATACTTAAAAATATGGTACCTGTGAGTCATCAGTGATGGGTCCATGTGTCCAACTTTGCCTTCAATGTGTGTTAGGCGATGGGATTCTCCCACTGCCACAGGATAGATCCCAAGCCTTATATGCCTCTGCAGTCTCCCATTCATGTTCAGAGCCGCTGCAGGTGCTGCTGAGCATAGACATCGGTCCCGACATCTTGTTCAGGCTTGTGGTGTCTGGTTACTGCTGGTTCTCCAGCCAAGTCTATGGTAACCAGCGATAGGCAATGGTGACCTGACACTCTGGAGTCTAAGTCCAGAAATCAGCTTACTGAGCATGTCCGTGATGTGGCATCTTCCTGTTGTTGGTTGGACGTCTCCAGCTCTGGTGATGTGGCAGCTCCGGATTGGTCCTCGGGCGATGTCATGGCCGGCTGGGCATGAGAGTTTGAGAGTGGAGCTTTGGGTTTAAAAGACTTCCAATGGCACCCCCGGGCATGCTAATATCATTTGTGTGTGGCTATGTGAGGGAAGACCTTTCCACTTTGTCTACAAGTGTCGTATGTCTGTCTTAGCTTTGGGACTGTACATGTTGGCATTTAGCTAGCATCAGTGGGGGCAATTAGCTGTTTGGCTTAGCATCTGTTACCTACATGTGTGCGGTTAGCACAGTAGAGTTTCAGAGCAAGCTCAACCCTAGTCAGGGTATTCTGCTCAGCATCTGTTTTGTTTCTGTGTGCGAGTTCAGTTGACGTGCTTGTCCTGTGATGTTTAACAGGACAGAGCACTTAGTACTCGTTTGTACTGTTCCTTCCTGTGGAGTAAGAGTTTGGCACTCAAACAACCCTGAGGATAGGGAAAAAATGGGAACAACGCCGGGCACAATCTAAGTGCAATAGAAACTAGGTGTAAATTGCACGCTTATATAACAATGGTCTACAAAAAAAATTCTGGCATGGACTTTAAGAACAGTTTTAGACTAATTTGAGGGTGCTGAATTCAAATCTGATCTTATAATTTCTCTATCACATCACGTTTTTGTGCTATAGGTATATAGCCCATTTTCATGAATTCCATGATAATAGTGTATAGTGATGTAGTGTATGAAAAGTGCCAGTTTATACTGTTCACTAAGGTAAATTTAGTTTAATTTGGGTGGTTCATTTGTGTTGATTTGAAAATGGTTAACTTTCTTTTGGGTCTGCAAGGAGGGTACACAAAACACCCTTGTTTTCTGTGCTACTGGGACAGTAGAGCTACAGCAGAGTATTGGGTGAAAACTGAATGGCCTCAGCGACAGAGTTTGGCATCTGGCGATAAGCATGTCATCCATGATCCTGTAGTGGATAGGAAGAACATTGTCTTTCCTCCCTTACAAATAACACTTGGATTGATGAAGCAGTTCATCAAAGCTCTCAATCACAGTGGAGAATGCTTTAACTATATATGTTCAACTTTTCCTGGTCTTAGTGAAGAGAAGAAAAAGGCTGGAATATTTGATGGACCTCAAATAAGAACACTTATGAGAGACCCAAATTTTATCAAATCAATGAATGAGACAGAGGAAAGAGCTTGGAATGCATTTTGTAATGTGGTGCAGAATTTTCTAGGGAATAAGAAAGCAGACAACTATGAAGAGATTGTGGAAGAGCTACTAATGAGTCTGCGAAATCTTGGATGTAGAATGAGTATCAAGATTCACTATTTACACAGCCATTTGGACTTTTTTCCAGAGAACCTTGGGGATGTGAGTGTGGAACAAGGGGAGCGTTTTCATCAGGACATTAAAACAATGGAAGAACGGTATCAACACCGGTGAGACTCACATATGATGGCTGACTATTGCTGGAGCTTGATGAGAGACAACCCAGAAGCTGTACATCACAGATCAGCCAAGAAAAAGTTCAAATAACTGCCATTTGCCATTCATCTGCGTGCCATATATATGTTTTTATATTTTGTAGTTTAATTCTGTAAATATATTTGATTTGCTGTACATAGACTTTGTAATCTTTGTTATTCCTTGGTTAAAAATATACAAAATTTAGTACCGAAAATCATGTGTTTTTATCATAAAACATTAGGAGTAATTTTCATAAAAAATTGAAAATATCTCTAAATCCTGATGTGATAGCCAAAAACGGAGTTCATATTCGTAATCAGCAGCCAAAATTGACTTAAAATATGTTTTAAAACCTTTTGCCAGAAAAATTGCGTTGACCAGTGTAATTGTACTCACCTAGTCAATGGCGAAAATGAAGCATTGAAAGGGGATCCGACAGGAATCCAAGGTGAACGGTCTGCAGCTCGGCCGACTGGGCACACAGAAAAGGCCCTCACACATCTGTGGTAAAACAGTAGATAGCAAGGAAAATCCCAGTATGTAGTCCTGTAATTTTGTATTACCTCAATAAAGCAGATATTTATATATAACATCTATGAGAATCTCTATACGGAAGCGCCGGCTACATACAGGGATTTTCCTTGCTATCTAGAGTTTGGAACTCAGCGTCCTGTTCACACTGAGTGGCGTTAACCCAGTGTGTACAGGTAATTGCTCGCCACGTGTTCCGTTATAGTTCACTAGCAGCAGTTTACCATCCCTGCACGGTGGACCCCGTATTGCGATTGCGCTTTATTTTATTTAGCGCAATCTGCCAACCCTAAGGCCATGTTCACACTTTGCGGGGTCCCTCTGTGGGTTCTCCCGCAGCGGAATTGATAAATCTGCAGGGCAAAACCGCTGCGGTTATCCCTGCAGATTTATCGCGGTTTGTTTTGCGATTTCCGCTGCGGGATTACTCCTATACTATTGATGCTGCATATGCAGCAATATGCAGCATCAATAGTAATGTTAAATATAATAAAAATTGGTTATACTCACCCTCCGATGTCCGGATCTCCTCGGCGCTGCATGCGGCGCTCCGGTTCCAAAGACGCTGTGCCGAGAAGGACCTTCGTGACGTCACGGTCATGTGACCACGGCGTCATCACGGTCATGTGACCGTGACGTCACCGCAGGTCCTGTTCGCACAGCAACTCTGACCGGACAGCCGCGTGCAGCGCTGAGAGGTGAGTATAACATGATTTTTTATTTTTATTCTTTTTTTACCCCAAATATGGTTCCCAGGGCCTGGAGGAGAGTCTCCTCTCCTCCACCCCGGGTACCACCCGCACATTAACCGCTTACTTCCCGCAACGTGGGCACAGCCCCATGCGGGAAGTAAGCGGTTCAATGCATTCCTATGGGTGCAGAATCGCAGCGATTCTGCACAAAGAAGTGACATGCTGCTCATTTTAAACCGCTGCGTTTCTGCGTAGTTTTTCCCACAGCATGTGCACAGCGGTTTGCGGTTTCCATATGGTTTACATGTAAATGGAAACGCTATGGAAACTGCTGCGGACCCACAGCATCAAAATCACCGCGGTAAAAAGCGCAAAGTGTGAACATGGCCTAACAGTGTGTCAGCAGTGTTTTTAACTGATGCATAAATTAGTAAATGAATTGCAACACTTCTCCTATACTGTTAAATATGGACAGGACACCGTTGTACTGTATGTGTTTTTCAAGGACGCAATGGCTTGTATTGGCCCTTTTCATCCATGATACCAGAAAAATTGATGTTTCTGTGAGGTTTGTACAGCCACACAGTCCATCAAAAAAAATGGACATGTGAACAGCCCAACAGATCATAATGGGTACGTGTTGTATCTGTGAAAAAAATGGATACAACACATGCAACAAGGATGTGTGAATGAGGCCTAACATGAAGAAGCAAACATCATGCTGGTATTTTCCAGGGTTTTTAGAAGTGAAAGCTTAGTGTATTTAGACATGCCCATTTTGGTCCATCAATGCACCATTAATGAACGTTGATCAACTATACACCAGTCATTTAGTGTTCGTTTACTGGCTTGTTTACACAGAACAATCGCTAATACAGTCGTACTGTTTAGAGGCAGATTATAATGAGAGAACTCTCAGCTGCCACCCAGGGCCCAAGGCTCCAAGTGGAGAAGGGCATGACCAGATTGATCCCATTATAATTGAATTCTTCTCCCATAGTGCAGTCCCGAATAGGGAGCCGAGTATGCCTTGCAGCTCAGCTGCTTACAATTGAAAGAGCACAGGTGAGAGAACACAGAGGATTGTGACCAGTATTGAATATGGGAAGAGAGAGGACACAAGATAGCGGGTAATGAATTATGGTGAAGAGATTCATGCTGCTGAATTTTAACCCCTTAGTGACGGGGCCACATTTTTTAAATCTGACCAGTGTCACTTTATGTGGTAATAACTCTGGAACGCTTCAACAAATTCGAGTTATTTTGAGATTGTTTTTTCATGAAGCATTTTACTTTATAAAAATGGTAAATTTAGGTTGATATATTTTGTGTTTATTATAAAAAAATATCAAATTTGACAAAAATGTTAAAAAAATTAGCAATTTTCAAACTTTGAATGATTACACTGGTCAACAGCATTTTTGGTGCCAAAGATATTTCATCGAATTTAGGGTATTTTTGGGGTGCTGATTCTGAATATGTCATCAGTTTTGCCAGATTGGCTCAAGTTTTTGAGATTTTTGGTATCTTATTTATAGCACTTGTTGGTAAATGCGACGCATCATCTCATTAATTTCTTTGGATTAGTACTTGAACTGAGCAGTTCTCAATATAGTTTTGTGTTAATTAGTGTTCTAAAAGTTTGTTCATAGCTTGATTTTTGCACTAACTTTATGTTGTTGTCTGTTTTCCAGTGAAAAGCATGAACTCATCAAGAAGAAGTTGTCTTAACGATCCAGACTCATTCTGTTACATTTGTGGTGAATACACACTGCCAAAACATAGAAGAAACTTAACAGACTTCGTAAAAAAAGTGTATTTTGCCTATTTTGGGGTTATGCTTGGGGACCAAGACAAGTTTTGGGCACCACACATAGTGTGCAAAGCATGTATCGAATTATTACGAAAATGGAGCAAAGGACAAAGAAAAAGCTTCAAATTTGGTGTTCCAATGGTGTGGAGAGAGCCAAAAAATCATCATGATGACTGTTATTTATGGTAAACACAGGTACAGGCACATCTTCACAATGAGGGACAGGCCTTCTTGCAGATTCCATGTTACTCCCATTTTCGTTTCTTATGCTTATTGAATCCTTGCACTTGCACTGCACAGAAATAACAGTCATCATGATGATTTTTTGGCTCTCTCCACACCATTGGAACACCAAATTTGAAGCTTTTTCTTTGTCCTTTGCTCCATTTTCGTAATAATTCGATACATGCTTTGCACACTATGTGTGGTGCCCAAAACTTGTCTTGGTCCCCAAGCATAACCCCAAAATAGGCAAAATACACTTTTTTTACGAAGTCTGTTATGTTTCTTCTATGTTTTGGCAGTGTGTATTCACCACAAATGTAACAGAATGAGTCTGGATCGTTAAGACAACTTCTTCTTGATGAGTTCATGCTTTTCACTGGAAAACAGACAACAACATAAAGTTAGTGCAAAAATCAAGCTATGAACAAACTTTTAGAACACTAATTAACACAAAACTATATTGAGAACTGCTCAGTTCAAGTACTAATCCAAAGAAATTAATGAGATGATGCGTCGCATTTACCAACAAGTGCTATAAATAAGATACCAAAAATCTCAAAAACTTGAGCCAATCTGGCAAACTGATAGCATATTCAGAATCAGCACCCCAAAAATACCCCAAATTCATTAAAATATTTTGGACACCAGAAAAAAATTTTTTTTTTGTTGACCTGTGTTATCACTTTAATTCACGTAGTGATACCGTAGCAAACCATTAATAAATGACATTTCCCACATGTCTGCTTTACATCAGCACCATTTGTAATATGTTATTTTATTTTGTTAGCATTTTAAGAGGTTTAAAAATGTAGCAGTAATTTTTCATGGAAATTTACAAAAAATTTTTAGGGACCTCTCCGGGTTTGAAGATACTTTAGGGAGCCTATATTTTGGAAAACCCCTAAAAGTGATACCATTTTAAAAACAGCACCCCTCGACATATTGAAAACTGCTGTCAGGTAGTTTGTTAACCCTTCAGGTGCTTTTCAGGAATTAATACAAAGTGGCATGATAGGAATTAAAAAGTTGATTTTTACCAAGTAAATGTCGCTGACTTTTGAACTGGTCAGTGTAGCTGGCAGACTCTAAGGCCGCTCGTGAATTGCCATGGCAAACATAAGGGCCACACAATCATGATCTCAGGGTGCCGATGGGGATAAAGAGGGAGAAGCCACACTCTTTTAAACATTTATGTGATGTAGTCATAATTGACAGCAGCATCTATGGGGTTAAACAGATAAGGACGGTGACAACACTGATCGTGGCTAAAGCAGCAAGTTGTCAGCTATAGTGTACAGCTGACAGCTGCTGGATTGTCACCTGTATGAGGATGCTATTCTTTTATATCTCAGGTCAGTTAAAAGACATATTGACGGTCATTAATGGGTTAAATTTTAATTGGGTGAGTTAATTTACATTTTCAATGAAGGGATGCACAGTAGCTAACTATATATTAATGGTGTGATAAATACTTATATTCAGGGAAGCAACACTGGACATTTTGTATTTAGTAAATGTATATATGCTGTATATGTACTGTACAGGGTGGGCATTTATATGGATACACCTAAATAAAATGGGAATGGTTGGTGATATCAACTTCCTGTTTGTGGCACATTAGTATATGGGAGGGGGAAAACTTTTCAAGATGGGTCGTGAACATGGCGGCCATTTTCAAGTTGGCCATTTTGGATCCAACTTTATTTTTTTCAATGGAAAGAGGGTCATGTGGCACATCAAACCTATTGAGAATTTCACAAGAAAAACAATGGTGTGCTTGGTTTTAACATAACTTTATTCCTTCAAGAGTTATTTCCAAGTTTATGACCACTTATAAAATGTGTTCAAAGTGCTGACCATTGTGTTGGATTGTCAATGCAACTGTTATGGAAATTTGGGTTGGATAAATTTATCCCTGTGTGTGCTGAGGCCGCTCCCAATTAGACTGAGTATTTTGAGCGCTTAAGGAATGAGACTGCAACATCATTGTGTCAATAACATTCCATCAATACTGATACTTTATTGTACATACATAGTTTTTATGATAGCATATAGAAAGGAGTGGTTAGGGGTTGTTAGGGGTGGTTAGTTAATTACCATATTGTCTAGCTCCTCTGTCACTGGTTATCTAAACATATATGGAATATTGTGAATAACGCTCATATGACTGCTCATTAAGCAACTAGAATTGAGCTCTCTGCATGTAGGACAGAGTTACATACATAGTTATTAAGGTTGAAGGAAGACTGTAAGTCCATCTAGTTCAACCCATAGCCTAACCTAACATGCCCTAACATGTTGATCCAGAGGAAGGCAAAAAAAACCCATGTGGCAAAGAGTAACTCCACCATGTGGAAAAAAATTCCCCATCTGATCAGCATTTAATACATCTGACACTGTTGGTCTACCGTTTCAGCAAGATTCAGCTATATTCTAGGCATTATTTCAGGACATCTGGCCCAAGTTCCGCTTTTGAGATGGAAACCCCATACAATCTGTCTGGCTTATATCAGTTCATGTCAGCCATTTTAAACCATTGATTATAATGTATATATTAGCTGTGAGTATATGAGTATATATGATTATAGAGGAGTATACATGCAAGTGAGATCTACATGATATATATATTTCTATCACAAGCCCCCCTTAGATATCACTTGCCCTAATCCTAGCCTCCTGTCCCAAAGCGCTGCAACTCTTTTGTGCTGTCGGTGAACTGACACAAGCCTAACGCCTGCGCCCCACTCCGTACAGACTTTTCGCAAATGGGCGGTCAGGAGATCTGTCCCTAACTTGGGTTCGTTGCAATCAGTCTCTTAGTCAACAGCATGTGTAGTGAGCGATGTGTAGTCTTTATCAGGTAGGTCATCTATTTGGTCAGGCCACAACATCATTCTGGCTTGGATGTCATCTTCTGGTAGGGGAGCTTTCTTGCAATGCGATGAGTGGCTCCAAGTGGGTCTTCCCTCCAGTTTCACAGAGTTTGGTGTCATCAGCAGCACTTGAACAGGACCATCAAATCTGGGATCGAGTGGTGTTCTCCTTACAAACTTTTTCACCAACACCCAGTCTCCTGGCTTCGAGGAGTGCGTACCGGACACTGAATCTGGATCTGGCAATGAAGAAAAAAACTCGAGAATGGATGTTAGCAAGTTTCTTGGTGAGTTCAATTTACATAAGCAGACAAAGTATCATATTGCATAATCAGCTGCTGAGGGAAAGGATACCCCTAACCTGGGACTAGACCCAAACAAAATTTCATATGGTGACAGCTTTTCTGGGCCTCTGGGAGTGTGCCTAACACTGAGTAGTGTGATTGGGAGTGTGTAGGCCTAAGTCTGACCCTACTGCTGACTAGATCTCTCGTGTGAGGTTTGTTGTGAATGCTGGTCCCTGGTCACTCTCTATCACTTCTGGGACCCCATAGCTGCATATCTCGTCTCTGAGAGTAGCTTCTTTGCAGTAGTCTTTTGTTGTGAATTCCGTTCTCGAACTCCCTCCTGTGGTCATGAATGGTACTTTGGCGAGTTCTGTCCGTGGACTCCCTCTGGTGGCTGTGAGTGGAACTGCTGGTTCTGAGGTTGCTTCATCAGCTGCCCTCGTTTGCGGCTGGGCTGGCTTCTCTATTTAACTCCACTCAGATCGTTACTCCATGCCAGCTGTCAATGTATTAGTACTGGTTCAGATCTCTCTTGGATCTCTCTGATGACCTGTCTACTCCAGCAAAAGCTAAGTCCCTGCTAGTTCATTTGTTGTTCTTTTTGTACGGAATATGTTTCTTAGTGCTTGCTAAGTTCTAGTCTAGCTTGCTTACATGATATTGCCTTGCTAGCTGGAAGCTCTGGGTTGCAGAGTGGCACCTCCGCACCGTGAGTCGGTGCGGGGGTCTTTTTGCACACTCTGCGTGGCTTTTTGTAGTTTTTTGTGCTGACCGCATAGATCCCTTCCCTATCTTCAGTCTATCTAGTAAGTCTGGCCTCCTTTGCTGAAACCTGTTTCATCCCTGTGTTTGTGACTTTCCTCTTAACTCACAGTTAATATATGTGGGGGGCTGCCTTTACCTTTAGGGAAATTTCTCTGAGGCAAGGTAAGGCTTATTTTCCTATCTTTAGGGGTAGTTAACTCTTAGGCTGTGAAGAGGCGTCTAGGGAGAGTTAGGTATGCTCCACAGCTATTTCTAGTGTGTGTGTTAGGATTAGGATTTGCGATCAGCGGAGTTCCCACTTCCCAGGGCTTGTCCTGTCTGCTAGTTTAACCATCAGGTCATTCCAGGTGCACCTAACCACCAGGTCCATAACAGTACAGCTGGCCACAAAGTGTTAATGCATCTCAATAGAAGGATAAGAGAAGTTCTGAGACCATTTTTTTTTCTCTGCAGTGTGTTTTGTCTCTCTTTTCCCCTTAACCTCTGGGTGGTTCAGGACTCAGGTGTAGATATGGACATTCAAGGTCTGTCCTCTTGTGTTGATCACCTCACTGCGAGGGTACAAAGCATTCAAGATTATGTAGTTCAGAATCCTATGTTAGAGCCTAGAATTCCAATTCCTGATTTGTTTTTTGGAGCTAGATCTAAATTTCTGAATTTCAAAATTAATTGTAAACTGTTTCTTGCTTTGAAACCCCGCTCCTCTGGTGACCCCATTCAGCAAGTAAAAATCATTATTTCTTTGTTACGTGGCGACCCACAAGACGGCATTCTCCCTTGCGCCAGGAGATCCTGCATTGCTAAATGTAGATGCGTTTTTTCTGGCGCTTGGATTGCTTTATGACAAACCTAACTCTGTGGATCAGGCAGAGAAAATCCTGCTGGCTTTGTGTCAGGGTCAGGATGAAGCGGAGGTATATTGCCAGAAGTTTAGAAAGTGGTCTGTGCTTACTCAATGGAAAGAGTGTGCCCTTGCAGCAATTTTCAGAAAAGGTCTTTCTGAAGCCCTTAAGGATGTTATGGTGGGGTTTCCCACGCCTGCTGGTCTGAATGAGTCAATGTCCTTGGCCATTCAGATCGATCGGCGCTTGCGTGAACGCAAGGTTGTGCGCCATTTGGCGGTGTCCTCTGAGCAGAGGCCTGAGCCTATGCAATGTGATAGGACTTTGACCAGAGCTGAACGGCAAGAACACAGACGTCAGAATGGGCTGTGTTTTTACTGTGGTGACTCCACTCATGCTATCTCTGATTGTCCTAAGCGCTCTAAGCGGTTCGCTAGGTCTGTCGCCATTGGTACTGTACAGCCTAAATTTCTTTTGTCCGTTACTCTGATTTGCTCTTTGTCGTCCTACTCTGTTATGGCATTTGTGGACTCAGGCGCTGCCCTGAATTTGATGGACTTGGAGTTTGCCAGGCGCTGTGGTTTTTTCTTGGAGCCCTTGCAGTATCCTATTCCATTAAGGGGAATTGATGCTACGCCTTTGGCCAAGAATAAACCTCAGTACTGGACTCAGTTGACCATGTGCATGGCTCCTGCACATCAGGAAGATGTTCGCTTTTTGGTGTTGCATAATTTGCATGATGTGGTCGTGTTGGGTTTGCCATGGCTACAGGTCCATAATCCAGTATTGGATTGGAAATCAATGTTTGTGTCCAGTTGGGGTTGTCAAGGGGTACATGGTGACGTTCCGTTGTTGTCAATTTCTCCTTCTACTCCTTCTGAAGTCCCTGAGTTTTTGTTGGATTACCGAGATGTATTTGATGAGCCCAAATCCAGTGCCCTACCTCCTCATAGGGATTGTGATTGTGCTACTAATTTGATTCCTGGTAGTAAATTTCCTAAGGGACGGCTTTTCAATTTATCTGTGCCGGAACACGCCGCTATGCGGAGTTATACAAAGGAGTCCTTGGAGAAAGGGCATATTCGCCCGTCGTCGTCACCGTTGGGAGCAGGGTTCTTTTTTGTGGCCAAGAAGGATGGTTCTCTGAGACCTTGTATAGATTACCGCCTTCTCAATAAAATCACGGTCAAATTTCAGTACCCTTTGCCTCTGTTGTCTGATTTGTTTGCTCGGATTAAGGGGGCTAGTTGGTTTACCAAGATTGACCTTCGAGGGGCGTATAATCTTGTGCGTATTAAACAGGGCGATGAATGGAAAACAGCATTTAATATGCCCGAGGGCCATTTTGAGTACCTGGTGATGCCATTCGGGCTTTCTAATGCTCCATCTGTGTTTCAGTCCTTTATGCACGACATCTTCCGGAAGTATCTGGATAGGTTCATGATCGTATATTTGGGTGATATTTTGGTCTTTTTGGATGATTGGGAGTCTCATGTAAGGCAGGTCAGGATGGTGTTCCAGGTCCTTCGTGCTAATGCGTTGTTTGTGAAGGGCTCTAAATGCCTCTTTGGAGTTCAGAAGGTTTCCTTTTTGGGCTTCATTTTTTCCCCTTCTACTATCAAGATGGATCCTGTCAAAGTTCAGGCCATTTATGATTGGACTCAACCTACATCTGTGAAGAGTCTTCAGAAGTTCCTGGGCTTTGCTAATTTTTACCGTCGCTTCATCGCTAATTTTTCTAGTGTGGTTAAACCTTTGACTGATTTGACGAAGAAAGGCGCTGATGTGGCGAATTGGTCCCCTGCGGCCGTTGAGGCCTTTCAGGAGCTTAAACGTCGTTTTACTTCGGCCCCTGTGTTGCGTCAGCCAGATGTTTTGCTCCCTTTTCAGGTCGAGGTTGATGCTTCTGAGATTGGGGCAGGGGCTGTTTTGTCTCAGAGAAGTTCTGATGGCTCCTTGATGAAGCCGTGTGCTTTCTTTTCTAGAAAGTTTTCGCCTGCCGAGCGTAATTATGATGTCGGCAATCGGGAGTTGTTGGCTATGAAGTGGGCAATTGAGGAGTGGCGACATTGGCTTGAGGGAGCCAAACCTCTCATGGTGGTCCTGACTGATCACAAGAATCTGACTTACCTCGAGTCCGCCAAGCGGTTGAACCCTAGACAGGCTCACTGTTTTTTTCCCGTTTCGATTTTGTGGTCTCATACCTTCCGGGATCTAAGAATGTAAAGGCTGATGCCCTTTCTAGGAGTTTTTTGCCTGATTCTCCGGGAGTCCCTGAGCCAGCTGGTATTCTTAAAGAGGGGGTGATTCTGTCTGCCATCTCCCCTGATTTGCGGCGGGTGCTGCAGGAGTTTCAGGCTGATAGACCTGACCGCTGCCCAGTGGAGAAACTGTTTGTCCCTGATAGATGGACTAGTAGGGTTATTTCTGAGGTTCATTGTTCAGTGTTGGCTGGTCATCCTGGGATTTTTGGTACCAGAGATTTGGTTGCCAGGTCCTTTTGGTGGCCTTCCTTGTCACGGGATGTGCGTTCTTTTGTGCAGTCCTGTGGGACTTGTGCTCGGGCCAAACCTTGCTGTTCTCGTGCCAGTGGGTTGCTTTTGCCTTTGCCTGTCCCGAAGAGGCCCTGGACACATATTTCCATGGATTTTATTTCTGATCTTCCTATCTCTCAAAGGATGTCTGGGTTTTCTAAGATGGTCCATTTGGTACCCTTGCCTAAATTGCCTTCCTCCTCTGATTTGGTTCCATTATTTTTTCAGCATGTGGTTCGTTTGCATGGCATTCTGGAGAACATTGTGTCGGACAGAGGTTCCCAATTTGTTTCTAGGTTTTGGCGGTCCTTTTGTGCTAAGATGGGCATTGATTTGTCTTTTTCTTCAGCGTTCCATCCTCAGACAAATGGCCAAACCAAACAAACCAATCAGACCATGGAAACCTATCTGAGATGCTTTGTTTCTGCTGATCAGGATGATTGGGTGACCTTCTTGCCATTGGCCGAGTTCGCCCTTAATAATCGGGCTAGTTCTGCTACTTTGGTTTCGCCTTTTTTTTGTAATTCTGGTTTTCATCCTCGTTTTTCTTCAGGGCAGGTTGAGTCTTCTGACTGTCCTGGTGTGGATTCTGTGGTGGACAGGTTGCAACAAATTTGGACTCACGTGGTGGACAATTTGATGTTGTCTCAGGAGAAGGCGCAACTTTTTGCTAACCGCCGTCGCTGTGTTGGTCCCCGACTTCGTGTTGGGGATTTGGTTTGGTTGTCTTCTCGTTATGTTCCTATGAAGGTTTCTTCTCCTAAGCTCAAGCCTCGTTTCATTGGTCCTTATAAGATTTCTGAAATTATCAATCCTGTGTCGTTTCGTTTGGCCCTTCCAACTTCTTTTGCCATCCATAATGTGTTCCATAGGTCGTTGCGGAGATATGTGGCGCCTATGGTTCCTTCCGTTGATCCTCCTGCTCCGGTGTTGGTTGAGGGGGAGTTGGAGTATGTGGTGGAGAAGATTTTAGATTCTAGTATTTCGAGACGGAAGCTTCAGTACCTGGTTAAATGGAAGGGCTATGGTCAGGAGGATAATTCCTGGGTTGTTGCCTCCGATGTCCATGCTGCCGATTTGGTTCGTGCCTTTCATTTGGCTCGTCCTGATCGGCCTGGGGGCTCTGGTGAGGGTTCGGTGACCCCTCCTCAAGGGGGGGTACTGTTGTGAATTCCGTTCTCGGGCTCCCTCCTGTGGTCGTGAATGGTACTTTGGTGAGTTCTGTCCTTGGACACCCTCTGGTGGCTTTGAGTGGAACTGCTGATCTTTGAGGTTGGCTTTCTCAGCTGCCCTCGTTTATTGCTTCTGCTCGCTTCCCTATTTAACTCTGCCCAGGTCGTTAGTTCATGCCAGCTGTCAATGTCTCAGTACTGGTTCAGATCTCTCTTGGAATTCTCAGATGACCTGACTACTCCAGCAGAAGCTAAGTCCTTGCTAGTCATTTACTGTTCATTGGTTTTTGAATATATTTTTCAGTACATGCTATGTTTCAGTCCATATACTAGCGAAAAAAGAAGGAGTATAGATACTCAATGTCGTAGAAAAACATTAAATTTTATTTAAAGATACAAAAAATATATCATGTAGATAAAATACAACAGCATGACAGAATACATAACAAAATTCCAGCATGCGGACAGGAGGAAAAACAACCAGTACACTAAGAGATAGGACACACTGCCAAATATGACCTGGGTAAGACTAAAATGGTATAACACCATGTACTTGCCATAGAAAAAAAGTCTCAGAGGGAACAACGCCCTCTACACATACTGCATGTTCATATCTTAGTATAGCCACTGACGTATAACCAATAAGAACTTACCCATAGTAGGTCACGGTCTGTGTGTTGCCTTCCCACTACCCCTGACGCGCGTTTCGCACGATGGCTTTCTCAAAGGGGAGGTGACAGAGGTGTCTAACTACAGCTGCACCTTTTATAGGAAGTCAGACATCAGGTTTAATCGGCGCATGCGCATCTACATCCCGCACATCAAATAGTGCAATCTCAGGTGGCGTAATTGTGCGGCGTGTGTACGGGCGGAAAACCGCCTATGGTACCAATCTACATCCGCGCCGCACAACATGTAGACGCCATAGAGATTAGACAGCGTCGGGTAAGTAGAATTGCGCATGCGCACTGCTTGTGCCGATATTCCCGGAAGTCTATGCCGCCTGGCCCGGAAGTGTTTGAAACCTAATGCGCCTGCGTGCGGCAAACATTTGGTATCTACGGGTTCACGGCTGTGTTGCCATGAGAATCCGGGTAAGTATTGCGCGTGCGCACACAGGACACATATTCACCGGGATATGAAGGCTTAGTATCAAGCATAATCCCGCACCTATATCAAACCAACACTTCATGTGCCTAAATAAAAATTTTTAAAAAAAGGCTGTATGTCAGGATATAAATCCTAAAGATAACCGCACAGAAATCAGGGAGAACATATATCAGGAGCGCCCATATACACTGAAAGGCAGACCGGGACCAAATTATAGGCGAACAATACCTATGGCATCTAAACTGTCCGGTCCAATTAAAAATCACTATAGATTATCATATTGTAAAAACCAGTGCAAAATAAATCAAATATCCAGATGTACAATCTAGAAAAAATCGATGAGTGCCAACCAAAGTCAATTATAACACCGGGATGTGTGTACCAAATACGTATGTCTCAAAAATGCATAGATCAATGTATCTGGCACATACGTGCGCATATAATTAAAGTGCATAAGTGACCGTTTACATATAAGAACATGAATAAAGTGAACCAAATATCCAGATATTAATCTGGAGGATATACCAAAGAGCAATCCGTGAATACTATATCACAATAAAGTGTACCGACAACAGCATAAACATATAAACAAAAAACAATCATCATAAATACAATATAAATAGTGAAAATATGAAGTTTAAAATTCGTATATGGAAAACGTCCCCCTACGGGTTCCTCCTTCTTCCGATTCGACTCCCAAAAAAGAAGGGGTTCATAGTGTCTTCTGTATTGCGGAACGGTCCCAATATCCCACTCCAAATGGCTGGTGCAGCAGATTACATATCATGTGGAAAAGAATACTATAAAGAAATGTACATAAATAAAAAGATAATTAAAATTACGAAAGACACACATAATTAAAATACATGCAGAACTCCAAGGTATATAGATATTTGAACTCTAATTTATGCCAATATACATAGAATAAACCATAGGGACAGGACCTCCCGGGGAAAACATAGTGAATAGCACCCAAAATGATCGAAAAAATAGAAGAACATGGTGGATCATAGAAAGGGGACAAATGTGATCTTCTCATTTAGCCCCTTTGGTGATATTGTATCGAGAATGGTAATCCACCTGCATTCGCGTTGGGCAAGAATTTATTTCAAATTACCGCCCCTAATACCTCCATGAACGCAGTCAATGCCCCTTACTTCCAGTCCCCTATGGTCACATCCATGGTATTCCCTAAAGTGCCTGGGCAAGGTCTTCAAAGTTGAGATATCGGACACTTCTTTGGCTGCTTTAATTTCGCGGACATGTTCTCGGGTCCTCACCCTGAGTTCTCTTAAGGTGAGACCCACATATATTAGGGAGCAGGGACAGACAGCATAATATATCACATAAAATGTCTTACAGGAGATATATTCCTTAATTTTATATTCCCTGCTCCCATCAGAGGATTTAAATGTCCCACTCCTCTTTATATTAGGACATGCCGCACATGATCCACACGGGAAACATCCCAACCTCTTACTCCCCTGATTGAAAATGGTCAGTTGTTTCGCCACGTAATGGCTGCTTACTAAATGGTCTCTCAAGTTTTTGCTCCTTCTCTGCATCATCTGTGGAGACTCTGGTAGATGAGCAGCCAAATCATTGTCACTGCGTAGTATCGACCAGTGCTTTTCCAAAATCTCGCATTGTGTCCCACCGACAATTCGAAGTAGAGATGTAGCTTAATTTATAATCTTTCTTCTGCCTAGTCTTCTTTATTGAAGGTTTAAGTAAAGCACTCCTTTCTAGGGATCGTGCATGCCTGTATCCTGACTTGATGCACCGGTTGCTGTATCCCCTGGCCTTAAACCTATCTCTAAGGGTAGTAGACTGTTCTTCAAAACGGACCTCTGTGGAGCAGACTCTCCTATTCCTGAGGAACTGGCCAACTGGGATGGCTTTAATAATGGAATAGTTGTGGGCCGAGGAAGCATGGAGGAGAGAATTCACGGAGGTGTCTTTCCTATACAGATCAGTTTCTATTCGTCCATCATTCCCGACCCACAAACTAATGTCTAAGAAATCCACATGTTTTTTGTGCCATTGAAAAGTAAATTTTAAATTAAATAAATTATTATTTAATTGCTGCATAAAATTCAATAGGCTGGTTTCGCTACCCTCCCAAAACATCAACACGTCATCAATGTAGCGAAACCAGCCCATTACTGGGTCCGCGGCCTGTGCCCCGTCGCCCTGGAAAACCTGCCTCTCCCAGAAACCGAGAAACAGGTTTGCATACGACGGCGCACAGGCCGCGCCCATCGCAGTGCCCTGCGTCTGCAAAAAGAAACGATCCTTAAATACAAAAAAATTATGTGTCAAAGCAAATTCTAACAAATCCAAAATAAATTCAGAAAAATGGCCATCCCAGTTGGCCATCTCCAGGAAAAAGTGAGCCGCCCTCAGTCCGTCAGTATGTTTGATCGATGTGTACAGTGATTCCATGTCGATGGTGACTAGTAACATCCCCTCATCAACTGTAACACCGTCAATTTTAGTTAATATGTCTGTAGTGTCTCTGACATAGGAGGAGAGCGTTTCCACTAAGGGTTTTAGATGAAAATCAATAAATTTACAGATATTTTCGCTCAACCCCCCTATGCCAGAGACGATAGGTCGGCCAGGGGGATTACAAGCATCCTTATGCACCTTTGGTAAAAGGTAGAATGTAGCTACCTTCGGATGTTCTGGAAGGAGTGCATCACATAATTTCTTTGTAATTGTGCCTGATTCATAAGCTTCTGTTAGAATAAATTCCAACTCAGCATGGAAGGCCTGCATAGGATTACTCGAAAGCATACAGTATGTATCTTTGTTTCGAAGCTGTCGGAAAGCCTCTTTTTCGTAACTCTCGACCGGCCAAATCACGACATTCCCCCCCTTGTCTGCTGGTTTAATAACCACTGAATCCAATGATCGCAATTCATTCAGAGCCTGTCTCTGTTTAAATGTGAGGTTGTCATTACACACATTTTGTGGTATCTTTTTAAGATCTTCAATTACCAGTTTACAAAATATATCTACCGGTGGACAGATAGACAAGGGGGGAATGTCGCCGACCTTGGCACAATCGAGGGTGGGATGATACCTGTATTGTCGGGTTGTTGTTCGTTGAGTAGATCTTCCAAATCTGCCAATGCCTGTTGTTCAATGACATCTAAATTTGGATCAGTCTGATGATATAGTTTTTTGAAAATTAGTTTACGACAAAACAGGTGGACATCCTTCAGGGCTGTAAAGAAATTAAAACCATTACGTGGCACAAAATTAAGGCCCAATTTCAATAAATCACTCTGTGTTTTAGACAGTGGGTATGTGGAAAGGTTAATTACCTCCAAATTGGTGTTTTTTGCCTTTCGTTCATATTCAGGGGAGGGTTTTTGTTTCCTTTTCTTATTCCCTTGGTAGCTTCTCAGAAAATGTGTGTTTTTGAATTTTCCCTGTTCCAAAATTCCAGCACTACCTGATGCTACACTCGACCCATCAGTTGATGTTAGTGAAGATATTGACCCGGATCTTTTTTGTGCAATGTGATGACGGCCATAACGGTTTCCTTTCCATCTATACATCCTATTTTCTTTCAGGTCAAGATAGTCTCTTTGTAATTTTTTGGCCTTTACAGCCCCAATATCCTGTTCCCATGTGGAGAAATCCTTTTCTAAATCCGTATTCAATTTATCCAGAGCCTCTGGGGTTAAGTCCCCCTTAATTTTCATCTGGATATTATCAATGTCTTTTTCTAGTTCACTTAATTTAGCCTCATTAAGCTTCATTAGGAGTTCGATGAAGCCACGGGAACATTTAGTTGCTAAATCCTCCCATTCACTTTTGAAGACAATGTCGTCCACCTCAAATGAGTGTCAGAGACACTACAGACATATTAACTAAAATTGACGGTGTTACAGTTGATGAGGGGATGTTACTAGTCACCATCGACATCGAATCACTGTACACATCGATCAAACATACTGACGGACTGAGGGCGGCTCGCTTTTTCCTGGAGATGGCCAACTGGGATGGCCATTTTTCTGAATTTATTTTGGATTTGTTAGAATTTGCTTTGACACATAATTTTTTTGTATTTAAGGATCGTTTCTTTTTGCAGACGCAGGGCACTGCGATGGGCGCGGCCTGTGCGCCGTTGTATGCAAACCTGTTTCTCGGTTTCTGGGAGAGGCAGGTTTTCCAGGGCGACGGGGCACAGGCCGCGGACCCAGTAATGGGCTGGTTTCGCTACATTGATGACGTGTTGATGTTTTGGGAGGGTAGCGAAACCAGCCTATTGAATTTTATGCAGCAATTAAATAATAATTTATTTAATTTAAAATTTACTTTTCAATGGCACAAAAAACATGTGGATTTCTTAGACATTAGTTTGTGGGTCGGGAATGATGGACGAATAGAAACTGATCTGTATAGGAAAGACACCTCCGTGAATTCTCTCCTCCATGCTTCCTCGGCCCACAACTATTCCACTATTAAAGCCATCCCAGTTGGCCAGTTCCTCAGGAATAGGAGAGTCTGCTCCACAGAGGTCCGTTTTGAAGAACAGTCTACTACCCTTAGAGATAGGTTTAAGGCCAGGGGATACAGCAACCGGTGCATCAAGTCAGGATACAGGCATGCACGATCCCTGGAAAGGAGTGCTTTACTTAAACCTTCAATAAAGAAGACTAGGCAGAAGAAAGATTATAAATTAAGCTACATCTCTACTTCGAATTGTCGGTGGGACACAATGCGAGAGATTTTGGAAAAGCACTGGTCAATACTACGCAGTGACAATGATTTGGCTGCTCATCTACCAGAGTCTCCACAGATGACGCAGAGAAGGAGCAAAAACTTGAGAGACCATTTAGTAAGCAGCCATTACTTGGCGAAACAACTGACCATTTTCAATCAGGGGAGTAAGAGGTTGGGATGTTTCCCGTGTGGATCATGTGCAGCATGTCCTAATATAAAGAGGAGTGGGACATTTAAATCCTCTGATGGGAGCAGGGAATATAAAATTAAGGAATATATCTCCTGTAAGACATCTTATGTGATATATTATGCTATCTGTCCCTGCTCCCTAATATATGTGGGTCTCACCTCAAGAGAACTCAGGGTGAGGACCCGAGAACATGTCCGCGAAATTAAAGCAGCCAAAGAAGTGTCCGATATCTCAACTTTGAAGACCTTGCCCAGGCACTTTAGGGAATACCATGGATGTGACCCTAGGACTGGAAGTAAGGGGCATTGACTGCGTTCATGGAGGTATTAGGGGCGGTAATTTGAAAAAAATTCTTGCGCAACGCGAATGCAGGTGGATTAACATTCTCGATACAATATCACCAAAGGGGCTAAATGAGAAGATCACATTTGTCCCCTTTCTATGATCCACCATGTTCTTCTATTTTTTCCATCATTTTGGGTGCTATTCACTATGTTTTCCCCGGGAGGTCCTGTCCCTATGGTTTATTCTATGTATATTGGCATAAATTAGAGTTCAAATATCTATATACCTTGGAGTTCTGCATGTATTTTAATTATGTGTGTCTTTCGTCATTTTAATTATCTTTTTATTTATGTACATTTCTTTATAGTATTCTTTTCCACATGTGATATGTAATCTGCTGCACCAGCCATTTGGAGTGGGATATTGGGACCGTTCCGCAATACAGAAGACACTACGAACCCCTTCTTTTTTGGGAGTCGAATCAGAAGAAGGAGGAACCCGTAGGGGGACGTTTTCCATATACGAATTTTAAACTTCATATTTTCACTATTTATATTGTATTTATGATGATTGTTTTTTGTTTATATGTTTATGCTGTTGTCGGTACACTTTATTGTGATATATTATTCACGGATTGCTGTTTGGTATATCCTCCAGATTAATATCTGGATATTTGGTTCACTTTATTCATGTTCTTATATGTAAACA
Source organism: Ranitomeya variabilis (assembly GCF_051348905.1). NCBI lineage: Eukaryota > Metazoa > Chordata > Amphibia > Anura > Dendrobatidae > Ranitomeya > Ranitomeya variabilis. The sequence continues at coordinate 334,712,817 of NC_135236.1, forward strand.
GTCACTTATGCACTTTAATTATATGCGCACGTATGTGCCAGATACATTGATCTATGCATTTTTGAGACATACGTATTTGGTACACACATCCCCGTGTTATAATTGACTTTGGTTGGCACTCATCGATTTTTTCTAGATTGTATATCTGGATATTTGATTTATTTTGCACTGGTTTTTACAATATGATAATCTATAGTGATTTTTAATTGGACCGGACAGTTTAGATGCCATAGGTATTGTTCGCCTATAATTTGGTCCCGGTCTGCCTTTCAGTGTATATGGGCGCTCCTGATATATGTTCTCCCTGATTTCTGTGCGGTTATCTTTAGGATTTATATCCTGACATACGGCCTTTTTTAAAAAAAATTTATTTAGGCACATGAAGTGTTGGTTTGATATAGGTGCGGGATTATGCTTGATACTAAGCCTTCATATCCCGGTGAATATGTGTCCTGTGTGCGCACGCGCAATACTTACCCGAATTCTCATGGCAACACAGCCGTGAACCCGTAGATACTAAATGTTTGCCGCACGCAGGCGCATTAGGTTTCAAACACTTCCGGGCCAGGCGGCATAGACTTCCGGGAATATCGGCACAAGCAGTGCGCATGCGCAATTCTACTTACCCGACGCTGTCTAATCTCTATGGCGTCTACATGTTGTGCGGCGCGGATGTAGATTGGTACCATAGGCGGTTTTCCGCCCGCACACACGCCGCACAATTACGCCACCTGAGATTGCACTATTTGATGTGCGGGATGTAGATGCGCATGCGCCGATTAAACCTGATGTCCAACTTCCTATAAAAGGTGCAGCTGTAGTTAGACACCTCTGTCACCTCCCCTTTGAGAAAGCCATCGTGCGAAACGCGCGTCAGGGGTAGTGGGAAGGCAACACACAGACCGTGACCTACTATGGGTAAGTTCTTATTGGTTATACGTCAGTGGCTATACTAAGATATGAACATGCAGTATGTGTAGAGGGCGTTGTTCCCTCTGAGACTTTTTTTCTATGGCAAGTACATGGTGTTATACCATTTTAGTCTTACTCAGGTCATATTTGGCAGTGTGTCCTATCTCTTAGTGTACTGGTTGTTTTTCCTCCTGTCCGCATGCTGGAATTTTGTTATGTATTCTGTCATGCTGTTGTATTTTATCTACATGATATATTTTTTGTACCTTTAAATAAAATTTAATGTTTTTCTACGACATTGAGTATCTATACTCCTTCTTTTTTCGCTAGTATATGATATGTTTCCTCGGGAGTGATGCTCCTTTAGATTTATTTTGATATTGGGAGAGTTTTTTCTGACTATTTAATATGCTCTCGGCCACTCATAGATGCTTATTGATTATCGTGTGTATATGTTTCAGTCCAGCCTGCTATTATGATATTTCCTTGCTAGCCGGAAGGTCTGGGGGTGCAGAGCTGCACCTCCACACCGTGAGTCGGTGTGGAGGTCTTTTTGCACACTCTGCGTGGTTTTTGTAGTTTTTTATACTGACCGCATAGTTCCCTTTCCTATCCTCTGTCTTTCTAGAGAAGATTCGGCCTCCTTTACTAAAATCTGTTTAATTCCTGTGTTTGTCACTTCCCTTTTAACTCACAGTTAATATTTGTGGGGGGCTACCTTTACTTTGGGGAATTTCTCCGAGGCAAGGTAGGCTACTATTTCTATCTTTAGGGGTAGTTAGCTCTTAGGCTGTGAAGAGGCATCTAGGGAGAGTTAGGTACGCTCCACGGCTATTTCTAGTGTGTGTGATAGGATTAGGGATTGCGGTCAGTAGAGTTACCACTTCCTCAGAGCTTGTCCCAGGTTTTCTGTTTTAACCATCAGGTCACTTCGGGTGCTCCTAACCACCAGGTCATAACAGGGGGCCATGCATACCAGGATAGGGATGGGGACTATGCATACTAAGACGAGATGGGGGCACAGCATACCAGGATAGGGATGAGGGCCATGCATACTAGGATGAGATGGGAGCCCTGCATACCAGGATAGGGATGGTGCCATGCATACAAGGATAGGGATGAGGGGGACAATTCCTACCAGAATAGGGATGAGGGGGCCATGCACACCAGTATAGGGATGAGGGGGTCATGCATTCAAGGATAGGGATGAGGGGGCCATTCATACCAGTATAGGGATGAGGGGGTCATGCATATCAAGGTAGAGATGAGGGAGCGTCTTATGGTCTGGTGCGGCTTATAGTCCGGAAACTACGGTATGTACGAGACAGAAGCTTCCGTCAGTTGAGGGATTCAAGCTGATGCAAGAAAATGACCTTTAAATCACTTACAAAATTCTAAACAGAACTGATATCAATTTTGCAGGCCGCAAGGGACAATGCGACTATTGCCAAGGAAGTACAGCTAGTTTTACAGGTCAGTGAGCCATCCATTCCCACTCTTTATCTGCTGCCTAAAATATAAAAAGTGGTCAAAAACCACAAGGTAGACCCATCATTTCAGGGAAGGGCAACTACCTGAAAAATGTGAACAGGTTCACAGATTCCATGCTACAACCACTTGTGGAATCACTGCCTTCTTACACTAAAGATACAGGTGATTTTCTAAAAAAAGGTGGACAGCCACCATATTAACACTGATACCCAGATTTTACCTGCGATGTGGAGTCCTTGTACACTAACATTCGCCACATCGATGGAGTACGGGCAACTTAATTTGTTTTCTAAAATCATCATCTATGTGTCACGGGGGTAATGGGTAGACTACAGCTGTGTTCCCCAGCAAACCTCTCAGGTAAAGGGATCTTTGGCTCTGCAACTCTACCTGCAGTTTCAGCTTGCACATTAGATACTACAAGACCCTGTTGCTGAACTGCCCCCTTCAACTCAGTGACCTGTAAGGACAGCGCCTCCAACTGGCGGGTTATGGAAGTCATGGGATCCATGGCATCCAAAATTTATTTAGGCCGATTATAATGTCACGGGGGTAATGGGTAGACTACAGCTGATTACCTGGGCCCCTGCGATATCCCTCAGACTAGGGAAAACCCTGTGTCCCTCTCCCATAATTTACACTGATGGTGTGCTTGTCTGGGCCGCCAGGCCTGACCCTGACTCCTGTTTCAGCCCTATGCTGAAACCTCCACCCGCCACCCAGTGATTAGACCACACACCAACCTCCACAGAAAGCACAGACAGGGAAAACCAAAAAACCCACCACGCCGCAGACACACAGGAAAACACTATAATGTGCACAGGGCAAAACAAACACAAATATAGGAAGGAGAAATATGACAACCACCAGATACGATATTTCTTCTCCTAGACCACCACTCCAGACTGAGATCACCAGGCACAAGACACAAGCTATAATCGGCGAAGCCCAAAGTCCAGAATGACTATTTAAAGGCCACGTGCGTGACCCAGCCCCCAACCAGATTACCAGCTAGATTAACCCCGGACAACCTGGATAAAATCTAGCCGGCGCCACTGAGCGTATAGTGGACGAATGTGGAATTACCGCTGTCTGTCGGACGCCCTAGTGTGAATAGCGTCCGACATGACACTATGTCACCATCTATGACAAATATTATTGCTCATCTTTTATAATTGACTTTGTCTCCAGGGAACTGCCATGGGGGCTTCCTTTGTATCAGCTTATGCCAACTGGATCATGGGGCTGTGCGAGAGAGATCTCTAGCATTCAAATTGGCTTGGATCAGTGGACTGCATCCTCTTCTGGATGCGGTACATTGATGATGTGTTCATGATCTGGCAGGGATCCACTGAGTCACTTCACACTTTTATGTCATTTTATGTCATCCCTCAGCCAAAACAACCTCAACATACATCTGACATACCTCTTTGACAGAGAATTCATCGACTTCCTAGGTGTAATTATCAAGAGAGACAACAGAACTTTTTACAAACTGATCTCTTCTGGAAGCCGACCTCTGTTAATTCGATGCTGATTCATCCCAGCCCCCCCATCCATGATCCATTCCATACCAATGGGTCAATTTCTACGGCTATAGAGAATCTGTTCAAACGACACTGACTTTTATAGACAGGCTGAAGACCTCAAATTTAGGTTCATTGACAGGAGATATAGTCACTGAGGCATCAAAAGGGCTTTCAGTAGAGCAAGACATACTCCGAGACACTCTGTTCTGTATTAGAGCCAGGTCCAACCAAAACCTCAGATTTATCACACACTATCATGGACATGCAGGCCTTATGCGCTATTTCTTGGAGAAGTCTTGGCCAATTCTTCTTTCAGACCCCGTTCTTTCTAAACATCGAAGACCCAGACCCAACATCACCTTCTGCAGATCTAGAAACCTCAGTGACTCCCTTGTCAAAAGCCACTATATGAATAAGCCAGCCACCTTTCTCTCTGGTTCGACACCGCCCAGTGGATGCCAACCATGTGGGAAATGTGTAGCCTGCTCTAACATCATATGTGCCCTGTCCAGACATCATACAACATCAAACATTTTATCACATGCACTACAAAAGCCGTAGTCTATTATGCCACCCTTCAATGCTCTTTGATATATCATTAAGCAAAGTACCAGCTGTATACCACTTTCCAATTTATTCAGACAACTCATATATGATTTATATAAATAGGAGGACATGGAGTTATTGCTGAACATATAATTTATTAAATTCAAAGAAAAATACAAGAAGAAATATCAAATTTACATGATAAAAATGGATAATACATATCAAATGTGACAAGTGAGTTACCCAGGTGAGTGTAAATGACCTATGGGCCACACAAAGAGCCACAATATAACCTATTGATGATAAATTACTGACATCCCGACATTTCAATGTAGTTTGTGTGGTTAGACCCTATATCTATGCTACAGCATGTTACTAGTGGGCCATTATGCACAACATAACTATCTCATTAATTGCCTTAATAGATGTCCATGCCTAAACAGGTTTATTTCTCATAATATTTACCCATGTGGTCTCAATGAGCTTCCTGTGTGGGCCTCAGTCTCCCCAACGCGCGTTTCGCGTGCTATAGATAGCCTCGCTTCCTCAGGGGGCCCCCTGAGGAAGCGAGGCTATCTATAGCACGCGAAACGCGCGTTGGGGAGACTGAGGCCCACACAGGAAGCTCATTGAGACCACATGGGTAAATATTATGAGAAATAAACCTGTTTAGGCATGGACATCTATTAAGGCAATTAATGAGATAGTTATGTTGTGCATAATGGCCCACTAGTAACATGCTGTAGCATAGATATAGGGTCTAACCACACAAACTACATTGAAATGTCGGGATGTCAGTAATTTATCATCAATAGGTTATATTGTGGCTCTTTGTGTGGCCCATAGGTCATTTACACTAACCTGGGTAACTCACTTGTCACATTTGATATGTATTATCCATTTTTATCATGTAAATTTGATATTTCTTCTTGTATTTTTCTTTGAATTTAATAAATTATATGTTCAGCAATAACTCCATGTCCTCCTATTTATATAGCTCTTTGATATATGTTGGCCTGACTACTCGTTCACTCAAAGTCTGTGTACGTGAACACGTGCTCGGCATCATTGCTGCCAAAGAAATTGATGATATCTTCTTATTGAAGACATTACCACTTAATTTCAAGGCATACCACAATAGTGATGCCCCATTACTAAAAGTCAGGGGAATTGATATGATTCCATCGAACATTAGGGGTGGTAAAATCGGTAATCCACTAGCAAAACTTGAGTCAAGGTGGATGTGAACACTCCACAGCCTCAACGAAAACCTTAGCTTTGTTTGTTTTCTGCAAACCTCTAGTGTCCATGGAACCTATTTATTTTTTATTTTAATGTTTCAATTCATTTTATGTTCATTCGCTGTTTTTAGTGCCACCATTTGTGATATCGGTCTACATAGTTACTGGGGAGTGTGTCCGGTCAAACCAAAAGGATGTCCAGTCGTTATTTGTTCCAGAGATTGTATATGCAGTGTCGTCGTTCACGGAACAAGCTATCTACGTGTCAACCACCAATATCTATGCATTATATTCCGTCATCCTCCCCCACCTGTTGCTCACTCTTCCCCATATTTCATATTTACACCATTTCACATATTTTCTACATCACACAGTTTTGTACATCTCTTCTCATAAATCCCTTGTATTCATCCCAAAGATTGGAAATGCGGGTTACCCTTTATGTAATTCGTTATATATGTGATAACCATCAACATGTATTCAGCATTATCTCTTTCCATCCCCACAGTTCTCATTATCACAACCTCACAATTCTTCATTACTACATCATATAATCTTTTGAATTTCCTCCACCCCTTTAATATATATTTTTTAATTTGTTTTGTATATGTTGCCCTCCCTACATACCCATCCACCATTTTTGCTTCATCTGCTTTATATTTTAGCATAATTATTCCATACACCGTTATTCACTTTTGCATATTTTGTTTTTATTGTTTCTTGACACACAAGCCTGAAACTATGAGAGAGCAGCTTGGATAAAATAAGAGGTGAGTTTCTTATGTGACTGGCTGATGTTTCCTTTATCTGTGATGACTGATCTCTTCCCCTGCACCTGACTTCTATGATTCTCCCTGTGGTATTTGCATTGTTTGCCCTGCATCAACAACTCTAGTTGACTCTTCATTTCCTGCCAGAAAAGCAAAGACTCTAAAGGCCCCGTCTCACATAGCGAGATCGCTAGCGAGATCGCTGCTGAGTCACAAGTTTTGTGACGCAACAGCGACCTCCATAGCGATCTCGCCATGTGTGACACGTACCAGCGATCAGGCCCCTGCTGCGAGATCGCTGGTCGTGTCGGAATGGCCTGGACCTTTTTTTGGTCGTTGAGGCCCCGCTGACATCGCTGAATCGGTGTGTGTGACACCGATCCAGCGATGTCTTCACTGGTAACCAGGGTAAACATCGGGTTACTAAGCGCAGGGCCGCGCTTAGTAACCCGATGTTTACCCTGGTTACCAAAAAAAACAAACAGTACATACTCGCCTTTCGGTGTCCAGGTCCCTTGCCGTCTGCTTCCTGCTCTGACTGAGCCGCCGTACAGTGAGAAGTGAGAGCACAGCAGTGACGTCACCGCTGCTCTCACTTCTCACTGTACGGCCGGATCTCAGTCAGAGCAGGAAGCAGACGGCAAGGGACCTGGACACCGAAAGGCGAGTATGTACTGTTTGTTTTTTTTGGTAACCAGGGTAAACATCGGGTTACTAAGCGCGGCCCTGCGCTTAGTAACCCGATGTTTACCCTGGTTACCCGGGTGCTGCAGGGGGACTTCGGCATCGTTGAAGACAGTTTCAACGATGCCGAAGTCGTTCCCCTGATCGTTGGTCGCTGGAGAGAGCTGTCTGTGTGACAGCTCCCCAGCGACCACACAGCGACTTACCAACGCTCACGGCCAGGTCGTATCGCTGGTCGTGATCGTTGGTAAATCGCTTAGTGAGACGGGGCCTTTAGGGTACCGTCACACAGTGCAATTTTGATCGCTACGACGGCACGATTCGTGACGTTCCAGCGATGCATTTACGATATCGCTGTGTCTGACACGCTACTGCGATCCGGATCCCCGCTGAGAATCGTACGTCGTAGCAGATCGTTTGAAACTTTCTTTCGTCGTCTGGTGTCCCGCTGTGGCGGCATGATTGCATTGTGTGACACAGGTTGTATACGATGTGCGCACAGTAACCAACGGCTTCTACATCGCAAATACGTCATGAAATTATCGCTCCAGCGCCGTGTATTGCAACGTGTGACCGCAGTATACGACGCTGGAGCGATACTTATACGACGCTGCAACGTCACGAATCGTGCCGTCGTAGCGATGAAAATGGCACTGTGTGACAGTACCCTAACAAATTAGATGTAGAGGACAGCAATTATCATTGCCACTAACCCTTGGAAAGTAACAAATTGTATTTGAGCAGAAATTTTTATATCTAAATACAAGAAACATATATCTTTGTACCGTGTTAGCCAGTAGATAGAAAAAATAACCAAAATGGGGGTCCTCAGGTATGAAGTACTGTTTTTTTTAAATATTTAAATAATTACAGCTAAAAATCAATAGTTACCTTTTTAAAGCATGACTTTAAAGTGAAAATTTAGCATTTTCACAAATTATGTGCAAATTGAGAAATTATGGTATCATTTACTTGTGTTGTAACTTTTAAGACCTACTAGTCTGTTACCTTGTAAAATACATATGTCATGAGGTGCTTTCTGTTCTTGTAATAATTGATTGATATAAATCTCTCTTATCCTTATCAGGAAAATGCCTGCTGCAGGTGTTTTTGTTCTGCAGCTGTATATTACAGCACAATGCATACTTCAGCTGCTGAAGAACCCCTTAACCCCTTAACGACCAGAGGTATTGTTGGTTTTGCATTTTCATTTTTTGCTCCTCTTTTTCCCAGAGCCTTAACTTTTTAATTTTTGGGTCAAAATGGCCATGTTAGGGCTTGTTTTTTGCGGGACGAGTTGTACTTTTGAATGGCACCATTAGTTTTACCATGTCGTGTACGTGAAAACGGGAAAAAATTCCAAGTGCAGTGAAATTGCAAAAAAAGTTCAATCCCACAGTTGTTTTCTGTTTGTTTTTTTTCACCATGTTCACTAAATGCTAAAACTAACCTGACATTATGATTCTCCAGATCATTACAACTTCATAGACACCAAACATGTCTAGGTTCTTTTTAATTTAAGTGGTGAAAAAAAATTCCCAAATTTGTTAAAAAAATTGCGCCATTTTCCGATAGTGTCTCCATTTTTCGTGATCTTGGGTTGGGTGAGGGCTTATTTTTTGTGTGCAGAGCTGACGTGTTTAATGATACCATTTTGGTGAAAATACGATCTTTTGATCACCCATTACTGCATTTTCATGCAATGTTGCGATGACCTAAAAAAAGTAATTCTGGCATTTTGAATTTTTTTCTTGTTACGCCATTTAGTGATTTGGTTAATTTTTTTTATATTGATAGCCCGCGGCTGTTCCGGGCACATGTCAGCTGTTCAAAACAGCTGACTTGTGCCGGCAAAAATGTGGGCTCACCGACGGAGCCCACATCAAAGAGAGGAAGTCCGACATCGGCGTACTATTACGCCTGATGTCGGAAAGGGGTTAAAGAAAATGGGATCATTACATACTAGACAGCCAGTGTCTGACGCAGGAAAGGACTCATCCTATAAATGTAGTTTCCTATAAATCTAATTTCTGGTAAATATTTTATCTATAGCACCTCATATCGTGGCATAATATGATGTTTCAGCAAACATAATATAGAGATAAATATATTTATATAGATATAAATTTTTATTTCAATGCAAAATTATAATTCATATGAATTATGTAGACTAAAGGTAACAGAATAACTTTTTTATTTTTAAATCAAACATTATTCATGTAAAATCTATTATATGGAATTTATCATGTGTATACCAGTGTTTTCACTTCAATCATTGTTACTATTTTATTGCATCTCTTAAACTATTTTTATTTTGATATGGTTTTTAAAGTATAACCCGCTGTACTTTATTTTATATATTATCAAATAACAAATCACTAGAAAAAAAGAATTAGCTTACAAAGTGTGGATAAACCATTGTGGGTTGTTAATATCCTTTGGGAATATTGGATTCGATCAGAGGTTTCCATCTTATCCAACATTCCTCAATAATATATGTCCAGTTTTCCACTGGGGATTATGGTACATACTTGTGTTTCGGTGACAAGAGGTTAATGAAGTGAAAATAGAAGAAATGTCAATTATTGAAACAATCACAGCAGGCATATGCAACCCTTCATAAATCTTTTTTGACACATAGCTAACCTGGGGGGGAGTTCTGGTTGCCTATTATATGCCACATATTATATATCTTATCTATATACAGTATAAATAACATATATATACATATATAAGCAAATTGATCCCTTTCTATGAATATCTCTCAATCCAAGGCTTGATCAAAAAGTTATGGTATCTACAGCTTTTATAGAACAGGTCCTGTGGAATTCTAAATTTAAAATTTTGCAATGGGATTGGTAGGGACACACTAAAATAATTTACGTTATATTAAACTAATTTATTTAATAAAATACATGCTTATTAATCCATGTAACAAATATGATGATTGCCATTTAAATCATAAGAGAGTCTAAAATGTAACATAGTCATAAGTATTTTCTGAGCTACCGATTCTTTCATTTACATTTGCATTTTGCTCACCAGTATTGACATGTTCCTCCTATGAAGGGAGGTAGATAAACAACTACCAGTACTTCTAACACTGCTTATCTCAGTGAAACAAAAGATGGGAAATGCAAATATTGAGCAGTTCAGGTTGTCCCTATGGACAAAAATAATGTTTATTCAAGTAAAGAGTCACCACAATAAGCTTTCAACAATTAACAATATCAGCTATCAAAACTGTCATCAAATTAATTCAGAAATGTTTGGTATCGATTTCCTTTAAATTTTAAATTGCAATAATTATTTTTTATTCAGTAGCATTAAATTATGTCACAATGTTTAAAAACCCAATCACTGGAAATGTGCAGTCACAGACAATGTGTAGTAAAAAAATGGCTTAAAAAAGTTTTTATTTGCATTTTGTTAATTGTATCCTCATAGCTAACACAACCAAAGAATCTTCAGTATGAACCATAAAATGTTTAAAATACAATAGGAAATTCAATAAGCTCTGTACTAGATGCTGTAAATATTTAATAGAGTTTACAAGCACTTCCACCATTTTTGGTGTCCACTTTTGTTCTCTGGTCATCAACGTCAATGGATTTAAAAGCCTTTTTGTATGAACCAGTCTTTTACCCTAAATGTTTATCCATAGAAACCCCTGCAGGTCTGCTGTCAGATACCATGATGTACAGTGTCTTGGAAAAAAAAGTATTCATATCCCGTGAACTTTTCTACATTTTTCCATGTTACACCCACAAACTTAAATGTATTTTATTGTTATTTTATATGATAACAATGGCACATATTTGTGAAGTATAAAGGAAGTGATAGATGGTTTTATAAATATTTAAAAAATATAAATCAGAAAATATAAATAATAAATAAAAATACAAATCAGAAAATTGTTAAGAGCATTTGTATTCAGACCCCTGAATCAATACTTTGTAGTTCCACCTTTCGTTGCTATTACTGCTGCACATCTTTTGTGGTATGTCTCTACCAGCTTTGCACATATAGAATCTGAAATATTTGCCCATTCTTCTGTGAAAAATAGCTCTAGCTCACTGAGATTGTATGGAGAGCGTCTGTGAACAGCAATTTTCAAATCTTGCCACAAATTCTCAGAGAAATTTAGGTCTGGACTTTGACTGGGCCATTCTAACACATGAATATGCTTTGATCTAAACCATTCCATTGTAGCTCTGGCAGTATGTTTAGGGTCATTGTCCTTCTAGAAATTGAACCTATGCCCCAGTCTCAAGTCTTTTGCAGTTTCTAACAGGTTTTCTTCCAGGATTGTTGTATATTTAGCTCCATCCATTAGGGAAGAGCGAACGTGCTTGGTGATGCTGTAGCCATCTTGGTTGTGGCATTACTGTGATTGGCTGGCCACCTGACATCATCAGGGATTATAAAAGCACAGGCCCTGCATAGCTTGGTGCACTGACACCATTGCACCCCTTTGTGACACTTCGTATTGCAGGGAGAGAGTGATTGTCTAGGTCTGTTTGTGCACAGTATAATGAATCAGAAGCCTGTAGTGTTGATACTGGTGCTGAAGCTGAGCCATCATACTAATAGCCCTTTAAGGGCTAATGGTTTGCTTTTCTGTTTGTATCACATGCAATCTTCATTTAGCCTAGTGAGGGAGAGAGAGTAACAGGAGCAAGGAGAGTGACAGAATCCAGTCTGTAGACAGTGATTAGGTCTGTCCAGTCCATTGGCAAATATATAGCTGCAGCTTCTTTTGTGGGGGCTGAAAAAATTGAATATATTTTGACCCATCAAGTATTACGTGCTTTGAGGTCCTTTTTTGTGTTATATAACACACCCAAAAATCATTGAAACATTTTTCTGTGCTACATTTTTCAGCCATACACTATTCCGTAGTATAGAATACATTTCTGTGATCACTAAAACTCATAAAAACGTTGTAGGCTTCCATTTCTCAGCCCTACAGTGTTATGTGGTCTGTGAACATTTATGTGATCTCTAAATAACACGCTATGATGGTCTTCAGTAAAGAAGGGGGGCCTCAAGCTGTCCCTGAAGCTGGGAACCTATCTATCCATGTCCCTGTACTCTTGAAGTAAGGCTACATTCACATTGCGTTAATAGCAGCCCGTTCAGCACATACGCTAACAGGCTGCTGTTAACGCAAGTGCCGACATTCCATCGCACTAGCACAGATGGAGCATCTGCTAGCTCCATCTGCGCTAGCAGTGACGGACCCAGAAACGCTGCAGCCCGCGCCTCGGGTCCGTCACTCAATGACGGCACATTGCTAGCGCACGCCCATTATGGGCGTGCGCTAGCGATGCGTCCGACATTGCATTCAATGGCGGAGTTAACGGACTACGTTACACCGCGTTATGCTGCAGTGTAACGTAGTCCGTTTAACGGAGTCACTGAACGCAATGTGAACCCAGCCTTAGAGAGGCCTGAGTCTCCGACCTTGCTGTGCTCCTGTTATCCCCTGATCTGCCCCATCCCCCACCCCATGAGGCCTGAGACAAAAATATAAAGCAAGCAAGACACAAAGACAAAACAGGGATAACAGAGAGCAAACCCGTACCCCACCCCCCCAATGAAAAGAGGTATACAGGGAAGGATAGGATTGTCCCAACCAGTAGTGTAGCTACTGGGGGGGCAGAGGGGGCCGTTGCCCTGGGCCCTGTCACATGAAGGGGCCCACTGGGAGCCAGAGAGGGGCCACTTCTGTGATGAGGAAGAACACAGCATAGAAGCAGACTCGCAGAGTAGTATAATGTCTGCTCCAGTCTGATGGCGACTCTGCAAGCTGGCTAGCACAGTGGCCGGCTGCAGAGTCTCCCTCCTGCAGTGAACAGTGTTGCCTGTGTCTGACCTGATGATGAAGCTTTTCCCAGCTGCAGTACGTCTTCACTCTGTGCAGTGTGCACGCTGGGTCCTAATGCCCACACTTACATTCACTGACACTTCCTGGTCCTGCCTGCAAACTTCATCAGTAAGTTGGGGATGGAACTTGTTAGGTTTACTGAATTCAGGTATGTCACTGTCAGGTGTCAGGTACTGGGGGGTGAATGTGAGACCATGGGGGTATTGTGGGGGATGGGAGACAGGGCACAGGTGGTGGATGTGAGATGATGGGGTTATTGTGGGGGAGGGGAGACAGGGCACTGGGGGTGAATGTGAGGCCATGGGGGTGTTGTGGGGGCTGAAGGTGGGTGAGGTGGGACAGGGCGCTGAGGGGTTGGATGTGAGATGATGGGGTATTGTTGGGGCTGAAGTGGGAGGGTGCTGGGGGCTGAATATTATAATGTTTTGTTATGTTATTATATGTACTCCATCACATGTTGGGGGCTTTTGATACGTACCACCTGGGTCTTTTATGATTATTAGTATAAGAAGCCTCATACAGTAACCAAAAGCTGCATCACATTTACAGCACCACTCCAGCATTTTTTTTTATTTCACTGCTGGAGCGGTGCTGAAAATCCAAGTCCCCTGCCCCCTGTCTGATACTTACCTTCCGGCGTTTTCATCTGTTTTCACCTCCGCTCCGTCTCTTACAGTTTGTGACCTGTCCGCGGCTCCAGTGTTTCATGGAGCAGCGCAGAGGTCACTAATCAATGTAAGTCTATGGGAGCCTCGTTCTGGCCTCTTTCTCACACTCATAGTCTTACATTGATCGCTTGTGACATAGCTTCTACCTTCTGGCCAGTCAGAAGCTGCGCTCACAAGTTTGAGCCGCGGCTGTTGTGAATTCCGTTCTTGGGCTCCCTCCTGTGGTTATGAATGGTACTTTTGTGAGTTCTGCCCTTGGGCTCCCTCTGGTGGTTTCGAGTGGAACTGCTGCTCCTTGAGGTTCTGCAGCAGCTGCTTTCACTAATCGGCTCCACTGGCCTTGCTATTTAACTTGGCTCTGGTCTGTAGTCCATGCCAGCTGTCAATGTTCTCTGGGTTGGATTCAGATCTCTACTTGGATTTCTCTGATGGCCTGTCCATTTCAGCATAAGATAAGTTCTTGCTAGTTCTTGGTTGTCCCTTTGCTTTGGACCTTACTGCTCAGTTAAGTTATGTTTCTTTTGTCCAGCTTGTCATTATGAAATATTCAGGCTAGCTGGAAGCTCTGGGAAAGCAGATTTGCCCCTCCACACCGTGAGTCGGTGTGGAGATCATTTTTGTAAACTCTGCGTGGATTTTTAGTTTTTAATACTGACCGCACAGTATCCTTTTCTATTTTCTGTCTATCTAGATTAGAATTGGCCTCCTTTGCTAAAATCTGATTTCATTTCTGTGTATGTCATTTCCCTCTCTACTCACGGTTAATATTTGTGGGGGGCTATCTTTCCTTTTGGGAATTTCTCTAAGGCGAGATAGTTTTCTGTTTCCATCTTTAGGGGTAGCTAGTTCTTAGGCTGTGACGAGGCGTCTAGGAAGTGACAGGAACGTCCCACGGCTATTTCTAGTGTTGGTGTTAGGATTAGGAACTGCGGTCAGTAAAGCTACCACCTCCCAGAGCTTGTCCCATGACTCATTTTACCCACCAGGTCATATCAGTGCTTCTCCATAACCACCAGGTCATAACAGTACAGCTGGCCCACAATGTGTTGAATGCATCATAAAAGAGGGAAAAGAAAGTTCTGAGCCATTTTTTTTCCTTTGTAGCTTGTTTTGTCTTTTTTTCCCCTTAATCTTTGGGTGGTTCCAGATTTTGGTGCTGATATGGAGGTTCAGGGTCTGTTCTCTCGTGTTGATCAGCTCGCTGCAAGGGTACAGAGTATCCAAGATTATGTTGTTCAGACTCCGGTTCTGGAGCCTAGAATTCCTATTCCTGATTTGTTTTCTGGGGATAGATCTAAATTTCTGAACTTTAAAAATAACTGCAGATTGTTTTTTGCTTTGAGACCCCGTTCCTCTGGTGACCCCATTCAGCAGGTGAAGATTGTCATTTCTCTGCTGCGTGGAGACCCGCAGGACTGGGCATTCTCCCTAGAGCCAGGGAATCCTGCATTGCTCAATGTAGATGCATTTTTTCAAGCACTCGGACTGCTGTATGATGAACCTAATTCTGTGGATCAGGCAGAAAAGATCTTGCTGGCTCTGTGTCAGGGTCAGGAAGCAGCAGAAGTATACTGCCAGAAATTTAGAAAGTGGTCTGTGCTCACAAAATGGAATGAGGATGCCCTAGCAGCTATTTTCAGAAAGGGTCTTTCTGAAGCCCTTAAAGATGTTATGTGGGGTTCCCCATACCTGCTGGTTTGAACGAATCAATGTCTCTGGCCATTCAGATTGATCGGCGCCTGCGCGAGCGTAAGGTTGTGCACCATATGGCGGTGTCCTCTGGGCTGAGTCCTGAGCCTATGCAATGTGATAGGATTTTGACTAGAGCAGAACGGCAGGAATTCAGACGTCAGAATGGGCTGTGTTTTTACTGTGGTGACTCTACTCATGCTATTTCTGATTGCCCGAAGCGTACTAAGAGGGTCGCTAGGTCTGTTACCATTAGTACTGTACAGCCTAAATTTCTCTTGTCTGTTACCCTGATTTGCTCATTGTCGTCCTTTTCTGTAATGGCATTTGTGGATTCTGGCGCTGCCCTGAACTTAATGGACTTAGAATTTGCCAAGCGCTGTGGTTTTTCCTTAGAGCCTTTGCAGAGTCCTATTCCCTTGAGGGGAATAGATGCTACGCCATTGGCCAAGAATAAACCTCAGTACTGGACACAGTTGACCATGTACATGGCTCCAGCACATCAGGAAAATATTCGTTTTTTGGTGTTGCATAATTTGCATGATGTAGTTGTGCTGGGTTTTCCATGGTTACAGCTACATAATCCGG
This sequence comes from Ranitomeya variabilis, assembly GCF_051348905.1. Lineage (NCBI taxonomy): Eukaryota > Metazoa > Chordata > Amphibia > Anura > Dendrobatidae > Ranitomeya > Ranitomeya variabilis. Next base: position 334,728,825 of record NC_135236.1, read on the forward strand.
TGCTGGATTGGAAATCTATGTCTGTGACTAGTTGGGGTTGCCACGGGATGCATTGTGATACTCCTTTGATGTCGATTTCCTCTTCCCCCTCTTCTGAAGTTCCTGAGTTTTTGTCGGATTTCCAGGATATATTTGATGAGCCCAAGTCCAGTTCCCTACCTCCTCATAGGGACTGTGATTGTGCTATTAACTTGATTCCTGGCTGTAAGTTCCCTAAGGGTCGACTCTTCAATCTGTCTGTGCCAGAGCATGCCGCTATGCGGAGTTATGCAAAGGAGTCCTTAGAGAAGGGGCATATTCGCCCGTCTTCGTCACCGTTGGGAGCGGGGTTCTTTTTTGTTGCCAAGAAGGATGGCTCCTTGAGGCCCTGTATAGATTATCGCCTTCTCAATAAGATCACGGTCAAATTCCAGTACCCTTTACCTTTACTTTCTGATTTGTTTGCTCGGATTAAGGGGGCTAGCTGGTTTACCAAGATCGACCTTCGAGGGGCGTATAATCTTGTTCGCATTAAACAGGGCGATGAATGGAAAACAGCATTTAATACGCCCGAAGGCCATTTTGAATATCTTGTGATGCCTTTCGGGCTCTCTAATGCTCCATCTGTGTTTCAGTCCTTTATGCATGATATTTTCCGGGATTATCTGGATAAGTTCATGATTGTATATTTGGATGATATTTTGGTTTTTCCAATGATTGGGAGTCTCATGTGAAGCAGGTCAGGATGGTATTTCAGATCCTTCGTGCTAATGAATTGTTTGTGAAGGGGTCTAAGTGTCTTTTTGGAGTTCAGAAGGTTTCTTTTTTGGGTTTCATTTTTTCTCCCTCGGCTATTGAAATGGACCCTGTTAAGGTCCAGGCCATTCATGATTGGACTCAACCCACATCTGTGAAGAGCCTTCAGAAATTTTTGGGCTTTGCTAATTTTTATCGCCGCTTCATTGCTAATTTTTCTAGTGTGGTTAACCCCTTCACCCCGAAGCCTGTTTTCACCTAACTGACACGGCCAATTTTTACAATTCTGACCACTGTCACTTTATGAGGTTATAACTCTGAAATGCTTCAACGGATCCTGCTGATTCTGACATTGTTTTCTTGTGACATATTGTACTTCATGATAGTGGCAAAATTTCTTTGATATTACTTGCGTTTATTTGTGAAAAAAACAGAAATTTGGTGAAAATTTTGAAAATTTTGAAATTTTCAAACTTTGAATTTTTATACCCTTGCATTAGAGACTCATATCGCACAAATTAGGTAATAAATAACATTTCCCACATGTCTACTTTACATCAGCAACATTTTGGAACCAAATTTTTTTTTGTTAGGGAGTTATAAGGGTTAAAAGTTAAACAGCGATTTCTCATTTTTGCAACAACCTTTACAAAACCATTTTTTTTAGGGACCACATCACATTTGAAGTCACTTTGAGGGGTTTATAGGATTTAAAATACCCAAAAGTGACACCATTCTGAAAACTACACCCCTTGAGGTACTCAAAACCACATTCAAGAATTTTATTAACCCTTCAGGTGCTTCACAGGAATTAACGGAATGTGGAAGGAAAAAATTAACAGTTAACTTTTTTTTCCACATAATGATCTTTTAGCAACAATTTTTTCATCTTCACAAGTATAAAAGGAGAAAATGGACCACTAAAGTTGTTGTGCAATTTCTCCTGAATACACCGATACCCCATATGTGGGGGAAAACCACTGTTTGGGCACATGGCAGGGCTCGGAAGGGAAGGAGCGCCATTTGACTTTTTGAAACCAAAATTGGCTGGAATTGAGATCGGACACCATGTCGCGTTTGGAGAGCCCCTGATGTACCTAAACAGTGGAAAACCGCCACAAGTGACCCCATTTTGGAAACTAGACCCTTCAAGGAACTTATCTGGCTATGTTGTGAGCACTTTGAACCCCCAGGTGCTTCACAGAAGTTTAGAACATAGAGGCGTGAAAATAAAAAATCAAATTTTTTCCCCAAAAATGATCTTTTAGCAACAATTTCTTTATCTTCACAAGTGTAAAAGGAGAAAATGGACCACTAAAGTTGTTGTGCAATTTATCCTGAATACACTGATACCCCATATGTGGGGGAAAACCACTGTTTGGGCGCATGGCAGGGCTCGGAAGGGAAGGAGCGCCATTTGACTTTTTGAAACCAAAATTGGCTGGAATTGAGATCGGACACCATGTCGTGTTTAGAGAGCCCCTGATGTACCTAAACAGTGGAAAACTGCCACAAGTGACCCCATTTTGGAAACTAGACCCTTCAAGGAACTTATCTAGCTATGTTGTGAGCACTTTGAACCCCCAGGTGCTTCACAGAAGTTTAGAACATAGAGGCGTGAAAATAAAAAAATCACATTTTTTCCCCAAAAATGATCTTTTAGCAACAATTTCTTTATCTTCACAAGTGTAAAAGGAGAAAATGGACCACTAAAGTTTTTGTGCAATTTCTCCTGAATACACTGATACCCCATATGTGGGGGAAAACCACTGTTTGGGCGCACGGCAGGGCTCGGAAGGGAAAGAGCGCCATTTGACTTTTTCAAACCAAAATTGGCTGGAATTGAGATCGGACACCATGTCGCGTTTGGAGAGCCCCTGATGTACCTAAACAGTGGAAAACCGCCACAAGTGACCCCATTTTGGAAACTAGACCCTTCAAGGAACTTATCTAGCTATGTTGTGAGCACTTTGAACCCCAAGGTGCTTCACAGAAGTTTAGAACATAGAGGTGTGAAAATAAAAAATCAAATTTTTTTCCCCAAAAATGATCTTTTAGCAACAATTTCTTTATCTTCACAAGTGTAAAAGGAGAAAATGGACCACTAAAGTTTTTGTGCAATTTCTCCTGAATACACTGATACCCCATATGTGGGGGAAAACCACTGTTTGGGCGCACGGCAGGGCTCAGAAGGGAAGGAGCGCCATTTGACTTTTTCAAACCAAAATTGGCTGGAATTGAGATCGGACACCATGTCGCGTTTGAAGAGCCCCTGATGTACCTAAACAGTGGAAAACCGCCACAAGTGACCCCATTTTGGAAACTAGACCCTTCAAGGAACTTATCTAGCTATGTTGTGAGCACTTTGAACCCCCAGGTGCTTCACAGAAGTTTAGAACATAGAGGTGTGAAAATAAAAAATCAAATTTTTTTCCCCAAAAATGATCTTTTAGCAACAATTTCTTTATCTTCACAAGTGTAAAAGGAGAAAATGGACCACTAAAGTTGTTGTGCAATTTATCCTGAATACACTGATACCCCATATGTGGGGGAAAACCACTGTTTGGGCGCACGGCAGGGCTCAGAAGGGAAGGAGCGCCATTTGACTTTTTCATACCAAAATTGGCTGGAATTGAGATCGGACACCATGTCGCGTTTGGAGAGCCCCTGATGTACCTAAACAGTGGAAAACCGCCACAAGTGACCCCATTTTGGAAACTAGACCCTTCAAGGAACTTATCTAGCTATGTTGTGAGCACTTTGAACCCCCAGGTGCTTCACAGAAGTTTAGAACATAGAGGCGTGAAAATAAAAAAATCAAATTTTTTCCCCAAAAATGATCTTTTAGCAACAATTTCTTTATCTTCACAAGTGTAAAAGGAGAAAATGGACCACTAAAGTTGTTGTGCAATTTATCCTGAATACACCGATACCCCATATGTGAAATCGTGAAAAAAAACAAAAACACAATTTTTCCACAAAAATGATCTTTTAGCTACGATTTTTTTATTTTCCCAAAGGTTATAGGACAAAATAGACAGAAAAAGATGTTGTGCAATTTTTCATGAGTACGCCGATACCCCATATGTGGGGAAAAACCACTGTTTGGGCACACGTCGGGGCTCGGAATGGAATAAGTGACGTTTTGGATTGCAGACTTTGATGGAATGGTCTGCGGCCGTCATGTTGTGTTTGCAGAGCCCCTAATGTGCCTCAACAGTGGAAATCTCCCACAAGTGACCCCATTTTGAAAACTGGACCTCCCAAGGAATTTATTTAGATATGTGGTGAGCACCGTAAACCTCCAAGTACCTCACCAGTGACCCCATTTTGGAAACTGGACCTCCCAAGGAATTTATTTAGATATGTGGTGAGCACCGTAAACCTCCAAGTGCCTCACCAGTGACCCCGTTTTGGAATCTGTACCTCCCAAGGAATTTATTTAGATATGTGATGAGCACCGTAAACCTCCGTGCCTCACCAGTGACCCCGTTTTGGAAACTACACCCCTGAAGGAATATATCTAGAGGCATAGTTTTATAGTATTGATTTTAATTCTTTTGGTTTTACTGGTGTATGAATTTATAGTGTGGTGTTATGTGTAAGACGTGTTCGGTACATCAGATAATAAAAGTGTGTTGTGTCAACAGGGTATAAACTAATTTTATTAATTTGTGGACGTGTGGTATGCTTTGAAGCAATCCTTAATGCAAAGGCCAGGTTTCTCAGGGCAGGTTTCACAATGGTAAATTGTATCCTTTCGGATTCCCCTCTTGGAACATACTCTGCACCGTTTTTGTGATCGTCCTGTCCTCGCTGTTTGGGGAACCTGTCCTGGGAAATGTTGACCTGGGACAATACGGGCACTATCAGATTCAGAAGTACGGGGACCCTCACCTCCCTGTGTGCCAAACATTAGGGCCTTGATGACTACCTCCTGAAACTGAAGGAAGGTCCCCCCCGTATTGCCTGTAGATCGGAACAGCACAAATGCATTGTACATTGCCATCTGTACAATGTGCACAGCCAATTTTTTGTACCATACGTAAGATTTTCGCATGGCACTGTATGGTTGGAGGACCTGATCTGAGAGATCCACACCCCCCATGTACCGATTGTAATCCAGGATACAATCTGGCTTTGGGACTTGTGTTGTGGTCCCACGAACAGTGACAAGGGTGCTGTTGTCACGGTGTATGGTGGTCAGGATAAGGACATCCCTTTTGTCCTTATACTTGACCACCAGCATGTTGTCGCTGCATTTGGCTCTGCTTTCCCCTTTTCTCGGCATTTGTCCAATTAGAGGCTTAGGGAGGCCACGCTGATTTTTTCGCACGGTGCCACATGCAGCTGTACCTCTGGCAGAGAGGGCCTTAAAGAGTGGGATGCTGGTGTAAAAGTTATCAATGTAGAGGTGATAACCCTTATCCAGCAGTGGGTGCAGCAATTCCCACACAATTTTCCCACTCACCCCCAGGATGGGGGGGCATTCAGGAGGGTTAATCTGGGTGTCCTTACCCTCGTAGACCCTAAATCTGTGGGTGTACCCTGAGGTACTCTCGCACAGTTTGTACAGCTTTATTCCGTACCTGGACCTCTTACTGGGCAGGTACTGTCGGAATTTTAGCCTCCCTTTGAAATGAACCAGAGATTCATCAATAGCGATGTCCCTCTGGGGTGTGTACGCCTCAGCATATTTTCTGCTGAAGTGTTCAATCACTGGCCGAATTTTATATAGACGATCAAAGTTTGGATCGTCTCGGGGAGGACACTGCGCATTATCACTGAAATGCAAACATTTTTGGATCCCTTCAAATCGTGTCCTTTTCATGGCCATGCGGAATACCGGTGTACTGTAGAGAATTTCAGTACTCCAGTATTGCCGAAGCTCTGGCTTTTTGATTATGCCCATATGCAGCACAATTCCCCAAAATGTCATCATCTCTGCTGCATTTACGGGGGTCCATCTGGCATGTGATGACGTGGGATTTTGGGTGAAAAATTGATGGGCATAAAGGTTCGTCTGGGCCACCATAAGATTTATTATTTCATCACTGAAAAAGAATTTGAAGAAGTCAATTTCAGTGAGGCCAGTCGTGTCAAACTGGATTCCTGAGCTGCTGCTGAAATCCGGAATGACGGGCTGAAAATTTTCAGGGGGTGCAATCCATACGGGATCGATTGCTGCAGGAGTTGCCTGGGTCCTTCGGCGCCTTGTTGGGGGTCCTTCCTCACCAGATGAGGAGGATGATGATGATGAGGAGGAGGAGGAGGAATAGAGGAATGTGGGATCTTCCTCACTGGCTGTATCCGTGTCGGACGCAAGGATGGCGTAAGCCTCCTCTGGTGAATAGCGCCTTGTTGACAAATGGGCCATTTTTTTTCCCAAACCCTGGGGATGTGTGTGTAAGTGGTGCTTTTACACGTGTAATGTGTGGGGCTTTTGTATAGGGTAGTCTTTATTATAACCAGAGAGAAAAAACAAGTAGTGAGAAAAAATGTAGAAGAAACAAGAAAAAAAGATGAAAAGAAAAATCAGATGTAAAAAAATAAGTTTGTATAAAAAAAGTATAAATTTACCTTACGCAACTAAATCTTTTTTTTGCAAAAGAAAAAACGAACGCCACTAACAGTGTGACGTACGCTCCCCTAATGAACGCGCTAAAAATTAGACGACGCAACTATATTCTTTTTACAAAAGAAGAGCGAACGCCACTAACAGTGTGACGTACGCTCCCCTAATGAACGCGCTAAAAATTAGATGACGCAACTAATTATTCTTTTTACAAAAGAAGAGCGAACGCCACTAACAGTGTGACGTACGCTCCCCTAATGAACGCGCTAAAAATTAGACGACGCAACTAATTATTATTTTTACAAAAGAAGAGCGAACGCCACTAACAGTGTGACGTACGCTCCCCTAATGAACGCGCTAAAAATTAGACGACGCAACTATATTCTTTTTACAAAAGAAGAGCGAACGCCACTAACAGTGTGACGTACGCTCCCCTAATGAACGCGCTAAAAATTAGATGACGCAACTAATTATTCTTTTTACAAAAGAAGAGCGAACGCCACTAACAGTGTGACGTACGCTCCCCTAATGAACGCGCTAAAAATTAGACGACGCAACTAATTATTCTTTTTACAAAAGAAGAGCGAACGCCACTAACAGTGTGACGTACGCTCCCCTAATGAACGCGCTAAAAATTAGACGACGAAACTAATTATTCTTTTTACAAAAGAAGAGCGAACGCCACTAACAGTGTGACGTATGCTCCCCTAATGAACGCGCTAAAAATTAGACGACGCAACTAATTATTCTTTTTACAAAAGAAAAGCGAACGCCACTAACAGTGTGACGTACGCTCCCCTAATGCACTAGAGATTATCCGGCGATAGCAGATTTTTTTTATGCAAAAAAGACGCTACCTCCCTACCTATAAAACTACTCTGTACGATTTTTTTTTCTACAAGATGATCGGTCGTCACTAACACTGTGACGCCGGCTACACTAACACGCTACCACTAAACTACTCTGTCCAATTTTTTTTTTCTCTGAAAAAAAAAAGACCGGTCGTCACTAACTCTGTGACACCAGCTAATCTACGTCTAAAACTACACTGTACTAACTACTATTATTATATTTTTGTAAAAAAAATCGGACGTCGCTTAGACTGCAATGTCCGCTACGCTAACTAGCTAAAGAAAAAAAAAGTCCTGTAGCGCAGTCTCTGATCAGCAGCGATACTGATCAAAGAGCTGCGGACACAGGAAGAGCACAAAATGCTCTGCGCGGGACGCCGCGCACAGGAAAAAAAGCGCAAAAAAGTGCGCTAAAAATTGAATTGGAGGGGGGTACTGGAACAGGGATGGGGGGACGTCACCAAACAGTGACGCCGGCTACGCTACCTTGTTACGTTTAAAACTACACTGTACTAACTACTATTTTTTTTCTAAAAAAAAAAAACGGACGTCGCTTAGACTGCAACGTCCGCTACGCTAACTAGCTAAAAAAAAAAAAGTCCTGTGGCGCAGACTCTGATCAGCAGCGATACTGATCAGAGCGCTGCGGACACAGGAAGAGCACGAATGCTCTGCGCGGGATGCCGCGCACAGGAAAAAAAGCGCAAAAAAGTGCGCAAAAAATTTCAATTGGAGGGTGGGGGTACTGGAACAGGCATGGGGGATGGGAAAGGGGTGGGGGAGGTGCTGCTGCTGCTGCTGTGATCACAGGCCTCACACAGCAGCAGGTGGCAGCAGAGAGCACACAGCACAGGAGCACAAGCTGGAGATCAGCACAGCACAGGAGGCAGGAGATCGCCGGGACGATCGCACTGGCCACCAATGAATTCTTTGACTCAGGTATCACAGAGGGGCTTAGACCACCGCTCTGCACGCCAAATCTGAGAGAAAGATGGCATGCAGGGCGGTGATCGGTATTTTAAATTAACCCCTTTGGCGCTGATTGGCTAGAAGCTATTGTTCAGCCAATCAGCGCCATAGGGGTTAATCAGGTGAGGTGACGTGGCGATCACCCCACCTACTGTGACGGCTGTGATTGGTGCGATGTCACACAGCATCAATCACAGCCTGTCACATGTTTTTTTTTTTTTTTTTCTTAACTTTATTGTAATTTCGCTGTGATTGGCTGGTCAGAATTGACCAGCCAATCACAGCGATCGCTGATGCGGGGGGGGCGGTGCAACCCCCCGGAGCTACGTGCAGGGATGTCTGCTGTCAGGGACAGCAGCCATCGGGTCCCGATCACCGCGCGATGCGACGCGGTGACCGGAAAATGGCGGCGCCGTACTAGTACTGCGGCTGTCAGTAATGCAGTGCCGGCAGCGCAGTACTAGTACGGCGCATGTCGGGAAGGGGTTAAACCTTTGACCGATTTAACGAAGAAAGGTGCTGATGTGGTGAATTGGTCCTCTGCGGCTGTGGAGGCCTTTCAGGAGCTTAAACGTCGCTTTACTTCTGCCCCTGTACTGCGTCAGCCAGATGTTTCTCTCCCTTTTCAGGTTGAGGTTGACGCTTCTGAGATTGGGGCAAGGGCCGTTTTGTCTCAGAGAAGTTCTGATGGCTCTTTGATGAAACCGTGTGCTTTCTTCTCCAGAAAGTTTTCGCCTGCTGAGTGTAATTATGATGTCGGCAATCGGGAATTGTTGGCTATGAAGTGGGCATTTGAGGAGTGGCGACATTGGCTTGAGGGAGCTAAGCATCGCGTTGTGGTCTTGACTGACCATAAGAATCGGATTTACCTCGAGTCTGCCAAGCGGTTGAATCCTAGACAAGCTCGATGGTCTCTGTTTTTCTCCCGTTTTGATTTTGTGGTCTCGTATCTTCCGGGATCTAAGAATGTGAAGGCTGATGCCCTTTCTAGGAGTTTTTTGCCTGATTCTCCAGGAGTCCTTGAGCCGGCTGGTATTCTCAAGGAGGGGGTTATTCTTTCTGCCATCTCCCCTGATTTGTGGCGGGTGCTTCAGGAGTTTCAGGCTGATAAACCTGACCGCTGCCCAGTGGGGAAACTGTTTGTTCATGATAGATGGACTAATAAGGTAATTTCTGAGATTCATTGTTCTGTATTGGCTGGTCATCCTGGGATTTTTGGTACCAGAGATTTGGTTGCCAGGTCCTTTTGGTGGCCTTCCTTGTCGCGGGATGTGCATTCTTTCGTGCAGTCCTGTGGGACCTGTGCCCGGGCCAAGCCCTGCTGTTCCCATGCTAGTGGGTTGCTTTTGCCTTTGCCGGTCCCTGGGAGGCCCTGGACGCATATTTCCATGGATTTTATTTCTGATCTCCCTGTTTCTCAGAAGATGTCTGTCATCTGGGTGGTTTGTGACCGGTTTTCTAAGATGGTCCATTTAGTACCTTTGCCTAAGTTGCCTTCCTCCTCTGATTTGGTTCCATTGTTCTTTCAGCATGTGGTTCGGTTGCATGGCATTCCGGAGAATATTGTGTCTGACAGAGGTTCCCAGTTCGTTTCTAGGTTTTGGCGGTCCTTTTGTGCTAGAATGGGCATTGATTTGTCTTTTTCGTCAGCATTTCATCCTCAGACAAATGGCCAAACGGAGCGAACCAATCAGACCTTGGAAACCTATTTGAGATGCTTTGTGTCTGCTGATCAGGATGATTGGGTGACCTTCTTGCCATTGGCCGAGTTTGCCCTTAATAATCGGGCTAGTTCGGCTACTTTGGTTTCGCCTTTTTTTTGTAACTTCGGTTTTCATCCTTGTTTTTCTTCGGGGCAGGTTGAGCCTTCGGACTGTCCTGGTGTGGATTCTGTGGTGGACAGGTTGCAGCGGATTTGGACTCATGTGGTGGACAATTTGACGTTGTCTCAGGAAAAGGCTCAGCGTTTTGCTAACCGTCGTCGGTGCATTGGTCCCCGGCTTCTTGTTGGGGATTTGGTCTGGTTGTCTTCTCGTCATGTTCCTATGAAGGTTTCTTCCCCTAAGTTCAAGCCTCGCTTTATTGGTCCTTATAAGATTTCTGAAATTATCAATCCTGTGTCTTTTCGTTTGGCCCTTCCAGCTTCTTTTTCCATTCATAATGTGTTCCATAGATCTTTGTTGCGGAGATATGTGGTGCCCATGGTCCCCTCCGTTGACCCTCCTGCTCCGGTGTTGGTTGAGAGGGAGTTGGAGAATGTGGTGGAGAAGATTTTGGATTCTCGTCTTTCGAGGCGGAAGCTTCAGTATCTGGTTAAGTGGAAGGGTTATGGCCAGGAGGATAATTCTTGGGTTTTTGCCTCCGATGTCCATGCTGCCGATTTGGTTCGTGCTTTTCATTTGGCTCGTCCTGATCGGCCTGGGGGCTCTGGTGAGGGTTTGTTGACCCCTCCTCAAGGGGGGGTACTGTTGTGAATTACGTTCTTGGGCTCCCTCCTGTGGTTATGAATGGTACTTTTGTGAGTTCTGCCCTTGGGCTCCCTCTGGTGGTTTCGAGTGGAACTGCTGCTCCTTGAGGTTCTGCAGCAGCTGCTTTCACTAATCGGCTCCACTGACCTTGCTATTTAACTTGGCTCTGGTCTGTAGTCCATGCCAGCTGTCAATGTTCTCTGGGTTGGATTCAGATCTCTACTTGGATTTCTCTGATGGCCAGTCCATTTCAGCATAAGATAAGTTCTTGCTAGTTCTTGGTTGTCCATTTGCTTTGGACCTTACTGCTCAGTTAAGTTATATTTCTTTTGTCCAGCTTGTCATTATGAAATATTCAGGCTAGCTGGAAGCTCTGGGAAAGCAGATTTGCCCCTCCACACCGTGAGTCGGTGTGGAGATCATTTTTGTAAACTCTGCGTGGATTTTTAGTTTTTAATACTGACCGCACAGTATCCTTTTCTATTTTCTGTCTATCTAGCTTAGAATTGGCCTCCTTTGCTAAAATCTGATTTCATTTCTGTGTATGTCATTTCCCTCTCTACTCACGGTTAATATTTGTGGGGGCTATCTTTCCTTTTGGGAATTTCTCTGAGGCGAGATAGTTTTCTGTTTCCATCTTTAGGGGTAGCTAGTTCTTAGGCTGTGACGAGGCGTCTAGGAAGTGACAGGAATGTCCCACGGCTATTTCTAGTGTTGGTGTTAGGATTAGGAACTGCGGTCAGTAAAGCTACCACCTCCCAGAGCTTGTCCCATGACTCATTTTACCCACCAGGTCATATCAGTGCTTCTCCATAACCACCAGGTCATATCACGCGGCACTGCAGCAGTGCCACAAAATAGTGAATACGCCGGAGGATGAGTAAATGAACGAGAATGGGGATGCTTAAAGCACCATTCCAGCGGTGGGGAAAAAACCCTGCTAGAGAGGTGCTGTCAGGACTCTGAACATTTTTTACCTTTTGTGCATTACTGCCCTTTTCCAAGACGGCGTCTTTGGTCTCATGTGCACTGTGTCTTCCTGCTATAAAACTCCACCCCAGCCTTCAGACTGTGCTAGAGTATTCTGCCTTGCATCCAGCTCCTGACCTCTGATTACTCCCTGGCTTAATACCTACTCCTGTTAACCTGTGTGGTGATCCTGCTACTCTGCTCTGAGTTCCTGCTGCATACACCAGTTTCCAGTAATCCTCCATCTGCTACTCATGTTTACTTCCATCTGCATTTGCGGGACATGTAAGCTGTTTCTGCTCTGCAAAAACCTGAGACTATTAACCAGGCCTCCCTGGTTGAGCTAAGATATGATTTGAACTGCCTTATAAGCTTATCTATTTATGCTTGGACTAAGACAAGGATTTATTCGTGTCAAGTATCCTCAAGAATAACTGTGCTTCATAGACTTTCTGCTTGATTGCATTTTCCTCTGAAGTTTCCTATAGACTGCTAAGCTGCGTCTAATATTTACACCAAGTGTTGTGGACTTGAGTTTCTCTCTGCACCTGTTTGAATCACCGTGTTATAATATAGACTTTACCACTTATAAAACTGTGTCCTGTAGTTGTCTTGTTCCACGCAAAGAGTCTCCTGAGTTATCCCCTATAATTATTACAGGATACTCTAGCCATAAAAAAAAGGAGACTGCTGGACCAATGACTGCAGAAAGTAGATTAGAGCAGGTGTTTTCCATAATTAGATCACTGCAGAAAGATATGGAAGGTCTGCAAAAGAAGTTTGGAAGCTTTGAACACAATCAACAAGTGTTTGGACAAACTTTGCAGGATTTAAGCAACCGCATGGCAGCCCAGGAAAACAAACTTGCTGGCACAAAGTCCCAGTATGGACGGGCTTTTCAGGACATAAGCACGCAAATAGCTGCACAAGTGACTTTACCCTCTGGGCAACCGCCACCAGCTAGCCCACCTAAGTTGCCCCCATTCAGATTTAATGGTGATCGCGACAAATTTCGTGGCTTTGTGAATCAATGTATGCTATATTTTGATGTGCATGCTGACCGTTTTCCTACTGATAGATCCAAAGTATTGTGAGTAATAATGCTACTGACCTCACGAGCGCTCGCCTGGGCGAATCCCATGATTGAGTCTCGTGACCCACGGTTAAATAACTTGGATGATTTCTTGGCCGCTATGGCATTAATGTTTGATAACCCTAATCGCCGTGCAACCGCTGAATCTGCTTTGTTGTCTTTACGCCAGGCTAAACGTTCTGTTATTGAGTATGCCACTGAATTCAGGAGATTAGTGGTAGATACCAATTGGGACAGTTATGCACAATTGCCTATTTTTAAAAGGGGTTTGTCTAGTATTATAAAAGATGAACTAGCTCGCTCTGAGTCACCACAAGAGCTAGATACATTTATACAGCATTGTGTGCGCATAGACATTCACCTTACTGAGCGTAGGCAGGAGAAATTTGCTGCATATAGCCGTATTTCTAACTTTTCTCTTCCTTCCAAAGAGCCTGCAGGTAAAACCTCTCGGGAGGTGGAGGAGGTGCCCATGCAAATTGATTCCGTTCAGAGGCGCGAGATCAATGAGCGCCGGTAGCATCGCCTTCGTGAAAGTCTGTTTCTACTGCGGCCAGTCTGACCACTTCTTGGTCAATTGTCCTAAGTGTCCTAGATGGCCTAACAAGGTGCTAGCAGCAGTAGGGGAGTATGACAACTGTGATGATGAATCTGACATCTCTGAATGTAGCCTGCCTTTAAACGCTATATTCCAGTCACTTTCTATGACTTCACCCCCCAAGGAGCTGAAGGAGAAGAACTCTCACTGTTCTCTCCCTATTAAGATCCTGTGTTCAGGACAGTGGATTTCCAGTGCAGCTATGATTGACTCAGGTGCAGCTGACAATTTCATGGATATCGCATTTGCCAAGGAACATGGTATTGAAATTCAGCAAAGAGCCTCTCCAATTACCATGGAAACAGTGGATGGTTCACCTTTAATCTCTGGGCCTGTGGATCAGGAGACAGTACCCCTTGAAATTTTGTTGGAGCCTAATCATCAGGAGCAACTTTCTTTCTTGCTAATTTCTTCTCATTTTTCTGTGATTTTAGGCATTCCTTGGTTGAGTTCTCAGAACCCAATTATCAACTGGGAGACCAATGAGATTATCTTTCCAACAAGGAGCAACTCAGAGTTAACAGAAGCTGTCCCTGAGTCCACGGCTACGGAACCACATGTACAGGTATTTTCTTTACCTCCAGCATATAAAGAGTTCTCTGACATCTGTGACAAGAAGAATGCAGATCAGCTTCCTCCACACAGGCATTATGACTGTCCCATTGAGCTGCTTCCTGGGGCAGCTATTCCTTTTGGTAACGTATATCCTTTGGTAGCACCTGAGCTTCAAGCCTTAAAGGAGTATATTGATGAAAATCTGGCCAAAGGATTCATACATCCTTTTTCCTCACCAACAGGGGCACCTATATTTTTTGTAAAAAAGAAGGATGGGACCCTGAGACCCTGTGTTGACTATCAGGAACTCAATAAGGTAACCATACGAAACCGTTACCCTTTGCCTCTGATTCCCGAATTACTGGAAAGAGTCCGCCATGCTAAGGTGTTCTCTAAACTGGATCTTCGTGGGGCTTATAATTTCGTGCGTATTCGTCCAGGGGATGAGTGGAAGACAGCATTTCGATGCCAGTATGGACACTTTGAATATCTCGTGATGCCCTTCGGGCGTTGTAATGCCCCTGCAACGTTTCAAACACCTTGCTAATGACATTTTCAGAGATTTGTTGGACCCAGTTTGTGGTGATCTACTTGGACGATATTCTAATCTTTTCTGACTCTCTACAGGAACATGGAGAACATGTCAAAGCTGTTTTGGGACGTCTGAAAGAGAACCATCTGTATATCAAGCCGGAGAAATGCGAGTTCCATCATTCTGAGATACAGTTCTTAGGTTATATCATCTCTCCCCAGGGGCTGAACATGGAATCTGGTAAGATTCAGGCTATCCTTGACTGGCCGGTACCCAAGAACGTTAAGGAGGTCCAACGTTTTATTGGTTTTGCAAATTTCTACAGACGCTTCATTCGAAATTTTTCTGGTATTGTCCGTCCCATTACTTCCTTGACAAAGAAGGAAAAGCCCTTTAAGTGGTCATCACAGGCTCAAGAAGCTTTTGATCGGCTTAAGATCTGTTTCACATCAGCACCGCTGTTGATACACCCAGATCCAACACTTTCATTCATTGTGGAGGTGGACGCTTCTGATAATGCTTTGGGGGCTATTCTCTCCCAAAGAACTGGAGAGAAGGGTCTGCTACATCCTTGTGCTTTCTTTTCCCATAGACTAACCTCAGCAGAGAAGAATTACGATGTGGGAGACAAGGAATTGCTGGCTATTATTGCGGCTTTCAAAGAATGGAGGCATCATCTGCAAGGAGCTGCACAACAGATCATAGTGCTAACTGACCATCGCAATCTAGAGTTCCTTAGATCCGCTAGATGTCTTTCTCCTCGTCAGGCTCGTTGCAACTTATTTTTAAATCAATTTAACTTTGTTATCTCGTACCGTCCAGGTTCTCGTAATGGGAAGGCTGATGCTTTATCCCGAATCCATGCTGCGGATTCCGTACCTGGAGCCCCGTCCAAGACCATTCTATCTGATGCCAATTTCATCGGAGTTATCCACGATCAAGACTTGTGGAAGGAGTGCAGGGAGGCCTATGACGGTGATGTATTTCTGGCCAACCCACCTGTGGATATTAATCTTGTCTTTAAGGGTGGCATGTGGTTCAGAGATCGACGTATCTACGTCCCTGAGGTCGTCTGTCTGCAGATCCTCAAGTTGGTACATGACTCCAAGTTGGCTGGTCACAGGGGGGTACTGAGGACACTGAGTTCCTGAGCCGATTCTTCTGGTGGCCAACTTGCCTGAAGGATACCAAGGACTATGTTCTCTCTTGCGAGGTATGTGCCCGTTACAAGTCTCCACATGTGGCACCTGCGGGTCTTCTACAACCATTAACTGTTCCATCCCGCCCTTGGGGGTCTATATCAATGGACTTTATTGTGGAGCTGCCTACATCGGGGGGCATGAATACAATCATGGTGGTAGTTGATTGCCTGACTAAAGCTGCTCATTTTGTTCCGTGCACCGGCCTCCCCTCAGCTAAAGATACAGTGAACTTGGTTATACAGAATGTCTTTCGGTTGCATGGGGTTCCGGATGAGATCATCTCTGAACGTGGAGTACAGTTCACTTCAAGATTCTGGAAGGGGTTTTGCTCTGCACTCAATATTAATGTCTGTATCTCTTCCGCTTACCATCCTCAGACAAATGGTCAGACTGAGCGTACCAACCAGACGCTGGAACAATATCTAAGATGCTATGTCAGCCATCTCCAGGATGATTGCTTGGAGTTTGGAGTTGCTGCCATTAGCCGAATTTTCATATAATAATTCTCAGAGCGCCTCCACTAAATTTACACCTTTCTTTGCCAATCTGGGTTATCATCCGTGTATTTTACCTAGGTCTCCAATTAATTCTCTGGTTCCGGCAGTGGAGGAAAGGCTGATTGAGATGAGACAAAATCTGGAGGTTCAGAAGGAATCCCTGACCACAGCTCAAGAATGTTATAAGAGATCGGCTGATAGATTCCGTAAACCTGCACCCATGTTCAAGGTAGGAGATTCCGTGTGGTTAGCAACTAAGAATCTGAAGTTAAACGTTTCTTCACAAAAACTTGGACAGAAATTCATTGGCCCTTTCAGGATCAACGGTATTGTAAGCTCTGTGGCCTGCCGGCTGAAGCTGCCTAGGACTATGAAGGTACACCCAGTTTTTCATGTATCTTTACTAAAGCCTGTATCTCCTAATACCTTCCACAGGGCCGCCATCAGGGCATGACAGCCATGACTGGCGTATGGGGCCTGGTGAGCAGAGGGGGCCCGCATCAGGCCCCGTCTAATCTGCTCACTGGGCCCCCCCTGCAGGCGCTGCGGCACACTATTGACGTGCGGGCCCGTGCCCGCACATCAATAGTTAACAGCCGCCGCCAGCCAGTCGGAGGCTGGCAGCTGACTTCAGCGGCCGCAGTGCGCAGTCGCACTTCACCGGCGTCTGACGTCATTATCAGCCGCCGGCGAGTGCGACGCGTCCTTCACCTGCGTGGAGGAAGTGAGGTTCCCCACCGCAGGAGCGCACGGCCAGGTAAGAACTCGTTTAGTTTTTTTTTTTATAGTGGCGATCCCAGGGGGGTGGGGCCCGGGGCAGAACGCTGGACACGCTGGGGCCCGGGGCAGAACGCTGGACCCGCTGGGGCAGAAAGCCGAACACAGGGGCTTTATGCTGGACACAGGGGCAGTATGCTGGACACAGTGGCAGAGATGCTGGACACAGGGGGCAGAGATGCTGGACACAGGGGGCAGAGATGCTGGACACAGGGGGCAGAGATGCTGGACACAGGGGGCAGAGAGGCTGGACACAGGGGGCAGAGATGCTGGACACAGGGGGCAGAATGCTGGATATAGGGGGCAGAGATGCCGGACACAGGGGGCAGAGATGCCGGACACAGGGGGCAGAGATGCCGGACACGGGGCAGAGATGCCGGACACAGGGGGCAGAGATGCTGGACACAGGGGGCAGAGATGCTGGACACAGGGGACAGAGATGCTGGACACAGGGGGCAGAATGCTGGATACAGGGGGCAGAGATGCCGGACACGGGGCAGAATGCCGGACACAGGGGGCAGAGATGCCGGACACAGGGGGCAGAATGCTGGACACAGGGGGCAGAGATGCTGGACACAGGGGGCAGAATGCTGGACACAGGGGGCAGTATGCTGGACAAAGGGGCAGAACGCTGGACACAGGGGCAGAACGCTGGACACAGGGGCAGAACGCTGGACACGGGCAGTGTGCTGGACACAGGGGCAGAATGCTGGACACAGGGGCAGAATGCTGGACACAGGGGGCAGAATGCTGGACACAGGGGCAGAATGCTGGACACGGGGCAGAATGCTGGACACGGGGCAGTATGCTGGACAAAGGGGCAGTATGCTGGACACAGGGGCAGAACGCTGGACACAGGGGCAGAACGCTGGACACGGGCAGTATGCTGGACACGGGCAGAATGCTGGACACAGGGGCAGAATGCTGGACAAAGGGGCAGTATGCTGGGCACAGGGGTAGAATGCTGGACACTGGCAGAATGCTGGACACAGGGGCAGAGATGCTGGACATAGGGGCAGAACGCTGGACACGGGCAGTATGCTGGACAAAGGGGCAGTATGCTGGACAAAGGGGCAGTATGCTGGACACGGGGGCAGAATGCTGGACACGGGGGCAGAATGCTGGACACGGGGCAGTATGCTGGACACAGGGGCAGAATGCTGGACACAGGGGCAGAATGCTGGACACGGGGCAGAATGCTGGACACAGGGGCAGAATGCTGGACACAGGGGCAGAATGCTGGACACAGGGGGCAGAATGCTGGACACAGGGGGCAGAATGCTGGACACGGGGCAGTATGCTGGACAAAGGGGCAGTATGCTGGACACGGGCAGAACGCTGGACACGGGCAGAACGCTGGACACAGGGGCAGTATGCTGGACACAGGGGCAGAATGCTGGACACGGGCAGAATGCTGGACACAGGGGGCAGAATGCTGGACACAGGGGCAGAATGCTGGACACAGGGGCAGAATGCTGGACACAGGGGGCAGAATGCTGGACACGGGGCAGAATGCTGGACACGGGGCAGTATGCTGGACACAGGGGCAGTATGCTGGACACAGGGGCAGAATGCTGGACACAGGGGCAGAATGCTGGACACAGGGGCAGTACGCTGGACACAGGGGCAGAATGCTGGACACTGGCAGAACGCTGGACACAGGGGCAGAGATGCTGGACACAGGAGCAGAACGCTGGACACGGGCAGTATGCTGGACAAAGGGGCAGTATGCTGGACAAAGGGGCAGTATGCTGGACACGGGGGCAGAATGCTGGACACGGGGGCAGAATGCTGGACACGGGGGCAGAATGCTGGACACGGGGCAGAGATGCTGGACACGGGGGCAGAGATGCTGGACACGGGGGCAGAGATGCTGGACACGGGGTATGATGAAAGACATGGGGGCAGGATTGGAGACAGATCGTGCAGGAATCGGATCATGGGGCAGGATGGATATGATGGAGACAAATGGATCAGGATGGGGAGATCATATGGTGCAGAAAGGATACTCATGAGGGCAGGATGGGAGAACATATGGCTGACGCCAGGAACGAGACACACGGGGGCCAGGATGGGGAATATTATTACCATAGGGACTAATTTAGGGATATTATTACTGCAGTAATGTATTTATTTTATTTTTTGAGTATACTGTTTTAAATGAGGGGGCGGTCCTGTTACTGTGTAGAGTGACACTATGTCGCCTCTTTTTCTTCATGTGGTGTAATGTAGAAGTTGGGAAAAATTAAGTAATGTGTTCTACAAGCGGAGCTCGAGATAACTCTGTTATTTCCTGCAGAGACGAGTCCTGGCTGGAAGACATGATGGCGGTCTGTGCTGGATGAAAGATGAAGGACTTCACCTAGAGACGTCACTGGTAAGTCAGTGTTACCTATACACTGACACTATACACTGTATACTATATACAGAGCTCCTGTGTATAATTTCACTAGTGATCACTGTATTATCTGTACACAGACACTGCATACTAAGTACAGATTTCCTGTGTATAATGGCACTTATGGTGATAGTATAGTATGGTGCTTTTTTTTATTACTGATCAGAATTGTAGTATTCAGTCACTATGTGGTGGTAATATGTCATCTGGTCATGGTGTAGCGGTATTTGTTCTTTGTATGTGATATTATTGGTCATTTTAAAAATTGAAAAATAAATAAAAATATACCTAAATTGTTTTGCATATTTTAACAAATATTTAGTAGGTTACAGCAGAGTAGTGCCTGGCCAAAAGTGTCTACCATGTTATGGTGGCGGCTTACAAAATCTTTTGGCCAAAACAAAAGCTGCCGGCTATATGTGTGATCTGGTGATGGGAACTGTTAGGGTACGTGTCCACGTTAAGTAAACGCTGCGTGGGGCCACAGCGTCAAACACGCAGCGTCCAGATGTTCCAGCATAGTGAAGGGGATTTTATGAAATCCCGTCTCCACTATGCGTGGTAACACGCACCCGGCGGCCCTGCGACTCCGGACATGCGGCACGTCTTTTAAGATGTCCATGTTCCTTGTGGCAGCTGCGCCGCTGCAAGCTATAACACAGGGCCCTATGTGTGGCGTGTGATGATCCCGGATGTGTGCAATGAACACATCTGGCATCATCGCGTCACAGTAGGGGGCGGGGCTTAGCGCCGAGCGGGTTTGCCGCTCCGACGATACCGCCGGCCATCCTGAAGGTGGACACGTACCCTCAATGTGTGATTGGTGAGAAGTGGAGTTTTTCCAAGAGAGAGCGGTGGGACTGTGGACAATTCGAGGGGTGGAGCGTGGAGGCGGGGCTCGGGTGGAGCCTGGGCGGAGTCTCAAGGGGGCCCCGAAAATTTTGCCAGTATGGGGCCCCGAAATTTCTAGTGGCAGCCCTGACCTTCCAGGGACGTGTTGTGCCACCTCCGCAGCCTGTGGTAATTGATGGGCAAGAACAATTTGTGGTGGAGGAAATTATTGATTCCAGGATTCGCAGGAATCATCTCCAATATCTGATAAGATGGCAGGGATATCCCCCTGAGAAAGACTCTTGGGAACCTGTGGAAAACATCAATGCCCAACAGAAGATTTCTCGTTTTCATCAGAGATTCCCTGAGAAACCAGGTCCAGGATCGTCCTGAGGCCGCTTCTAAGGAGGGAGTAATGTCAGGACTCTGAACATTTTTTACCTTTTGTGCATTACTCCCCTTTTCCAAGATGGCGTCTTTGGTCTCATGTGCACTGTGTCTTCCTGCTATAAAACTCCACCCCAGCCTTCAGTCTGTGCTAGAGTATTCTGCCTTGCATCCAGCTCCTGACCTCTGATTACTCCCTGGCTATATACCTGCTCCTGTGAACCTGTGTGGTGATCCTGCTACTCTGCTCTGAGTTCCTGCTGTATATACCAGTTTCCAGTAATCCTCCTTCATCTGCTGCTCGTGTCTACTTCCATCTGCATTTGCTGGACATGTAAGCTGTTTCCAAAGACATACTGATAGGGAATTTAGATTGTGAGCCCCAACGGGGACAGTGATGATAATGTGTGCAAACTGTAAAGTGCTGGGGAATATGTTAGCACTATATAAAAAAAATAAAGAAAATTTAAAAATAAAGATTTCTGCTCTGCAAAAACCTGAGACTATTAACCAGGCCTCCCTGGTTGACCTAAGATATGATTTGAACTGCCTTATAAGCTTATCTATCTGTGTTGGACTAAGACAAGGATTTATTCGTGTCAAGTATCCTCAAGAATAACTGTGCTTCATAGACTTTCTGCGTGATTGCATTTTCCTCTGAAGTTCCCTATAGACTGCTAAGCTGCATATAATATTTACACCAAGTGTTGTGGACTTGAGATTCTCTCTGCACCTGTTTGAATCACCGTGTGATAATATAGACTTGTGATAATATAGACTTTACCATTTATAAAACTGTGTCCTGTAGTTGTCTTGTTCCATGCAAAGAGTATCCTGAGTTATCCCCTATAATTATTACAGGGTTGTAGAGTCCGTCTTATGCTACCATGAGGTTGAAAGTACAACAAACATACAAAAGTGACCAAAACATCAGCCAGAAAGC
The DNA here is from genome assembly GCF_051348905.1 of Ranitomeya variabilis. Classification (NCBI taxonomy): domain Eukaryota; kingdom Metazoa; phylum Chordata; class Amphibia; order Anura; family Dendrobatidae; genus Ranitomeya; species Ranitomeya variabilis. The sequence continues at coordinate 334,750,205 of NC_135236.1, forward strand.
ATTGGTTCTGAGATGTGGTCTGTGGTCCCCACCTGCAGAACCACTCCTTTATTGAGTGTATCTTGATAATTGCCATTTGCACAACAGCATGTGAAATTGATTGTCAAACAGTGTTGCTTCCTAAGTGGACAGTTTGATCTCACAGAAGTTTGATGTACTGGGAGTTGTATTCTGTTGTTTAAGTGTTCCCTTTATTTTTTGAGCAGTGTAGTTTACAACCGGGAGAGGTGCTAATGCTACTGCCCCGGCTGAAAAGAAAATGGAAGAATGAACGAAAAGCTGTATGTGCAGCCTCCCCACCTGACTGAACATGAACTCATTAGCATGGGAAAGTTTCTGAACATTTTCCCATGCTGTCAGGTTCACTGCGGGTCAGGCAGGGAGTCTGCGCAGTCTCAGTGACGTCAGCGGTAGCCTGACCCAGGGTGAACTTGACAGCGTGAGAAAATGTTCAGAAACTTTCCCACGCTAATGAGTTCATGTCCGGTCAGACGGGGAGGCTGCGCAGGCAGCTTTTAATTGATTACACAGTGGATTACTGTCAGAGCGGTAGCATTAGCACCGCTCCCTGTTGTAAACTATTTCACCACTTCAGATGGATTGCAGCGTGGGACTTGACTGTACGCCAGACAGGTATAGGATATTGTTTCTTTTTTACTTTGGATTTCTTACAGAAGAACGAGAGCTTCGCTTGGATTGAGAGTGTAATAAAGATGGAAAACCTGGGTGTTTAATTATTTCATTAAAAGACTTTATTCCTAATGTGTATTTTTTAACCCATTCATACTATAGGATTAGTAATGGATAGGTGTCTTATTGACACCTCTCCATTATTAACCGGTCTTAATGTCACCTTACAATAGCAAGGTAACATTAACCCCTTGTTACTTCATATGCCAGCGCTACAGGGCAATGGAAAGAGAGAGGCTAAGTGCAAGATTTGGTGCATCTTACAGATGCACCTTTTCTGGGTTGGTAGGGGGCAGATGTTTTTAGCCAGGGGGGGCCAATAACCATGGTCCCTCTCTAGGCTATTAAAATCATGTGGGAAAAATGCGGAATATGTTTATATAAATAAAATAATTATTAATTATTATTATCTGCCCTCAGTCACTGGCTTTCCCTCTCTGGCGAAGAAAACTGTGTGGGAGCCCACGTAATTTTTTCCCCTGAATAAATTTGTTAATTTAACACCTACATCTCCAAAATTTTACACGCACATAGTACTAACATTATTAGTCAGGGACATATATAAAACATATATAAATCTAACTGATATGCAATGATTTTACAGAACCCGACAATTGAATTATCGGCTGTTCTGCTATCTAACTCTCTATGAAATATAAATATATATATATATATATATATATATATATATATATATATATATATACACACACACACACCTATACTATGTGTAAACATTTATTTTATCTATTCTATGTTCACCTGTCAGTGTGATTTTACATTACACCACACTGAATTGCTGGCTGTTATAAAGGACACCGGTGCATATTTCTCGCAAGTCACACTGATGGTCCGTGTGGTGTGCGAGTTTTTCTCGCACCCATAGACTTTCATTGGCGAGTCTCAGCTGATATACGGTGCAAATCGCAGCATGCTGCAATTTCACTCGCACGTATAATACGGCCAAGAAAAAAAACGATGATGAGAGCTGCCCAATAGATTAACATTGGTCCAAGTGCTATGTGATTTTTTATAGCATAGCACTCATCCGTATTATATGGTAGTGTGACTCCGGCCTTAGGCTGAAGTCTAAATTCTTGGGTGAAAGTGGATACCGCTTTCAGTAAAGCCTGCATTTATGGGTAGGTAGGATCCTGCTGTAATTAAAACCACCCGTGTTGAAGGGCGGAGTGCTCAGTCAGAGCGGTAACATAGAAATTACTAAAAGATTGACTTGCACAACCAAGCTCATGTGAATAATTGCATACTAGGATCAGCCACCTCCATATACAATATACAGTGCCTTGCAAAAATATTCTGCCCCCTGGAACTTTTCAACCTTTTACCACATATCATGCTTCAAACATAAAGATACCAAATGTAAATTTTTGGTGAAGAATCAGCAACAAGTGGAACACAATTATGAAGTTGAACGAAATTTATTGGTTATTTTACATTTTTGTGGAAATTCAAAAACTGAAAAGTGGGGCGTGCAATATTATTCGGCCACTTTAACTTAATACTTTGTTGCGCCACCTTTTGCTGCGATTACAAGTGCAGGTCGCTTGGGGTATGTCTCTATCAGTTTTGTACATCGAGAGACTGAAATTCTTGCCCAGTCTTCCTTGGCAAACAGCTCGAGCTCAGTGAGGTTTGATGTATATCGTTTGTGAACAGCAGTTTTCAGCTCTTTCCACAGATTCTCTATTGGATTGAGGTCTAGACTTTGACTTGGCCATTCTAACACCTGGATACGTTTATTTGTGAACCATTCCATTGCAGATTTTGCTTTACTGTATGTTTGGGATCATTGTCTTGTTGGAAAACAAATCTCCATCCCAGTCTCAGGTCTTTTGCAGACTCCAACAGGTTTTTTTCAACAATTGTTCTGTATTTGGCTCCATCCATCTTCCCATCAATTTTAAGCATCTTCCTTGTCCCTGCTGAAGAAAAGCAGGCCCAAACCATGATGCTGCCACCACCATGTTTGAGAGTGGGGATGGTGTGTTCAGGGTGATGATCTGTGTTTCCTTTACGCCAAACATATCGTTTAGCATTGTTGCCAAAAAATTCGATTTTGGTTTCATCTGACCAGAGCACCTTCTTCCACATGTTTGGTGTGTCTCCCAGGTGGCTTGTTGCAAACTTTAAACAACACTTTTTATGGATATCTTTGAGAAATAGCTTTCTTCTTGCCACTCTTCCATTAAGACCAGATTTGTGCAGTGTATGTATGATTGTTGTCCTATGGACAGATTGTCCCACCTCAGCTGTAGATCTCTGCAGTTCATCCAGAACTCATTCATTCATGGGCCTCTTGGCTGCATCTCTGATCAGTCTTCTCCTTGTTTGAGATGAATGTTTAGAGGGACGGCCGGGTCTTGGTAGATTTGCAGTGGTATGATACTCCTTCCATCTCAATATGATCACTTCCACAGTGCTCCTTGGGATGTTTAAAGTTTTGGAAATCATTTTGTATCCAAATCCGGCTTTAAACTTCTCCACAACAGTATCATGGACCTGCCTGTTGTGTTCCTTGGTCTTCATGATGCTCTCAGTGCTTCAAACAGAACCCTGAGACTATCACAGAGCAGGTGCATTTATACGGAGACTTGATTACACACAGGTGGATTATATTTATCATCATTGGGCATTTAGGACAACATTGGATCTTTCAGAGATCCGCAATGAACTTCTGGAGTGAGTTTGCTGCACTGAAAGTAAAGGGGCCGAATAATATTGCACTCCCCACTTTTCAGTTTTTGAATTTTCACAAAAATGTAAAATAACCAATAAATTTCCTTCAATTTCACAATTGTGTTCCATTTGTTGTTGATTCTTCACCAAAAATTTACATTTGGTATCTTTTATGTTTGAAAAATGATATGTGGGGAAAGGTTGAAAAGTTCCAGGGGGCCGAATACTTTCGCAATGCACTGTACAAAAAAAGTTGCACTCTATCGTGCTAAAAAGCATGTCATTGTGAAATATAGGAAATATGAATAGCAATACTGCTGTATGAATATACTGCTATATGAATAGCAATTCATATTTCATGTATTTCACATTGAAATGCTTTAGCACGATAGTCAGGGCTGCCACTAGGAATTTCAGGGCCCCATACTGTTAAAATTTTGGGGCTTCCTTGAGACTCTGCCACGGCTCCACCTCCACCCCTCAAATCTTCCACAGTCCCACCGTCCACTCTTGAAAAAACTCCACTTCTGCACCACATCCACGCTAGTGTTGATCGAATTGCTATAGCGCTTACTGAATAGCTGCATCGGGAAACCGGATATCTGAATTGCTCCCGATAATCAGCTGTTTGGCGCTGCAGCTGCATGTGTTGCGGCTGTGTGACAGTCACATATAGAGCCCAACAAACAGGCTCCAAACAGCTGATTATCGGAAGCGCTCCAGGTATCCGGGTTCCCGATGCAGTTATTCGAACAACATTAGTCCTCACCAATCGCACATTAACAGTTCCCAGATAGCATACATAGCCATCAGCTATTGTTTTGGCCCTACTCTACTCTAACCTATTAAATATTTGTTGACCTCTTAACCCCCAAGGGTGGTTTGCATGTTAATGACGAGCCAATTTTTACAATTCTGACCACTGTCCGTTTATGAGCTAATAACTCTGAAATGCTTGCATGGATCCTGGTGATTCTGACATTGTTTTCTCGTGACATATTGTACTTCATGACAGTGGTAAAATTTCTTTGATATGACTTGCGTTTATTTGTGAAACAAACGAAAATTTGGGGAAAATTTTGCAATTTTCCAAATTTGAATTTTCATGCCCTTAAATAACAAAGATATGTCACACAAAATACTTAATAAGTAACATTTCCCACATGTCTACTTTACAGCAGCACAATTTTGGAACCAAAATAATTTTTTGTTAGGAAGTTATAAGGGTTAAAAGTTGACCAGCGATTTCTCATTTTTGCAACACCATTTTTTCACATATGAAGTCACTTTGAGGGGTCTATATGATAAAAAATATCAAAAAGTGACACCATTCTAAAAACTGCACCCCTCAAGGTGCTCAAAACCACGTTCAAGTAGTTTATTAACCCTTCAGGGGCTTCACAGAAATTTTTGGAATGTTTAAAAAAAAATGAACATTTAATTTTTTTCTCAAAAAATTTACTTCAGATCCAATTTGTTTTATTTTACCAATGGTAACAGGAGACATTGGACCACAAAAGTTGTTAGACAATTTGTTCTAAGTACGCCGATACCCCATATGTCGGGGTAAACCAGTGTTTGGGCGCATGGCAGAGCTCGGAATGGAAGGAGCGCCGTTTGACTTTTCAATGCAAAATTGTCTGGAATTGAGATAAGACACCATGTCGCGTTTGGAGAGCCCCTGATGTGCCTAAACAGTGGAAACCCCCCACTAGTGACACCATTGTGGAAATTAGACCCCGTAAGGAACTTACCTAGATTTGTGGTGAGCACTTTGAACCTCCAAGTGCTTCACAGAAGTTTAGAATGTAGAGCCGTAAAAATAAAAAATCATATTTTTTTCACAAAACTTATTTTTTGCCCCTAATTTTTTTTTTCGCAAGGGTAACAGGAGAATTGGACCGAAAAAGTTGTTTTCCAATTTGTCCCGACTACGCTGATACCCAAAATGTAGGAGAAAATTACTGTTTGGGCACACGTCGGGGCTCAGAAGGGAAGTAGTGGTGTTTTGGAATGCAAACTTTGATGGAATGGTCTGCGGGCGTCATGTTGTGTTTGCAGAGCCACTGATGTGCCTAAACAGTAGAAAACCCCCACAAGTGACCCCATTTTGGAAACTAGACCCCCCAAGGAACTTATCTAGATGTGTTGTGAGAACTTTGAGCCCCAAGTGTTTCACTACAGTTTATAACGCAGAGCCGTGAAAATAAAAATATAATTTTTTCCAACAAAAATTATTTTTTAGCCCCCAAATTTTTACTTTCCCAAGGGTAACGGGAGAAATTGGACCACAAAAGTTGTTGTCCAATTTGTCTTGAGTACGCTTATACCCCATATGTGGGAGTAAATCACTGTTTGGGCACACGGGAGAGCTTGGAAGGGAAGGAGCACGTTTTACTTTTTCATTGCAGAATTGGCTGTAATTGAGATCGGACGCCATGTCGCGTTTGGAGAGCCCCTGATGTGCCTAAACAGTGGAAACCCCCGATTCTAACTCCAACCCTAATTCGAACACACCCCTAACCCTAATCCCAACCCTAACCATAACCCTAACCACACTTCTAACCCCAACATACCTCTAACCCCAACACACCCTAAATCCCGACCCTAACCATAACCCTAACCACACCCCTAACCCTGACACACCCCTACCCCTAATCTCAACCCTAATCCCAACCGTAAATGTAATCCAAACTCTAACCCAATCTATAGCCCCAACCCTAACGTTAGCCCCAACCCTAACTTTAGCCCTTACCCTAACCCTAATGGGAAAATGGAAATAAATACATTTTTTTTATTTTATTATTTTTCCCTAACTAAAGGGGTGGTAAAAGGGGGTTTGATTTACTATTTATAGCAGATTTTTATAGCGGGTTTTGGTTTAGCAGCGGTCACTAAAAGACACTTTATCTTTCAAACAATAGTTTTTGCATCACCACATTTTGAGAGCTTTAATTTTTCCATATTTTAGCCCACAGAGTCATGTGAGGTCTTGTTTTTTGCGTGATGATCGCTTTCTATTATGATTTTTGGGAGGCAGAATGAACAAAAACTAGAAACTCATGAATTTCTTTTGGGTGGGGCGTTTATACCGTTCCGCGTGTGGGAAAATTGATAAAGCAATTTTATTCTTTGGGTTAGTACGATTACAGCAATACCTCATTTATATTTTTTTTATGTTTTGGCACTTTTATACAATAAAAACTATTATATTTAAAAAATTATTTTTGCATCGCTTTATTCTGAGGGCTATAACTTTTTTTTATTTTTTTGCTGATGATGGTGTATGCCTGCTCGTTTTTTGCGGGACAAGATGACATTTTCAACACTACCATGTTTATTTATATCCGTCTTTTTGATCGCATGTTATTCCACTTTTTGTTCGGCGGTATGATGATAAAGCATTCTTTTTTTGCCTTTTTTTTTTTTTTTTTACAGTATTCACTGAAGGAGTTAACTAGTGGGACAATTTTATAGGGCAGGTTGTTACTAAATATGTGTACTGTTATTGTTTTTTTTATTTACATAAAGAAATGTATTTTTTGGAAAAATATATATATATATTTTTCTTTAATTAGGAATTAAAAAAAAAATATTTTACAGATGTTAATTTTTTTTTTTTTTTTACTTTTTTACATGGTGCCAGAGTGGGACATCACTGTATAAAGTCAGATCGCTGATCTGATACTTTGCAGAGCACCGTGTCAGATCAGAGATCTGACAGGCAGTGTAGGAGGCTTCTCAGCGCCTGACAAGCCACCTCCCTGCAGGACCCGGAAGGACCCCGCAGCCATCTTGGATCCGGGGGCCTGCAGGGAGGAGACCCTCAGAACAACGCGATCACATCGTGTTGTTCTGAGGGTCTCAGGGAAGCACGCAGGGAGCCCCCTCCCTGCACGATGCTTCCTAAGCCACCGGAACACTGCGATCAAGTTTGATCGCAGTGTTACGAGGGTTAAAGTGCCGGGAGCGGTCCGTGACCTCTCCTGGCACATCGTGCCAAGTGTCAGCTGTGATAATCAGCTGACACCCGGCCGTGATCTGCCGCGTTCCCCCTCGTGAGCGCGGCTGATCGCGTATGACATACTATCCTGTCGATGGTCATATGGGCCCAGGTCACCTTGACAGGATAGTACCTTGGATGTCAGAAAGGGGTTAAAATACCCAATACTTTTCTTAAGTATATTTTTCTCTTTCTTTAAGGGAATGAGTCACATAAATTTTTTTAAATAATTGAAACCAGATTGTGACTTTTTTATAATCTGTATTTTTGATTGCAGATTATTGTATTCTGTTTTCTGTACGCTTATGGAAGCTGTCAGTGGATACTGATCTGTGCTTGGACCGGAGTGCATGGATGGGCCGCACGTCTCCTGACTTGAACTCAGCAGCCTCACAGCATGTATGAGGATGCGGGCCAGGAGATCAGTGCCCAGTCCATGTACTGTAGTGCGAGCGCAGACCAATTTCCCAAATAAAGATGTTTCCAACAGACCAAAACACCGTGTCTGCAAATTGAGATACTGATTTGGCTTTTATCTTAAGTCATATTACAAGACTCGTTAAAGGGTTGATTGTGACTGGTAGGATCGCTACTTCCAACAGGTGGCGCTATAGAGTTCAAGTCCTCTTTTTCTCTGAAGAGGCAATTTGAATATCCCAATCATATATACCTACTTTTTATTTTTCCATCAATATGCCATGTGAGGGCTTGTTTTTTGCGGGATGAGTTGTACCTTTGAATGATATGATTGGTTTTACCAAATAGTGTATTGGAAAACAGGAAAAAAATTCAAAGTGCGGTGAAAACCCCCAAAAAAGTGGAATTGTTTTTTGGTTGTTTTTTTACCATGTTCACCAAATTCTAAAAGGGACCTGCCATTATGATTCTCCAGGTCATTACGAGTTCATAGATACCTAACATGTCTACAGTAGGTTCTTTTTTATCTAAGTGGTGAAAAAAAATTAAAAAGAGAAAAAAAAAAGTTGACTTTTTCCAATACCTGTAGTGTCTCCATTTATCGTGATCTCAGGTTGGGAGAGGGCTTATTTTTTGAACGCTGATCTGACGTTTTTATTGATACCATCTTTGTGTAGATACAAGCATTTTATTGTCCGTTATTGCATTTTATTGCAGTGGTCAAAACAAGTAATTCTGCTGTTTTTGATTTTTTTTTCACATTACGCCATTTACCGATCAGATTATTTCTTTTTATATATTGATAGATCGGGCAATTCTGAATGCGGCAATACCAAATATGTGTATCTTTATTGTTTTATTTTGAATGGGACAAATGTGGGGTGATTTAAACTTTTATATTTTTTTCAAAAACTTTTTTTTTTCACTTTTTACTTGCTTCAATAGTCTGCATGGGAGACTAGAAGCTGTGATCATCCGATCGCCTGTGCTACACACAGTGGGGCTGCAGCCCTGCTCTATGTAGCAGACATGCTCACTTGCTATGAGCGCCGACCACTGGGCGACGCTCATAGCAGGGTGGCAATGACAACCACAGGGGTCTGCTGCAGACTCCGGGTTGTCATGCTAACCCATTGGTGACCCACAGTAATGTGACAAGGCACCGATGGGTGTGGTTTGCGACGCGCTTCTGGCACATGCATGTTAAGTGTTGCTGTCAGACATTGACAGGGGCATTTAACATAGCAGCCGCAGGTGGATCACGGTTCCACCCATGTCTGTTAAGGGCACAAACAGCTGATCAGATCAGCTGTCATGTGCCGGAAAAGGTGTGGGCTAATGGCCAAAGCCCGCACCAAACAGGGGGAGGCACTTGGACACTGTATGTGATTGGGTGATAAGGGATTTATAAATATAAACAGTGTATATTATTGCATATATATTTTCCGATTATACACTACCAGCCTCCCATCTTTCAGCAGCCTCCCCTCTCCTCAGCAGCCTCTTATCTCCTCAGCAGCCTCCTATCTCCTCAGCAGCCTCTTATCTCCTCAGCAGCCTCCCATCTCCTCAGCAGCCTCCCATCTTTTCAACAGCCTCCCATCTCCTCAGCAGCCTCTCGTCTCCTCAGCAGCCCCCCATCTCCTCAGCAGCCTCCCACCTCTTCACTCCCCTCACCTAATTTCCCTCTGCAGCCTCTTCTGAGTCCTCACACACTGCCCGCCTCCTCTGCCTGCACATCGCTGACTTCAATGTCTCCTATCTCCCACGAACGTGAAATGCTGCTCTGCTCTGGAATGAAGAAGAGCGCACAGTGTGTCACATGACCGGTGTCAGGACCATGCTGCACTCGGGCCTGCTGTTGCTGCTGCGCCTTAAAGGTAAAACTCCGATTTCTGCCTGCCAGATGAATTTACAACACTGTAGGTGTATCTTTAAATCACTGCAGTGTTGTTATGTATCTGGCTTGCAGCAGCCCTGAACTATTGCACCTGGGGCCCGACCAGCAGTAGCCTTGGCCTGATCTGTGCCTTGCCACAATTCTGTCTCTGAGCTCCTTGGCCAGTTCCTTTGACCTTATGATTCTCATTTGGTCTGACATGCACTGTGAGCTGTGAGGTCTTATATAGATAGGTGTGTGCCTTTCCAAATCACGTTCTATCAGTTTAGTTAAACACAGCTGGCCTCCAATGAAGGAGTTAAACCATCTCAAGAAGGATCACAAGGAAATAGACAGATAGACAGCATGTGACTTAACCCCTTCATGGCCCAGCCTATTTTGACCTTAATGACCTGGCCATTTTTTGCAATTCTGACCAGTGTCCCTTTATGAGGTAATAACTCAGGAACGCTTCAACGGATCCTAGAGATTCTGAGATTGTTTTTTCGTGACATATTGGGCTTCATGTTAGTGGTAAATATAGGTCGATAATGTTTGCGTTTATTTGTGAAAAAAAAACAGAATTTTGGTGAAAATTTTGAAAATTTGGCAATTTTCAAATTTTGAATTTTTATTCTGCTAAACCAGAGAGTTATGTGACACAAAATAGTTAATAAATGACATTTCCCACATGTCTACTTTACATCAGCACAATTTTGGAAACAAATTTTTTTTTGCTAGGAAGTTATAAGGGTTAAATTTGACCAGCGATTTCTTAATTTTACAACAAAATTTACAAAACCATTTTTTTAGGGTCCATCTCACATTTGAAGTCAGTTTGAGGGGTCTATATGGCTGAAAATACCCAAAAGTGACACCATTCTAAAAACTGCACCCCTCAAGGTGCTCAAAAACACATTCAAGAAGTTTATTAACCCTTCAGGTGTTTCACAGCAGCAGAAGCAACATGGAAAGAAAAAAATTTACATTTGACTTTTTAGTCCCAAAAATGATCTTTTAGCAATAATTTTTTTATTTTCCCAAGGGTAAAAGGAGAAACTGGACCTCGAATGTTGTTGTCCAATTTGTTCTAAGTACGCCGATACCCGATATGTGGGGGGAACCACTGTTTGGGCGCACGACAGGGCTTGGAACGAAGGAGCGCCATTTGACTTTTTGAATGAAAAATTGGCTCCAGTCTTTAGGTGACACCATGTCGCATTTGGAGAGCCCCTGTGTGCCTAAAGATTGGAGCTTCCCCACAAGTGACCCCATTTTGGAAACTAGACCCCCAAGGAACTTATCTAGATGCATAGTGAGCACTTTAAACCCCCAGTTGCTTCACAAATTGATCCGTAAAAATGAAAAAATACTTTTTTTCACAAAAAGTTCTTTTAGCCTCAATTTTTTCATTTTCACATGGGCAACAGGATAAAAAGGATCCTAAAATTTGTTGGGCAATTTCTCATGAGTACACCGATACCTCACTTGTGGGGGTAAACCACTGTTTGGGCATACGGCAAGGCTTGGAAGGGAAGGAGCGCCATGTGACTTATTGAATGGAAAATTAGCTCCAATCGTTAGTGGACACCATGTCGCGTTTGGAAAGCCCCTGATGTGCCTAAACAGTAGAAACCCCCCACAAATGACTCCATTTTGGAAACTAAACCCCCTTGGCTTGGAAGGGAAGGAGCGCAATTTGAATTTTTGAATGAAAAATCATCTCCAATCTTTAGCAGACACCATGTCGCATTTGGAGAGCCTTTGTGTGCCTAAACATTGGAGCTCCCCCACAAGAGACCCCATTTTGGAAAATTGACCCCTCAAGGAATTTATCTAGATGCATAGTGAGCACTTTAAACCCTCAGGTGCTTCACAAATTGATACGTAAAAATTAAAAAGTAGGTTTTTTTCACAAAAATTTTCCTTTAGCCTCAATTTTTTCATTTTCACATGGGCAACAGGATAAAATGGATATTAAAATTTGTTGGGCAATTTCTCCTGAGTAGGGTTGAGCGACTTTTATTTTTATAGGATCGGGTCGGGTTTCACGAAACCCGACTTTCTCAAAAGTCGGGTCGAGTGAAATCGGCCGATCCTATAAAAAAGTCGGGGTCGGCCGAAACACGAAACCCAATGCAGTGCAATGGGATACTATGGTTTCCAGGGTCTGAAGGAGAGGAAACTCTCCTTCAGGCCCTGGGATCCATATTAATGTGTAAAATAAAGAATCAAAATAAAAAATATTGATATACTCACCCTCGGACGCGCCCTGGTACTAACCGGCAGCCTTCCTTCCTAAGAATGAGCGCGTGAATGACCTGCGGTGACGTCGCAGCTTGTGATTGGTCGCGAGCGGTCACATGGGCGGTCACGCGACCAATCACAAGCCGCGACGTCATCTAAGGTCCTTCACGCGCTCATTCTTAGGAAGGAAGGCTGCCGGAAAGAAGCAGGGCGCGTCCGAGGGTGAGTATATTCCTATTAGGTATATACTCACCCTCGGACGCGCCCTGCTTCTTTCCGGCAGCCTTCCTTCCTAAGAATGAGCACGTGAAGGACCTTAGATAACGTCACGGCTTGTGATTGGTCGCGTTACCGCCCATGTGACCGCTCGCGACCAATCACAAGCCGCGACGTCACCGCAGGTCATTCACGCGCTCATTCTTAGGAAGGAAGGCTGCCGGTTAGTACCAGGGCACGTCCGAGGGTGAGTATATCAATATTTTTTATTTTGATTATTTAACACTTAAATATGGATTCCGATACCGATTCCCGATATTGCAAACATATCGGAACTCGGTATCGGAATTCCGATACCAGATTCAGAAGATCGCCGACCTCATGGCCGACCCCACACAGGGGTCGGGTTTCATGAAACCCGACTTTGCCAAAAGTCGGCGACTTCTGAAAATGGCCGACCCGTTTCGCTCAACCCTACTCCTGAGTACACCGATACCTCATATGTGGTAAACCACTGTTTGGGCACACGGCAAGGCTCGGAAGGGAAGGAGCGCCATTTGACTTATTGAATGGAAAATTAGCTCCAATCGTTAGTGGACACCATGTCGCATTTGGAGAGCCCCTGATGTGCCTAAACAGTAGAAACCCCCCACAAATGACCCCATTTTGGAAACTAGACCCCCCAAGGAACTTATCTGTGTGGTGAGCACTTTGAACCCCCAAGTGCTTCACAGAAGTTTATAACGCAGAGCTGTGAAAATAAAAAATCATTTTTCTCTCCTCAAAAATTATTTTTTAGCCCGCAATTATTTATTTTCACAAGGGTAACAGGAGAAATTGGACCCCAATAGTTGTTGTCCAGTTTGTCCTGAGTATGCTGATACCCCATATGTGGGGGTAAACCACTGTTTGGGCACACGTCGGGGCTCGGAAGGGAAGTAGTGATGTTTTGAAAGGCAGACTTTGATGCAATGGTCTGCGGGCGTCATGTTGCATTTGCAGAGCCCCTGATGTGCCTAAACAGTAGAAACCCCCCACAATTGACCCCATTTTGGAAACTAGACCCCCCAAGGGACTTATCTAGATGTGTGGTGAGTAGTGATGAGTGAGCACTAAAATGCTCAGGTGCTCGTTGCTCTGGTCGAGCAGATTGGAATACTCGGGTACTCGACCAGCAATACGAGCCCAATGTAGTCTATGGGAGACCCGAGTATTTTTACCGCGATCCCCCCAGGGGTCCTTTTAACCCCTTTCTGTCATTGGACATACTATTCCGTCCATGTGGGGTGGGCCCTACTTCCCAAGGACGGAATAGTACGTCCAGCGCGATCGGCCGCGCTCACAGGGGGGAGCGCGGCCGATCGCGGCCGGGTGTCAGCTGCCTATCGCAGCTGACATCCGGCGCTATGTGCCAGGAGCGGTCACGGACCGCCCCCGGCACATTAACCCCCGGCACACTGCGATCAAAGATGATCGCGGTGTGCCGGCGGTATAGGGAAGCATCGCGCAAGGAGGGGGCTCCCTGCGGGCTTCCCTGAGACCCCCGCAGCAACGCGATGTGATCTCCTACCTCCTTCCTCGCTGCAGGTCCCGGATCCAAGATGGCCGCAGCATCCGGGTCCTGCAGGGAGGGAGGTGTCTTACCGAGTGCCTGCTCAGTGCAGGCGCTGGTAAGCCTGCAGTGCTCTAAGTCAGATCGGTGATCTGACAGAGTGCTGTGCAAACTGTCAGATCACCGATCTGTGATGTCCCCCCCAGGACAAAGTAAAAAAGTTTTAAAAAAAATTTCCTGCAGGGAGGGAGGTGTCTTACCGAGTGCCTGCTCAGTGCAGGCGCTGGTAAGCCTGCAGTGCTCTAAGTCAGATCGGTGATCTGACAGAGTGCTGTGCAAACTGTCAGATCACCGATCTGTGATGTCCCCCCAGGACAAAGTAAAAAAGTTTAAAAAAAAATTTCCACATGTGTAAAAAAAAAAATAAAAAAAAAAATCCAAAATAAAGAAAAAAAAAAATATTATCCCCATAAATACATTTCTTTATCTAAATGAAAACAAACAAACAATAAAAGTACACATATTTAGTATCGCCGCATCCGTAACGACCCAACCTATAAAACTGTCCCACTAGTTAACCCCTTCAGTAAACACCGTAAGAAAAAAAAAAAAAAACGAGGCAAAAAGCAACGCTTTATTATCATACCGCCGAATAAAAAGTGGAATAAAACGCGATCAGAAAGACAGATATAAATAACCATGGTACCACTGAAAGCGTCATTTTGTCCCGCAAAAAAAAAGCTGCCATACAGCATCATCAGCAAAAAAATAAAAAAGTTATAGTCCTCAGAATAAAGCGATGCCAAAATAATTATTTTTTCTATAAAATAGTTTTTAGCGTATAAAAGCGCCAAAACATAAAAAAATGATATAAATGAGATATCGCTGTAATCGTACTGACCCGATGAATAAAACTGCTTTATCAATTTTACCAAACGCGGAACGGTATAAACGCCTCCCCAAAAGAAATTCATGAATAGATGGTTTTTGGTCATTCTGCATCACAAAAATCGGAATAAAAAGCGATCAAAAAATGTCACATGCCTGAAAATGTTACCAATAAAAACGTCAACTCGTCCCGCAAAAAACAAGACCTCACATGACTCTGTGGTCTCAAATATGGAAAAATTATAGCTCTCAAAATGTGGTAACGCAAAAAATAATTTTTGCAATAAAAAGCGTCTTTCAGTGTGTGACGGCTGCCAATCATAAAAATCCACTAAAAAACCCGCTATAAAAGTAAATCAAACCCCCCTTCATCACCCCCTTAGTTAGGGAAAAATTAAAAAATTAAAAAAACGTATTTATTTCCATTTTCCCATTAGGGCTAGGGTTAGGGTTAGGGCTGGGGTTAGGATTAGGGTTAGGGTTAGGGCTAGGGTTAGGGCTAGGGTTAGGGTTAGGGCTGGGGTTAGGATTAGGGTTAGGGCTAGGGTTAGGGCTAGGGTTAGGGTTGGGGCTAGGGTTAGGGTTAGGGCAAGGGTTAGGGCTAGGGTTAGGGTTGGGGCTAGGGTTAAGGCTACAGTTAGGGTTGGGGCTAAAGTTAGGGTTGGGGCTAAAGTTAGGGTTAGGGTTTGGATTACATTTACGGTTGGGAATAGGGTTGGGATTTAGGGTTAGAGGTGTGTCAGGGTTAGAGGTGTGGTTAGGGTTACCGTTGGGATTAGGGTTAGGGGTGTGTTTGCATTAGGGTTTCAGTTATAATTGGGGGGTTTCCACTTTTTAGGCACATCAGGGGCTCTCCAAACGCGACATGGCGTCCGATCTCAATTCCAGCCAATTCTGCGTTGAAAAAGTAAAACAGTGCTCCTTCCCTTCCGAGCTCTCACGTGTGCCCACACAGGGGTTTACCCCAACATATGAGGTATCAGCATACTCAGGACAAATTGGACAACAACTTTTGGGGTCCAATTTCTCCTGTTACCCTTGGGAAAATACAAAACTGGGGGCTAAAAAATAATTTTTGTGGGAAAAAAAGGATTTTTTATTTTCACGGCTCTGCGTTATAAACTGTAGTGAAACACTTGGGGCTCAAAGTTCTCACAACACATCTAGATAAGTTCCTTGGGGGGTCTAGTTTCCAATATGGGGTCACTTGTGGGGGGTTTCTACTGTTTAGGTACATTAGGGGCTCTGCAAACGCAATGTGACGCCTGCAGACCAATCCATCTAAGTCTGCATTCCAAATGATGCTCCTTCCCTTCCGAGCTCTGCCATGCGCTCAAACTGTGGTTTCCCCCCCACATATCAGGTATCAGCGTACTCAGGACAAATTGGACAACAATATTTAGGGTCCAATTTCTCCTGTTACTTTTGGAAAAATACAAAACTGGGGGCTAAAAAATAATTTTTGTGGAAAAAAAATTTTTTTTTATTTGCACGGCTCTGCATTATAAACTGTAGTGAAACACTTGGGGGTTCAAAGCTCTCACAACACATCTATAGATGAGTTCCTTAGGGGGTCTACTTTCAAAAATGGTGTCACTTGTGGGGGGTTTCTACTGTTTAGGTACATTAGGGGCTCTCCAAACGCAATGTGACGCCTGCAGACCATTCCATCTATGTCTGCATTCAAAATGGCGCTCCTTCCCTTCCGATCCCTCCCATGCGCCCAAACGGTGGTTCCCCCCACATATGGGGTATCAGCACACTCAGGACAATTTGGACAACAACTTTGGGGGTCCAATTTCTCCTCTTACCCTCGGAAAAATACAAAACTGGGGGCTAAAAAATAATTTTTGTTTTATTTTTATGGCTCTGCATTATAAACTTCTGTGAAGCCCTTGGTGGGTCAAAGTGCTCACCACACATCTAGATAAGTTCCTTAGGGGGTCTACTTTCCAAAATGGTGTCACATGTGGGGGGTTTCAATGTTTAGGCACATAAGTGGCTCTCCAAAAGCAACATGGCGTCCCATCTCAATTCCTGTCAATTTTGCATTGAAAAGTCAAACGGCGCTCCTTCCCTTCCGAGCTCTGCCATGCGCCCAAACAGTGGTTTACCCCCATATATGGGGTATCGGCGTACTCAGGACAAATTGTACAACAATGTTTGGGGTCCATTTTCTCCTGTTACCCTTGGTAAAATAAAACAAATTGGAGCTGAAGTAAATTTTTTGTGAAAAAAAGTTAAATGTTCATTTTTATTTCAACATTCCAAAAATTTATGTGAAACACCTGAAGGGTTAATAAACTTCTTGAATGTGGTTTTGAGCACCTTGAGGGGTGCAGTTTTTAGAATGGTGTCACACTTGGGTATTTTCTATCATATAGACCCCTCAAAATGACTTCAAATGAGATGTGGTCCCTAAAAAAAAATGGTGTTGTAAAAATGAGAAATTGCTGGTCAACATTTAACCCTTATAACTCCCTAACAAAAAAAAATTTTGGTTCCAAAATTGTGCTGATGTAAAGTAGACATGTGGGAAATGTTACTTATTAAGTATTTTGTGTGACATATCTCTGTGATTTAATTGCATAAAAATTCAAAGTTGGAAAATTGCGAAATTTTCAAAATTTTCGCCAAATTTCCATTTTTTTCACAAATAAACGCAGGTAATATCAAAGAAATTTTACCACTATCATGAAGTACAATATGTCATGAGAAAACAGTGTCAGAATCACCAGGATCCGTTGAAGCGTTCCAGAGTTATAACCTCATAAAGGGACAGTGGTCAGAATTGTAAAAATTGGCCCGGTCCATAACGTGCAAACCACCCTTGGGGGTAAAGGGGTTAAGGTCTAAAAACGTCTTAAAATGATGGAAACACTGCTTAAATGACACAGGGACATCATGGGAATCGCCCCTGGAAGCATTTCTGACTCCTAGTTCACAGCTTTAATCAATTTTTTCCGAGATTCATGCCCTTTTTCCCGATGCTACAAAAAATACATTAAAACAAAACCAAATTGGGTTTTGCTGGGAAATATGTCAAGGTACATCCTTTGCAGGTTAATGACTTGCCTGTAAGGCCAAATATTTAACCTCAGACCGAAAATTTTGTCCCCCACTTAGGCTTAGTTCAGACGCAGCATTTTGGAAGTGTTTTTAAACTGTAACATTGCTTTCAACCACTACAAATGCATTCACTGGGAAATGTCATTGTAACATTTAATAACCCTAGCTGGCCATGTGGTGTGTGACACATAAGCAGACCCATCTTGTTTCATTTTTGAAGGAGGGACTCTTAAAGTCACAGAGCCTATTTTTACTGGTGCATCAGGCGGCATTAATCTTCTTAAAGGGCCATTATGAAACAGTGGGTCTCCTAAGCTGTTGTAGCCTATGCTGTGAGTGGATGGGCTGCCAAGAATTACAACGCATCACAATACCCCTGTCATAGGATGTCCAGGGGGGACTCCTGAAAAAGTGTGACATTGATTTCAAGGCCTGCCCTGCTACCAATTCATATGCACCCCAATAAGCCTTTGAACCCACATACTGGATGGGTCCATGAAAATCCACTTAACAATATGCATTTTGTAGTCCTGTACTCCTTTGTTTTACACATTGGCAGCAAGGCCAGCCCTGCTGCATCGTCAGTCATATGCACCCCATTAGGCCTTGGAGCCCACATACTAGATGGGCTCCTGAAAATCCACTTCACAATATACATTTTGTACTCCCGTACTCCTTTGTTTTACACATTAGCAGCAAGGCCAGCCCTGCTGTATAGTCAGTCATATGCACCCCATTAGGCCTTTGAACCAACATACTGGATGGGCCCATGAAAATCCACTTCACAATATGCATTTTGTACTCCATACTCCTTTGTTTTACACATTGGCAGGAAGGCCAGCCCTGCTGCATAGTCATATGAACCCCATTACGCCTTTGAACCCACATACTGGATGGGCCCCTGAAAATCCACTTCACAATATGCATTTTGTACTCCCATACTCCTTTG
Source organism: Ranitomeya variabilis (assembly GCF_051348905.1). Lineage (NCBI taxonomy): Eukaryota > Metazoa > Chordata > Amphibia > Anura > Dendrobatidae > Ranitomeya > Ranitomeya variabilis. Next base: position 334,768,812 of record NC_135236.1, read on the forward strand.
TTTTACACATTGCAGCAAGGACAGCCCTGCTGCATAGTCAGTCATATGCACCCCATTACACCTTTTAACCCACATACTGGATGGGCCCCTGAAAATCCACTCGTATTTTTTAATGGTATGATGGTTGCCTCTTTGCACAATTATTTACAGGAAAATTTGGCAATTTTATTTGCCATGTTTTTAACACTAAGGTTCATATACGGCTTTAAAAAAGGCTGGTACTTGCAATACAAGGCAATTTTATTGCAAACTACAAAATTCAAGGAATAGTATGATTGAATAGTGTGAGTGTGTACACTTTTGTATATGTTAACATACACAGGTTCATAAGTACATATAAGGATTAAATAAATATAGTATATATGAAGATTAACTACATACAGTATACTTAGATAATCACAAAGAGGCTTTTAAACATCATCCGTCTGGAATATCAGAGAAGCAACACCAAGAGAACCCCTGGGAGATTACCTACACTGCATGGGCATCCCCAATTATGCAGGTATCAGCACACTGTACATTTACAGGTACCCCAGTTTTGGCATCTGTCTTAGTCATGTTTCTCTGGTCTTATATAGTGATTTACACTATGTAGTAACTCTAGTTTCACCCACACCTTCAAGTGGTCACTTTTCAAGGTTGGATGAAACTGAGATATCATGGAGTCATCAGACGAGGGGCCATAAACCCCTAGAAAATAAAAGCCACAAGGATTTAGATCAAACCACCACAGGCATAGTTTCAGTAAACCTTAATGTTTTACAATAATAAACAGCAAACAAATAGAGGATTAGAACTGTTTGTGAAGTGAATAAACAAACATTTATCAAGATTGTGTCACTATGAGCATTGTCTGTCACATCTGTAAATGTTTTACAGGAAATGCAGCTATGTGATTGTCTGAATGAATTTGGTATACAGTATTTTAATCTGGATTCCAAATCGCCATTGGTATATTCGCCATTTGTACATTTGAAGCAGCCAAAGTTATGGCTCTCAAGGAGAGAAAGTAATATAGTGGACAAAGAAATATTTTTAATGAACTACTGAGCCAAACTAGCAGCATTGCTTTACCAAATTTATATGAAGTGTATTGTGTCCAATGTGAGCAACCAGGAAACACAAAAAGGAGCTTTTTAAGTGAGCTCTTTAAGGTACACAAATGTTATGATGAATTCTTTGCCAACAAGGATGTGGTTTCACCAATGGGGCTACCTTTTTTAAAAATATACTATTGCCGTCACAGCCCCCTTGCCCAAACTTCACAGGCCTATGACAGTACAGAGCACATTCACCCTGGTGATCTACACTGTGTGCAGAATTATTAGGCAAGTTGTATTTTGATCACATGATACTTTTTATAAATGTTGTCCTACTCCAAGCTGTTCTGGCTTGAGAGCCAACTACCAATTAAGTAAATCAGGTGATGCGCATCTCTGTAATGAGGAGGGATGTTGTCTAATGACATCAAAACCCTTATATAAGGTGTGCTCAATTATTAGACAACTTCCTTTCCTTTGGCAAAATTGGTCAGAAGAGAGATTTGACGGGCTCTGAAAAGTCCAAAATTGTGAGATGTCTTGCAGAGGGATGCAGCAGTCTTGAAATTGCCAAACTTTTGAAGCGTGACTGAACAATCAAGCGTTTCATGGCAAATAGCCAACAGGGTCGCAAGAAGCGTGTTGGGCAAAAAAGGCGCAAAATAACTGCCCATGAATTGAGGAAAATCAAGCGTGAAGCTTCCAAGATGCCATTTTCCACCAGTTTTGCCAGAATTCAGAGCTGCAACGTTAGTGGAGTAACAAAAAGCACAAGGTGTGCGATACTCAGGGACATGGCCAAGGTAAGGAAGGCTGAAAAACGACCACCTTTGAACAAGAAACATGAGATAAAACGTCAAGACTGGGCCAAGAAATATCTTAAGACTGACTTTTCAAAGGTTTTATGAACTGATGAAATGAGAGTGACTCTTGATGGGCCAGAGGCTGGATCAGTAAAGGGCAGAGAGCTCCACTCCGTCTCAGACGCCAGCAAGGTGGAGGTGAGGTACTGGCATGGGCTGGTATCATCAAAGATGAACTTGTGGGACCTTTTCGGGTTGAGGATGGAGTGAAGCTCAACTCCCAGACCTACTGCTAGTTTCTGGAAGACAACTTCTTCAAGCAGTGGTACAGGAAGAAGTCGGTATCGTTCAAGAAAAACATGATTTTCATGCAGGAAAATGCTATATCACATGCCTCCAACTACTCCACAGCGTGGCTGGCCAGTAAAGGTCTCAAAGAAGAAAAAATAATAACATGGCCCCTTTGTTCACCTGATCTGAACCCCATAGAGAACCTGTGGTCCCTCATAAAATGTGAGATCTACAGGGAGGGAAAACAGTACACCTCTCGGAACAGTGTCTGGGAGGCTGTGGTGCCTGCTGCATGCAATGTTCATCGCAAACAGATCAAGCAACTGACAGAATCTATTGATGGAAGGCTGTTGAGTGTCATGATAAAGAAAGGTGGCTATATTGGTCACTAATTTTTTGGGGGTTTGTTTTTGCATGTCAGAAATGTTTATTTCTAAATTTTGTGCAGTGATATTGGTTTACCTGGTGAAAATAAACAAGTGAGATGGGAATATATTTGGTTTTTATTAAGTTGCCTAATAATTCTGCACAGTAATAGATACCTGCACAAACAGATATCCTCCTAAGATAGCCAAATCTAAAAAAAACCGACTTCAACTTCCAAAAATGTTAAGCTTTGATATCGATGAGTCTTTTGGTTTGATTGAGAACATAGTTGTTGAACAATAATAAAAATAATCCTCTAAAATACAACTTGCCTAATAATTCTGCACACAGTGTAGTGGCAGTTAAAGAAGAGACATTGCAGGAGACAGAGTTAAGAAGTAGGCCCAATGTAGGGGTGTGGGTCTCTTAGACTTGTAATGGAGTGCCTGGCCTGACAAGCATTTTCTCATAGGTGGTTAATTTAAAAAAAAAATTTCATGTGGATCCTAGACACCCTTTCCCAAAAATTGACTTTCTGTAGCAGCAGGGAACACGTGAACACTGGTGTTCTAGTGGTGGACTATGAGGAGACATTGCTGAAGGCCTCATTAAAACCTAGGCCCAATGTAAAGGATTGTGTCTCCTGCACTTGTAATGCCCATACACTAAGTGCATGGGCTGACAAACATTTCCCCATGGGGGGGGAAATTTGTCTAAAAAAATTGTTTACGGGCATCATAAACACCTTGCAAAACTGTAAAGTGGTTTCCTACATAGTTGCTGCAGGGAAGGTGCAGGTTTGTAGTAAAAATATGGCGGACGAATCGTTGGATAAAGTGATCAGGAAAAGGGGCATGGGATGACAGGAATGGGAACATACAGTTAGGTCCATATATATTTGGACAGAGACAACATTTTTCTAATTTTGGTTATAGACATTACCACAATGAATTTTAAGCAAAACAGTTCAGATGCAGTTGAAGTTCAGACTTTCAGCTTTTATTTGAGGGTATCCACATTAAAATTGGATGAAGGGTTTAGGCGTTTCAGCTCTTTAACATGTGCCTCCCTGTTTTTAAAGGGACCAAAAGTAATTGGACAATTGACTCCAAGGCTATTTCATGGACAGTTGTGGGCAATCCCTTTGTTATGTAATTCTCAATTAAGCAGATAAAAGGTCTGGAGTTGATTTGAGGTGTGGTGCTTGCATTTGGAAGGTTTTGCTGTGAAGTAAACATGCGGTCAAAGGAGCTCTCCATGCAGGTGAAACAAGCCATCCTTAAGCTGCGAAAACAGAAAAAACCCATCCGATAAATTGCTACCATATTAGGAGTGGCAAAATCTACAGTTTGGTACATCCTGAGAAAGAAAGAAAGCACTGGTGAACTCATCAATGCAAAAAGACCTGGGCGCCCACGGAAGACAACAGTGGTGGATGATCGCAGAATAATCTTCATGGTGAAGAGAAACCCCTTCACAACAGCCAACCAAGTGAATAACACTCTCCAGGAGGTCAGCGTATCAATATCCAAATCTACCATAAAGAGAAGACTGCATGAAAGTAAATACAGAGGGTTCACTGCACGGTGCAAGCCACTAATAAGCATCAAGAATAAAAAGGCTTGACTGGACTTTGCTGAAAAAAATATCTAAAAAAGCCAGCACAGTTCTGGAAGAACATTCTTTGGACAGATGAAACCAAGATCAACCTCTACCAGAATGATGGAAAGAGAAAAGTATGGCAAAGGCGTGGTACAGCTCATGATTAGTGTTGAGCATTCCGATACCGCAAGTATCGGGTATCGGCCGATACTTGCGGTATCGGAATTCCGATACCGGGATTCCGATACTTGCCGCGTATCGGATACCGGAATCGGAAGTTCCAAGATTCAAAATGCAGAAATTCAGCCAATGAGAACGATTCCAAGTGTGGGCACATCCTGTTTAGCATGGAGGGCATGAAACTACTGGCAAGGCTGTGATTGGCTGCTGAAATGATGTCATGATGCAGTTTAAAAGTCGCTGGCACCATTTTGCGATCACTCTGCTGTGAATTCAGTTAGTGACAGGACGCTGTTTGCTGACTGAGGGACAGTTTAGAGATAGCGATTTGCTTCTTTGTGCTTTCCAAAGGCTAATTTAGCAACCGCTGTGTTCACCTACTATTCACCTTGCTTTTGCCTTGTAGCGCTGTTTTCACAGCGATCTGCAAGGTCTGTGTGTGTGTGTGTGTGAGTGCAGCCCACTCTCTAGTCTGAGTGCAGCCACATAGGCCATCCATAGCTGGTTGTATTCAGTTCAGGGAGGGTGGTTCATTGCCTCATACTGTTCTTTTTTTTTTTTTTTTCAAGTAGTGTAGTTTGCTGCTAATTTATTCAAAAAAATCCTATTAGTGTCTTTCCACCCGTCTCCAGCTAATTTGTTGAAAAACACTACATAGGATAACGTAGAGGAGGGTTTTTGGGCCTTGCAGCGCCGTTTACGGCTGTCTGCACGGTCTCCGTGTGACTGCAGCTCGCCCTGTAGTCTGTGAGCAGCCATAGCCTGGTTGTCTCCAGCTCAGGGTTGTTCACTGCGTCATACCGCCAAATCAATTTTCATTTTGTTTTAAGTAGTGCAGGCTGCTGCACATTTTTTCAAAAAATTCCTATTAGTGTCTTTCCACCCGTCTCCAGCTAATTTGTGGAAAAACACTACATAGGATAACGTAGAGGAGGGTTTTTGGGCCTTGCAGCGCCGTTTACGGCTGTCTGCACGGTCTCCGTGTGACTGCAGCTCGCCCTGTAGTCTGTGAGCAGCCATAGCCTGGTTGTCTCCAGCTCAGGGTTCTTCACTGCGTCATACCGCCAAATCAATTTTCATTTTGTTTTAAGTAGTGCAGGCTGCTGCACATTTTTTCAAAAAATTCCTATTAGTGTCTTTCCACCCGTCTCCAGCTAATTTGTGGAAAAACACTACATAGGATAACGTAGAGGAGGGTTTTTGGGCCTTGCAGCGCCGTTTACGGCTGTCTGCACGGTCTCCGTGTGACTGCAGCTCGCCCTGTAGTCTGTGAGCAGCCATAGCCTGGTTGTCTCCAGCTCAGGGTTCTTCACTGCGTCATACCGCCAAATCAATTTTCATTTTGTTTTAAGTAGTGCAGGCTGCTGCACATTTTTTCAAAAAATTCCTATTAGTGTCTTTCCACCTGTCTCCAGCTAATTTGTTTAAAAACACTACATAGGATAACGTAGAGGAGGGTTTTTGGGCCTTGCAGCGCCGTTTACGGCTGTCTGCTGCACGGTCTCCGTGTGACTGCAGCTCGCCCTGTAGTCTGTGAGCAGCCATAGCCTGGTTGTCTCCAGCTCAGGGTTCTTCACTGCGTCATACCGCCAAATCAATTTTCATTTTGTTTTAAGTAGTGCAGGCTGCTGCACATTTTTTCCAAAAAATCCTATTAGTGTCTTTCCACCCGTCTCCAGCTAACTTGTGGAAAAACACTACATAGGATAACGTAGAGGAGGGTTTTTGGGCCTTGCAGCGCCGTTTACGTCTGTCTGCACGGTCTCCGTGTGACTGCAGCTCTATCCGTTGTCAGTTCAGCCCCCAAAAAATAAATAAATAATAAAGTTCACCAAACACACCAGTTACACCACTTTACATTTGTGTAGGCCACATTAGCTCATATTAAAGTCTAGTCCACACTTTAGAAAATTAGTGTTTCTTATACCTGTTAGGAGGAGTTGCTCAGGAATAAGCACACAAAGCCGTTAGTACTTTTCTGCTTATCTTTATCAGTCAACCAAGATGAAGAAGGCAGTGAGTAAGGCACGTGGGCGTGGGCGCGGAGCAGGGAGGGGACGTGGGGATTCTGTGCCTGCTGCGGGCACCGGTGACTCATCAGCACCCACTTTCACCAGGCAACAGTCGTTCATGCGCAGCTTTGTGTCAGAGCGCCGTACACCGCTGCTGCGTGAAGACCAAATTGAAGCCGTTGTCGGATGGATGACAGCTAATGCATCAACTTCAATTAGTGCCACATCCTCTCAGACACAGAGCACTGGAGAGCAGCCATCTGTCTCTTCACCACCTGCCAAATTGCCCAGGCAGACAGAGAGCCCAGCACAGTAGCCGTCTCTACTTCTGTTCTCTGAATCTCTTGGCTTGGAAACAGGGGGCCAGCCAAGCAGCATTGGAGAAATGGAAGAAGAGGCAGGGTGCAGTGATGCCCAACAGCTTTTTCTCTCTTCCTCTGAAGAGGCGGGTGGGCCAGTGGCTCCGGTCACCACATCGCAGGCCGCATCAGCTGATGATGACACTCAGGTGCCACTTACTGGTGCGTGCTCTGCTGCTGAGACTACCCAGGAGGAGCAGTTGGGGGCAGAGGGTAGTGTAGATGATGAGGTCCTTGACCCATCTTGGCGTGAGGGACAGGAAGGTGGTGGGAGCAGCTCTGAGGAAGAGATTCCCCGTACGGCCCAAAGAGGGAGAGGGAGGGGGAAGACTGCGGATCCTGCAGCCTCCGCTTTGGCACCCGTTAGGAGCATGTCTCTTCCAAAAGCCAAAAAGGGCGCTCCCAAGACTTGCAGTGCCTGGTCCTTTTTTGACACAGTTGCAGATGACATTTGCTATGTCAGATGCAAGGTGTGTCATCAAAAAGTCAAAAGAGGGAAAAATGTCAGCAGCCTCAATACCTCCAACATGTGGAAACATGTGCGCACCAGGCACCCGGCATTGTTAGAAAAACACACTGAAGAGCTAGGCCAACCAACAGCGGCAGCTACCACCTCTTCAGCTCGTGTTGCCTCTTCCTCCAGCTCACACGCAGCTGGTTCGGCTTCCTCCCAGGATCGCCGTGGAAGAACCTCTGGCCCTGTTGTCCAGAGACCCGCTGTAATTCCACCCGCAGCACCACTTTCCCAGTCATCCACACACTCCCAGCCCAGTCTACAGCCATCGGTAGTACAGGCATGGGAGAAAAGGTGGCCTTTCTCGTCAAACCACCCACGAGCACAGGCTCTGACTGCAGGCATTGCCAAACTTCTGTCACTGGAAATGCTGTCATTCAGGCTGGTGGAGACTGACAGCTTCCGTGACTTGATGTCATTGGCAGTCCCACAGTACAATGTGCCCAGCCGCTTTTACTTCAGCAGGCAAGCCGTCCCTGCCCTGCACAAGCATGTGGAGGGACACATAAAACACGCGCTACTGAACGCCGTCAGTAGCAAGGTCCACCTCACCACCGATGCGTGGACCAGTCAACATGGACAGGGGCGATACCTTTCCCTCACTGCCCATTGGGTTAATGTCGTTGAGCCGGGTACAGACCGTGCGAGTGGCGCAGGACGTGTCCTGCCCACTCCAAGGATTGCAGGAATCCATTCTGTACGCATTGACTCCTCCTCTTACACCAATTCCTCAGAATCATCGCTGCAGGAGCCGTCACAGTCCACCTCCACATGGACCCGTGATGAACGTGTACCTGTTACGACCGACATGAGCACAGCCGTGGCCAAACGTCAACAGGCCGTGTTGAAATTAATTTTTTTGGGGAATCGTAGCCACACAGCGCAGGAGCTCTGGAATGCCATCAAGCAGGAGAGCGATGTGTGGTTTGTGCCAGCGAATCTCCAGCCAGGCATGGTAGTGTGTGATAATGGCCGAAATCTGGTGGCAGCTCTGGGCCTCGGCAACCTCACTCACATCCCATGTCTGGCACATGTGCTCAATTTGGTCGTGCAGAGCTTTTTGAGGGAATATCCGGATCTTGATGCACTGCTGCACAAGGTCCGCCTAGAGTGTGCTCACTTGCGGCGTTCCAGCACGGCAAAAGCGCGCATTGCGGCTCTGCAGCGCCGACACCGCCTGCCGGAACATCGCATCATATGTGACCTACCTACCAGGTGGAATTCCACGTTACATATGTTGGAGCGGTTGTGTGAGCAGCAGCAAGCTGTAATGGAGTACCAGCTGCTTCAGGCGCAAAGAAGTCGCACTCAGCGCCGTACAGACTTCACAACCACAGAGTGGGCCACTATGAATGACGTCTGCCAGGTTTTGCGTCCCTTTGATTATTCCACGCGGATGGCGAGTGCAGATGATGCACTAGTCAGCATGACTGTCCCCCTTATCTGCCTGCTTGAAAAATCACTGCAAGCGCTAAGGGATGATGTTGTGGAAGAGGTGGAGGATGAGGATTCACCATTTCCATCATCTTCTGGACAGTCAGCGCCACGTGGTTCCTCACAAACGCGTAGGCAGGGGACAGTTTGTGAGGAGGATGAGGAGGAGTCAATGGAGGAGGAAGACATCTGTCCAGAGGAGGGAGTTACCGAATTGTCCAGTACTCAGTGTGTACAGCGAGGGTGGGGTGATGACGAGCGGGCAGAGATCACGCCTCCAGCAGGGGACAGCGTTTCTTGGGCAGTTGGCAGTCTGCAGCACATGGTGGATTACATGCTGCACTGCCTGAGAAACGACCGCCGCATCGCCCACATTCTCAACATGTCTGATTATTGGGTGTTCACCCTCCTCGATCCTCGCTACCGGGACAACGTAGAAAGCCTCATCACACCGTTGAACCGGGAGCGAAAAATGCGGGAGTACCAAGACACACTGGTCAATTCCATCATCTTCTCCATTCCAACTGAGAGAAGTGCTGCTAGTGCATTCCAAAGCAGCTCAGTGCGTCCAGGCAGTGGTGGAGGCTCTGCACAAAGAGGGAGCAGAAGCAGTGCCTCTGCCCAAGGCAAGACCAGTATGGCCCAACTGTGGCACAGTTTTCTGTGCCCCCCACAAAAGTCTACACCATCACAGACGGCTCCAGTCAGCAGGAGGCAACGGTTCCGTCAGATGGTGACAGACTACATGTCTTGCCCTCTTGCTGTACTCCCAGACGGCTCTTCCCCTTTCAAGTTTTGGGTCTCAAAGCTGGATACATGGCCAGAGCTAAGCCAGTATGCATTGGAGGTGCTGTCTTGCCCTGCGGCCAGTGTATTATCGGAACGTGTCTTTAGTGCTGCAGGTGGTGTACTAACTGACCGTCGCATGCGACTATCCTCCGATAACGTTGACCGGCTTACTTTCCTGAAAATGAACAAGGCCTGGATCTCGCAGGAATTTGCCACTCCTCCTCCTGATTAAATAATTAGGTCACTGTATACGTTATCCAGGTCTCCTGTTGTGTTCATCTTTCTACCACCTGAACTTAAATTCCTGGGCTCCAACACCGCCAGTTGAGGCTCAGAAGTGCCGTCTGCACAGTCAAAACATACGACCCAGTGTTCTTGGGTTTCAGTAACGTCAGCTGATCCCCAGCTGTGTAGCTGGCAATGTGTCATGCGACCGCCACGCTGACACAACAACTGAAATGTAAGGGAATCTGTCCCCCACCCCCAAGGCGTTTGTTACTGAAAGAGCCTCCTTGTGCAGCAGTAATGCTGCACAAGGAAAAGGTAGCTATTTTGGTTTAGCTCCTTGCACACGCAGAACTTAACACTTATAAAATGTGTCCACTGATACCGTAAAACCGTCCCGGAGGTGGGACTTTCCTTCGTAATGTGACGCAGCACAGCCGTCATTCCTCCCCCCCCGGCGCCGCGCCCCGGCTCCTCAGCGTTGTTTGATTCCGTCCCGGAGCCTGCGCTGTTATGTTATCCCGTGGCCAAGCACACTTAGCGCTGCCCGTCTTCTGGCATCATTTGGTGTCAGGATGGCTGCACCTGTGCGGCCGCGCTGGCCGAGGGCCCGCCTCGCAGTGTCTTCTGATTTAATCCCACTGGGGGCCTGGGATCCATGGATATGCGCAGTGCATATCTGAACCTCCACCTCTCACTCATCTCCCTACGGCTTCTTCAGACTGTTCGGTGTCAGCTGGTCCCTAATAGCATGCCACGGCCGTGACACCGCACAGTCTTAAGAAGCCGTAGGGAGGGGAGTGAGAGGCGAGGATATGCACTGCGCATGGCCATGGATCCCAGGCCCCCAGTGGGATAAAATCAGAAGACACTGCGAGGCGGGCTCTCGGCCAGCGCGGCCGCACAGGCGCAGCCAGCCTGACACCAAATGATGTCAGAAGATGGGCAGCGCTAAGTGTGCCTGGCCAAGGGATAACATAACAGCGCAGGCTCCGGGACGGAATCAAACTACGCTGAGGAGCCGGGGCGCGGCGCCCGGGGGGGAGGAATGACGGCTGTGCTGCGTCATATTACGAAGGAAAGTCCCACCTCCGGGACGGTTTCACGGTTTCAGGGGACACATTTTATAAGTGTTTAGTTCTGTGTTTGCAAGGAGCATGATGAAAAGAGCCACCTTTTCCTTTTGCATCTTTTGTGCTGCACAAGCTGGCTCTTTCAGCTACAAACGCCTTGGGGGGGGGTTAAAGGTTCCCTTTCGACTTTCTCAGGCTTCGGCCTACATTGTGTTCCTCTGCTTTTCCACCTGTCCCTGGGCTCCAACACCGCTAGTTGTTGCCTGGTAGTGCTGTACGCACAGTCAACAGTCCCTCCTCTGTTATTGGGGTTCAGTAACGTCAGCTGTTCCCCTGCTGTGTGTGTGGCAATCCCTCCTCCACCTCCTCCTCCTCCACCTGTCCCTGGGCTCCAACACCGCTAGTTGTTGCCTGGTAGTGCTGTACGCACAGTCCCAACAGTCCCTCCTCTGTTATTGGGGTTCAGTAACGTCAGCTGTTCCCCTGCTGTGTGTGTGGCAATCCCTCCTCCACCTCCTCCTCCTCCACCTGTCCCTGGGCTCCAACACCGCTAGTTGTTGCCTGGTAGTGCTGTACGCACAGTCCCAACAGTCCCTCCTCTGTTATTGGGGTTCAGTAACGTCAGCTGTTCCCCTGCTGTGTGTGTGGCAATCCCTCCTCCACCTCCTCCTCCTCCACCTGTCCCTGGGCTCCAACACCGCTAGTTGTTGCCTGGTAGTGCTGTACGCACAGTCAACAGTCCCTCCTCTGTTATTGGGGTTCAGTAACGTCAGCTGTTCCCCTGCTGTGTGTGTGGCAATCCCTCCTACCTCCTCCACCTCCTCCTCCTCCACCTGTCCCTGGGCTACAACACCGCTAGTTGTTGCCTGGTAGTGCTGTACGCACAGTCAACAGTCCCTCCTCTGTTATTGGGGTTCAGTAACGTCAGCTGTTCCCCTGCTGTGTGTGTGGCAATCCCTCCTACCTCCTCCACCTCCTCCTCCTCCACCTGTCCCTGGGCTCCAACACCGCTAGTTGTTGCCTGGTAGTGCTGTACGCACAGTCAACAGTCCCTCCTCTGTTATTGGGGTTCAGTAACGTCAGCTGTTCCCCTGCTGTGTGTGTGGCAATCCCTCCTACCTCCTCCACCTCCTCCTCCTCCACCTGTCCCTGGGCTCCAACACCGCTAGTTGTTGCCTGGTAGTGCTGTACGCACAGTCAACAGTCCCTCCTCTATTATTGGGGTTCAGTAACGTCAGCTGTTCCCCTGCTGTGTGTGTGGCAATCCCTCCTACCTCCTCCACCTCCTCCTCCACCTGTCCCTGGGCTCCAACACCGCTAGTTGTTGCCTGGTAGTGCTGTACGCACAGTCAACAGTCCCTCCTCTGTTATTGGGGTTCAGTAACGTCAGCTGTTTCCCTGCTGTGTGTGTGGCAATCCCTCCTCCACCTCCTCCTCCTCCACCTGTCCCTGGGCTCCAACACCGCTAGTTGTTGCCTGGTAGTGCTGTACGCACAGTCCCAACAGTCCCTCCTCTGTTATTGGGGTTCAGTAACGTCAGCTGTTCCCCTGCTGTGTGTGTGGCAATCCCACCTCCTCCTCCTCCACCTATCCCTGGGCTCCAACACCGCTAGTTGTTGCCTGGTAGTGCTGTACGCACAGTCAACAGTCCCTCCTCTGTTATTGGGGTTCAGTAACGTCAGCTGTTCCCCTGCTGTGTGTGTGGCAATCCCTCCTACCTCCTCCACCTCCTCCTCCTCCACCTGTCCCTGGGCTACAACACCGCTAGTTGTTGCCTGGTAGTGCTGTACGCACAGTCAACAGTCCCTCCTCTGTTATTGGGGTTCAGTAACGTCAGCTGTTCCCCTGCTGTGTGTGTGGCAATCCCTCCTCCACCTCCTCCTCCTCCACCTGTCCCTGGGCTCCAACACCGCTAGTTGTTGCCTGGTAGTGCTGTACGCACAGTCCCAACAGTCCCTCCTCTGTTATTGGGGTTCAGTAACGTCAGCTGTTCCCCTGCTGTGTGTGTGGCAATCCCTCCTACCTCCTCCACCTCCTCCTCCTCCACCTGTCCCTGGGCTACAACACCGCTAGTTGTTGCCTGGTAGTGCTGTACGCACAGTCAACAGTCCCTCCTCTGTTATTGGGGTTCAGTAACGTCAGCTGTTCCCCTGCTGTGTGTGTGGCAATCCCTCCTCCACCTCCTCCTCCTCCACCTGTCCCTGGGCTCCAACACCGCTAGTTGTTGCCTGGTAGTGCTGTACGCACAGTCAACAGTCCCTCCTCTGTTATTGGGGTTCAGTAACGTCAGCTGTTCCCCTGCTGTGTGTGTGGCAATCCCTCCTACCTCCTCCACCTCCTCCTCCTCCACCTGTCCCTGGGCTCCAACACCGCTAGTTGTTGCCTGGTAGTGCTGTACGCACAGTCAACAGTCCCTCCTCTGTTATTGGGGTTCAGTAACGTCAGCTGTTCCCCTGCTGTGTGTGTGGCAATCCCTCCTACCTCCTCCACCTCCTCCTCCTCCACCTGTCCCTGGGCTCCAACACCGCTAGTTGTTGCCTGGTAGTGCTGTACGCACAGTCAACAGTCCCTCCTCTGTTATTGGGGTTCAGTAACGTCAGCTGTTCCCCTGCTGTGTGTGTGGCAATCCCTCCTACCTCCTCCACCTCCTCCTCCTCCTCTTATTCAAACTGTGCGGTGTCAGCTGGTCCCTAATAGCATGCCACGGCCGTGACACCGCACAGTCAGAAGAAGCCGTAGGGAGATGAGTGAGAGGTGGAGGTTCAGATATGCACTGCGCATGTCCATGGATCTCAGGCCCCCAGTGGGATTAAATCAGAAGACAGTATGAGGCGGGCTCTCGGCCAGCGCGGCCGCACAGGCGCAGCCAGCCTGACACCAAATGATGTCAGAAGACGGGCAGCGCAAAATGTGTGCATGGCCAAGGGCTAACCTAACAGCGCAGGCTCCGGGACTGATTCAAACAACGCTGAGGAGGCGGCGCACGGCGCCAAGGGGGTAAGAATGACGGCTGTGCTGCGTCACATCACGGACGGTATCACGGTAGGAGGGGACACTTTTTATAAGTGTTAGGTTCAGCATGTGCAAGGACCATAATTAAAAGAGCTAAGTTTACCTTTTCCAGCATTAGTGCTGTACACGATGGCTCTTTCAGCTACAAACGCCTGGGGGGGGGTTAAAGTTTCCCTTTCAACTTGCTCCAGTGCAGGCTTCGGCCTACACTCTGCTCCCTCTCCTCCTCCTGCTGACCCTGGGCTCTAACACCGCCAGTTGGGGCCCAGATGTGCTAGCTGCACAGAGCCAAACACCAGCCAATGTGTCAGTGGGGTTTAGCACCGCCAGCTGTTCCCCTGCTGTGTAGCCGGCAACGTGTCCTGCAACAGCCACGCAGACACAAGAACTGAAATTGAAGGAAACCTGTCCCCCCTCCCCCAGGCGTTTTTACGTTTTACAGCCACCTTGTACGACAGTAATGCTGAATGTGTGCAAGGTGGCTCAGAAACTTAATCTCCTTGCCCATGTTGAAGTGAACACGTCTAAAAATGAGTCCTCTGCGACCATTAAAACGTCCCTCAGGTGTGATTTTCCTTTGTATTGACACGCAACAAGCTCCTTGGTAGCGCTGCCCGTCTTCTGGCATCATTCTTTGGCTGCCTGCGCCTCTGCGGCCGCCTTGCCCCACACAACGCCCCTCGTTGTCTTATTTATTTGGACTGCGAGGGTGTGATTGATGGGCATGAACGGTGCATTTCTTCGCCTGTCCCTCATCTCCTTCCGCCTTCCTCAGACTGTGCGGCTTCATGGCCGCGGCATGCGATAAGGGATCAGCTGACGCCGCACAGTCTGAAGCGGGTGTAAGGACCCGAGTGTGAGAGGCGAACATATGTACTGCGCCAGGCCATAAATCCCAGCCCCGCAGTGTTTAACAATGTTAACACACTGGGGGGCTGGGATGCATGGTCATTGCAAACCGCAACAGCCGACATAACATGATGTCAGAGGATGGTCAGTGCTAACAGCCCAAGGCCAAGGGATAACACAAAAGCGCAGACTCCTGTGCAACAAATAACGATGCTCAGGAGGCCGCGCAAAGCACCAAGGTGGCATTTTTGCCAGCTGTACTGCGTCTCTTTATGAAGGGAACTCACGCCTCAAAATCAGTTTGACTGTGTAAGGGCCTAAATGTTATACGTGTTCCTTTCAGCGTGTGCAAGGAGCAAAATTAAAAGAGCAACCTTTGACTTGTGCAGCACTACTGCTGCATAAGCTGTGGCTCTTCTACTTTGTAACCCCTGAAGGGGGGGGTTAAAGGTTAACTTTGAAATTGGTTCAAGTAGGCTTCGGCCTACACTCTGCTCCCCCTGCAGAGCCCGGGCTCCAACACCGCCAGTTGGGGCCCGGTACTGCTAGCTGCACAGAGCCAAACACCAGCCAATGTGTCAGTGGGGTTCAGCACCGCCAGCTGTTCCCCTGCTGTGCAGCCGGCAACGTGTCCTGCAACAGCCACGCAGGCACAACAGACCCAAAGCTGCCGCCAGTGCAGGCTTCGGCCTACACTCTGCTCCATCTCCCCCTCCTGCTGACCCCGGGCTCTAACACCGCCAGTTGGGGCCCGGTACTGCTAGCTGCACAGAGAAAAACACCAGCCAATGTGTCAGTGGGGTTCAGCACCGCCAGCTGTTCCCCTGCTGTGCAGCCGGCATCGTGTCCTGCAAAAGCCACGCAGACACAAGAACTGAAATTGAAGGGAACCTGTCCCCCCTCCCCCAGGCGTTTGTACGTTTTTAAGGCCACCTTGTACAGCGGTAATGCTGCATGTGTGCAAGGTGGCTCATAAACGTATTCTCCTCGCACATGTGGAACTGAAAACACGTCTGAAATGTGTCCTCTGTGTGACCATTTAACCGTCCCGGGGGTGTGACTTTCCTTTGTAATGACACGCTGCAACCCCCTTGGTAGCGCTGCCCGTCTTCTGGCATCATTGTTTGGCTGCCTGCGCCTCTGCGGCCGCCCTGACCCACACAACGCCCCTCGGTGTCTTATTTCTTGGGACTGCGAGGGTGTGATTGATGGGCATGAGCAGTGCATCAGTTCGCCTGTCCCTCATCTCCTTCCGCCTTCTTCAGACTGTGCGGCTTCATGGCCGTGGCATGCGATAAGGGATCAGCTGACGCCGCACAGTCTGCAGCGGGTGTAAGGACCCGAGTGCGAGAGGCGAACATATGTGCTGCGCCAGGCCATGAATCACAGCCCCGCAGTGTTTTAACAATGTTAAGACACCGCGGGGCTGGGATTCATGGTCATCGCGAACCGCAGCGGCCGACATTAAAATGAGGTCAGAAGATGGGCAGCGCTAACAGCGCTAGGCCAGGGGATAACACGACAGCGCAGACTCCTGTACAGCAAATAAAAACGCTCAGGAGGCTGCACCCAGCACCAAGGTGGGATTCTTGACATCTGTGCTGCGTCTCATTACAAAGGGAACTCGCGCCTCCAACACAGTTTGACTGTATAAAGGGCTAAATGTTATACGTGTTTCATTCAGCGTGTGCAAGGAGCAAAATTAAAAGAGCAACCTTTGACTTGTGCGGCAGTACTGCTGCATAAGCTGTGGCTCTTCTACTTTGTAACCCCTGAGGGGGGTGTTAAAGGTTACCTTTGAAATTGGTTCAAGTAGGCTTCGGCCTACACTCTGCTCCCCCTGCAGAGCCCGGGCTCCAACACCGCCAGTTGGGGCCCGGTACTGCTAGCTGCACAGAGCCAAACACCAGCCAATGTGTCAGTGGGGTTCAGCACCGCCAGCTGTTCCCCTGCTGTGCAGCCGGCAACGTGTCCTGCAACAGCCACGCAGACACAACAGACCCAAAGCTGCCGCCAGTGCAGGCTTCGGCCTACACTCTGCTCCATCTCCTCCTCCTGCTGACCCCGGGCTCTAACACCGCCAGTTGGGGCCCGGTACTGCTAGCTGCACAGAGAAAAACACCAGCCAATGTGTCAGTGGGGTTCAGCACCGCCAGCTGTTCCCCTGCTGTGCAGCCGGCATCGTGTCCTGCAAAAGCCACGCAGACACAAGAACTGAAATTGAAGGGAACCTGTCCCCCCTCCCCCAGGCGTTTGTACGTTTTACAGCCACCTCGTACAGCGGTAATGCTGCATGTGTGCAAGGTGGCTCATAAACGTATTCTCCTCGCACATGTGGAACTGAAAACACGTCTAAAATGTGTCCTCTGTGTGACCATTTAACCGTCCCGGTGGTGTGACTTTCCTTTGTAATGACACGCTGCAACCCCCTTGGTAGCACTGCCCGTCTTCTGGCATCATTGTTTGGCTGCCTGCGCCTCTGCGGCCGCCCTGACCCACACAACGCCCCTCGGTGTCTTATTTCTTGGGACTGCGAGGGTGTGATTGATGGGCATGAGCAGTGCATCAGTTCGCCTGTCCCTCATCTCCTTCCGCCTTCTTCAGACTGTGCGGCTTCATGGCCATGGCATGCGATAAGGGATCAGCTGACGCCGCACAGTCTGCAGCGGGTGTAAGGACCCGAGTGCGAGAGGCGAACATATGTGCTGCGCCAGGCCATGAATCACAGCCCCGCAGTGTTTTAACAATGTTAAGACACCGCGGGGCTGGGATTCATGGTCATCGCGAACCGCAGCGGCCGACATTAAATGAGGTCAGAAGATGGGCAGCGCTAACAGCGCTAGGCCAGGGGATAACACGACAGCGCAGACTCCTGTACAGCAAATAACAACGCTCAGGAGGCTGCTCCCAGCACCAAGGTGGGATTCTTGACATCTGTGCTGTGTCTCATTACAAAGGGAACTCGCGCCTCCAACACAGTTTGACTGTATAAAGGGCTAAATGTTATACGTGTTTCATTCAGCGTGTGCAAGGAGCAAAATTAAAAGAGCAACCTTTGACTTGTGCAGCACTACTGCTGCATAAGCTGTGGCTCTTCTACTTTGTAACCCCTGAGGGGGGGTTAAAGGTTACCTTTGAAATTGGTTCAAGTAGGCTTCGGCCTACACTCTGCTCCCCCTGCAGAGCCCGGGCTCCAACACCGCCAGTTGGGGCCCGGTACTGCTAGCTGCACAGAGCCAAACACCAGCCAATGTGTCAGTGGGGTTCAGCACCGCCAGCTGTTCCCCTGCTGTGCAGCCGGCAACGTGTCCTGCAACAGCCACGCAGGCACAACAGACCCAAAGCTGCCGCCAGTGCAGGCTTCGGCCTACACTCTGCTCCATCTCCTCCTCCTGCTGACCCCGGGCTCTAACACCGCCAGTTGGGGCCCGGTACTGCTAGCTGCACAGAGAAAAACACCAGCCAATGTGTCAGTGGGGTTCAGCACCGCCAGCTGTTCCCCTGCTGTGCAGCCGGCATCGTGTCCTGCAAAAGCCACGCAGACACAAGAACTGAAATTGAAGGGAACCTGTCCCCCCTCCCCCAGGCGTTTGTACGTTTTACAGCCACCTCGTACAGCGGTAATGCTGCATGTGTGCAAGGTGGCTCATAAACGTATTCTCCTCGCACATGTGGAACTGAAAACACGTCTAAAATGTGTCCTCTGTGTGACCATTTAACCGTCCCGGTGGTGTGACTTTCCTTTGTAATGACACGCTGCAACCCCCTTGGTAGCGCTGCCCGTCTTCTGGCATCATTCTTTGGCTGCCTGCGCCTCTGCGGCCGCCCTGACCCACACAACGCCCCTCGGTGTCTTATTTATTGGGACTGCGAGGGTGTGATTGATGGGCATGAGCAGTGCATATCTTCGCCTGTTGTCACTCATCTCCTTCCGCCTTCTTCAGACTGTGCGGCTTCATGGCCATGGCATGCGATAAGGGATCAGCTGACGCCGCACAGTCTGAAGCGGGTGTAAGGACCCGAGTGCGAGAGGCCAACATATGTGCTGCGCCAGGCCATGAATCCCAGCCCCGCAGTGTTTTAACAATGTTAAGACACTGCGGGGCTGGGATTCATGGTCATCGCGAACCGCACCGGCCGACATTAAATGAGGTCAGAAGATGGGCAGCGCTAACAGCGCTAGGCCGGGGGATAACACGACAGCGCAGACTCCTGTACAGCAAATAACAACGCTCAGGAGGCTGCACCCAGCACCAAGGTGGGATTCTTGACATCTGTGCTGCGTCTCATTACAAAGGGAACTCGCGCCTCCAACACAGTTTGACTGTATAAAGGGCTAAATGTTATACGTGTTTCATTCGGCGTGTGCAAGGAGCAAAATTAAAAGAGCAACCTTTGACTTGTGCGGCACTACTGCTGCATAAGCTGTGGCTCTTCTAGTTTGTAACCCCTGAGGGGGGGGTTAAAGGTTACCTTTGAAATTGGTTCAATTAGGCTTCGGCCTACACTCTGCTCCACCGGCAGAGCCCGGGCTCCAACAACGCTAGTTGCTGTCCGGAAGTGCTGGCTGCACAGAGCCAAACTCCTCGCCAATGTGTCAGTGGGGTTCAGCACCGCCAGCTGTTCCCCTGCTGTGTAGCCGGCAACGTGTCCTGCGACCGCCACGCAGGCACAACAGACCCAAAGCTGCCGCCACTGCAGGCTTCGGCCTACACTCCCCTCCCCCTTGCTCCTCCTCCTGCTCCTCCTCCTGCTGACCCCGGGCTCTAACACCGCCAGTTGGGGCCCGGTACTGCTAGCTGCACAGAGAAAAACACCAGCCAATGTGTCAGTGGGGTCCAGCACCGCCAGCTGTTCCCCTGCTGTGTAGCCGGCATCGTGTCCTGCAAAAGCCACGCAGACAAAAGAACTGAAATTGAAGGGAACCTGTCCCCCCTCCCCCAGGCGTTTGTACGTTTTACAGCCACCTCGTACAGCGGTAATGCTGCATGTGTGCAAGGTGGCTCATAAACGTATTCTCCTCGCACATGTGGAACTGAAAACACGTCTAAAATGTGTCCTCTGTGTGACCATTTAACCGTCCCGGTGGTGTGACTTTCCTTTGTAATGACACGCTGCAACCCCCTTGGTAGCGCTGCCCGTCTTCTGGCATCATTCTTTGGCTGCCTGCGCCTCTGCGGCCGCCCTGACCCACACAACGCCCCTCGGTGTCTTATTTATTGGGACTGCGAGGGTGTGATTGATGGGCATGAGCAGTGCATATCTTCGCCTGTTGTCACTCATCTCCTTCCACCTTCTTCAGACTGTGCGGCTTCATGGCCGTGGCATGCGATAAGGGATCAGCTGACGCCGCACAGTCTGAAGCGGGTGTAAGGACCCGAGTGCGAGAGGCCAACATATGTGCTGCGCCAGGCCATGAATCCCAGCCCCGCAGTGTTTTAACAATGTTAAGACACTGCGGGGCTGGGATTCATGGTCATCGCGAACCGCACCGGCCGACATTAAATGAGGTCAGAAGATGGGCAGCGCTAACAGCGCTAGGCCGGGGGATAACACGACAGCGCAGACTCCTGTACAGCAAATAACAACGCTCAGGAGGCTGCACCCAGCACCAAGGTGGGATTCTTGACATCTGTGCTGCGTCTCATTACAAAGGGAACTCGCGCCTCCAACACAGTTTGACTGTATAAAGGGCTAAATGTTATACGTGTTTCATTCGGCGTGTGCAAGGAGCAAAATTAAAAGAGCAACCTTTGACTTGTGCGGCACTACTGCTGCATAAGCTGTGGCTCTTCTAGTTTGTAACCCCTGAGGGGGGGTTAAAGGTTACCTTTGAAATCGGTTCAATTAGGCTTCGGCCTACACTCTGCTCCACCGGCAGAGCCCGGGCTCCAACAACGCTAGTTGCTGTCCGGAAGTGCTGGCTGCACAGAGCCAAACACCTCGCCAATGTGTCAGTGGGGTTCAGCACCGCCAGCTGTTCCCCTGCTGTGCAGCCGGCATCGTGTCCTGCAAAAGCCACGCAGACACTTGCTCTTGTACCTTCTGCTCCCCATCCTGGTTCCAGTACTGTCAGCTGGTTCTGGGCAGAGCCTTTGGCTTAGGTGCCTCCCTCTGGGTATCCGAGTTCCACCAACGTCAGGTGGTCCTTGGTAGTGCTTTCAGGCACGGGTACCTCCTGCTTAGTAACCGGGTTCCAGTAACGTCAGCTGGTCCTCGGTAGTTCCATTGGCTCTTGGACCTTCGGCTACCCATCCGGGTTCCAGCACCGTCAGCTGGTTCTCGGCAGTGTCTTTTGCTCTTGTACCTTCTGCTCCCCATCCTGGTTCCAGTACCGTCAGCTGGTTCCGGGCAGAGCCTTTGGCTTAGGTGCCTCCCTCTGGGTATCCGAGTTCCACCAACGTCAGGTGGTCCTTGGTAGTGCTTTCAGGCACGGGTACCTCCTGCTTAGTAACCGGGTTCCAGTAACGTCAGCTGGTCCTCGGTAGTTCCATTGGCTCTTGGACCTTCGGCTACCCATCCGGGTTCCAGCACCGTCAGCTGGTTCTCGGCAGTGTCTTTTGCTCTTGTACCTTCTGCTCCCCATCCTGGTTCCAGTACCGTCAGCTGGTTCCGGGCAGAGCCTTTGGCTTAGGTGCCTCCCTCTGGGTATCCGAGTTCCACCAACGTCAGGTGGTCCTTGGTAGTGCTTTCAGGCACGGGTACCTCCTGCTTAGTAACCGGGTTCCAGTAACGTCAGCTGGTCCTCGGTAGTTCCATTGGCTCTTGGACCTTCGGGTAGCCATCCGAGTTCCAGTTCCATCAGCTGGTTCTCGGCATTTTCTCAGCCTTCTTGTACCTTCTGCTACATTTCCAAGTTCAAGAGACTAAACACGATGACCCGGAAGACCACCCCTAAGATGACGACGACACCAGAGACGACAACCACCGTGATGACGACGACCCTGGAGACGATGACCCTGAAGACCACCCCGATGACGACGACCCCGGAGACGACGACCCTGGAGACGACGACGACCTGGAAGACCGAGAAGCAGAAGAACAAGAGGCTGCAGAACAAAGAGCAGAAGAACATTAAGCATAACACTAAATATCAGAGCAAAAAATATTATCTAAATTATAAGCAGAAGAAGACTAAGCAGTGTATGGGGGTGAGTCCGTTCCTCCTCGTGGTGCCCCTGGATAAAGCCTGATGCTGCAGGCCAAACTGAACGCGGACAAATGTAACTGTTTTGTGACAGGCAGAACGGAAGGTGCAATCTTCAAACTTTTATAGATAACAACTACGGGAATGCCTGTCACAAATAAGAATATGATGAAGAAGTAGAATATGATGAAGATAATAGTAAAATAAAAAGAATATGAACAATGTAACCAAAAAAATAATAGGTAGAAGATGAAGAAGAAGATGAATAAGGTGAAGAAGTTGATGTCAAAGAAGCTGATGATGAGGATAATGAAGAAGAAAGTGTGGGAGAAGTAAAAAAGAAGGTGAAGGGCGTGGAAGTAGTGAAACATCAATATCTGACAAAATAAAAAAAAAATTAACATAGTCAAAATCTTTCTACCGCCGAACGTCATAAAAAAAAACAAAATCCTGCTATTCTATTACATTGGGCTAAACCTCTGTGCCTTTAATGTCTCCGCCACGTCCCCCAATACAGCCTACATTATTCTTAGTTGTTTTCCTTCATGTAGAATTAACCTACAAGGAAAGAAAGGGTTTATTTTAATTCCGATATTTTCATCCCATTGACTTGCATTGGGATCGGGTATCGGTATCGGATTAGATCCGATACTTTGACGGTATCGGCCGATACTTTCCGATACCGATACTTTCCGATATCGGAAGGTATCGCTCAACACTACTCATGATCCAAAGCATACCACATCATCTGTAAAACACGGCGGAGGCAGTGTGATGGCTTGGGCATGCACGGCTGCCAGTGGCACTGGGTCACTAGTGTTTATTGATAATGTGACACAGGACAGAAGCAGCTGAATGAATTCTGAGGTATTCAGATACATACTGTGTGCTCAGATCCAGCCAAATGCAGCCAAACTGATTGGTCGTCATTTCATACTACAGATGGACAATAACCCAAAACCTAAAGCCAAAGCAACCCAGGAGTTTATTAAAGCAAAGAAGTGGAATATTCTTGAATGGCCAAGTCAGTCACCTGATCTCAACCCAATTGAGCATGCATTTCACTTGTTAAATACTAAACTTCAGACAGAAAGGCCCACAAACAAACAGCAACTGAAAACCACCGCAGTGAAGGCCTGGCAGAGCATCAAAAAGGAGGAAACACAGCGTCTGGTGATGTCCATGAGTTCAAGACTTCCGGCAGTTATTTCCAACAAAGGGTTTTCAACCAAGTACTAAAAATGAACATTTTATTTTTAATTATTGAATCTGTCCAATTACTTTTGGTCCCTTTAAAAACAGGGTGGCACATGTTAAGAAGCTGAAACTCCTAAAATCTTCATCCAATTTTAATGTGGATACCCTCAAATGAAAGCTGAAAGTCTGAACTTCAACTGCATCTGAATTGTTTTGTTTAAAATTCATTGTGGTAATGTCTATAATCAAAATTAGAAAAATGTTGTCTGTGTCCAAATATATATGGACCTAACTGTACATGATTAATAACAGCGGTGGCTATGGGAGGTATGAGATCCAGGGTACAGCCTACAATGATTAGTCGTTTAGCCACCACCAATTACCAGAATGTGTTTCATGCCGTCAGAAGATCCGTGTAACAGATGCGTATGTTTGACTAGGCCTAAAAAATGCCGGTCAAAAATATGTTGGCAAGCCAAAGACGCACGTGTCTGTCTAAAGGGCAAAGTGCAACATGTTCGTGAAATGCTGAATTATAGAAAGCAGATCAGTGTTGGAGGAAAACCAAACAAACTGATGGATGCTTGTGAAAAACTATGTTTAAAGAGGAGTGCACGAGGAGGGGGACAAGGCGGGTCATCTTCTTTCTAGAATAGTGGCGGCACAGAGAGACTCCACACATATGGTTGCTTTGAAGGGAAAGGATGGTTCGGAGCATACTGGTTGTGGGGCAATTTTGGAGGTGATGACGGAGTATTTTTCGGATCTTTATAAATCTTGGGTACAACCAACGATGGAGGAGGTGGATGGTTTTCTGGCAGAGGTTCAGCTTCCTAGACTTTCTACGGTTGATCAGGGACTTCTTGAAGAGCCATTTAATTTGGAGGAGCTTGACGCCGCACTGGCCTCTATGCCTAATGATAAAGCCCCAGGGGTTGATGGTATCCCAGGGGAGGTGTAAATAAAATGTAAAGAGGTATTTCTTCCCGCTTTGTTGGTGGTGTATGCTGCTGGTCTGGTGGAGGGGGAGTTGTCACAGTCCATGCCTGAGGCAATAATTGTAATGTTGCCAAAACAGGGTAAGGATCCGATGGATACAGCTTCTTATCGCCCAATCTCATTTTTAACCATAGATATCAAAATATTGGCCAAAATGTTGGCTAATCATCTTAACAAGGTGATAACGACACTAATAAACCGGGAACAGTCCGGTTTTATGCCCAATACTTCTACAGCATGTGATCTTAGACAATTGTTTCTTAATATGCAGGTAAGGTCAGACAATATGGGTCAGAGGGTTGTGGTGTCTTTAGACGCCGCTAAGGCTTTTGATAGTGTGGAATGGTGGTATTTGTGGGCGGTTATGAAGGCTATGGGTTTTAGCGAGAGATTTATAATTTGGGTGCAATTGTTATATGCCTCTCCAAGAGCCAGGATACGGGTAAATGGGCTCTTGTCGGGGGATTTCCCTTTATATAGGGGAATGCGGCAGGGGTGCCCCTTGTCTCCTCTCTTGTTTGCAATTGCTGTTGACCCGTTGGCGGCGGCGATACCGAGGTATAGGGACATAAAGGGATTTTTGATACGGAAACTATGAAGAAAAGATTGCCCTGTACGCGGACGACGTGTTACTGTTCTTGGAAGATGCGCAGTAGTCTTTGACGGCTGTTCTGAACAGCATTAAAAAAATTGGGGTCTCTTTCCGGATTATCTATTAATTGGGATAAGTCTGTGTTGTTGCCCATGGATGCGGCGGCTCGTCTGACACTAGAACGTGGGGTTCCCTTAAGGGTGGTACATGAGTTTAAATATCTGATCATCGTGGTTTTGGGCAAAATAGAGGACTATGTGCGGCTCAACCTGACTCCTATGCTTGGGAAGTTCCAGCAGAAGATTGGGGCCTGGAAGAAGCTATTTCTGTCGGTTGCAGGAAGAGTAAATTTGATCAAAATGATACTTATGTGTCAAGGGCGTACTGCGTAGACTAAGGCAGGTTACCCGGGCCCCTGCGATTTCCCTTAGGCTAGGGAAACCCTGTCTGTCCCTTTCCCAGAAGTTACACTAAAGGTGTGCATGTCTGGGCTGCCAGGCCTGACCCTGTCTCCTGTTTCAGCCCTAAGCTGAGACCACCACCTGCCACCCAGTGAAGGGACCACACACCAATCCCCACAGAAAGCACAGACAGGGAAAACTGAAAAACGCACCATGCCGCAGACATACAGGAATACACTATAATGTGCACAGGGCAAAACAAATACAAATATAGGAAGGAGGAATATGACAAAGGATAATACACCACCAGATACGATATTCCTCCAACAAGACCACCACTCCAGACCGGAATCACTAGGCAAAAAGCATAAGCTATAATCGGCGACGCCCAAAGTCCAGCGCAACTATTTAAAGGCCGTGGGCCAGATAGATTAACCCCGAGCAAGCTGGATAAAATCTAGCCGACGCCACTGAGCGTGTAGTGAACGTAAGTGGAATTACTGCTGTCTGTCGGACGCCCTAGTGTGATCAGCGTCCGACATGACATTATGCCTCCGCTCCTCTACATATTGTATAATCCTCCAGTGTGGCTGCCTCAGAGAAAATTTTAGAGGATCAATACTCTATTTAGGGACTTAATTTGGAAGGGTGGCCTGGCGCGTCAAATGGTAACATCTGCTAAGGGCGAAGGATGAGGGTGGTTTGGCGGTCCCCAATCCATGGATTTACTATATAGCATCTCAATGCCAGCATATGGTAGGTTGGGGAAAACTGGAACAGAGCGCTTAAGCAGGGATAATCATTGAACACGCGGTAGGGAAAGGCCCATTGTTAGCCAGTCTGGAAGCAGGCAGATTCAGAATTAACCCCAAACAATTCCCAACAATAGCTATGATGGGGAAAGTTTGGCAGAAAATTAAGTATTGGAGGGGAGTAACGGAATTTACGAGATATATGCCGATTTGGTTTGATTCTGGGTGGAGACAACAGTTACCGCCGAATAATCCTGGAAATGCTCTCTGCTCACCGAGTACACCGAGCATAGTGATACTCGGGGCGAGTAACGAGCAGCGGCAAGCACATTCGCTCATCACTAGTGCTTCACAGAAGTTTATAACGCAGAGCCGTGAAAATAAAAAATAATTTTTCTTTCCTCAAAAATGATTTTTTAGCCCGCAATTTTTTTCTTTTACAAGGGTAGCAGAAGAAATTGGACCCCAAAAGTTGTTGTCCAGTTTGTCCTGAGTATGCTGGTACCCCATAGGTGGGGGTAAACCACTGTTTGGGCACACGTCGGGGCTCGGAAGGGAGGGAGCACCATTTGACTTTTTGAATGCAAGATTGGCTGGAATCAATGGCGGCGCGATGTCGCATTTGGAGGCCCCCTGATGTGCCTAAACAGTGGAAACCCCTCAATTCTAACTCCAACACTAACCCCAGCACAGCCCTAACCCTAATCCCAACTCTAACCATGACCCTAATCACAACCCTAACCACAACACACCCCTAACCACAACCCTAACCCCAACACACCTCTAACCCTAATCCCAACCGTAACCACAACCCTAACCACAACACACCCCTAACCCTAATCCCAACCCTAACCATAACCCTAACCACAAGCCTAACCCTGACTCCAACAAACCCCTAACCCTAATCTTAACCCTAATACCAACCCTAACCCTAATTCCAACCCTAACTCTAATTCCAACCCTAACCCTAAGGCTATGTGCCCACATTGCGGATTTGTGCTGATTTTTCTGCACCATTTTTTAAAAATCCGCAGGTAAAACGCAGTGGATTTACAGCGGATTTCCAGTGTTTTTTGTGTGGATTTCACCTGCGGATTCCTATACAGGAACAGGTGTAAAACGCTGCGGAATCCACACAAAGAATTGACATGCTGCAGAAAATACCGAGCGGTATTTTCCGCACCATGGGCACAGCGGATTTTGTTTTCCATAGGTTTACATGGTACTGTAAACGTGATGGAAAACTGCTACGAATCTGCAGCGGCCAATCCACTGCAGATCCGCAACCAAATCCGCACCGTGTGCACCTAGCCTAATTCTAACCCTAAAGGTACCTTCACACTGAGCAACTTTCCAACGAGAACGACAGCGATCCATGACGTTGCAGCGTCCTGGATAGCGATCTCATTGTGTTTGACACGCAGCAGCGATCAGGATCCCGCTGTGATATCGCTGGTCGGAGCTAGAAGTCCAGAACTTTATTTCGTCGCTGATCACCCACTGTCATCGCTGGATCGGCGTGTGTGATACCGATCCAGCAATGTGTTCACTTGTAACCAGGGTAAACATCGGGTTACTAAGCGCAGGGCCGCGCTTAGTAACCCGATATTTACCCTGGTTACCATTATAAAAGTTAAAAAAAAAACCACTACATACTCACATTCTGATGTCTGTCACGTCCCCCAGCGTCCACAGGGTTAAAACTGCTTTCGGCAGGAGCGCTTGCTAATGCTGCGCTGCTGCCGAGAGCTTCCTGCACTGACTGCGTCAGCGCCGGCCGTAAAGCAGAGCACAGCGGTGACGTCACTGCTGTGCTCTGCCGGCGCTGACACATTCAGTGCAGGGAAGCTCTTGGCAGCAGCGCAGCATTAGCAAGCGCGCCTGCCGAAAGCAGTTTTAACACTGTGGACGCCGGGGGATGTGACAGACATCAGAATGTGAGTATGTAGTGTTTTTTTTTTTTAACTTTTACAATGGTAGCCAGGGTAAATATCGGGTTACTAAGCGCGGCCCTGCACTTAGTAACCCGATGTTTACCCTGGTTACCCGGGTGCTGCAGGGGGACTTCGGCATCGTTGAAGACAGTTTCAATGATGCCGAAGTCCTTCCCCTGATCGTTGGTCGCTGGAGAGAGCTGTCTGTGTGACATCTCTCCAGCGACCACACAACGACTTACCAACGATCACGGCCAGGTCGTATCGCTGGTCGTGATCGTTGGTAAATCGTTTAGTGTAACGGTACCTTAACCCTATTGGAAAAATAAAAATAAATATATTTTCTTTATTTTATTATGTTCCCCACCTATGGGGGTGATAAAGGGGGGGGGGGTTTATTTACTTTTTTTTTTTAGAACCTATCACTGAGGGGAGAGGAGGGCAGCGGAGGACAGGATGGAGGGGAGGAAAAACTGACGGCGGCGGCAGATTGTCGCTGTCAGTCGGTGGCGGGGGCAGATTGGGGTCTCTAGCCGTGGCCGATGATATTGCAGCATCGGCCATGGCTGGATTGTAATATTTCACCAAGTTTCATAGGTGAAATATTACAAATTGCTCTGATTGGCTGTTTCACTTTCAACAGCCAATCAGAGCGATCGTAGCCATGTGGGGGCAAAGCCACCCCCTTGGGCTGAAGTACCACTCCTCCTTTCCCTGCAGGTCAGGTGAAAGTTGAGTTAACCCTTTCACCCGATCTGCAGGAATGCAATCATTCTGTGACATAGTGTATGCGTCACAGGTCGGATTGGCACCGACTTTCATGACGCATAAGCTGTGTCACAGGTCGGGAAGGAGTTAAAGAAGAGTGTCTGAGCAAAGGGTCTGAATACTTATGACCATGTGATATTTCAGTTTTTCTTTTTTAATAAATTTGAAAAAATGTGTACATTTCTGTTTTATTTTCAGTCAAGATGGGGTGCAGAGTGTACATTAATGAGAAAAACTGAACTTTTTTGTATTTAACAAATGGCTGCAATGAAACAAAGAGTGAAAAATTGAAAGGGGTCTGAATACTTTATGTACCCACTGTATATATACAGGACAGGAGGAGTGGTACTGTGCAGTGTATATATACAGGACAGGAGCAGTGGTACTGTGCAGTGTATATACACAGGACACGAGAAGTGGTACTGTGCAGCGTATATATACTGTATGCAGGACAGGAGGAGTGGTACTGTGCAGTGTATATATACAAGGCAAGAGAAGTGGTAATGTGCAGTGTATATATACCAGACAGGAGAAGTGGTACTGTGCAGTATATACAGTATATACAGGACAGAAGGAGTGATACTTGCAGTGTATACTGTATATACAGGACAGGAAAAGTGGTCCTCTGCAGCGTATATATACAGGACAGTAGGAGTGGTACTGTGCAGTGTATATGTACAGGACAGGAGGAGTGGTATTGTTCAGCGTATATATACAGGACAGGAGGAGTGGTACTGTGTATTGTATATATAAGGCCACACTGACACGTTCAGTATTTGGTCAGTATTTTACATCAGTATTTGTAACCCAAAACCAGGAGTGGGTGAGAAATACAGAAGTGATGATGTGTTTCTATTATACTTTTCCTCTGATTGTCCCACTCCTGGTTTTGGCTTACAAATACTGATTAAAATACTGAATTCTGGTGGAATCACACTAGCATATGACATCAGATGTGATATGCTAATGATCCTTGGCTCTTTCTCTGCTGCGAGCATGATCTGATTGTCAATGCTCTGTGCTCCGATGCTCTCGCAACAGAGAATCGCAGCACAGGTGCGGAGGAGACGGAGAAATAATTTCCCCATCTCCTCAGTGGTCTGACTCAACGTGTATTGGACTGCAACAACTGCTGAGAAAAACAATGACTCAACACGGATAGCAGGTGAGAAGAAAATTGTACCACTTTTCTGGATAAAAATGGAACTAATTTTTTCATACTCTTTAATAGCCCATGTTTCAACATTTCACTTCCATATCAGAGAAATGTTCTGTTATGGATCCGAAACGATGCCACATGGGCATATACATATGCCCATGTGCAGGGCCGGTTTTAGGCAAAGTGGGGCCCTAGGCAAAATTTAAAATGGGGCCCCAAATGCTAACATATTACACATCATACAGAAGCATTTCTGCTGTATTTACATGCACTGATCTCAGGCCGCTAAACGAGTGTGATCGACAATACTGAAGTCGTTGGACGCTTGTTTCCCGGCCTCTTTCCACCATCTCAGAAGGAATGAAGGGACAGAACGATCACTAACAGATCACCATATAGTATAATGCACCGCCGTAGTCATCCATGTGGTACAATTCACTTCCCATAGTATAATGCACCCCATAGTTCTTCATATAGTATAATATATTCCCCATAGTCCTTGATACAGTATAATTCAGCCCATATATAGTATAATGCAGCCACCACCCCACAGAGTATAATGCAGCCACCCCAGAGTATAATGTAACCCCCCCACAGAGTATAATGTAACCTCCCCATAGAATATAATGCAGCCCCCCATATAGTATAATGTAGCCCCCTCATAGAGTATGATGCAATCACCCCTCATAGAATATAAATATAATACAGCCCCCCCATAGAATATAATGTAACCCCGAACAGGATATAATACAGCCCACCTCCCCATAGAATATAATGTAGCCCCATCAAAGGGTATGATGCAATCATCCCTCATAAAATCTAATAAAGCCCCACACAGAATATAATGCAGCCCCTCCAAAGAATATAATGTATAATGTACCCCCCAAATATATAACACAACCACATAGTATATAACACAGCCTCCCCCATAGAATATAATATATCCCAATAGTATATAGCACAGCCCACATAGTAGTATATAGCACAGCCACGTAGTATATAGCGCAGCCCACACAGTAGTATATAGCACAGCCCAAACAGTAGTATACAGCACTGCCCACACAGTAGTATACAGCACTGCCCACAGTAGTATACAGCACTGCCCACAGTAGTATACAGCACAGCCCACAGTAGTATACAGCACAGCCCACAGTAGTATATAGCACAGCCCACAGTAGTATACAGCAGAGCCCACAGTAGTATACAACAGAGCCCACAGTAGTATACAGCAGAGCCCACAGTAGTATACAGCAGAGCCCACAGTAGTATACAGCAGAGCACACAGTAGTATACAGCAGAGCACACAGGAGTATACAGCAGAGCACACAGGAGTATACAGCACAGCCCACAGTAGTATACAGCAGAGCCCACAGTAGTATACAGCAGAGCCCACAGTAGTATACAGCAGAGCACACAGGAGTATACAGCAGAGCCCACAGTAGTATACAGCACAGCCCACAGTAGTATACCGCACAGTCCACAGTAGTATACAGCAGAGCCCACAGTAGTATACAGCAGAGCCCACAGTAATATACAGCAGAGCACACAGGAGTATACAACACAGCTCACATCCCCTCTTCCCTCCCCGCCTCTCTCCTCCCGAGAAAGTCCGCACAGTCTAGTAAAAAACACAAGCTCCTTACCTATCCCAAGCCCGCCCTGCTCCCTGCTCCTGTGTCAGCGGCTGCCGCCGCACTGCCTGAGACACAGTGAGTACGTGATGATGCGCACCCGCTGTGTCAGAGGCAGTGCGGGGAATGATGGGAGAGGGAGCGTCAGGTGACGCTCTCTCCTCCATCACTGCTTTGAACTGTACAGGCAGACACCGGTATAGTTCAATGTGGCGGGGAGTCAGCGCTGCCTCACAGGGGCCCCATAGCGGCTGCGTGACTTGCCGCTAGCTGGGGGCCCCTGGGGGAGCGGGGGCCCCAGGCAGCTGCCTGGTCTGCCTGCCCCTAATGCCGGCCCTGCCCATGTGGCATATGTATATGCCGATAAAAGTTTTGCCTATATAATATGTATACAACATTTGCAGTATCATCTGCATATTGTATAGACTACTGTATATATGTTATATATGTGATACTGCTGTGTATAGTCGCAATATATATATACCATATTTTCGGGTGTATAAGACGACTGGGCATATATGACGACCCCCAACTTTTCCATATAAAATATGGATTTTGGGATATGCTCGCCATATACGACGGGGGTCATCTTATACGCCGGGTGTCGTCTTATACGGTGTTTACTTAATCATGAGTCTTGTTCCATTACACAGCTTTGGTGGATCGAAATTTCTCAATAGCAGAATAGGTGCTCTAGGTTTTAGAAAGAGGTTGTGAGGAGGAAGTCCTTATGGCTCCAAGAAATTGAGAAACTCTGTTGGATAAAATAATGCTTGAGCAGGGTCTATTACTGTATCCACTGACTTGTAGGTTGTGCACATACCTCATCATGTTTTTTGTGATGCTGTAAACATTTCTTTTGTTGTACCAAATGATGTCATTTTGAAGCAGGAGTTGTACTTCCTGATGTTGTCCAAGAAATGCTTTGAAATCAGAGACTTTAGGGGATCTGGTGGTGACAGGAGAGGTGGAAGTTTTATCTTGCCATTTGCCCAGCATAAACTTGGCAGTTCATCTTTCCTTTTCAGGGCACTGCAGTACATGCAGACCACGTCCATTCTTCCTATCTGAACTTTAGGATTATCCTGATAGTGTATGTCTGACTGGTAACAAAAGGCAGCATGTTTCAAATCTCCAACCATTTCCTGTGCCCCGGTGGCAAGTCGGCCTTCTCTCTGCAGAGATGACTCATTGGCCCTTGAAGAAGCAGCTCTTCTTCTCTTATCTGCAAGCCTTGCTTCCCTCTCCTCAGAAAGTTCATTGGCCCTTGAGGAAGCAGCTCTTGCTTTCATGTCTGCAAGCCTCACTTCCCTCTCCTCAGAAAGTTCATTGACTCTTGAGGAAGCAGCTCTTGTTTTCATGTCTGCAAGCCTCGCTTCCCTCTCCTCAGAAAGTTCATTGGCCCTTGAGGAAGCAGCTCTTGTTCTCTTGTCTGCAAGCCTCGCTTCCCTCTCCTCAGAAAGTTCATTGGCTCTTGAGGAAGCAGCTGCTCTTCTCATGCATGTCAGCCTTGTTTCTCGGTCTTCACATTTTTCATTGGCCCGTAATGCAGTTTTTCTTTTCGCATGAGCTGACATTCGTGCCATGGAATTCCTTTTCTTATGAGGCATTATTGTGGTAAAAATAGTCTGTAACTGGCAGTTTCTATATCCTCTCACACAGAGGTAACGTGACTGACATCAGCCTTTCCACCAACACACACCCTAACTGACATGCTATTACCTCACACAAGCTTTGTTATACTGAGAATGTCCTTTGTTGCCTATATTAACCAATTAGAGCTCAGATTAATTAACTGTAGCAAAATAGAAGCTGAGCTGTGATTGGTTGCTATTGGCAGCATGATAAATCCCCAGCCAATAGGAAGCCCTCCCCCCTGGCAGTATATATTAGCTCACACATACACATAATAGACAGGTCATGTGACTGATAGCTGCCGTATTTCCTATATGGTACATTTGTTGCTCTTGTAGTTTGTCTGCTTATTAATCAGATTTTTATTTTTGAAGGATAATACCAGACTTGTGTGTGTTTTAGGGCGAGTTTCATGTGTCACGTTGTGTGTTTTGAGTTGCGTGTGGCGACATGCATGTAGCGACTTTTGTGAGATGAATTTTGTGTGGCGACATGCGTGTAGCAACTTTTTGTGTGTCGAGTTGCATGTGACAGGTTAGTGTAGCAAGTTGTGTGCAGCAAGTTTTGCGCATGGCGAGTTTTGCACGTGACAAGTTTTATGTGTGGTGCGTTTTGAGTATCTGCAAGTTTTGTGTGAGGCAACTTTTGCATGTGTTGCAACTTTTGTGCATGTGGCAATTTTTCCACGTGTGCAAGTTTTGTGTGTGGTGAGTTTTCCATGAGGTGAGTTTTGCACGTGTGGCGAGTTTTGCGTGAGCCTAGTTTTGCATGTGGCGAATTTTGCGCGTGGCGAGTTTTGATTGGTGACTTTTGTGTTTCGACTTTTATGTGGCGAGGTTGGTGTATGTGTGGTGAAATGTGTGCTGAGGGTGGTATATGTGTTCAAACACGTTGTAGTGTGTGGCGCATTTTGTGTGTGTGTTCATATCCCTGTGTGTGGTGAGTATCCCAAGTCAGGGCCCCACCTTAGCAACTGTACAGTATATACTCTTTGGCGCCATTGCTCTCATTCTTTAAGTCCCCCTTGTTCACATCTGACAGCTGTCAATTTGCCTCCAACACTTTTCCTTTCACTTTTTCCACATTATGTAGATAAGGGCAAAATTGTTCGGTGAATTGGAACACGCGGGGTCGCCTCACAACATAGCCTATGACGCTCTCAGGGTCCAGACGTTCAAAATTTTGTATCTGTAGCTGCGACAGTGCAGATGCCAATCCCGGACAAACACACATACATACCATATATACTCGAGTATAAGCCGAGATTTTCAGCCCAAAAAAATGGGCTGAAAGTGCCCCTCTCGGCTTATACTCGAGTCATGGTTGGTGGGGGGGTCGGTGGGTGAGGGGGAGCGACAATGGTCACATACTCACCTGCTCCTGGCGCTCCTGATGCGGACCCTGCATGTCCCATGATCTCCGGCACCGGCAGCTTCTTCCCCTGTTCAGCGGTCACGTGGTACCGCTCATTAAACTAATGAATATGGACTCCACTCCAATAAGGGTGGAGCCGCATATTCATTCTTGTAATGAGCGGTACCAGTGACCGCTGAACAGAGGAAGAAGCTGTCGGCGCTGGAGACCATCTGTCCGGGAGAAGCTGCCAGGGACTGCACTGGGAGCAAGAGAGTATTTCATATTCACCTTTCCTCATTCCACCGCTGGCCCATCTTCCGCGTCCTCTGCAGTGACTGTTCAGGTCAGAGGGCACGATGACGTATCAGTGTGCGAGCCACCCTCTGCCTGAACAGTCTGACTATGAGCGCTGCGCTCCTTCTCCCATCATACCCCTGTCAGTGTCGGTGTCTGACGTCACCGACACTGACCGCGGGCACGATGACATCACTGCCCGGCGCCCGCTGTCAGGAGATCAGCGGGAGCAGCGCAGGAACCTGGAGGAAGAGAGGTGAGTATTTATTTATTTTTATTTTTTTTAATGGGTGCTGCTGCCTTATTACAGGGTCTGACTATAGGGGTGCTGCCTTATTATAGGGTCTGACTATCGGGGTGCTGCCTTATTACAGGGTCTGCCTATAGGGGTGCTGCCTTATTACAGGGTCTGACTATGGGGGTGCTGCCTTATTACAGGGTCTGACTATGGGGGGCTGCCTTATTACAGGGTCTGCCTATGGGATGCTGCCTTATTACAGGGTCTGACTATGGGGGCTGCCTTATTACAGGGTCTGACTATGGGGGTGCTGCCTTATTAAAGGGTCTGACTAAGTGATCTGCCTTATTACGGGGTCTGACTATGGGGGCTGGCTTATTACAGGGTCTATGTGGGTGCTGCCTTATTACAGGGTCTGCCACCTTATTACAGTGTCTGCCTATGGTGGTGCTGCCTTATGCTACAGAGTCTGCCTATGGGGGTACTGCCTTATTACAGGGTCTGCCTATATGCTGCCTTATTACAGTGTCTGCTTATGGGGGCTGCCGTATGCTATAGAGCAGTGTTCCCCAAGTCCGGTCCTCAAGAGCCACCAACAGGTCATGTTTTCAGGATTTCCTTAGTATTGCTCAGGTGATAATTGCATCACCTGGACAGGCAAGCATTCAATGACCTGTGCAATACTAAGGAAATCCTCAAAACATGACCTGTTGGTGGCTCTTGAGGACCGGAGTAGGGGAACACTGCTATAGAGTCTGCCTATGGGGAGTGCATTATACCATATTGTGTATTATTTGCTGCATTATGCTACTGTATATGGAGGCAACTGCGATGGGCGCGGCGTGTGCGCCGTCCTATGCAAACCTCTTTCTCGGTTTCTGGGAGAGGGAGGTTTTCGGTGATGGCGCATGCGCAGTGCTGGTATCGGTACATAGATGATGTCCTTATAATTTGGCAGGGAGGCGAGTCTGGGCTCCATCACTTCATCCATGAACTCAATCAGAATCAATATAATATCAAATTGACGCACAAGATTGAGTCTAAAACAATAGATTTTTTGGATATCAGGATTCTGGTAGATGACCTGGGTATGCTACAGACCGATGTCTTCCGTAAAGAGACATCGGTCAATGCATTATTACATGCATCAAGTGCACATATTTCCTCAACTATACGAGCTGTCCCGATTGGTCAGTTTCTGCATATGAAGAGGATTTGTTCATTGGATGAAATGTTTGAGGCCCAGGCTCGTGATCTCTCCAGCAGGTTTCGGGAGAGGGGGTACAGCAACAGGAACATTAAAAAAGGTTATCAACATGCCAAAAGAGTACTGAGAGAACAACTCCTCTGTACAACAAAGATTGGAGCCCAAAAAGAACAGCCTGTTCGTTTTATTACCACATTTAATGATCAATGGGGGTCTATTCGTAATATCCTATTGAAACACTGGCCAGTTCTCAAGACGGAACCCACCCTGAAACGGTGGATTCCACATCGCCCACTTCTAACAGCAAGGAGAGGTAGAAATTTAAAGGACATCCTGACAAGAAGCCACTATGTGGCTAAACCTCCTACCCTCTTTGGGATAGGCAAACAGAAATGGGGCTTTTTTCCTTGCGGCTCCTGTGCAGCCTGTCGCAATTTTGTGAGAGCAACATCCTTCTCATCGGCAAGTGGGGATAAAGAATACCGTATTACCAGCTATATTACTTGCAATACTACCCATGTGGTGTACTATGCTGTCTGCGCCTGCAACCTGATCTACATTGGACTCACATCTCGTGAGCTCAGGGTAAGGACACGAGAGTACGTGCATGATATCGTGGCCGCAAAATATGCGGATGAAAATGCCGAGTTAAGAACGATCCCCCGGCACTTTAAGCTGCGCCATGGTTCTGACCCCACCTCTTTTAAAGTTTGTGGGATAGACAAAGTTCATTGTGGCATTAGTGGGGGTGATCATAAACGCATATTGGCGCAGATGGAGTGTCGTTGGATCGTAACTTTGGGCTCGATGTCTCCGCACGGGCTCAATGAAAATTTGTCCTTTGCCCCGTTTCTCTAGTTTTTGTTGATAGTGGAGTTTCCTCCATGGCTACTTTATTTAGCCCTGTGTATATATATTGTTCGGTTTTGGTTTTGTGTGTTTTTTTGCTTAGTTATATATTTATTTGTTGTTCATTTACATCACTTTGTTTCCTTCAGTTGTGTTGTATGTGTTCCAATTATATTTTTTTTCTAATTTGGTGTTTTTAATATTGGCACAGTGTTAAGAGGGTCTGAAGGTCTATCTATTTCTGTGGGACCCTTGCTACATATCCTTGTTGGTTTCCATAGAGGGACATCTAATGACATCTCCTTTTGGCAATGACATGATTCATGGAGCATATGGGAGGACGTGCGTGGATCTATATACTCCAAAACGGACTACATAAAGGCAACTTCAGTTCCACAATCGTCTTTATTTGTGCTCCTTTATGTTTTCCCTCAGTGTTTTCCTCTCCCCTCTTTTCTCTCCCTCCCTCTTTTCTTTTTGTTTTTATGCGTTTTATTATTTTTTGTATTGGTCTCATACCGCAAAATTTGTACTGACAGGAATGCTCAGGATTGTTGCCCACACTTAGTCCAGTTTCCAAGATGGCCGCCACACTGTGCGCTTGCGTGGTGTGTCTCCAGTTGTGCTTGTGTTGCCGAAGGCATCCTTAGGACCTGGCGCGGGTATTTGATGTCACAGGAAGTGTTTTCCTTGACCCGCGCCGTGGCCCGGATGGCCGGATGTGACTCCTAGGCATTGGGAGGCGCACTGCACATGTGCGGCGATCAGCTGCTTTAAGGGCATTATTTCCCACAGTATATATACTGGGTATTTTTGGGTGTAGTATACGGCGCCCTGAGGAAGCCAGCTACGCAAAACGTGCGTCGGGGTTTGTATAATCAGCCTGTCGAGATCTCTCCCTCCCACATGGGTAAGCACGTGCTAGGTTTGGGTTCATGAGCAATGTGATATTGTTTACATTAGACCGGCAATAGCTGGTGTGGGTTCCCTATTGATAGACTAACTGGCCAGTATGTAGGGGTGCTCATGTTACTTTTTTACTTGCTCTTGGCCACAACCATTATGGAGGCATCTTGATTGGCTGTTTTGTTGTGATTTTATCTTTTTCCCCCTTCATTTTTCGTCATGTAATTTGTACTTTGGCAGACAGCCGCTATTTATTGTAAGTGAGCTTTGTGTAATAAAGATTATTTCATATTACATTTAAACCATTTTGGGTTTTATTTATTACTTAATTTGTACCCATGAGAGTATATACTCCTGGTTCTTTGTAGGTTCAATATATCGGTTTGGAGTCGCGGTTGCGCTCTCATCTTTAGGTCCCAAGTTTAGGACCAATACTACTAATGTGTTTCCAACATGTCAGTTACTGTTAACCTTATTATAGGGGCTGCTTATGGGGGTGCTGCCTCATTACAGGGTCTGACTATGGGGGTGCTGCCTTTTTACAGGGTCTGTCTATGGGGGTGCTGCCTTATTACAGGGGCTGCCTATGGGGGCTGCCTTTTTACAGGGTCTGACTATGGGGGTGCTGCATTATTACAGGGTCTGACTATGGGGGTGCTGCCTTATTACAGGGGCTGCCTATGGGGGTGCTGCCTTATTACAGGGTCTGCCTATGGGGTGCTGCCTTATTACAGGGTCTGACTAAGAGGGCTGCCTTATTACAGGATCTGACTATGGGGGCTGCCATATTGCAGGGTCTGACTATGGGGGTGCTGCCTTATTACAAGGGCTGCCTATGGGGGTGCGGCCTTATTACAGGGTCTGACTAAGGGGGCTACCTTATTACAGGGTCTGACTATGGGGGCTGCCTTATTACAGGGTCTGACTATGGGGGTTCTGCCTTATTACAGGAGCTGCCTATGGGGGTGCTGCCTCATTACAGGGTCTGACTATGATGGTGCTGCCTTATTACAGGGTCTGACTATGGGGGCTGCCTTATTACAGGGTCTGACTATGGGGGTGTTGCCTTATTACAGGGTCTGCCACCTTATTACAGGGTCTGCCTATAGGCGTGCTGACTTATTACAGGGTCTGACTATAGGGGTGCTGCCTTATTACAGGGTCTGCCGCCTTATTACAGTGTCTGCCTATGGTGGTGCTGCCTTATGCTACAGAGTCTGCCTATGGGGGTACTGCCTTATTACAGGGTCTGCCTATATGCTGCCTTATTACAGTGTCTGCTTATGGGGGCTGCCGTATGCTATAGAGCCAACAGGTCATGTTTTCAGGATTTCCTTAGTATTGCTCAGGTGATAATTGCATCACCTGGACAGGCAAGCATTCAATGACCTGTGCAATACTAAGGAAATCCTCAAAACATGACCTGTTGGTGGCTCTTGAGGACCGGAGTTGGGGAACACTGCTATAGAGTCTGCCTATGGGGAGTGCATTATACCATATTGTGGACTATTTGGTGCATTATGCTACTGTATATGGAGGCTATCTAGGGGGCCATCATACAGTATGGAGATTACAGTGTGGGGGTCATTATACATTGTTGGAGCCATCAAACAGTTTGGGGGCTACTAAGGGGTCAGTATACTGTGTGGGTGGTACTATACAGTGAGGGGGCATTATGCTGTGTATAGGGGGGCTGTACAGGGGGAGACTCGGGAATTTATTAAATGTAAAGTAGGCACTTATTGTTATAGGGGAACTCAGGTTACTGTGGCTATCAAAGGAGCACACAGGGCATTATTACTTTCTAGGGGCAAAATATGGGCACTGTTTTCTAGGGCACTTGCACCTGGCATTAGTATATTATAGAGGGGTGCTTTAGAATTTAGAAGGCACAGAGAACAACACAGCAGGTGCAGTAATAGGGACACATACGGCGCCAGCGGCTTAGTATTGGGGTATCAGGTGCAGTAATAGGGACACATACGGCAGCAGAGGCTCAGTATTGGGATATCAGGTGCAGTAATAGCGACACATACGGCAGCAGCGGCCCAGTATTGGGGCATCAGGTGCAGTAATAGGGACACATACAGCAGCAGCGGCTCAGTATTGGGGTATCAGGTGCAGTAATAGGGACACATACGCCAGCAGCGGCTCAGTATTGGGGTATCAGGTGCAGTAATAGGGACACATACAGCAGCAGCGGCTCAGTATTGGGGTATCAGGTGCAGTAATAGGGACACATACGGCAGCAGCGGCTCAGTATTGGGGTATCAGGTGCAGTAATAGGAACACATACGGCAGCAGCGGCTCAGTATTGGGGTATCAGGTACAGTAATAGGGACACATACGGCAGCAGTGGCTCAGTATTGGGATATCAGGTACAGTAATAGGGACACATACGGCAGCAGCGGCTCAGTATTGGGATATCAGGTGCAGTAATAGCGACACATACGGCAGCAGCGGCCCAGTATTGGGGCATCAGGTGCAGTAATAGGGACACATACAGCAGCAGCGGCTCAGTATTGGGGTATCAGGTGCAGTAATAGGGACACATACGGCAGCAGCGGCTCAGTATTGGGGTATCAGGTGCAGTAATAGCGACACATACGGCAGCAGCGGCCCAGTATTGGGGCATCAGGTGCAGTAATAGGGACACATACAGCAGCAGCGGCTCGGTATTGGGGTATCAGGTGCAGTAATAGGGACACATACGGCAGCAGCGGCTCAGTATTGGGGTATCAGGTGCAGTAATAGGAACACATACGGCAGCAGCGGCTCAGTATTGGGGTATCAGGTACAGTAATAGGGACACATACGGCAGCAGTGGCTCAGTATTGGGGTATCAGGTACAGTAATAGGGACACATACGGCAGCAGCGGCTCAGTATTGGGGTATCAGGTGCAGTAATAGGGACACATACGGCAGCAGCGGCTCAGTATTGGGGTATCAGGTGCAGCAATAGGGACACATACAGCTGCAGCGGCTCAGTATTGGGGTATCAGGTGCAGTAATAGGGACACATGCGGCCGCAGTGGCTCAGTATTGGGATATCAGGTGCAGTAATAGCGACACATATGGCAGCAGCGGCTCAGTTTTGGGGCATCAGGTGCAGTAATAGGGACACATGCAGCAGCAGCGGCTCAGTATTGGGGTATCAGGTGCAGTAATAGGGACACATACGGCAGCAGCGGCTCAGTATTGGGGTATCAGGTGCAGTAATAGGAACACATACAGCAGCAGCAGCTCAGTATTGGGGTATCAGGTGCAGTAATAGGGACACATACGGCAGCAGTGGCTCAGTATTGGGGTATCAGGTGCAGTAATAGGGACACATACGGAAGCAGTGGCTCAGTATTGGGGTATCAGGTGCAGTAATAGGGACACATACGGCAGCAGTGGCTCAGTATTGGGGTATCAGGTGCAGTAATAGGGACACATATGGCCGCAGTGGCTCAGTATTGGGGTATCAAGTACAGTAATAGGGACATATATGGCAGCAGCGGCTCAGTATTGGGGTATCAGTAGGATGAGGAGTT
Organism: Ranitomeya variabilis; assembly: GCF_051348905.1. Lineage (NCBI taxonomy): Eukaryota > Metazoa > Chordata > Amphibia > Anura > Dendrobatidae > Ranitomeya > Ranitomeya variabilis. Next base: position 334,809,962 of record NC_135236.1, read on the forward strand.
TGTGCAGGTTGGTAGTAGATGGTGATGGGGCTGGAATATGAGAACTGAAATGTGTCTTTGTTGTATTCTCTGCAGACGAATTGTAGCTGGAAGAAGTTGTCATGTCGGTCTGGGCCAGATGGAAAAGACGGGAAAAATGAACGATTCCATCAGAAAGGACGTCAGCAGTAAGACATTATCTGTAACTGTGCTGTGATCTGTTATATGTTCTGTAGGACTGGTATCTACCACTGACCATATGGGGGTAATATCCATATTGGTCTATATATAGAGATTATCTTCAGTAACAGTACAGTCATCTGCTGAGGTTCTCCTCCACTATTAGGGCACATCACCGAGTTGTAATCAAGGTTACCTGGTTAGGGGCCCACTCAGAAGCTTCGCCCCCCCCCCGAACCAAAAGCCTAGCTATGCCTCTGAAAGCACCGGTAGCATCGTACGCAGTGAAGAAGCAGTGACCCACAAAGTTAAAACACAAAAGTCTCTTTAATGTGTTATCTTCACACTGAAAAGGTTCCAGTCCACACAAATGCATATAACTTCAGTGCATATAACTACAGTGCATATTATCAGTGTTCAACTCACACCAGCTCATCTCGTCTCAGTGCTAGTTTCATAGCACTACACATCAAATGGCTTTAGATTGCAGTCTCTAAACAAGCCGGACTTCCCTTTGTCCAGTTTCCCTGGGCAGCCGCACGCCATATTAAAGTCTCCAAACACACAGCTTCACAGCTTTACATGTTGCACGCCAGCCCTCCTCTGACTAGTTCCCGTGGGTGTCCTGCATTGCTGTATCACATTCTTTTTACTCACACAGCCGTACACAGCCCAGGATATCCTCCGGATAGCAGCCGGGCACCATATCCACCTGTTTGCAATCGTTACCCATGCCAGTCCTCTTTTGGGCAGAGCACATCCACCTCCGGGCACAGGACTGTCCACATCCGACTCTTTCGGACACAGGTCATCCACCTCTGGGCACAGGACTGTCCACATCCGACCCAGTACGATGGACGACTTGCATCGCTGTATACGCTGCGGGTGCCAGGCTATTCAGCTGCCCTGGCTGCTGGCTCCGCTGTCCTGTGCCTCCATGCACTCAGACAGAACTCTGCAGGCCTCTGCTCTGCACACCAGCACACACCAGACTGACACTGACGTTGCACCTCACACCTGACACACCCATACCCCTTACTGCAGGGCTTTTAACATACAAACCTGTGGCCTCCAGCCACATGGAAAACCCGGACCGGAACCCCGTGACTCCCATGCACACATATGGACTTCATCCGTCTCCATGCATAACCTGGGGAGAACACACAGCGACCCCTACCAGTAACACCAGTCACTACCTTACATTGCAATCACTGCTACACCTGTGACTGCCATGCACAGCTATGGCCTTCACACGCCTCTGTGTGCATTCTGGGGAGCACAAACAGCGCCCCCTAGCTGTAACAGGGGTCACAAAATATGTATATGTAAATGGAGCGCCCGCCAGGGCCGTGGGGTACTCAGCACCAGGCCGGTTCTTAAAAGGATGTGTCACAACGGCAGTGACCTGGTCCATGGCCCTGGGCGTCCAAGAAAAGGGGATGAATGGAAATGGAAATAAAATCTAATTTAGTAATGTTTGTGACCCCACCTGTGGTACTCGGCCAGAGATGGCTGACGCTGCTTAAAGGGATCCACTGGTGCCGATGGTAATGCAGCTTAGATGGGTTTGCTCCCCACAGGTGGAGCGGAGGCCCCAGGGCTACCAGAACAGTCTATGAGGGGTTGTAGATGTTGGGGTGCAGGAGATAATTGGATGGCACAGGATTTGCAGTCTCTTTACCTTTTACTGGTGAAATTGTAGTCCAGGGCACAGGTTACAGGTGATCTTTGAAATCCGGGCAGCCTGGAAGCGGTTTGGAATCCTCCTAGCCAGGTGGGGTTGGAAGCCTTCCTTTCTGCGGTGAATTCTGGGTTCTTGATGCATTAGCTTTCCTCAAGTCCCTCTCTCAACCTGTCCCTTAGGTGGAACACTACCCGCATGGCAGGCAGCTCGAGCCTTTTTACAGGTGTCCCTTTCGCGTGGTGACTCTGGGTTCTATTCTGCTGCTGTACCTTCGGGTGTCAGTTGTAGCTAGAAGACCTGCAATCTCCTGCCCTCTAGTTTCTGCTGTGGGCCATACAGATCCCACACAACCTCGGACCCTGGTGTCCGGTTTCTTGCGCTTAATCCTGGGGGTGAGCTCAATCGCAGCTCCACTCCCAGTTTCCCTCTCCTTTGCTTCTTCTCCCTGCACTGTCTCACACAGACTGCCTCTAACTCCTCCTCCAGCCCAGAACCTATAGGGACGCTACCCTGAAACTGGGTTTAAAACTCCCCCTTCTGGCCTGGAGTCAGGAAAGTGTTGTATGCTAGTGTTACCTGCTAAGGGGATTCCTTCTCACTTCCAGGCATAGCATCACCCTCCCCGGGAGGCAGGCAATACCACTGTGGCATCCAGACTCCTGGGTTGCTACATATACAGTATATATACACACACATATATTCACAGCAGTGTCACCTATATATAATGTACATACCACTGTCACAGTTTCACCTATATAAAGTTTATAGACTGCTGCACATACATTATATAGGTGATACCTTGATTATATACATCAGTATCACTTATATATTGTATATACAGCAGTCTATATACATTATATAGGTGAAACTGCAACTGCTGTGTAAACATCAAAAAAGTTTTCATCTTGGGACTCACCCAAGTCCCTGAGATGGAGGGAGGATGAAGAGCTGAGGCGGGTCCACTGTCTAGCATCGGTGGTGAAGAGGATCCTGCTGGAATTGGTGTGTTCTCTGATGCTAGTACAGGCAGGCCAGCATCTTACATAGATGGAGGCTCCCTATGCATGCCTTTTCAAATTTCTAACTTGGCCCTGTGTTTGCGCACGGTCTCCTGCTTGCCAGCACTGACAAGGGCAGCAGCCACACACGCATGAACGAGGGCCACAGCCGCAGCCGTGCTTGCGCACTGATGCAAGTCGCCATCACAAAGTGGGCCGCCAGCTCTTTAAATCTTCTGCGTGAATGCCCTGTGTGCGCGCACTGTCTAGTTGCACGAGCGACAGCCCACGTCAGTGCAAGCATGGCTGCAGCCATAGCCCTTGTAAGCACGTGCAACTAGACAGCGCGCACACAAAGGGCATTCACACAGAAGATTTAAAGGGCCGGTGGCCCACTTTGTGGTGGAGACCTGCTGGCTCACCTGGCATCTGCCCACCTTGGCAAATGCCCAATCCAGGCCTGATCACAGTCATCGATTCTTTACTGTAAGGGCCATATGATGTTAAAATAGTTGATTCACTAAGAAAATTCAAAGATGGCCTAGACGTCTTTCTTGAATAACACTATTATTAGTGTTATTCAAGATAGTATTACAGATTATGGGTTCTAGACTCTGTGATGGGACATTGATCCAGGGAACTACTCTGATTGAAACAAAGTCCAGCTCACCATAATCGGCATCCTGTGGAATTCAGAGCACGGAACCGCTGTGTCAGGGCATAGAAGAATTAAGGAAATGATGAGGAATCCAACTCAACGAGGTAGTGAAAAAAAAATCTTCCATAAAGAAAAGGCAGTATTGCATGTGATTTCTGCTGCAGATTTGCAGTTGAAATTAGAAACAGAATATGTGGCAGATTTTAAAATCTGCAGCAAACAATACAACTTTTTTTTTAATAATATATAGATAAGTGTGGTGTTTTTAAAAGCCTGTTACCTTGCATATTTAGATATACTGTAAGTATTTTGCAGCATATTTTTTGGGGCAGTGTTTAAATAAATTTGCCAGCCATGTGAACTGGGAAAAATGTATTTCTCTTCTAGGGCATAATGATTATGAGGGGCAACCAGTTTGGTATATCTATTTCAGACACTTTATTCCTGGCTTAAAACAGATAATACAGTGTGCAACTGGGAAACATGTAAAACCTGCCCATGTATAACAGAACTAAGGTCTTATAGTAGAAGCTAATATTGATCTCTCATGTGTCCTGTTCCCCAATAAGGAGTCTCTAGTATTACAAATTCCCAGCGCCACACTATAGTAAATTTATGCCAAACTGTAGCCACTACTGCCCAGCTAGGTTTGTCTGCAAAGCACATTTACAAAATCTTTTGAAATGGAGCAGTCACTTGTCTATCATTAATACACTAAAGAAGGATGTTCAATCGAAATTGATGCTTTTCGCTCTATTTTCTTTTTGTTCCAGCTCCAGCTAGATTGCCATCAGGAGACCAAATTGGAATCAAAGTCTCTAACTTTAGAGTTTATTTCAGTTGTGGTTTTATCTTATAATATGGTTTTCGTTGTTGGATATATTGTAATATGTCAGTGGCTAGCGCCTTCTGGTATGAGGTTATTACCTACTTGTCAACTGCCCTGCGTCTTAAAACTTTGTGGGTTTAGATATATGACTCAGCAAGGACATTTTAGAACAACCTTTCAGAGTTAACAGCTGTATGGAGATCGTACAGATACAGTAATTTGGAGCTGACAGTCGTCAGAGATTGCCAGGCTCCTCACAGAGCTGGTAGGGATGGTATATTACCATTTTTACCTTTAGGGCTCATTTCCACTGGCGAGAGACAAATCGGTCCATAATCTGGACCGAAAAAACGGATGTAACGTATGCGATTGTCATGTGAGTGTCATGCGAGTGCAATGCGAGTGCAATGCGATTTTTAATCGCATCATCCGTATTACTGTCCGATTTGTACGCATCGGTGTCCTTTGAAAAGCCGGCAAATCAGTGCTGTGTACAGTAAAATCACACTGACAGGTTAGAATAGAGTACATATATACACATAGAATAGGTATATATACATATATATATATGTCAGTGAGACACCTATATATGTATATTTATGTTTAATGCAGCGCTAGATAGCATTAAAGCCGCTAATTCAATTGCCGGCTTTTCATTTCTCCTTCCCATACCCGACAGGATATGAGACATGGTTTACATACAGTAAACCATCTCATATCCCCCTTTTTTTTGCATATTCCACACTAATAATGTTAGTAGTGTGTATGTGCAAAATTTCGGCTCTGTAGCTATTAAATTTAAGGGTTAAATCGCGGAAAAAATTGGCGTGGGCTCCCACGCAATTTTCTCCGCCAGAGTAGTAAAGCCAGTGACTGAGGGCAGATATTAATAGCCAGGAGAGGGTCCATGGTTATTGGCCCCCCCGTGGCTAAAAACATCTGCCCCCAGCCACCCCAGAAAAGGCACATCTGGAAGATGCGCCTATTCTGGCACTTGGCCACTCTCTTCCCACTCCCGTGTAGCGGTGGGATATGGGGTAATGAAGGGTTAATGCCACCTTGCCATTGTAAGGTGACATTAAGCCAGATTAATAATGGAGAGGCGTCAATTATGACACCTATCCATTATTAATCCAATTGTATGAAAGTGTTAAAGAAACACACACACATGATTAAAAAGTATTTTAATGAAATAAACACACAGGTTGTTTTAATATTTTATTGCTCTCTCAATCCATGTGATGACCCTCGCTTGGAAAAATAATAAACCAACAATATACATACCTTCAGCTGACCTGTCACGTCCCACGAGGTAATCCATCTGAAGGGGTTAAAATATTTTACAAGCAGGAGCCCTGCTATAATGCAGCTGTGCTCGTGCTCGTAAGCCCCGGGGAATGAAGGAAATGTAGGTCAATGACCTATAGTTACCTTCAGTCGCGGTGATGCGCCCCCTGCTGGTTGTCCTCATATGACCTCGAGCATGGGAAAAAGTTCCCAGGCTGCTGTTCATGAGGACATTCACAAAGGTAAGAGAAATTGGACCCCAAAAGTTGTTGTCCAATTTGTCCTGAGTACACTGATACCCCATGTGTGGGGGGGACCACTGTTTAGGTGCATGGCTGAGCTCGGAAGGGAAGGAGTGCCGTTTTGGAATGCAGACTTTGATAGAATGGTCTGCGGGCGTTATGTTGCATTTGCAGAGCCCCATATATACCTAAACAGTAGAGACCCCCCAGAAGTGACCCCATTTTGGAAACTAGACCCCCAAGGAACTTATCTAGATGTGTGGTGAGAACTTTGAATGCCCAAGTGCTTCACAGAAGTTTATAATGCAGAGTCGTGAAAATAAAAAATATTTTTTTTCCACAAAAAAAGATTTTTTAGCCCCCAAGTTTTTATTTTCACAAGGGTATCAGGAGAAATTGGACCCCAAAAGTTGTTGTCCAATTTATCCCGAGTACACTGATGCCCCATATGTGGGGGTAAACTACTGTTTGGGCGCACGGCAGAGCTCAGAAGGTAAGGAGCACCATTTTACTTTTTGAGCACAAAATTGGCTGTGGCGTTTAGAGACCCCCTGATGTACCTAAACAGTGGAAACCCCCCAATTCTAACTCCAACCCTAACCCCAACACACCCCTAACCCTAATCCCAACCCGATCCATAATCCTAATCACAATCCTAACCCCCAAAACACCCCTAACCCTAATCCCAAAGCTAACCATAACCCTAATGAAAACCCTAAACCCAACACCCCCCTAATCCTAATCTCAACCCTAACCTCAAAACCTAACCCTAATCCCAATACACCCCTATCCTTAATCCCAACCCTAGCCTTAACCCTAATCCCAAACCTAACCCTAATGCCAACCCTAATCCAAATCCTAATCCCAACTCTAACCCTAACTTTAGCCCCAACCCTAGCCCTAACCCTAACTTTAGCCCAAACCCTAACTTTAGCCCTAAACCTAGCCCCAACCCTAACCCTAACTTTAGCCCCAACCCTAGCCCTAACCCTAGCTCTAATCCTAGCTCTAACCCTAACCCAAGCCCTAACCCTAACCCTAAGACTATGTGCCCATGCTGCGGAAAAAAACACACGGAAACGCAGCGGTTTACATTCTGCAGCATGTCAATTCTTTCTGCTGATTCCGCAGCGGTTTTACACCTGCTCCATAATAGAAAACCGCAGGTGTAAAACCGCAGTGGAATCCGCACAAAAACCGCGGTACATCCGCGATAAATCCGCAGGAAAAACGCAGCGTTTTAGTCCTGCGGATTTATCAAATCCGCTGCGGAAAAATCCGCAGAGAACCATTCTATGTGTGCACATATCCTAACCCTACCCCTAACCCTACCCCTAACCCTACCCCTAACCTTAGCCCTAACCCTACCCCTAACCCTAACCCTACCCCTAACCCTAACCCTATTTGGAAAATAGAAATTCATACATTTTTTTTATTTTATTATTTTTTTCTTACTAAGGGGGTGACAAAGGGGGGGGGGTTATTTACTATTTTTTTTATTTTGATCACTGTGATAGGATCTCACAGTGACCAAAATAAAAAAAGAGGAAGAATTTTCTTCTGCCGGCCGGCAGATCATGGCGGGCACACTGCGCATGCGCCCGCCATTTTCTTACCGGAGCAAGAAGCCGGCGGCCAGCAGAAGAAGCAGGAGGACCAAGGGACACCGGTAAGTATAACAGGGTCCCCGAATCCCCCTATTTCTCTGTCCTCTGATGTGCGATCACATCAGAGGACAGAGAATGACATCGCTTTTTTTTTGCGGTCGTCGGTAAACAGTTAATTACCGGCGATCGCAAAACAGGGGTCGGTAAAAACCGACCCCGATCATGTTCTTTGGGGTCTCGGCTACCCCCGGCAGCCGAGACCCCAAAGAACATCCGGGTGCCGGGCGGCGGGCACACTGCGCATGCGCCCGCCATTATTTCCCCGGAAAAAGATGGCGGCGCCCATCGGGAGCCACGAGGAGCACCGGGGGAGGTAGGTGAGTATTGGGGGCTATCGGGGGCTATCGGGGACCACATTTCTCTGTCCTCCGATGTGCGATCACATCGGAGGACAGAGAAATTAAATGGCAAATCGCGTTTTGTTTTTTTTTGTTGCGACCGCCGGTAAACGGTTAATTACCGGCGATCGCAACTCGGGGGTCTGTAAAAAAACCCCGAATCATGTTCTCTGGGGTCTCGGCTACCCCCGGCAACCGAGACCCCAGAGAAAATCCGACTCTGGGGGGCGCTATTCACTTTTTCCACAGCGCAGTTAATTAACGGCGCTGTGGTTTAAGTACCCTTAGCGGCCGCCGTTAAAAGGCGTATCGGCGGTCGTTAAGGGGTTAATCATGTGTGTGTGTGTTTTTAACCCTTTCATACAATTGGATTAATAATGGATAGGTGTCATAATTGACGCCTCTCCATTATTAACCTGGCTTAATGTCACCTTACAATAGCAAGGTGGCATTAACCCTTCATTACCCCATATCCCACCGCTACAGGGAGTGGGAAGAGAGTGGCCAAGTGCCAGAATTGGCGCATCTTCCAGACGTGCCTTTTCTGGGGTGGCTGGGGGCAGATGTTTTTAGCCACGGGGGGGCCAATAACCATGGACCCTCTCCTGGCTATTAATATCTGCCCTCAGTCACTGGCTTTACTACTCTGGCGGAGAAAATTGCGCGGGAGCCCACGCCAATTTTTTCCACGATTTTAACCCTTAAATTTAATAGCTACAGCGCCGAAATTTTGCACATACATACTACTAACATTAGTAGTATGGAATATGCAAAAAAAAGGGGGATATGAGATGGTTTACTGTATGTAAACCATGTCTCATATCCTGTCGGGTATGGGAAGGAGAAATGAAAAGCCGGTAATTGAATTAGCGGCTTTAATGCTATCTTGCGCTGCATTAAATATAAATATACATATATAGGTGTCTCACTGACATATATATATGTATATATACACATTCTATGTGTATATATCTACTCTATTCTAACCTGTCAGTATGATTTTACTGTACACCGCGCTGAATTACCTGCTTTTCAAAGGACACCGGTGCGTAAAAATCGGACAGAACTCGCATGGTGCGAGTGCTGTGCGATTTTTTTCTCGCACCCATTGACTTGCATTGGCGAGTCTCGTCCGAGACTCGCAGCAAATCGCAGCATGCTGCGATTTTTTTCTCAGTCCGATTTCGGCTGAGAAAAAAATCGCAAATGAAAAGACAACTATTGAATAACATTGGTCCGAGTGCAATCCGATTTTTTATCGGATTGCACTCGTCCGTTTTCCTCGCCAGTGGAAATGAGCCCTTATGATCACTGTGTGCGCAATGCTGAAAGAGCATTGCATATACAGGTCCTTCTCAAAAAATTAGCATATAGTGTTAAATTTCATTATTTACCATAATGTAATGATTACAATTAAACTTTCATATACTATAGATTCATTATCCACCAACTGAAATTTGTCAGGTCTTTTATTGTTTTAATACTGATGATTTTGGCATACAACTCCTGATAACCCAAAAAACCTGTCTCAATAAATTAGCATATCAAGAAAAGGTTCTCTAAATGACCTATTACCCTAATCTTCTGAATCAACTAATTAACTCTAAACACATGCAAAAGATACCTGAGGCTTTTAAAAACTCCCTGCCTGGTTCATTACTCAAAACCCCCATCATGGGTAAGACTAGCGACCTGACAGATGTCAAGAACGCCATCATTGACACCCTCAAGCAAGAGGGTAAGACCCAGAAAGAAATTTCTCAACAAATAGGCTGTTCCCAGAGTGCTGTATCAAGGCACCTCAATGGTAAGTCTGTTGGAAGGAAACAATGTGGCAGAAAACGCTGTACAACGAGAAGAGGTGACCGGACCCTGAGGAAGATTGTGGAGAAGGACCGATTCCAGACCTTGGGGAACCTGAGGAAGCAGTGGACTGAGTCTGGTGTGGAAACATCCAGAGCCACCGTGCACAGGCGTGTGCAGGAAATGGGCTACAGGTGCAGAAGCGCCTGACCTGGGCTACAGAGAAGCAGCACTGGACTGTTGCTAAGTGGTCCCAAGTACTTTTTTCTGATGAAAGCAAATTTTGCATGTCATTCGGAAATCAAGGTGCCAGAGTCTGAAGGAAGACTGGGGAGAAGGAAATGCCAAAATGCCTGAAGTCCAGTGTCAAGTACCCACAGTCAGTGATGGTGTGGGGTGCCATGTCAGCTGCTGGTGTTGGTCCACTGTGTTTCATCAAGGGCAGGGTCAATGCAGCTAGCTATCAGGAGATTTTGAAGCACTTCATGCTTCCATCGGCTGAAATGCTTTATGGAGATGAAGATTTCATTTTTCAGCACGACCTGGCACCTGCTCACAGTGCCAAAACCACTGGTAAATGGTTTACTGACTATGGTATTACTGTGCTCAATTTGCCTGCCAACTCTCCTGACCTGAACCCCATAGAGAATCTGTGGGATATTGTGAAGAGAAAGTTGAGAGACGCAAGACCCAACACTCTGGATGAGCTTAAGGCCGCTATTGAAGCATCCTGGGCCTCCATAACATCTCAGCAGTGTCACAGGCTGATTGCCTCCATGCCACGCCGCATTGAAGCAGTCATTTCTGCCAAAGGATTCCCGACCAAGTATTGAGTGCATAACTGAACATTATTATTTGTTGTTTTTTTTGTTTGGTATTAAAAAACACTTTTATTTGATTGGTCGGGTGAAATATGCTAATTTATTGAGACAGGTTTTTTGGGTTATCAGGAGTTGTATGCCAAAATCATCAGTATTAAAACAATAAAAGACCTGACAAATTTCAGTTGGTGGATAATGAATCTATAGTATATGAAAGTTTAATTGTAATCATTACATTATGGTAAATAATGAAATTTAACACTATATGCTAATTTTTTGAGAAGGACCTGTATAGCTCAGGAAGCAGTTATACTTATAATGCCTCCTTGCCCTTTCTAGCAATCGCTGAGTCCTGGGAGAGTGCAACTGCTGTTGAGTCTTAAAGTCCCAAATCAGCTCTAGAGTGAAATCAAGAATGCTGAAGGTGCCCTATAAATGAAACTGATATGTCAGCCACAGATACAGAGTAAATCAACAATAAAAAAAATGGTAATATTAAAATTGAGGCTTTCATGGCCTCATTAGGAACACAATATAGTATGTGTGTGTATGTGTGTAATAAACATGCAGAATAAAAAAAAATACATTAAAAAAACATTCTTTTTAGGAGAAAAGAGCCCATTAATTTGTGTTCCACTTACTTCCAAATGCAGCAATGCCTCATATTTGGTCAGACACTCTTGGCTCATGGCAGGGCTAAGAAAGGACCGTTATTTGGTTTTTGGAGAAGAGGTTTTATTTGGTATTTTGGAGAATAGTTTGCAGGTGCCATGTTACATTTATAGATCACCTGACGTCATACAGTTCCAGAACGGCAGGAAACCCTAAACAGTAATATTGAAAATGAAAAATTACATTGGCTACAAAATTATGTAGATTTTGTTCAGAAGTTTTCATTTTTACACGACGTAATAAGAAAAAAGAACCTTGTAATTTATTATGCAATTTCAGTTAAGTATGGCAGTCCCTTATATGTGACAATACACTACTGTGTTTGGGTACATGGCAGGGCTGAAAAGGAAAGAGTTGCATTTGACTTTTGGAGCTCAAATTTTGCTAAAATGGATTTTGTTTGCTATATCACATTTGCATTAACCCTGGGGTACCAGTGCAGTTAAAGACAATACAGTGGGGGGTACTTTATTAAGAGGGGTAGTGTGGGGGATATTTTGCAGAGGGGCAGTGTAGGGGCATATTTTGTGTTGGGGTGGCAGAGTGAGTGGGGGGGGATATTTTGCAGAAGGGCAGTGTGTCGGGGATATTTTGCAGAAGGGCAGTTTTGGGGGACATTTTAGAGAGAGGCATTTTTGGGATTATTTTGCAGAGGGGCATTGTACGAGGGATATTTTGCATAAGGGCAGTGTGGGGGAATATTTTGCAGAGGGGCAGTGTGGAGGCATATTTTGCAGAGATGCAATGTGTGGTGGATATTTTCCAGAAGGGCAATTTAGGGGATATTTTGCAGAGGGGCCATTTCAAGGGGATATTTTTCCAGAGGGGCCATGTGAGGGGATATTTTGAAGAGGGCAATTTCGAGGATATTTTGCAGAGGGGCAGTGTGCTGGGGATATTTTGTAGAGCGGTAGCGTGGGGAGATATTTTCCAGAGGGGCAGTTTGGGGAGATATTTGCAGGGGGGCAATGTGAGGGGATATTTTGCAGAAGGAAAGTATGGGATATATTTTGCAGAAGGGCAGTATGGGGGATATTTTGAAGTAGGGCAATTTGGGTGGATATTCTGCAGAGGGGCAATGAGCAGGGGATATTTTGCAGAAGGGTAGTGTGGGGGAATATTTTTCAGATGATCAGTTTATGGGGATATTTTGCAGAAGGGTAGTGTGCAAATGATATTCTGCAGAGTTGCAGAAGGGCAGTTTGAGGGGATATTTTGCAGCATTGCAGTTTGGGGGATATTTTTTAAGAGGGGCAGTATGAGGGGAATATTTTTCAGAGAGTCAAAGTGCGAGAGATATTAGAGGGACAGCGTTCAGGGAATATTTTACAAATGGGCAGTATGTGGGGGATATTTTGGAGAGGATGAATGTGGGGATGGGGCATTATGGAGTGGGGTAGTGGGGGGATATTATGGAGAGGGGAAGTGTGGAGGATATAATGGAGAGGGGCAGTGAGGGGAGTAATATTTTATACAGGAAGCACAGTGAGTGGCAATTACTTATTCAGAGGTGCAGCATGGAAAATATTTATATTTATGGGGCATTGTAATGATATTTTTATTTTTAAGGGCACCATGTTGGGAAGTGCTGACGATGGAGAAGAGGGAAACCTAGAGAGATGAACTCTGGGCCTGAAATCTCATCTCATGCTGTTTCGGCTTGTTGAATAGGAGGATTTCCGCTGACTCATGGCAGCAGCTGTCCCTAGGTACTTGGTCCCCAAGCATCACTCTTTCTCCTGGTGTGGAGCCCCACCTTGTACCTCCAAGTGTCCAGGAACATCACCTGTGCTGTTATTAATGCACTTACTGGGATTATCCACTTGTGGCCAGGGAGACTACATTTCCCTGACAGCACACTAGGTGAAAATTGTGGAGGCTGGGGCTGGGTCACACCCTGGCATGCCACAATTGCTCCTGACGCCAAGGATTGCTGGCCCTAATTCGATCAGTGTTTTTTCCACCTCCTACAGCAGTTCGTGCACCCCCTTCTGCTCCTCCTCATTCTCCATCTCAGATGTACTATCTCAGAGCATGTTGTCCACGTCACCCGGAAGCTGGAAGCTTTGTAGCACTGCCTCAGTGAAGCGGCAACAGACTCTGCTGAAGCTCATTTGTCCAGGAGACAAACAGCACACCGTGGCAGAGTTACTTAAAGGAATAACAGACCAGACAGATCTGTGGCTTTTTTGCCACTGAAACTTCAACCAGTCATGGTCGTGTGTCATAATGGGAATAACCTGGTGGGGCTGTGAAACTTGGAAAGCTCACATACGTACCATGCTTGGCACATATGCTCAACTTGGTAGTTCAGCGGTTTCAGCTGTAACACTTCTGTAGGTACTCTGTTCAGCCTCTGCACATAACAAGTGAAGAATGGGCATGGATGTTTGACATTTGTGTGGTTCTCCAAATCTTTAAGGACTCCACAAAGATGGTGAGCCGTGATGATGCCATAATCAGAGTAACTATCTCGCTTCTGTACCTACTTAAACAGTCGCTGCTTACAATTAAACATGAAGCTTTGCATACGGACCAGGTGGGGATGGAGGAAGACATAACACACAGAGATTCTAGTCAGCCCAGCCTAACCTCATCTGCTCAGCGTGGATTGAGTAACAATGAGGAGGTGGACGCTGTGGAGGAACTGGAGCTGATAGCTAGCGCAACAGAGGCTAGTTGCCACAGAACATTCATCCTGTCTCTCCTACATGGATGGACTGAGGATGGGATGAGGAGGAAGAGAGATAGGGAAAGAGGAGGAGATGGAGAGTCGTCATCATGGTGGAGACAGGGAAGTGTTGGCTGTATGGAGCTCGGCACATATGGCCAACTTTGTGTACCGCTGACTTTCCCATGACTCTAGCGTTACCTTCATCTTGGCCAAAAATTAGTACAGGTTGTTCACCCTGCTAGACCCATGCTACAAGGACAACTTTGTAACTCTTCTTCCTGAGGCGGAGAGGTCTTCTAAAATGGTGCTATACCATAAGGCCATTGTGGCATGTTGAAAAAATTCCCATCATATAATGCTAGTGGCAGGGGACAAACTTCCTTGCCCAACCAGAGAGGATAGGCCAGGGACACACACAGCAGAGAAAGGGGTACACTGTCAAAGGTGTGGGCCAATTTCATGATAGCAGCCCAGTATCCAGGGCCTGATGACCAGGTATATTTGACAAGGAGGGAAATGTTTTTAAAGATGGTCAAGCAATACCTGGCCAACCAAACCAGCATGCTCCAAATTTCCTCTGCGACTTTCAAGTATTGGGTCTCAAAGCTGGACACCTGGTATAAACTGTCCCTCTATGCCTTGGAGGTGTTGTGCTGCCCTGCCGCTAGTGCCTTGTCTGAGTGGGTTTTTAGTGCTGCCCGGGGGTCATAACAGACATGTACTTTCACCTGTCAACTGTTTATGCTGACAATCTCACTCTCTAAAAAATGAACAAAGCCCACACGTTTCCACACCACCAGATGACAGCAGCACATAAAGTGTTTTTAATATTCAATATATAAATGAGGCCTGCCAGTTGTTGCCTTTCAGGGGTCTACCAATGACCTCCCTTATAATTTTGCCTGGCTTTGCACTTCCTGCAAAGACTTTAGGACTAGAGATGAGTGAATTTGTTTGGAAAACATTCGCCAATCTCAAATTTGGCATGAACGTAGCACATTCGGATTTGTGTATGGTGTCCCAAGCATTTTTCCTCAAAGTTGGCAAAATTCGGTCACAGATGGGTAAAAGACTGCGTTTCCACAAATCCTTTTGTTTTCACTTTAGCTAGGATAGTAGTGCTGTATGATGAGCGGGGGGGGGATATGTTTTATGAGGGGGGGGCGTGTGTATAGGTCAGAGGAGCGGCAGAGTGCAATTTTTTTTAATAACCAATCAGGGAGCAGAAACCATCCACAACATCATGACACAAGAGCTTCTGTGATTGGCTGCCAAAGTCACATGTCCCTCTCCATATTAAAAGCAGACATGTTGTTTTGCTAATGCCATTTTCTCAGTGTAGTAACAACACAAAGAGGCTACTCCTGTTGCTGCAAGTGAACTTATCATTTAGTTAGATAGGATGCTGACTTGTGTGAAATCAATCTTCCAGCATCTAACTATTTTGTGCCAATAGTGTTGTGCGGTCCATAGTCTACATTTCCCGCTGAAAATCGTTAGGGCTAAAGCTGTGTTGCAGTCTGGACTCAGGAGGCCCCATTTGCTAATCAAAATCATTAAGCCTAATATTGAGCTTCAGCCAGGAGGCCCCATTTAATAATCAAAATCATTAGGGCTAATAATGTTGTGCAGGCCAGAGTCCACATTTCCTACTCAAAATTGATTCTGCTAAAACTGTGTAGCATTTTGATTATCAAAATTGTTAGGCCTAATATTGGGGTTCAGCCAAACGCCCCATTTGCTAATCAAAATCAATAGAGCTAATAGTGTTGTGCAGGCCACGATCCACATTTCCTACTCAAAATCAGTTGGGCCAAAACTGTGTTGCAGTCAAGACTCAGGAGGTTCCATTTACTAATCAAAATCATTAAGCCTAATATACCTGTATGTCATCTCCTCCTATATATAGTATATACCTGTATGTAATCTCCTGTATATAGTATATACCTGTGTGTCATCTCACCTATATATAGTATATATCTGTGTGTCATCTCCTCCTGTATATAGTATATACCTGTATGTCATCTCCTCCTATACATAGCATATACCTGTATGTCATCTCCTCCTGTATATACTATATACCTGTAGGTAATCTGCTCCTGTATATAGTATATACCTGTGTGTCATCTCCTCCTGTATATAGTATATACCTGTATGTCATCTCCTCCTGTATGTAGTATGTACCTGTATGTCATCTCCTCCTCTATATAGTATATACCTGTGTGTTATCTCTCCTGTATATAGTATATATCTGTGTGTCATCTCCTCCTGTATATAGTATATACCTGTGTGTCATCTCCCCTGTAAATAGTATATATTTGTATGTCATCTCCTCCTGTATTAGACCTCGTTCACACCTTATTTGGTCAGTATTTTTACCTCAGTATTTGTAAGCTAAATTGGCAGCCTGATAAATCCCCAGCCAACAGTAAGCCCACCCCCTGACAGTATATATTAGCTCACACATACACATAATAGACAGGTCATGTGACTGACAGCTGCCGGATTCCTATATGGTACATTTGTTGCTCTTGTAGTTTGTCTGCTTATTAATCAGATTTTTATTTTTGAAGGATAATACCAGACTTGTGTGTGTTTTAGGGCGAGTTTCGTGTGTCAAGTTGTGTGTGTTGAGTTGCGTGTGGCGACATGCATGTAGCGACTTTTGTGAGATGATTTTTGTGTGGCGACATGCGTGTAGCAACTTTTTGTGTGTCGAGTTGCATGTGACAGGTTAGTGTAGCAAGTTGTGTGCAGCAAGTTTTGCACATGGCGAGTTTTGCGCGTGGCGAGTTTTATGTGTGGTGCCTTTTGAGTATGTGCAAGTTTTGTGTGAGGCAACTTTTGCATGTGTTGCAACTTTTGTGCATGTGGCAATTTTTCCGCGTGTGCAAGTTTTGCGTGTGGCGAGTTTTCCATGAGGTGAGTTTTGCAAGTGTGGCGAGTTTTGCATGTGGAGAGTTTTGCGCGTGGCGAGTTTTGAGCGGCGACTTTTGTGTTTCGACTTTTATGTGGCGAGGTTGGTGTATGTGTGGTGAAATGTGCGCTGAGGGTGGTATGTCATGCCGGTGTCACCGCCAGTTACCCCGCTATTGCCGTCTCTCCATACTCACCTGCCTTCGGCGTCCCGGCACGCCTCCTCTCCTGCGATGTCCTCTTTCCTGCGCTCGCTCCCAGCCGTTCCTGCCCGTCGGTCGCGCGCGCACACTCGTTTTTTCTCTGCGCGTGCGCACCATTGATCTTCTCTGCCGGCGCTCCTTCCTCTCCCCTCTATGCTCCTGGAGGATCGTCACCCGGAAGCTCCTCCTCACGCCGGTATGTAAGCTGCTCTCTCCCTTTCCTCTGTGCCAGTAGATCATTTGTGTTTTCACATGTGCTCCTGGTCCCTCGCTCTCCCTGATCTTGTGCCTCTGCCTCGGTGGCATATCTACTTCTCTGCCTTACCTTCCCGTTTTGTCCTTTATCCTTGTGATCCAGGCTTCTGTATTGTTCCCCGTACCTTCAGTCTCTTACCTTACAGTACAGCCTCTCCGTATTCCTGCCCTCTCCCTCTCTCCCTGGTCTCTACCTACTACCTCCGGTTCCCTCCTGGTTTTCCTTTTGCCCTACTCCTTCTTTTTGTGTAGCCTTCCAGCTTCCGTGGCGATAGTCCCTCGTGGGCCTGCCCCTAACTCTCCCTGTATAGGGGGCGGTCCACCAGGTCAGCTCGTCCGTGAGGGGTTCGTCGTCGCGGTCCAGAGGGTCCACTCCACGTTATTTTCCTTGTACAGCATCACAGTATCTACTGGCCAGTGACCCCGCTGGTGTCTCCGCTACCCAAAAGGAGCTACTTTTTTTACGGGAGAACCAGACTAGGATCATGTCCTTTTTAAAAAATATGGAGTCTCGTGTCGCGGCCTTACAGTCCTCTGATCCTTCTATCTCCGCTCAGCTCACTTCCCTGCAGCAGGAGCTTAGCCAACAACGGGACACTCAGGCTCATATTCTAAATTTCATGGCCTCAGTCGATAATCGACTTCTCTCCCTTCAGGGTGCCGCTTCGGCTCCGACCCAGGTCTCCGCTCCACAGCCTTCGCCTCGTCTGGCCAGACCCCCCCGCTATAGCGGTGACCCTAAATTTTGTCGTGGGTTCCTTAATCAATGTCAATTACATTTTGAGTTGTCTCCGCTGCTTTACCCGACAGATCGAGCAAAGGTGGCATTTGTCGTTTCTCATCTTGAGGGCGAGGCTTTGGCTTGGGTAAACCCCCTCTGGGAGAGGGATGACCCGGTGGTTTCCCAACTCAGTCTTTTTTTAGATACCTTTCGCAAGGTATTTGATGAACCCGGTCGTTTGGTTTCTACCACAGAGTCTCTGTTCAACCTTCACCAGGGTACCCTTACTGTGGCTCAGTACGCCATCCGCTTCCGGACGCTATCCTCTGATTTAGGGTGGAACAATGAAGCTTTGGTAGGGGCCTTTTGGCGAGGTCTAGCTTCTCGAATTAAAGATGAACTGGCGGGGCGTGATACCCCTACTACTTTGGATGATCTTATTTTTTTGGCCACTCGCATTGATTTGCGGTTCCAAGAGCGCTCTCGTGAGACTGTCAGAGAGAGAAGGTCTCCTCGTCCGGTCTCTGCTACCCGGGGTATGCCTTTTCCTCTAACCACTACAATCTCCTCTTCATCTCCCGAGCCCATGCAGGTGGATCGTCTTAAGTCCGCTGAACTTCGTCGCAAGGAGAGACTCGCACAGGGTTTATGCTTCTATTGCGGCAGTGCCTCCCATCTGCTGCGTTCCTGCCCTCTGAAGCCGGGAAACGCCTCCGCCTAGGACAGGTAAGGGAGGTCTTCCTAGGTAGTTCTGATTCCTCTCCCCCTTTAGTTTTGTCTGTTATTTTGCATTTAGGCTCTAGTCGCTTCTCTCTGGAGGCTTACATAGATTCTGGAGCGGCTGAGAATTTTGTTCAACTTGACACGGTTAGGAGACTTGGAATACCTGTCAGGTCCTTGGAGATCCCTAGACAAATAGCTTCTGTCGATGGTCAGCCTTTGCGGGAGTCCATTACTTTAGTCACCGAGGAACTTGAAATTCAAATTGGAGCTCTTCATCATGAGAAGCTGGCGTTTTATGTTCTACCCTCTTTGTCCCATCCGTTTCTTTTAGGACTTCCTTGGCTAAGGAATCATGAACCAACTCTCAATTGGCGGTCTGGAGACGTTCTTTCCTGGGGATTGTCTTGCCTGAACAGATGTCTTCTTCCCGTCAAGCCTACTTGTACTTCTCCTTCTGCTCCAGGACTGGTGAACCTGCCCTCGGCCTATTCTTCATTTTCGGACGTCTTCGACAAGAAAGAGGCTGAGGTGTTACCACCGCATCGTCCCTATGACTGCCCGATTGACCTGGTCCCTGGTTCCACTCCTCCCAGAGGTTGTATTTATCCTCTGTCGCCCTCCGAGACTTTAGCTATGTCCGAGTATGTCCAGGAAAATCTGGCCAGAGGCTTCATTCGAAAGTCTTCCTCACCTGCGGGGGCGGGCTTCTTTTTTGTTAAGAAAAAGGATGGTTCCCTTCGACCCTGTATTGATTATCGTGGCCTCAATAACATCACAATTAAAAATAAGTATCCTCTTCCTCTTATCCCGGAACTCTTCGACCGCCTTCGGGGAGCTCGCGTCTTCACTAAACTGGATCTCAGAGGCGCTTATAATTTGGTCCGAATCCGCGCGGGAGATGAATGGAAGACGGCTTTTAACACTCGTGATGGCCATTATGAGTATTTGGTAATGCCTTTTGGCCTATGTAATGCTCCTGCAGTCTTTCAAGAGTTGGTGAACGATGTTTTTCGGGATCTCCTTTACACCTGCGTGGTGGTATATTTGGACGACATTCTAGTGTTTTCTCCTGATTTACTTTCTCATCGTAGGGATGTCAAGCAAGTTCTTCTACGTCTTAGAGAGAATCGTCTGTACGCTAAGCTTGAAAAATGTGCCTTCGAACAATCCTCTCTGCCGTTCTTGGGTTTCATCATCTCTGACTCCGGGCTGCGTATGGATCCTGATAAACTCTCTGCCGTGCTCAATTGGCCTCGTCCACTCGGAGTGAAAGCAATCCAGCGTTTTCTTGGATTCGCGAACTACTATCGGCAGTTCATTCCTCACTTCTCCTCCCTGACTGCTCCTATCTCCTCTCTGACTAAGAAGGGTGCTGATCCTCATCATTGGCCAACTGAGGCTGAACAGGCTTTCCTCTCGCTCAAAGAAGCTTTCGCTTCGGCTCCTGTACTTCATCGCCCGGAAGCTAGCAAACCCTTCTTCCTTGAGGTCGACGGCTCTGCTATCGGAGCGGGAGCTGTGCTCTCTCAGAAGTCCTCTTCTGGTCATCTTGTGCCTTGCGGTTTCTTCTCGAAAATCTTCTCGTCTTCTGAAAGGAATTATTCTGTAGGCGACAGAGAGCTTCTGGCCATCAAGCTGGCATTGGAGGAATGGAGGTATCTGCTGGAGGGAGCTCTACATTCCTTTGTAATTTATACGGACCACAAGAATTTGGCCTACATCCATTCGGCACACCGGTTAAACCCTCGACAGGCCAGGTGGGCATTGTTCTTCGCTCGGTTCGATTTCGAACTTCGCTTTCTGCCAGGAGAGAGAAATGTCAAGGCCGACGCTCTATCCAGATCTTTCTCGCCGGTGGATACTATGGAGGAGACCACGCACGTCATTGAGCCGACCAGTATCATCACGGTTGCTCCGGTCGCTTTGTCCTCATTACCACCGGGTAAGACCTTTGTCTCGGACAGGAACAGAAGACATGTTCTATCTTGGGGTCATGCCTCTAAACTTGCGGGCCACGTCGGAGTCAAGAAGACCTTCAATCTCTTATCCCGCTATTACTGGTGGCCAACCCTCTCTAAGGATGTCCAAGGATTTGTTGAATCTTGTCCTACATGTGCTAAGAACAAGGTACCAAGACACCTGCCTTCTGGTCTTCTGCATCCTCTTCCTGTGCCTTCTTCTCCGTGGCAACATATTGCAGTAGATTTTATCACTGATCTTCCCAGTTCTTCCGGTTGCTCCGTCATCCTCGTGGTCGTGGATCGCTTTTCCAAGATGGCTCATTTCATCCCCCTCACTGGTCTACCTTCGGCTCCGGTGTTGGCGAAGATTTTTGTTCAGCATATCTTCCGCATTCATGGTCTGCCTCAGCATATCGTCTCTGATCGTGGAGTTCAGTTCACCGCCCGGTTCTGGAGGTCTCTCTGCAAGTCCATGAATATCTCGCTAGACTTTTCTTCGGCCTATCATCCTCAGTCCAACGGTCAAGTAGAACGTACTAACCAAATTCTAGTGACTTATCTTCGGCACTTCACTAACGCCCATCAAAATGACTGGACTGACTTATTACCTTGGGCCGAATTTTCCTATAATAATCACACCAGCGAGGCTTCTACCAAGACTCCTTTTTTCATTGTGTACGGACAACATCCTGGTCTTCCTCTACCGGTTCCTCCTGTCTCTTCTGTGCCTGCGGCAGATCTTCTGTCTAGGGAATTCTCCAGGATCTGGCAGGAGACCAAGTCCGCTCTCGAATCAGCTCAGCTTAGGATGAAGAGACATGCAGATAAACGACGCCTTGATTCTCCTAGATTTCTTCCTGGGGATAAGGTCTGGCTCTCGTCAAAATTTATCCGCCTTAAAATCCCTTCGCACAAATTGGGTCCTCGCTACATTGGTCCCTTTGAGGTTCTAGCTCGTATTAATGATGTCTCTTACAAACTAAAGTTGCCTCCCTCTCTTCGTATTCCCAATTCCTTTCATATCTCCCTCCTCAAACCTGTAGTTTTTAATCAATTTCATGCCTCGACCTTGTCTTCTCCTACCCCTGTATCTACGGATAACGTCTTCGAGGTAAAAGATATTTTGGCTATGAAGAGACGTAGGGGTAAAACTTTGTTTTTAGTGGACTGGAAGGGTTTCGGTCCTGAGGAGAGGTCCTGGGAGCCTCAGGAGAACATTCAGGCTCCTCGCATTTTAGCCAGGTTTCTTTCCAGCCTCAAGAAGGGAGGAGGACGTAAGGACGGGGGTACTGTCATGCCGGTGTCACCGCCAGTTACCCCGCTATTGCCGTCTCTCCATACTCACCTGCCTTCGGCGTCCCGGCACGCCTCCTCTCCTGCGATGTCCTCTTTCCTGCGCTCGCTCCCAGCCGTTCCTGCCCGTCGGTCGCGCGCGCACACTCGTTTTTTCTCTGCGCGTGCGCACCATTGATCTTCTCTGCCGGCGCTCCTTCCTCTCCCCTCTATGCTCCTGGAGGATCGTCACCCGGAAGCTCCTCCTCACGCCGGTATGTAAGCTGCTCTCTCCCTTTCCTCTGTGCCAGTAGATCATTTGTGTTTTCACATGTGCTCCTGGTCCCTCGCTCTCCCTGATCTTGTGCCTCTGCCTCGGTGGCATATCTACTTCTCTTCCTTACCTTCCTGTTTTGTCCTTTATCCTTGTAATCCAGGCTTCTGTATTGTTCCCCGTACCTTCAGTCTCTTACCTTACAGTACAGCCTCTCCGTATTCCTGCCCTCTCTCTCTCTCCCTGGTCTCTACCTACTACCTCCGGTTCCCTCCTGGTTTTCCTTTTGCCCTACTCCTTCTTTTTGTGTAGCCTTCCAGCTTCCGTGGCGATAGTCCCTCGCGGGCCTGTAAAAGAAAAAAAGAAAAAAGCAACAATATTCCATGTAAGAAATGTGAAGATTGTTCCAGCTCCTTTTCAATTAAAAGTCCTTTATTGATCCATATCCTTAAAAATCATCCCTGCACAAAAGGGAATGTGAACAGCGACAAAAAGCTGCTAATAGCTACCCGTTTCGATCTAAGAGATCTTCATCATGGCTATCTACACACAAATATAGAGGAAGTATATATACAATGCTCTAGCGAATCACAGTGAAACTTCAGATCACATGATCTGATTGCAGGTCCTGCAAGCAATACAAACATGCAAAAAACATATAATAACAATAAAAAAGAGCAAAAATAGATTAAAATTAACATTTTAACAATAATGGTACATAATTTCGTTCCTTTTGTTAAGTCCCAAAGGCAATCTAGTTTGTAAATTATATATCCAGTACGCCTCCCTTGTGAGGAGGCGTCTCTTAATATTTCCTCCACGGACAGACTTCTTTAATAGCTCAATCCCCTGAATGGACATAGCAGACACCCAATTTTATACACTACATTCTCAGAGTGACAGTTGATAAATTATTTTATATTAAATTCCTTTGTATTATTGTAATTGGTAAATGTTTTGCCAGTCAGGCTATGAGCGCAAGTGGTGCAAGACATAGTGCCGCACTTATAAAATCCCTTGCAATCCAGCCAGGTTTGGGATCTAGGTCTTGATAGGAACAATCCTGGTGAAATTATATTACCAATTGTGGGGGCTCAACGTGAAACAATATTAATTCCCTTGCTTAAAATTTTAGCAGTTTCCTCATCTTCCAATAATACAGGCAAGCGCTTATGAATAATAGACTTAATGTCTGAAAATTGGGGGCTAAATTGAAGGCACACAAATGGTTTTTCTTTTCTTTTGTCTATATTAGTTTTGTTCTTATTTTTCTGTATTAACAAATCAGCCCTCTCTTTTTTGTCCACTATTTTGCGAGACCTATCAAGACACCATTTGGG
The DNA here is from genome assembly GCF_051348905.1 of Ranitomeya variabilis. NCBI lineage: Eukaryota > Metazoa > Chordata > Amphibia > Anura > Dendrobatidae > Ranitomeya > Ranitomeya variabilis. The sequence continues at coordinate 334,833,459 of NC_135236.1, forward strand.
GTATTTACGTTTTATTCATTTATTTTCAAGGGCATCAAATTCTTTAATCCTATCCTCTTCCTTGAAGCAATTTCTTTTAAGTCTTGTTAATTCCCCGATTGGTGCAGTACTGTGTTGCCGCTAATTGGTTTGATAAAGGTTCTACTATTAATTATTTCCCCACCAATCCCACTCAATTCCAAGTGCAAGAATGATATCTGATTTTTGTCACATCTATGAGTGAATCTAATACCAAGCTCGTTGGTGTTGATATATTCAATAAACCTAGGTATGGCAGATACATCGCCGCCCCAAATAATGAGTAAATCGTCGATGTATCTGCCATACCATACGAGACATGCCAAATGGGGATTGTCCGCCGAATAAATGTATTCCTTCTCCCAGAAAGACATAGTTAAATTAGCAAGGGACGGGGAGTATCTCGCTCCCATAGGCACTCCAGTCTACTGTGCAAAAATAGCATTATCAAATGAAAAAATATTGTTTCAAAAGAAAAAAAGTAACTTGTAATGCAAATTCAATTAGATCATGTGAATATAAATTTGAATTAGTAAGGTGGAACTGTAACGCCCTCATGGCTAAATCATGAGGGGTGCATGTTATGACCCCAATGGTGAGGGTCTCAGAGGAACGTGGAAGTCTGCAGAATACAAAAATCCAGCTCATAGGGCAGTGGTAACTGGGTTGACCATATATCTACTCCTAACGCCAACACTAGAAGTAGCCGGGGATCATTCCTACGTTGATTCTAGATGACACGCGCCAGCCGGAGAATCTAGCTACCCCTAGTAGAGGAAAACAAAGACCTTTCTTGCCTCCAGAGAAGGGAACCCCAAAGCTGGATAGAAGCCCCCCACAAATAATGACGGTGAGGTAAGAGGAAATGACAAACACAGAAATGAACCAGGTTTAGCACAGAGAGGCCCGCTTACTGATAGCAGAATAAAGAAAGGTAACTTATATGGTCAACAAAAACCCTATCAAAATCCACACTGGAAATTCAAGAACCCCCGAACCGTCTAACGGTCCGGGGGGAGAACACCAGCCCCCTAGAGCTTCCAGCAAAGGTCAGGATATAGATTAGGAACAAGCTGGACAAAAATACAAAACCAAAACAAATAGCAAAAAGCAAAAGGCAGACTTAGCTGATATAACTGGAACCAGGATCAGTAGACAAGAGCACAGCAGACTAGCTCTGATAACTACGTTGCCAGGCATTGAACTGAAGGTCCAGGGAGCTTATATAGCAACACCCCTAACTAACGACCCAGGTGCGGATAAAAGGAATGACAGAAAAACCAGAGTCAAAAAACTAGTAACCACTAGAGGGAGCAAAAAGCAAATTCACAACAGTACCCCCCCCTTAGTGAGGGGTCACCGAACCCTCACCACGACCACCAGGGCGATCAGGATGAGCGGCATGAAAGGCACAAACTAAATCGGCCGCATGAACATCAGAGGCGACCACCCAGGAATTATCCTCCTGACCATAGCCCTTCCACTTGACCAGGTACTGAAGCCTCTGCCTGGAGAGGCGAGAATCCAAGATCTTCTCCACCACGTACTCCAACTCGCCCTCAACCAACACCGGAGCAGGAGGCTCAGCAGAAGGAACTACAGGCACAATGTACCGCCGCAACAAGGACCTATGAAATACATTGTGAATCGCAAACGACACAGGAAGATCCAGGCGAAAAGATACAGGATTAAGGATTTCCAATATCCTGTAAGGCCCAATAAAACGAGGTTTAAATTTGGGAGAGGAGACCTTCATAGGAACAAAGCGGGAAGAAAGCCATACCAAATCCCCAACGCGTAGTCGGGGACCCACACCGCGGCGGCGGTTGGCAAAGCGCTGAGCCTTCTCCTGTGACAACTTCAAGTTGTCCACCACATGATTCCAGATCTGCTGCAACCTATCCACCACAGAATCCACCCCAGGACAGTCAGAAGGCTCCACATGACCCGAAGAAAAGCGAGGATGGAAACCAGAGTTGCAGAAAAAAGGCGAAACCAAGGTGGCGGAACTAGCCCGATTATTAAGGGCAAACTCAGCCAACGGCAAGAATGTCACCCAATCGTCCTGATCAGCAGAGACAAAACACCTCAAATAAGCCTCCAAAGTCTGATTGGTTCGCTCCGTCTGTCCATTAGTCTGAGGATGGAAAGCAGACGAAAACGACAAATCAATGCCCATCCTACTACAAAAGGATCGCCAGAACCTGGAAACGAACTGGGATCCTCTGTCTGACACAATATTCTCAGGGATGCCGTGCAAACGAACCACGTTCTGGAAAAACACAGGAACCAGATCGGAAGAGGAAGGCAGCTTAGGCAAAGGAACCAAATGGACCATCTTGGAGAAGCGATCACATATCACCCAGATAACGGACATGCCCTGAGATAGCGGAAGATCAGAAATGAAATCCATGGAGATATGTGTCCAAGGTCTCTTCGGGACAGGCAAGGGCAAGAGCAAACCGCTGGCACGAGAACAGCAAGGCTTAGCTCGAGCACAAGTCCCACAGGACTGCACAAATGACCGCACATCCCTTGACAAGGAAGGCCACCAAAAGGACCTGGCCACCAGATCTCTGGTGCCAAAAATTCCCGGGTGACCTGCCAACACCGAGGAATGAACCTCGGAAATGACTCTGCTGGTCCACTTATCCGGGACAAACAGTCTGTCAGGTGGACAAGACTCAGGCCTATCAGCCTGAAATCTCTGCAACACACGTCGCAGATCCGGAGAAATAGCTGACAAGATAACTCCTTCTTTAAGAATACCAACAGGATCCGCGACTCCAGGAGCATCAGGCACAAAGCTCCTAGAAAGAGCATCGGCCTTCACATTCTTTGAACCTGGTAAATACGAGACAACAAAATCAAAGCGGGAGAAAAACAATGACCAGCAGGCCTGTCTCGGATTAAGGCGTTTAGCAGACTCGAGATACATCAGATTTTTGTGATCAGTCAAGACCACCACACGATGCTTAGCACCCTCGAGCCAATGACGCCACTCCTCAAATGCCCATTTCATGGCCAACAACTCCCGATTGCCCACATCATAATTTCGCTCGGCAGGCGAAAACTTCCTAGAGAAAAAGGCACAAGGTTTCATAACAGAGCAACCAGGACCTCTCTGCGACAAAACGGCCCCTGCCCCAATCTCCGAAGCATCCACCTCAACCTGAAAGGGAAGTGAGACGTCAGGCTGGCACAAAACAGGCGCCGAAGTAAACCGGCGTTTCAACTCCTGGAAAGCCTCCACGGCAGCAGGAGCCCAGTTAGCTACATCGGAGCCCTTCTTGGTCATATCCGTCAAAGGTTTCACAATGCTAGAAAAATTAGCGATAAAACGACGGTAGAAGTTAGCGAAGCCCAAGAACTTCTGAAGACTCTTAACTGACGAGGGCTGAGTCCAATCAAGAATAGCTCGGACCTTGACTGGGTCCATCTCCACAGCAGAAGGGGAAAAAATGAACCCCAAAAAGGGAACCTTCTGTACACCAAAGAGACACTTTGAGCCCTTGACAAACAAAGAATTTTCACGCAAAATTTTAAAGACCAACCTGACCTGCTCCACATGCGAATCCCAATTATCAGAAAAAAACAAAATATCATCCAGATAAACAATCAAAAATTTATCCAGATACTTCCGGAAAATGTCATGCATAAAGGACTGAAAAACTGAAGGCGCATTGGAGAGCCCAAAAGGCATCACCAAGTACTCAAAATGACCTTCGGGCGTATTGAATGCGGTTTTCCATTCATCACCTTGCTTAATGCGCACAAGGTTGTACGCACCACGAAGGTCTATCTTGGTGAACCACTTGGCACCCTTAATCCGGGCAAACAAGTCAGACAACAGCGGTAAAGGATACTGAAATTTGACAGTGATCTTATTTAAAAGCCGATAATCAATACAAGGTCTCAAAGATCCGTCCTTTTTTGCCACAAAAAAGAATCCCGCACCAAGAGGGGAAGAAGACGGACGAATATGTCCTTTCTCCAGAGACTCCTTGATATATGAACGCATAGCGGTATGTTCAGGTACCGACAGATTAAACAGTCTTCCCTTAGGAAATTTACTGCCTGGGATCAAATCTATAGCACAGTCACAGTCCCTATGAGGAGGCAGTGCACTGGACTCAGACTCACTGAAGACATCCTGATAATCAGACAAATACTCCGGAACTTCCGAAGGCGTAGAAGAAGCAATAGACACAGGCAGGGAATCCCCATGAATACCACGACAGCCCCAACTTGAGACTGACATAGCCTTCCAGTCCAGGACTGGATTATGGGTCTGTAACCATGGTAGCCCTAAAACAACCAAATCATGCATTTTATGTAAAACCAGGAAACGTATCACCTCGCGGTGTTCAGGAGTCATGCACATGGTAACCTGTGTCCAATACTGCGGTTTATTTGCTGCCAATGGTGTAGCATCAATACCCCTAAGAGGAATAGGATTTTCTAATGGTTCAAGAGTAAAACCACAGCGCTTAGCAAATGAGAGATCCATGAGACTCAGGGTGGCACCTGAATCTACAAACGCCATGACAGGATAAGATGACAGTGAGCAAATCAAAGTTACAGACAGAATAAATTTAGGTTGCAAATTACCAACGGTGACAGGACTAACAACCTTAGCTATACGTTTAGAGCATGCTGAGATAACATGTGTAGAATCACCACAGTAGTAGCACAAGCCATTCCGGCGTCTATGAATTTTCCGCTCATTTCTAGTCAGGATTCTATCACATTGCATTAAATCAGGTGTCTGTTCAGACAACACCATGAGGGAATTTGCGGTTTTTCTATCACATTGCACCGAATTAGGTGTCTGTTCAGACAACACCATGAGGGAATTTGCGGTTTTGCGCTCCTGCAAACGCCGGTCAATTTGAATAGCCAGTGCCATAGTATCATTCAGACCTGTGGGAATGGGAAAACCCACCATAACATTCTTAATGGCTTCAGAAAGGCCATTTCTAAAATTAGCGGCCAGTGCACACTCGTTCCAATGTGTCAGCACGGACCATTTCCGAAATTTTTGGCAATACACTTCAGCCTCGTCCTGCCCCTGAGACATAGCCAGCAAGGCCTTTTCTGCCTGAATCTCAAGATTGGGTTCCTCATAAAGTAAACCGAGCGCCAGAAAAAACGCATCAAGATCAGCCAATGCCGGATCTCCTGGCGCCAGCGAAAAAGCCCAATCCTGAGGGTCGCCCCGTAAGAACGAAATAACAATCTTTACTTGCTGAGCAGAATCTCCAGATGAACAGGGTCTCAGGGACAAAAACAATTTACAATTATTCACGAAATTCCTAAACTTAAACCTGTCTCCGGAAAACAGTTCAGGAATCGGTATTTTAGGTTCTGACCTAGGATTTCTGATAACATAGTCTTGTATGCCCTGCACACGAGTAGCCAGCTGGTCCACACTTGTAATCAAGGTCTGGACATTCATGTCTGCAGCAAGCATAGCCACTCTGAGGTAAAGGGGAAGAAGAAAAAAAAAAACATTTAATACGGGCCTGGCAAACTGTTATGACCCCAATGGCGAGGGTCTCAGAGGAACGTGGAAGTCTGCAGAATACAAAAATCCAGCTCATAGGGCAGTGGTAACTGGGTTGACCATATATCTACTCCTAACGCCAACACTAGAAGTAGCCAGGGATCATTCCTACGTTGATTCTAGATGACACGCGCCAGCCGGAGAATCTAGCTACCCCTAGTAGAGGAAAACAAAGACCTTTCTTGCCTCCAGAGAAGGGAACCCCAAAGCTGGATAGAAGCCCCCCACAAATAATGACGGTGAGGTAAGAGGAAATGACAAACACAGAAATGAACCAGGTTTAGCACAGAGAGGCCCGCTTACTGATAGCAGAATAAAGAAAGGTAACTTATATGGTCAACAAAAACCCTATCAAAATCCACACTGGAAATTCAAGAACCCCCGAACCGTCTAACGGTCCGGGGGGAGAACACCAGCCCCCTAGAGCTTCCAGCAAAGGTCAGGATATAGATTAGGAACAAGCTGGACAAAAATACAAAACCAAAACAAATAGCAAAAAGCAAAAGGCAGACTTAGCTGATATAACTGGAACCAGGATCAGTAGACAAGAGCACAGCAGACTAGCTCTGATAACTACGTTGCCAGGCATTGAACTGAAGGTCCAGGGAGCTTATATAGCAACACCCCTAACTAACGACCCAGGTGCGGATAAAAGGAATGACAGAAAAACCAGAGTCAAAAAACTAGTAACCACTAGAGGGAGCAAAAAGCAAATTCACAACAGGTGCAGGTGTAAAGGGAGATAACATCACAACATAACCATGAAAAACTGTCATGCCAGATTTTTTTAGAAAAAATTCTAAGAACCTCACGGGAATCTTTAATATGACCTGGAGATTTAATTGCAATGGGTTGCAAGAGCGAATCTACCCATTCGCACAGACGTTCCATCACAGAGCCCATACCAGAGACTATGGGTCTCATGGTCAATGGTCCCTCTTTGTGCACTTTCGGTAAACCATACAATATGGGTAATACAGGAGAAGAGGTAGTCAGCTTGTTTCTTAGATAGTACTCCCAAAGTGAGACCTTCTTCGATTATTTTTCTTATTTTGTCATTATATTCCTTAATAGGATTTTTCATTAACTTTTCATAAGTCTCTGTATCCGCTAGCATTTCCTGTATTTTATCTCTATAATCATCTGCATTCATGACAACTATCATACCTCCTTTGTCACTTTTTTTTAAAAACAATATTTTTCATCTCTTTTAAATCACGTAAAGCCTTTCTTTGTTTCATTGTAAGATTGTTATTTTTACTTTTTTCAGGTTTGGAACTTATTTCATCCTTTAATTTCAATAGATCTTTTTCTATAAGCTCCTGAAACCTGTTTATACTGTCAACCCTAGTTTGTATAGGGTAAAAATACGGATTTTTTGACTTGAAGGTTTTAGATTGATTAATTTTATCTCCACTTTCTTCCCGTTCCATAGATAAATCATGTAGACATACAAGTGCTACTTGGTCCCTGAAGTCTAGCTGTTCATATTCGTTGATGATTACATTGGTTTCATCCGTACACATTTCATTTCCATCTTTCAAAAAATGTTTTTTTACAGTCAAATTCCGAATAAATTTGTTAATATCCAAGATTGTCATAAATAGATTGAAGTTTGTATCCGGCACAAAATTTAATCCTAACGCAAGTACATTTAATTGATCCTGTGTCAATGTCTGCGAGGAAAGGTTTACCACACTAAATTCATTAGTTACTGATATCTGTTCTTCCTTTGGCGTGTAGCCATGCATGGTTGATTTTTTATGTTTCCTCCCACCTCTTCTCTTGCGTTTTTTGAAAAATGACTCTTTGTATTTTCATTAGTGTTACTTTCTACGGAGACATCCAATGAGCTGGCATAAGTGTCCGAAGAATCTGGGTCTGAGGACAAAAAGCTGACCTGTGCTCTGTTGGTTGATTTGTTGCGAGCTGGTTTATTTTTAAGAATTGGTCTTGGCGATCTATAGGGTTTGTTCCAGAGACCCCAGTCATATACTTTATCAGCCGCATAATCTTTTGTGTCTCTTTCGAATTTTCTTTTTTTGCGGTCCATAATGTCTGTTTCAAGTGCAGCGACATTTTCTTTCAATTTTGAAAGCGAGGTTTCAAAACTTGGTGTAAGTTTGAATTCATCAAGACTGATGTTATTTTCCTCTATATTTTTTTGTACTTCAGCAATTTTGGACTCGTCATATTTAATTAACAATCTCATTAAATTCAAAGAACAATTCGTTAAGATCAAATTGGGAATTTTTATGAATATTTTCTCACGCTAGAGTTCATATGAGTTTATGCCAGCAGGAGGAGCAGCACCACAAGTCTACGATGCTACGTTCCCCTGCTTTCAATTCATTCCCCAGATTTTACAGCCAGGAGCACAGCTGCATTTAATATTATTTAACCCCTTCAGATGGATTTACAGCGTGGGACGTGACTGAGCGCTGGAAAGGTATGGGATATTGTTGCTTTTTTCTTTTTTTTCTTTTACAGAACGAGGATCTTCAGGTGGGTTACGTGTATAATAAAGATTTTACAACCCCATGTGTGTATTTATTTCAATAAAATACTTTATTCATAATGTGTGTGTGCATTATTAACCCTTTAATATTATTGGATTATTAATGGATAGGTGTCTCACTGACACCTCTCCATTATTAACCAGGCTTAATGTCATCTTACAATAGCAAGGTGACATTAACCATTAAATACCTTATATCCCACCACTTCTCAGGAGTGGGAAGAGAGAGGCTAAGTGCCAGAATAGGTGCATCTTACAGATGTGCCTTTTCTGGGGTGGCTAGGGGCAGATGTTTTTAGCCAGGGGGGCCAATAACCATGGTCCCTCTATTAATATCTGCCCTAAGTCACTGGCTTTCCTACTCTGGCGGAGAAAATTGCGCGGGAACCCACGGAAGTTTTTTCTGCGATTTAACCCTTTATTTTAACAGTTAGAGCCCCAAATTTAGCACGCACACTACTAACATTATTAGTGATGAATATGCAAAAAAAAAGAGATATGAAATGGTTTACTGTACGTAAACCATGTCTCATATCCTGTCGGGTTTGATAAGGAGATAGCAAAAGCCAGCAATTGAATTACCAGATTTCATGCTATCTAGCGCTAGGGTTGAGCGAAACGGATCGGACAAATTCAAAAATCGCCGACTTTCGGCAAAGTCGGGTTTCATGAAACCCGACCCGATCCTAGTGTGGGATTGGCCATGAGGTCGCCGATCTGCGCGCAAAAGTCGCTTTTCATATGACGCTTTCAGCGCCATTTTTCAGCCAGTGAAGGAGGACGCAGAGTGTGGGCAGCATGATGACATAGGTCTCGGTCCCCACCATCTTAGAGAAGGGCATGACAGTGATTGGCTTGCTTTCTGTGGCGTCACAGGGGCTATAAAGGGGCATGCATGCCGACTGCCATCTTACTTCTGCCGATCTTAGCATAGGGAGAGGTTGCTGCAGCTTCATCAGAAGAAGGGATATAGTTAGGGAGGGAAGATTAACCCCCAAACTGCTTGTGCTATAGCGATTTCCACTGTCCAACACCACCTTTTTTTGCAGGGACAGTGGAGGCTATATTTTTGTGCATCAGCTCTGTAGCTTATTAGGCTGCCTTATAAGGCTCCCTGATAGCTGCATTGCTGTTTACATGCTGCTGTGCAAACCAACTGCTTTTTAAAAGCAAAAATCCTGTTGCTCCTTTATGCACATGCAGCGCCCCAGAGTCCTGGTCGTTGCAGTACTGATGCTCCAACGCTAAGGGGGGCTATGGTACGTCTGATGGCACTGAAGGAGTTCACCTGACTAGGTATCACAGACACCAATACACTTCACAGTCTGGCCTCCAGGGGGAGCTAAGGGCGCTATGTATTAGGCCACTCCTCACAGTCTGGTAAAACTGGGGGTTAGATAGGAAGTTAGACAGAAGCTGACTGGGTTGGAGCCAGGCAACATCCTGTGGCAGAGGGTGTTGCAGGGGAAGATTCAGGGGGGTCACTGTCAGGGGTGGGATCCTGACAGAGGCCTAGCGAACTGAGAGAACATTACGGGACCGCGCCTGCACGAGATAGCGGCGGTACCCCAAGAAAGGACAAGAAGCGAGGTTTATTGTGCTGAGTGAGAAACGAGATCAACGCAACAAGGAGAAACACCAGTAGGAGTCGTGCTGTAAGACGAGGCAACATCCTACTGAGGCGCGCAGCCGGTGGCCGGAACGCTGAGGAAGTATAGAGCTCCAGGCCTAACTTCAAACCTACGGCAGGACAGTCAGTTATAGGCGGGCTGTCTCACTCAATTCACCTAAGAAGACATAGGGGGCAACAACAGGAGAGGGGCGACACTAGGGTCCAGGAAGAGCTCCGAGCCTACCCGTCATACGGGTGCGTCCTAGCCATATCATCTGGGGGACGAAGAAGAACATCATAAACGAGTTGTGAGGGAACTTCAGAAACAGACACAACAGTTGTGGGGACTATCCCGTAAGCACAGCAGGGGAGGACCACAACACACAAGCGCTAGAAGGTAGGCACAGATTTCCACCTGCAAAGGGAACTCTGGAGGTGCCATCAGACCGGCCGGACTTGCGCAGCCTGGTTAACCGTATTCTGGACTGAGGATCCTGAAGCCTTCAGTAAAGAGGTAAAGAGACTGCAACCTGGCGTCCTGCACCACATCATAACATCGTCACCATACCTCCACCTTCATTGTACGCCCCTCAGCAGGGTCACGGACCGGGTCTAGCCACCGTGACAACCCCAGAGCAGAGACTCAGAGGCCCGGTACTGGGTACCCCTCGGCCCTGCGGCAGTGGGGGCGCTACACACAGTTATCTTGTTTATTTGTCCATACTTTTGTGTGCAGCAGTCCTTTTTATTGCTGCCATACTTGTCCTGAGATCATTGTAGGGAGATTGAAATTGTACTACAGTCCTTGAATTTTTTCATATATCTTCCAGCCACTTTCTGCCACTTACATTGTGTTGTTTTATACACTGGGCCTGAGTTTTGGTTCAGTCTCCAAAAAAAAAAGTGAGATTCAAATTCTCACAAAGTGGATATACTTCAGTCCTGTTAGTTTGTCGTATATCAGCCAGCCACTTTCTGCCACTTACATTGTGTTGTTTTATGCACAGGGCCTGAGTTTGGGTTCAGTCTCCAAAAAAAAAAGTGAGATTCAAATTCTCACAAAGTGGATATACTTCAGTCCTGTTAGTTTGTCGTATGTCAGCCAGCCACTTTCTGCCACTTATATTGCGTTGTTATATACACTGGGCCTGAGTTTTGGTTCAGTCTCCCCCCAAAAAAAGTGAGATTCAAATTCTCACAAAGTGGATATACTTCAGTCCTGTTAGTTTGTCGTATATCAGCCAGCCACTTTCTGCCACTTACATTGTCTTGTTTTATGCACAGGGCCTGAGTTTTGGTTCAGTCTCCCCCCAAAAACAGGAAGATTTAAATTCTCAACAAGTTTATATACACCTTCTACCTTGTTTTACAGTACCATATAACGGTTGTTATTTTGATTAGATTTTCCAAAAAATGAGGAAGTCTGGTGGAAGAGCCCGTGGGCCGTGGTCACCACCTGGCGCAAACACCCGTGCGAGTGCCGTTTGCCTGGACAGGTGGGTGGGCCCACTCTTGAGCGACGGCACTGGCACAGGGTCCCTCATAGTACAATGAAGTGTCTCTGACGGTGGTGGTGCACAACCAACGTCAGACACACCGTTATAATATGAGGGGCCATGTGCCAGTACCGCCGCCCACGAAAGAGTGTTCCCCCAGCTCAAACAGTGCTCTACCACTTGCAATACTTACCTCTCCCTGCTCCACCACTGTGTAGTCTGTGCTGTTAAATCCTTCAATGGAACTGCAATACAAATTTGTTGAAATGATAGATGATAGTTAAAATATACAGGAGCCGTGGCCTCCATTTAGACCAGTTAATACTTTGCGCCTACTACCACTGTCTGCTACTCAGCAGAGGAGCCCACCCCTGTACCTAGCTATGCCACCTGTTCATTTATGAACAATTTTTTGGTAGACATTTAGCCCACTTTGTTATTTGGGCCTACTAACTTAGTCTGCTACTGATTACAATTTTCCGACACTGAGCAAAGCAATGTCGCCTGTTTATTTATGAACAATTTTTTGGCAGACATTTAGCCCACTTTATTATTTGGGCCTACTAACTGTATCTGCCACTAACTACAGTTTTCCTCCACTGAACAAAGCAATGCCGCCTGTTTAGTCCTGTTACCACATTTGAACTGCATTTAGCCTACTTTATTATTTGGGCCTACTAACTGTGTCTGCCACTCATTACAGTTTTCCTCCACTGAACAAAGCATTGCCGCCTGTTTAGTCCTGTTACCACATTTGAACTGCATTTAGTCTACTTTATTATTTGGGCCTACTAACTGTGTCTGCAACTCATTACATGTAATAATTATAGGGGATAACTCAGGAGACTCTTTGCGTGGAACAAGACAACTACAGGACACAGTTTTATAAGTGGTAAAGTCTATATTATCACACGGTGATTCAAACAGGTGCAGAGAGAAACTCAAGTCCACAACACTTGGTGCAAATAATAAACGCAGCTTAGCAGTCTATAGGAAATTTCAGAGGAAAATGCAATCAAGCAGAAAGTTTATGAAGCACAGTTATTCTTGAGGATACTTGGCATGAATAAATCCTAGTCTTAGTCCAGGCACAGATAGATATGCTTATTAGGCAGTTCAAATCATATCTTAGCTCAACCAGGGAGGCCTGGTAAATAGTCTAAGGTTATTGCAAAGCAGAAACAGCTTAGATGTCCAGCAAATGCAGATGGAAGAAACCACGAACAGCAGATGAAGGAGGATTACTGGAAACTTGTGTATGCAGCAGGAACTCAGAGCTGAGTTGCAGGATCACCACACAGGTTCAGAGGAGGAGGTGTATAGCTAGGAAGTAATCAGAGGTCAGGAGCTGGATGAAAGGCAGAATACTCTAGCACAGACTGAAGGCTGGGGTGGAGTTTTATAGCAGGGAGACACAGTGCACATGAGACCAAAGACGCCATCTTGAAAAAGGGCAGTAATGCACAAAAGGTAAAAAATGTTCAGAGTCCTGACATTACTCCCTCCTTAAAAGTGGCCTCAGGATGATCCTGGATCTGGTTTCTCAGGGAATCTCTGATGAAAACGAGAAATCTTCTGTTGGGCATTGATGTTTTCCACAGGTTCCCAAGAGTCTTCCTCAGGGGGATATCCCTGCCATCTTATCAGATATTGGAGCCGATTCCTGCGAATCCTGGAATCAATAATTTCCTCCACCACGAATTGTTCTTGCCCATCAATCACCACAGGCTGCAGAGGTGGCACAACACGTCCCTGGAAGGTATTAGGAGATACAGGCTTTAGTAAAGATACATGAAAAACTGGGTGTACCTTCATTGTTCTAGGCAGCTTCAGCCGGCAGGCCACAGAGCTCACAATACCGTTTGATCTTGAAAGGGCCAATGAATTTCTGTCCCAGTTTTTGTGAAGGAATGTTTAACTTCAGATTCTTAGTTGCTAACCACATGGAATCTCGTACCTTGAACATGGGTGCAGGTTTACAGAATCTATCAGCCAATCTCTTATAACGCTCTTGAGCTGTGGTCAGGGATTCCTTCAGAACCTCCAGATTCTGTCTCATTGCAGTCAGCCTTTCCTCCACTGCCGGAATTAATTGGAGACCTAGGTAAAATACACGGATGATAACCCAGATTGGCAAAGAAAGGTGTAAATTTAGTGGAGGCACTCTGAGAATTATTATATGAAAATTCGGCTATCGGCAACAACTCCAACCAATCATCCTGGAGATGGCTGACATAACATCTTAGATATTGTTCCAGCGTCTGGTTGGTACGCTCAGTCTGACCATATGTCTGGGGATGGTAAGCAGAAGAGAGACAGACATTAATATTGAGTGCAGAGCAAAACCTCTTCCAGAATCTTGAAGTGAACTGTACTCCACGGTCAGAGATGTTCTCATCCGGAACCCCGTGCAACCGAAAGACATTCTGTACAACCAAGTTCACTGTATCTTTAGCTGAGGGGAGGCCGGTGCATGGAACAAAATGAGCAGCTTTAGTCAGGCGATCAACTACCACCATGATTGTATTCATGCCGATGTAGGCAGCTCCACAATAAAGTCCATTGATATAGACCCCAAGGGCGGGACGGAACAGGTAATGGTTGTAGAAGACCTGTAGGTGCCACATGACGAGTCTTGTAATGGGCAAATACCTCGCAAGAGAGAACATAGTCCTTGGTATCCTTCAGGCAAGTTGGCCACCAGAAGAATCGGCTAAGGAACTCTTGTGTCTTCTGTACCCCCCTGTGAGCAGCCAACTTGGAGTCATGTACCAACTTGAGGATGTGCAGACGGACGACCTCCAGGACATAGATACGTCGATCTCTGAACCACATGCCACCCTTAAAGACAAGATTAATATCCACAGGTGGGTTGGCCAGAAATACATCACCTTCATAGGCCTCGCTGCACTCCTTCCACAAGTCCTGATCTTGGATAACTCTGATGAAATTGGTGTCAGATAGAATGGTCTTGGACGGGGCTCCAGGTACTTTTCTGTTCCATTTATTTTTCAATTCTATTTTCTAATATTTTTTCTCTAATATGTTTTCTCTCACTCTTATTTTTTCAACTTTCACATGTTTTTTTTCCATCCTATTCACCATCATACCATATCCATTTTTCGTTTTCCTTATTTATTTTTATTATTTTATTATATTATTATTCATCTTTATTCTATTCGCCCCTTCCATTTTCTTTTTCTTTCCCCACATCACGTATTCGAGCCCATCTATATTGGCACCGCTGGCCCCCTCCCTTACTACATCATCTAGCTTTGCCACCACTGCTTGGCCCAAGTACCAGACCACCACGCTCTCAGCCCTGCAGTACATAGGCGCCGTACGCTACCCATTTAACAGCACGGCGCATGCTCCTGCTCTTTGCGCTCCACCTTGCGTTCCACCTTGTGTCCTTTCCCTTGTGCGTCCCTGTCGCCCTGCCTTTTACGTTATCCCCGCAGCACGCAGGCGCCGTACACTATTCCCTCAGCACGGCGCATGCGCCCGCCCCTTGCGCTTCACCTTGCGTTCCACCACAGTTCCCTGCCTTGTGCGTCGCTGTCGCTCCTCCTCCGACGTCATTCTCTTCCCGCCCTACCTCATTTCCTGCTCTGGGTCTATTTTACCCACAGCTACCGGCCAATGCACACCTCATAGCCGCCTTTCCCGGACATAGGACCCACAGGTACTGTACATCGCCATACGCTCCTGTATATCCTTCCCAGTGTTAGCTCATCTCACCAGCCCCCCCCCTCTCATTTGCGCTCCAGCTCCTACAGGGATTATACCCCTTATCCGTGCCGTTCCGGATTACCAAGTTCTCCTGTCCAAGTGGTATGTGCGTTCATTCTTTATTACTGAACTCCCTGCTATTATTTAGTTATCCACCATTGTACTGCTGCGTCCTGGTCTGTATCTCTACTCCTCCCTGCCTATTATTATTGTTTCCTTACAAATCTCTTTACTTTCCTTAGGAGCCACTGTGTTCCAAGTTGCTTCCTTCTCTTCCTTCCTGAAGGTCAGGTATGCGTAACACTCTGCATTTACACTGCTAGTATTACTGTTTATCCTATGTACACTCACCGGCCACTTTATTAGGTACACCATGCTAGTAACGGGTTGGACCCCCTTTTGCCTTCAGAACTGCCTCAATTCTTCGTGGCATAGATTCAACAAGGTGCTGGAAGCATTCCTCAGAGATTTTGGTCCATATTGACATGATGGCATCACACAGTTGCCGCAGATTTGTCGGCTGCACATCCCAAAGATGCTCCATACAAGGCAGGATGGATCCATGCTTTCATGCTGTTTACGCCAAATTCTGACCCTACCATCCGAATGTCGCAGCAGAAATCGAGACTCATCAGACCAAGCAACGTTTTTCCAATCTTCTACTGTCCAATTTCGATGAGCTTGTACAAATTGTAGCCTCAGTTTCCTGTTCTTAGCTGAAAGGAGTGGTACCCGGTGTGGTCTTCTGCTGCTGTAGCCCATCTGCCTCAAAGTTCGACGCACTGTGCGTTCAGAGATGCTCTTAGGCCTACCTTGGTTGTAACGGGTGGCGATTTGAGTCACTGTTGCCTTTCTATCAGCTCGAACCAGTCTGCCCATTCTCCTCTGACCTCTGGCATCAACAAGGCATTTCCGCCCACAGAACTGCCGCTCACTGGATTTTTTTTCTTTTTCGGACCATTCTCTGTAAACCCTAGAGATGGTTGTGCGTGAAAATCCCAGTAGATCAGCAGTTTCTGAAATACTCAGACCAGCCCTTCTGGCACCAACAACCATGCCACGTTCAAAGGCACTCAAATCACCTTTCTTCCCCATACTGATGCTCGGTTTGAACTGCAGGAGATTGTCTTGACCATGTCTACATGCCTAAATGCACTGAGTTGCCGCCATGTGATTGGCTGATTAGAAATTAAGTGTTAACAAGAAGTTGGACAGGTGTACCTAATAAAGTGGCCGGTGAGTGTATTTATTGTCTTATATTTGTATTTGCATTTTCCCTAGCAGACAGCGTTAATTTGGAACTCTAGTAGACAACGTTGCCCTCCTCCTTGGCCTCCGCCCCCTTGTTTTGTAGCAGTTCACTGCCAATTTTGATTGCATTATCTAGGGCTCCTTTTTGTCCATACTATGTAAATATTGTATATATTATATGGTATGGGTTCCCCTTTGTATACTATCTACTTGTGGCACCTTGTTTACACTCCCCCATTTAGCTAGCAGCATATGGATATTTTCTTTTTGTTTCATGCATGTTTCTAATTATTTGTTTCTGTACTTTTTCAGTGAGGTTTGACAAAGGCCCATGTAAGGGTCGAAACGTTACCTCTGCAATACCTCAACAATTGATTGTATCACTGTGGTGTCCTTATTAAATTCCTTACATTTATGACGCAAATCTACAGTTTGAGTGCGGTTGTTTTCGTCTAAATTCGTATTATCTGGATCTCTCCGGGTTCAACCAGCACCTACCATACGATTCCCAGAGTGCACGTCTTGTTTCTCTATTGCTAATTCCTGTGGACGTTCGCACCTGTGCCCTCAATGTCTACTGATACTTTTGCCTTCGATGATACTGCCGCTACCAGGATACTTGGTAAAGTGACCAGCTCAGGTGAATTCCTGAAGTCTCCGCCTCAAGAACTTCGTACCAAGGATTATGAGCGCGAGCGAAGGAGGCTGACTTCATTTGATCTACACTCAGTTACATTAGCTGAATACTATAGACTCAGCAGGATCCCACGTGGTCTCCGCAGCCATCTTAGACCCACACTTTTCTCTGACAAACCGGATTTTTGTGAAAAATTTCAGAAGATTTTGAATAAGTGTTCATTGGATATCATTTTTGTTGTGAATTCTGTTTGTGGGCTCCCCCGGTGGTGTTTTATGGTAGTGCCACTTATTTGCCTTCTTCTATCCTTGATCACCTGTTGACACCCATTAGGGGAGTTTCCTATTTAAGGCTGCTTGGCTGCTGGTCTGATGCCGGCCAACAATGTATCAGTAGCATTCTGTTGCATTCTCCTGCCTCAAGATCCTGTTCAGCTAAGTTGAATTTTGTTTCTAGTTTATGCTATTTTTGTCCAGCTATTTGCAATGTGACTCTCTGTAGCTGGAAGCTCTCGTGGACTGAAATTGCCACTCCAGTGGCATGAGTTGTCACTGGAGTTTTAAAGTAATTTCAGGATGGTGTTTTTGAGTAGTGTTTTGAAGTTGACCGTGAAGTGACTCTTTCCTGTACTTCTGCTATCTAGTAAGCGGACCTCACTGTGCTAAATCTGCTGTTCATCCTACGTATGTCTTTTCCTCTTGACTCACCGTCAATATCTGTGGGGGGCTGCTATCACCTTTTGGGGTTCATCTCTGGAGGTAAGGCAGGCCTGTATATTCCTCTGATAGGGGTAGTTAGATCTCCGGCTGGCGCGTGGTGTCTAGGGCATCGTAGGAAACACTCCCCGGCTACTTCCAGTGTCGTGTCAGGTTCAGGTCACGGTCACTTTAGTTCCCATCACCCGAGAGCTAGTCCGTTGTTATTTTGATTTCCCTGCCATTGGGAAAATCATAACAGTTTGGCCGGCCAGCATGTGTTAAAACTATGCACTAAAGCAGGAAAGGATATGAAAAGGTTTTTTTTTCCTTCTGTGTTTGGAAAGTGCACCTTAGTGCTTATTTGTACTCCTTGCTTAAACTGCAGTCTTCAGCCTTTTTTTTTCCTCTCCTCTTAATCTCTGAATGGCTTTGGTTACACCTGTTTGAATCATGGATCCACAGAGTTTGGTTGCAGGTCTGAATAACCTGGCTACAAAGGTCCAGAACTTACAAGATTTTGTTATACGTGCTCCAATGTCTGAACCTAAGATCCCTATGCCTGAATTTTTTACCGGAGACAGATCCCGTTTTTTGAATTTCAGAGAGAATTGTAAATTGTTTTTGTCTCTGAAATCTCACTCTGCTGGTGATCCTGCGCAACAGGTTAAAATTGTTATTTCTCTATTGCGGGGTGACCCACAAAGTTGGGCATTTGCATTGTCGCCAGGGGATCCTGCGTTATTAAATGTAGATGCGTTTTTTCTGGCTTTGGGGTTGCTTTATGAAGAACCTAATTTAGAGATTTTGGCTGAGAAAGCCTTGATGGCTCTTTCCCAAGGGCAAGATGAAGCTGAGATATACTGCCAAAAATTTCGTAAATGGTCGGTGCTTACTAGATGGAATGAGTGCGCTCTAGCAGCTAATTTCAGAGAAGGTCTCTCTGATGCCGTGAAGGATGTCATGGTGGGGTTCCCTGTGCCTACAGGTCTGAATGATGCCATGAAATTGGCTATCCAGATTGATCGGCGTTTACGGGAGCGCAAATCTGTGCACCATATGGCGGTATCTTCTGAGCAAAAATCTGTGCACCATATGGCGGTATCTTTTGAGCAAAAACCTGTGCACCATATGGCGGTATCTTCTGAGCAAAAACCTGTGCACCATATGGCGGTATCTTCTGAGCAAAAACCTGTACATCATTTGGCGGTGACCTCTGAAAAGGCACCAGAGCATATGCAATGCGATAGTGTATTGTCTAGAGGCGAACGACAGAATTACAGGCGCAAAAATGGGTTGTGCTTCTATTGTGGAGATCCAGCTCATGTTATATCAGCATGCTCTAAACGCATAAAGAAGGTTGATAAAAAGGTTGATAAATCTTTTTCTATGGGTACCTTGCAGTCTAAATTTCTTTTGTCCGTGACATTGATTTGTACTTTATCATCTGTTACTGTGGATGCTTATGTGGATTCTGGCGCCGCTCTGAGTCTCATGGATTGGTCCTTTGCCAAGCGTTGTGGGTTTGATTTAGAGCCTCTGGAGGTTTCTATTCCCTTAAAGGGTATTGATTCTACACCTTTGGCTAGCAATAAACCACAATATTGGACACAAGTGACTATGCATCTTTCCCCAGACCATCAGGAGAATATTCGTTTCCTTGTGTTATATAATCTACATGACGTATT
Organism: Ranitomeya variabilis; assembly: GCF_051348905.1. NCBI lineage: Eukaryota > Metazoa > Chordata > Amphibia > Anura > Dendrobatidae > Ranitomeya > Ranitomeya variabilis. Next base: position 334,852,672 of record NC_135236.1, read on the forward strand.
AGTACTTGGATTACCATGGTTACAAATTCATAATCCAGTCTTGGACTGGAGATCAATGTCTGTGCTGAGCTGGGGATGTCGGGGGATTCATGGGGATGCACCTTTGGTTCCCATTTCTTCATCTACTCCCTCTGAGATCCCAGCATTTCTGTCAGATTTTTATGATGTCTTTCAGGAGCCTAAAACTGATTCTCTCCCCCCTCACAGAGAGTGTGACTGCGCTATTGAGTTGATTCCCGGTAGTAAATTTCCTAAGGGTCGCTTGTTTAATTTGTCTGTACCTGAACATACTGCTATGCGGGAGTATATCAGAGAATCTTTGGAAAAGGGTCATATTCGCCCCTCTTTGTCTCCACTGGGGGCAGGGTTTTTCTTTGTGGGTAAAAAGGATGGTTCATTGAGACCTTGTATCGACTATCGACTTCTGAATAAGATTACAGTTAAATACCAGTACCCGTTACCTTTACTGACTGATCTTTTTGCTCGCATAAAGGGGGCGAAGTGGTTCACTAAGATCGATCTACGTGGTGCGTATAATTTGGTGCGGATTAAGCAGGGGGATGAGTGGAAGACCGCATTTAATACGCCTGAAGGCCATTTTGAGTATTTGGTGATGCCTTTCGGTCTCGCGAATGCCCCTTCCGTTTTTCAGTCCTTTATGCACGATATTTTCCGTGAATATCTGGATAAATTTATGATTGTGTATTTGGATGATATTTTGATTTTTTCGGAGGACTGGGAATCTCATGTTCAACAGGTCAGGAGAGTTTTTCAGGTTTTACGAGCTAATTCTCTATTTGTGAAGGGCTCAAAGTGTATTTTTGGGGTTCAGAGAATTTCCTTTTTGGGATATATTTTTTCCCCTTCATCTATGGAGATGGACCCTGTTAAGGTTCAGGCTATTTGTGATTGGATACAACCTACTTCTCTAAAGAGTCTTCAGAAATTCTTGGGATTTGCTAATTTCTATCGCCGATTCATAGCGGGTTTTTCTGCCATTGCTAAACCTTTGACTGATTTGACCAAGAAGGGTGCTGATGTTGCTAATTGGTTATATGAAAAAACCGTGTGCACTACTGTATATATGGTGCTAAGGTAGGTTCCCACACCTTAATACAATCAAGTAAAAAACCTAGCACTCAACTTTGATGCGTTTGTGAAATTTTATTGTGTAGTACCCAACAAACGTTTCGGTCCCTCATACGGACCTTCATCAGTTACTACAGGTGAAAAACAACCAAAATAACAATATAACAAATAATGTGAACAACAGAAGTATATACAAGAATATAAATGAGACATAGTACAGCATCTATGAGGTCACGGGTCACATGAGTAAAAGTATAGACATGCCGAAGAGAGACCTACGATATATAGAGGCATTATCAGTCCATGAAAAATAGAAGGTAGGGATGTGAGACACGTACCGTACTTAACCGTGGCTTGGGCATGAAGAGACATAAAAGTCTCTGGGCACATATACATGCAGCGCCTAAGGGTCACATAAGAGTGAATTAGGGACGTGACTGAAAGATGCTGAGATGTGAGGTTTAACCGGAATGAGTACCTTACCGAAGCGCTGGGCTGGTGTGTATACTATGGACAAAAGAGGAAACATGGGGTGAGCGCTATACACAGGTGCTGATTGGAGGTAGTGTGGAGTCACTCAAGCGCAAATTACCTGTAGGAGACCGGGCGGAATGTGCCGTTATCAGACGCGGTATCCACCGCTGGTCTGATATGGGGTTGTGCTGACCACTGTTAAATAAGCCCGGGGAATGTCCTTTTGGTGCTCTGCTCCAATACAAACAGCGCTCGTGAAACCGGAAACCGGACGTGACCTCATCCCATGAGGAAGTGTCAATCAAAGCCAGTGCGTGGCTGTGCAGCCTGTTGTGCCTGCACGTTTAGGGGCCGGCGGAAGTGACGTGCCCCAGTGTTCCTGTGAAAGGGAACATGCTGCGGTCTGTTGGGTTCCGCCTGTTAGAAGCGGCCGCAGGTACCGTCGTGACTAGAGAGGAGGGGCGGTGCCTAAACGGAGATCCAGTGAGTGGAGCCGGGACTCCGCTGTATATGCCAGTATTCAGTGCTGGATTCAGCCATGCGTGTGCTAGAGGTGATAAAAGAGGAAGAGGAGCTTGATCCAGTGCGGTCATAGAGTGGCAGTAGTGACTTCAATACAAACGGCTCTAGTAATAGAGAGAGGTATTCATTAGAGATGTGGCACATATGACACGTAACTACAAGCATATAACAGTAAAAAAATTAAAAAAAACTGCATGAGGACAAACAAGATGTCATGGAATGATGGTACACACGATACATACTGTCAAAAAAGTAATTTGTAAAGGGTAAGGCCATAGAGGACAATCACAGGGAGCAAAATTGAGATATCAAATGTATACGGTTATCAACCTCTATCATAGAGACCATAAATGTCCGCTAGATTGTGGAAAACATTGGTATTGTACAAAACACTGACATAGAGCTAAGTATCAAATGAATGAGGCCAGATCGTATTCCCTATTGAGACCCAAGGGGTGGAGGGTCTCTAGAGTATGGATCCAGAAGGCCTCCCTACGTTTTAAGCGAGCTACCCGATCTCCACCTCGTCTCATAGGGGGGATGTGTTCAATCACCTGAAATCGTAATTGTGAGACATTGTGACCCTGAGTGTTGAAATGTGACGGAATAGGTAGTAGAAGTTGTTTACAGCGAACCGTGGATTTGTGTTTGGAAATCCGATCGCGTATAGGTTGTGTGGTCTCTCCTATGTATAGGAGGCCACATGGGCATTTAATCAGGTAAACCACCCATGAGGAGGTACAAGTGAAGTAATCAGGAATGTGAAATATTTTCCCAGAACGAGGATGATGAAAAGTGGAACCCTTGAGGACATTGTGGCATTGTGAGCAATTAAGGCACGGAAATGTTCCTGTACGGGGATTTTGTAGAAAGCGTTGTCTAGAGGATAATTTGTTTGATCCCACATCAGCTCTAACTAATGTATCCTTAAGATTAGGAGGGCGCTTAAAGCACGGAAGGAATGGATTGTTGAATTCCTGAACATTAGGGTAGGCCTCTGTTAGTAAATGCCAGTGTCTACGTATGGACCTGTGCAGAATGTAGGCAAATGGGTGGTACGAGTGGATGAATGGAATGCGATGCAAGGCTCTATTGGGACGTGGAGGTGAAGGTAAGATGGCCTCCTGAAGGATAGATGACGGATACCCGCGTTGGGTAAATTTAGTGGCCATTTCTCGCAGGCGGACGGGTCGCTGATTGGCATCAGACACGATTTTTGAGACCCGATGGAATTGGGATTTGGGTACCGATTTTTTTTGTGGCTGTGGGATGGAAACTCGTGAAATGAAGCAGACTGTTGCGGTCGGTACTCTTAGTGTAGAGGTCAGTTGAAATGGAGCCATCACTATGAAGAATGACCATAGTGTCCAGGAAGTTGATTTTGCTGGAGTCGTGTGACATGGTGAAAGAGATGCCAGGCCAGGCTGTGTTGAGCCAATCGAAAAAAGACGCGAGGGCATCCAACGTGCCCCCCCATATGCAGAAGACGTCATCTATGTAACGTCTCCAGAGCAGTACATTGCTGCTAAACATGGGGTGGGGATATATCTTACTCTCTTCAAAGTCTGCCATGTAACAGTTTGCATAGGGGGGCGCTACGTTGGAGCCCATCGCGGTGCTACGGACCTGTAGATAGAACTCATCCTGGAACATAAAATGATTGCGGGTAAAGATAATGGTGAGCAGCTCAATACATAGACTGACTTCGTCAGATCGCAGGCCGGACTGTGTAAGGAGTTTGTGTACTGAGTTAATACCCTCTACGTGCGGAATTGACGTATATAGGTCCTTAACATCCATGGTAACAAGTATAGATTGTGGAGGAATGTGTCCTAGTTCTTTTAAGGTGTTCAAAAAGGAACCTGTATCCAGGAGGTACGATTTAGATGTTCGGATCAATGGAGTTAAGATTTTTTCGAGATAAACTGCCAAGACATTTATGGTCTCTATGATAGAGGTTGATAACCGTATACATTTGATATCTCAATTTTGCTCCCTGTGATTGTCCTCTATGGCCTTACCCTTTACAAATTACTTTTTTGACAGTATGTATCGTGTGTACCATCATTCCATGACATCTTGTTTGTCCTCATGCAGTTTTTTTAATTTTTTTACTGTTATATGCTTGTAGTTACGTGTCATATGTGCCACATCTCTAATGAATACCTCTCTCTATTACTAGAGCCGTTTGTATTGAAGTCACTACTGCCACTCTATGACCGCACTGGATCAAGCTCCTCTTCCTCTTTTATCACCTCTAGCACACGCATGGCTGAATCCAGCACTGAATACTGGCATATACAGCGGAGTCCCGGCTCCACTCACTGGATCTCCGTTTAGGCACCGCCCCCCCTCTCTAGTCACGACGGTACCTGCGGCCGCTTCTAACAGGCGGAACCCAACAGACCGCAGCATGTTCCCTTTCACAGGAACACTGGGGCACGTCACTTCCGCCGGCCCCTAAACGTGCAGGCACAACAGGCTGCACAGCCACGCACTGGCTTTGATTGACACTTCCTCATGGGATGAGGTCACGTCCGGTTTCCGGTTTCACGAGCGCTGTTTGTATTGGAGCAGAGCACCAAAAGGACATTCCCCGGGCTTATTTAACAGTGGTCAGCACAACCCCATATCAGACCAGCGGTGGATACCGCGTCTGATAACGGCACATTCCGCCCGGTCTCCTACAGGTAATTTGCGCTTGAGTGACTCCACACTACCTCCAATCAGCACCTGTGTATAGCGCTCACCCCATGTTTACTCTTTTGTCCATAGTATACACACCAGCCCAGCGCTTCGGTAAGGTACTCATTCCGGTTAAACCTCACATCTCAGCATCTTTCAGTCACGTCCCTAATTCACTCTTATGTGACCCTTAGGCGCTGCATGTATATGTGCCCAGAGACTTTTATGTCTCTTCATGCCCAAGCCACGGTTAAGTACGGTACGTGTCTCACATCCCTACCTTCTATTTTTCATGGACTGATAATGCCTCTATATATCGTAGGTCTCTCTTCGGCATGTCTATACTTTTACTCATGTGACCCGTGACCTCATAGATGCTGTACTATGTCTCATTTATATTCTTGTATATACTTCTGTTGTTCACATTATTTGTTATATTGTTATTTTGGTTGTTTTTCACCTGTAGTAACTGATGAAGGTCCGTATGAGGGACCGAAACGTTTGTTGGGTACTACACAATAAAATTTCACAAACGCATCAAAGTTGAGTGCTAGGTTTTTTACTTGATTGTATTAAGGTGTGGGAACCTACCTTAGCACCATATATACAGTAGTGCACACGGTTTTTTCATATAACCAGTTTTCCCTTACGTGCTGCACACTGTCGGGTCATGACGACTTTCTCTTACAATGCAGAAGAGACCTCGAGTATTCTGGCACGCTCCACTTTTAATAGTGATTTCTTAAAGATCCCACCGAGAGAAATTAGGGGAAGGGACCTGGAACGAGAACTTCGCCACTTCACGAATATCGAACTCCACTGTGCCACACTCACTGAATATCTCCGAGCACAACGGATACCTAGGGGCCTGCGCGTACCACTACGTCCCACACTCTTTCGGGACTCTTCCGATTATTGTATTAAATATGAACAGATACTTAACAAATGTTCTTTTGATATTATCACCCTGACCATTGAGCACCTGCAGAAGGCGATTACCACAAGCACCGAGTCCATCAAATCCATTGAGGCACAGCTAGCTGCATCAGGTCCGCCGGAAGAACTTTCAGCCCTCAGGGATCAGATTTCCAAGAATATCGAGAAGCATCGACGAGAGACGGAAGAACGTAAACGCATCAAATTTAATAGGGACACGGAGGACTACGAACGGCAACAAGTGTACAGATGGCAGGACACCTTCTTCACTCGACCAAGTTCATCACGCCAGGCTCCTCGACCCTCCCTCGACTACTCGACATCAGGCTCGGAACAAGAACGAGGTATTTCTTCAGCCATCCCTCCACGTTTTTTAGGACAGCGACAGCGGTATCCGCGAAGAAGACAACGAGGCGCGGCCACGGACACAGGAAGGGACTCGGATCATGCGAGAGTGACGAGATCACAGGTACCAATCCGTTGGTAATAAACATTTCAGATAGATCTCTGGGGGTGGCCGAATATAGGGTACTGCAAAAGGGTCTTTCATTTTGCCCCTCATACCAATGCCACACTTTTGATCTAGAAATGGACCTTCATCGTTTTTTCCGCTCCCTTAGATTGAAGGCATTCTTCGCTAATTCACCGGACCCAGTCCCGATGCATTCCCAAACAGAAAACCCATGCCATCCCCTTTCCTCACGAAGTCTGGGGCTCTATACCAAAAGCCACTTCAGGCCCCCCCATGGCTCACATGCCATGGAGACCTTTATAGGGTTCATACAAAACTCATTTAGAACACTACGTGAGGACATCAGTAGGGGTAAATTATCTTACCCCCCTAATCTCTCTACTACAGAACGTCAGGCATTAAATGGCCTACAAAACGATAAGAACCTGGTCATTAAACCGGCAGATAAAGGGGGCGCCCTGGTCATTATGAACAAGTCGGACTATTTAAATGAAATTAGACGCCAGTTGGACAATACTACAGTTTATATGAAACTATCACGTGACCCCACAGCCACTATCCAACAAGCCATCTCCAAAACCCTTATGAAATACACAGAGTTAGGAATCCTCGATAGTAAGACGTGTGAGTTTCTTACAAACCCACACCCAGTGATACCCGTCTTCTACACTATTCCCAAGATCCACAAGAGCTTGGAGAAACCACCAGGGAGGCCGATAGTAGCCTCCACTGACTCCATTCTCTCTCCCTTGGCAGTTTATCTCGAAAAAATCTTAACTCCATTGATCCGAACATCTAAATCGTACCTCCTGGATACAGGTTCCTTTTTGAACACCTTAAAAGAACTAGGACACATTCCTCCACAATCTATACTTGTTACCATGGATGTTAAGGACCTATATACGTCAATTCCGCACGTAGAGGGTATTAACTCAGTACACAAACTCCTTACACAGTCCGGCCTGCGATCTGATGAAGTCAGTCTATGTATTGAGCTGCTCACCATTATCTTAACCCGCAATCATTTTATGTTCCAGGATGAGTTCTATCTACAGGTCCGTGGCACCGCGATGGGCTCCAACGTAGCGCCCCCCTATGCAAACTGTTACATGGCAGACTTTGAAGAGAGTAAGATATATCCCCACCCCATGTTTAGCAGCAATGTACTGCTCTGGAGACGTTACATAGATGACGTCTTCTGCATATGGGGGGGCACGTTGGATGCCCTCGCGTCTTTTTTCGATTGGCTCAACACAGCCTGGCCTGGCATCTCTTTCACCATGTCACACGACTCCAGCAAAATCAACTTCCTGGACACTATGGTCATTCTTCATAGTGATGGCTCCATTTCAACTGACCTCTACACTAAGAGTACCGACCGCAACAGTCTGCTTCATTTCACGAGTTTCCATCCCACAGCCACAAAAAAATCGGTACCCAAATCCCAATTCCATCGGGTCTCAAAAATCGTGTCTGATGCCAATCAGCGACCCGTCCGCCTGCGAGAAATGGCCACTAAATTTACCCAACGCGGGTATCCGTCATCTATCCTTCAGGAGGCCATCTTACCTTCACCTCCACGTCCCAATAGAGCCTTGCATCGCATTCCATTCATCCACTCGTACCACCCATTTGCCTACATTCTGCACAGGTCCATACGTAGACACTGGCATTTACTAACAGAGGCCTACCCTAATGTTCAGGAATTCAACAATCCATTCCTTCCGTGCTTTAAGCGCCCTCCTAATCTTAAGGATACATTAGTTAGAGCTGATGTGGGATCAAACAAATTATCCTCTAGACAACGCTTTCTACAAAATCCCCGTACAGGAACATTTCCGTGCCTTAATTGCTCACAATGCCACAATGTCCTCAAGGGTTCCACTTTTCATCATCCTCGTTCTGGGAAAATATTTCACATTCCTGATTACTTCACTTGTACCTCCTCATGGGTGGTTTACCTGATTAAATGCCCATGTGGCCTCCTATACATAGGAGAGACCACACAACCTATACGCGATCGGATTTCCAAACACAAATCCACGGTTCGCTGTAAACAACTTCTACTACCTATTCCGTCACATTTCAACACTCAGGGTCACAATGTCTCACAATTACGATTTCAGGTGATTGAACACATCCCCCCTATGAGACGAGGTGGAGATCGGGTAGCTCGCTTAAAACGTAGGGAGGCCTTCTGGATCCATACTCTAGAGACCCTCCACCCCTTGGGTCTCAATAGGGAATACGATCTGGCCTCATTCATTTGATACTTAGCTCTATGTCAGTGTTTTGTACAATACCAATGTTTTCCACAATCTAGCGGACATTTATGGTCTCTATGATAGAGGTTGATAACCGTATACATTTGATATCTCAATTTTGCTCCCTGTGATTGTCCTCTATGGCCTTACCCTTTACAAATTACTTTTTTGACAGTATGTATCGTGTGTACCATCATTCCATGACATCTTGTTTGTCCTCATGCAGTTTTTTTAATTTTTTTACTGTTATATGCTTGTAGTTACGTGTCATATGTGCCACATCTCTAATGAATACCTCTCTCTATTACTAGAGCCGTTTGTATTGAAGTCACTACTGCCACTCTATGACCGCACTGGATCAAGCTCCTCTTCCTCTTTTATCACCTCTAGCACACGCATGGCTGAATCCAGCACTGAATACTGGCATATACAGCGGAGTCCCGGCTCCACTCACTGGATCTCCGTTTAGGCACCGCCCCCCCTCTCTAGTCACGACGGTACCTGCGGCCGCTTCTAACAGGCGGAACCCAACAGACCGCAGCATGTTCCCTTTCACAGGAACACTGGGGCACGTCACTTCCGCCGGCCCCTAAACGTGCAGGCACAACAGGCTGCACAGCCACGCACTGGCTTTGATTGACACTTCCTCATGGGATGAGGTCACGTCCGGTTTCCGGTTTCACGAGCGCTGTTTGTATTGGAGCAGAGCACCAAAAGGACATTCCCCGGGCTTATTTAACAGTGGTCAGCACAACCCCATATCAGACCAGCGGTGGATACCGCGTCTGATAACGGCACATTCCGCCCGGTCTCCTACAGGTAATTTGCGCTTGAGTGACTCCACACTACCTTCAATCAGCACCTGTGTATAGCGCTCACCCCATGTTTACTCTTTTGTCCATAGTATACACACCAGCCCAGCGCTTCGGTAAGGTACTCATTCCGGTTAAACCTCACATCTCAGCATCTTTCAGTCACGTCCCTAATTCACTCTTATGTGACCCTTAGGCGCTGCATGTATATGTGCCCAGAGACTTTTATGTCTCTTCATGCCCAAGCCACGGTTAAGTACGGTACGTGTCTCACATCCCTACCTTCTATTTTTCATGGACTGATAATGCCTCTATATATCGTAGGTCTCTCTTCGGCATGTCTATACTTTTACTCATGTGACCCGTGACCTCATAGATGCTGTACTATGTCTCATTTATATTCTTGTATATACTTCTGTTGTTCACATTATTTGTTATATTGTTATTTTGGTTGTTTTTCACCTGTAGTAACTGATGAAGGTCCGTATGAGGGACCGAAACGTTTGTTGGGTACTACACAATAAAATTTCACGAACGCATCAAAGTTGAGTGCTAGGTTTTTTACTTGATTGTATTAAGGTGTGGGAACCTACCTTAGCACCATATATACAGTAGTGCACACGGTTTTTTCATATAACCAGTTTTCCCTTACGTGCTGCACACTGTCGGGTCATGACGACTTTCTCTTACAATGCAGAAGAGACCTCGAGTATTCTGGCACGCTCCACTTTTAATAGTGATTTCTTAAAGATCCCACCGAGAGAAATTAGGGGAAGGGACCTGGAACGAGAACTTCGCCACTTCACGAATATCGAACTCCACTGTGCCACACTCACTGAATATCTCCGAGCACAACGGATACCTAGGGGCCTGCGCGTACCACTACGTCCCACACTCTTTCGGGACTCTTCCGATTATTGTATTAAATATGAACAGATACTTAACAAATGTTCTTTTGATATTATCACCCTGACCATTGAGCACCTGCAGAAGGCGATTACCACAAGCACCGAGTCCATCAAATCCATTGAGGCACAGCTAGCTGCATCAGGTCCGCCGGAAGAACTTTCAGCCCTCAGGGATCAGATTTCCAAGAATATCGAGAAGCATCGACGAGAGACGGAAGAACGTAAATGCATCAAATTTAATAGGGACACGGAGGACTACGAACGGCAACAAGTGTACAGATGGCAGGACACCTTCTTCACTCGACCAAGTTCATCACGCCAGGCTCCTCGACCCTCCCTCGACTACTCGACATCAGGCTCGGAACAAGAACGAGGTATTTCTTCAGCCATCCCTCCACGTTTTTTAGGACAGCGACAGCGGTATCCACGAAGAAGACAACGAGGCGCGGCCACGGACACAGGAAGGGACTCGGATCATGCGAGAGTGACGAGATCACAGGTACCAATCCGTTGGTAATAAACATTTCAGATAGATCTCTGGGGGTGGCCGAATATAGGGTACTGCAAAAGGGTCTTTCATTTTGCCCCTCATACCAATGCCACACTTTTGATCTAGAAATGGACCTTCATCGTTTTTTCCGCTCCCTTAGATTGAAGGCATTCTTCGCTAATTCACCGGACCCAGTCCCGATGCATTCCCAAACAGAAAACCCATGCCATCCCCTTTCCTCACGAAGTCTGGGGCTCTATACCAAAAGCCACTTCAGGCCCCCCCATGGCTCACATGTCATGGAGACCTTTATAGGGTTCATACAAAACTCATTTAGAACACTACGTGAGGACATCAGTAGGGGTAAATTATCTTACCCCCCTAATCTCTCTACTACAGAACGTCAGGCATTAAATGGCCTACAAAACGATAAGAACCTGGTCATTAAACCGGCAGATAAAGGGGGCGCCCTGGTCATTATGAACAAGTCGGACTATTTAAATGAAATTAGACGCCAGTTGGACAATACTACAGTTTATATGAAACTATCACGTGACCCCACAGCCACTATCCAACAAGCCATCTCCAAAACCCTTATGAAATACACAGAGTTAGGAATCCTCGATAGTAAGACGTGTGAGTTTCTTACAAACCCACACCCAGTGATACCCGTCTTCTACACTATTCCCAAGATCCACAAGAGCTTGGAGAAACCACCAGGGAGGCCGATAGTAGCCTCCACTGACTCCATTCTCTCTCCCTTGGCAGTTTATCTCGAAAAAATCTTAACTCCATTGATCCGAACATCTAAATCGTACCTCCTGGATACAGGTTCCTTTTTGAACACCTTAAAAGAACTAGGACACATTCCTCCACAATCTATACTTGTTACCATGGATGTTAAGGACCTATATACGTCAATTCCGCACGTAGAGGGTATTAACTCAGTACACAAACTCCTTACACAGTCCGGCCTGCGATCTGACGAAGTCAGTCTATGTATTGAGCTGCTCACCATTATCTTAACCCGCAATCATTTTATGTTCCAGGATGAGTTCTATCTACAGGTCCGTGGCACCGCGATGGGCTCCAACGTAGCGCCCCCCTATGCAAACTGTTACATGGCAGACTTTGAAGAGAGTAAGATATATCCCCACCCCATGTTTAGCAGCAATGTACTGCTCTGGAGACGTTACATAGATGACGTCTTCTGCATATGGGGGGGCACGTTGGATGCCCTCGCGTCTTTTTTCGATTGGCTCAACACAGCCTGGCCTGGCATCTCTTTCACCATGTCACACGACTCCAGCAAAATCAACTTCCTGGACACTATGGTCATTCTTCATAGTGATGGCTCCATTTCAACTGACCTCTACACTAAGAGTACCGACCGCAACAGTCTGCTTCATTTCACGAGTTTCCATCCCACAGCCACAAAAAAATCGGTACCCAAATCCCAATTCCATCGGGTCTCAAAAATCGTGTCTGATGCCAATCAGCGACCCGTCCGCCTGCGAGAAATGGCCACTAAATTTACCCAACGCGGGTATCCGTCATCTATCCTTCAGGAGGCCATCTTACCTTCACCTCCACGTCCCAATAGAGCCTTGCATCGCATTCCATTCATCCACTCGTACCACCCATTTGCCTACATTCTGCACAGGTCCATACGTAGACACTGGCATTTACTAACAGAGGCCTACCCTAATGTTCAGGAATTCAACAATCCAGTCCTTCCGTGCTTTAAGCGCCCTCCTAATCTTAAGGATACATTAGTTAGAGCTGATGTGGGATCAAACAAATTATCCTCTAGACAACGCTTTCTACAAAATCCCCGTACAGGAACATTTCCGTGCCTTAATTGCTCACAATGCCACAATGTCCTCAAGGGTTCCACTTTTCATCATCCTCGTTCTGGGAAAATATTTCACATTCCTGATTACTTCACTTGTACCTCCTCATGGGTGGTTTACCTGATTAAATGCCCATGTGGCCTCCTATACATAGGAGAGACCACACAACCTATACGCGATCGGATTTCCAAACACAAATCCACGGTTCACTGTAAACAACTTCTACTACCTATTCCGTCACATTTCAACACTCAGGGTCACAATGTCTCACAATTACGATTTCAGGTGATTGAACACATCCCCCCTATGAGACGAGGTGGAGATCGGGTAGCTCGCTTAAAACGTAGGGAGGCCTTCTGGATCCATACTCTAGAGACCCTCCACCCCTTGGGTCTCAATAGGGAATACGATCTGGCCTCATTCATTTGATACTTAGCTCTATGTCAGTGTTTTGTACAATACCAATGTTTTCCACAATCTAGCGGACATTTATGGTCTCTATGATAGAGGTTGATAACCGTATACATTTGATATCTCAATTTTGCTCCCTGTGATTGTCCTCTATGGCCTTACCCTTTACAAATTACTTTTTTGACAGCATGTATCGTGTGTACCATCATTCCATGACATCTTGTTTGTCCTCATGCAGTTTTTTTAATTTTTTTACTGTTATATGCTTGTAGTTACGTGTCATATGTGCCACATCTCTAATGAATACCTCTCTCTATTACTAGAGCCGTTTGTATTGAAGTCACTACTGCCACTCTATGACCGCACTGGATCAAGCTCCTCTTCCTCTTTTATCACCTCTAGCACACGCATGGCTGAATCCAGCACTGAATACTGGCATATACAGCGGAGTCCCGGCTCCACTCACTGGATCTCCGTTTAGGCACCGCCCCCCCTCTCTAGTCACGACGGTACCTGCGGCCGCTTCTAACAGGCGGAACCCAACAGACCGCAGCATGTTCCCTTTCACAGGAACACTGGGGCACGTCACTTCCGCCGGCCCCTAAACGTGCAGGCACAACAGGCTGCACAGCCACGCACTGGCTTTGATTGACACTTCCTCATGGGATGAGGTCACGTCCGGTTTCCGGTTTCACGAGCGCTGTTTGTATTGGAGCAGAGCACCAAAAGGACATTCCCCGGGCTTATTTAACAGTGGTCAGCACAACCCCATATCAGACCAGCGGTGGATACCGCGTCTGATAACGGCACATTCCGCCCGGTCTCCTACAGGTAATTTGCGCTTGAGTGACTCCACACTACCTCCAATCAGCACCTGTGTATAGCGCTCACCCCATGTTTACTCTTTTGTCCATAGTATACACACCAGCCCAGCGCTTCGGTAAGGTACTCATTCCGGTTAAACCTCACATCTCAGCATCTTTCAGTCACGTCCCTAATTCACTCTTATGTGACCCTTAGGCGCTGCATGTATATGTGCCCAGAGACTTTTATGTCTCTTCATGCCCAAGCCACGGTTAAGTACGGTACGTGTCTCACATCCCTACCTTCTATTTTTCATGGACTGATAATGCCTCTATATATCGTAGGTCTCTCTTCGGCATGTCTATACTTTTACTCATGTGACCCGTGACCTCATAGATGCTGTACTATGTCTCATTTATATTCTTGTATATACTTCTGTTGTTCACATTATTTGTTATATTGTTATTTTGGTTGTTTTTCACCTGTAGTAACTGATGAAGGTCCGTATGAGGGACCGAAACGTTTGTTGGGTACTACACAATAAAATTTCACAAACGCATCAAAGTTGAGTGCTAGGTTTTTTACTTGATGTTGCTAATTGGTCCTCTGCGGCTGTGGAGGCCTTTCGGGAGCTTAAGCGCCGCTTTTCTTCTGCTCCTGTGTTGTGCCAGCCTGATGTTTCGCTCCCGTTCCGGGTTGAAGTAGATGCTTCCGAGATCGGAGCAGGTGCAGTTTTGTCGCAGAAAGGTCCTGACTGCTCAGTGATGAGACCATGTGCGTTTTTCTCTCGAAAGTTTTCGCCCGCTGAGCGAAATTATGATGTTGGAAATCGGGAGCTCTTGGCCATGAAGTGGGCATTTGAGGAGTGGCGTCATTGGCTTGAGGGTGCTAGACACCAGGTGGTGGTCTTGACTGACCACAAAAATCTAATTTATCTTGAGTCAGCCAGGCGTCTGAATCCTAGACAGGCGCGCTGGTCGTTGTTTTTCTCTCGATTTAACTTTGTGGTTTCATATCTGCCTGGGTCTAAGAATGTGAGGGCGGATGCCCTCTCTAGGAGTTTTGAGCCTGACTCGCCTGGTGATTCCGAACCTACTGGCATCCTGAAGGATGGGGTGATATTGTCAGCTGTCTCCCCAGACCTGCGGCGCTCTTTGCAGGAGTTTCAGGTGGATAGGCCTGATCGCTGTCTGCCTGGTAGACTGTTCGTCCCTGATGACTGGATCAGTAGAGTTATTTCGGAGGTTCACTCTTCCGCGTTGGCAGGTCATCCTGGAATTTTTGGCACCAGGGATCTGGTGTCTAGGTCCTTCTGGTGGCCTTCCTTGTCTCGAGATGTACGTATTTTTGTGCAGTCTTGTGATGTTTGTGCTCGGGCTAAGCCCTGCTGTTCCCGGGCCAGCGGGTTGTTGTTGCCCTTGCCTATTCCTAAGAGGCCTTGGACGCACATCTCTATGGACTTTATTTCTGACCTTCCTGTTTCTCGTAGGATGTCCGTCATCTGGGTGGTGTGTGACCATTTTTCCAAGATGGTTCACTTGGTACCTTTGCCCAAATTGCCCTCCTCCTCTGAGCTGGTCCCTCTATTTTTTCAGAATGTTGTGCGTTTGCATGGTATTCCTGAGAATATAGTGTCTGACAGGGGTACTCAGTTTGTGTCTAGATTTTGGCGGGCGTTCTGTGCCAGGATGGGCATCGACTTGTCTTTTTCGTCTGCATTCCATCCTCAGACTAATGGCCAGACTGAGCGTACTAATCAGACCTTGGAGACTTACTTGAGGTGTTTTGTGTCCGCTGATCAGGACGATTGGCTTGATTTTTTGCCATTGGCAGAGTTTGCCCTTAACAATCGGGCCAGTTCTGCCACTTTGGTTTCTCCATTTTTTTGTAATTCAGGGTTTCACCCTCGCTTTTCGTCCGGTCAATTGGAATCTTCGGATTGTCCTGGAGTAGATGCTGTGGTTGATAGAATGCATCAGATTTGGGGACAGGTTGTGGACAATCTGAAGTTGTCCCAGGAGAAGACTCAACAGTTCACTAATCGTCATCGGCGTGTCGGTCCTCGTCTTTGTGTTGGGGACCTGGTTTGGTTGTCTTCTCGATTTGTTCCTATGAAGGTCTCGTCTCCTAAGTTTAAGCCTCGGTTTATCGGCCCTTATAGGATTCTGGAGGTTCTCAATCCTGTGTCCTTTCGTTTGGACCTCCCAGCATCTTTTGCTATTCATAGTGTTTTTCATCGGTCATTGTTGCGGAAGTATGAGGTGCCGGTTGTTCCGTCTGCTGATCCTCCTGCTCCTGTGCTGGTTGAGGGTGAGTTGGAGTATGTGGTGGAAAAGATCTTGGACTCCCGTGTTTCCAGACGGAAACTTCAGTATCTGGTTAAGTGGAAAGGCTATGGTCAGGAGGATAATTCTTGGGTGACAGCATCTGATGTTCATGCTCCTGATTTGGTTCGTGCATTTCATAGTGCTCATCCAGATCGCCCTGGTGGTTCTGGTGAGGGTTCGGTGCCCCCTCCTTAAGGGGGGGGTACTGTTGTGAATTCTGTTTGTGGGCTCCCCCGGTGGTGTTTTATGGTAGTGCCACTTATTTGCCTTCTTCTATCCTTGATCACCTGTTGACACCCATTAGGGGAGTTTCCTATTTAAGGCTGCTTGGCTGCTGGTCTGATGCCGGCCAACAATGTATCAGTAGCATTCTGTTGCATTCTCCTGCCTCAAGATCCTGTTCAGCTAAGTTGAATTTTGTTTCTAGTTTATGCTATTTTTGTCCAGCTATTTGCAATGTGACTCTCTGTAGCTGGAAGCTCTCGTGGACTGAAATTGCCACTCCAGTGGCATGAGTTGTCACTGGAGTTTTAAAGTAATTTCAGGATGGTGTTTTTGAGTAGTGTTTTGAAGTTGACCGTGAAGTGACTCTTTCCTGTACTTCTGCTATCTAGTAAGCGGACCTCACTGTGCTAAATCTGCTGTTCATCCTACGTATGTCTTTTCCTCTTGACTCACCGTCAATATCTGTGGGGGGCTGCTATCACCTTTTGGGGTTCATCTCTGGAGGTAAGGCAGGCCTGTATATTCCTCTGATAGGGGTAGTTAGATCTCCGGCTGGCGCGTGGTGTCTAGGGCATCGTAGGAAACACTCCCCGGCTACTTCCAGTGTCGTGTCAGGTTCAGGTCACGGTCACTTTAGTTCCCATCACCCGAGAGCTAGTCCGTTGTTATTTTGATTTCCCTGCCATTGGGAAAATCATAACAGTTTGGCCGGCCAGCATGTGTTAAAACTATGCACTAAAGCAGGAAAGGATATG
Organism: Ranitomeya variabilis; assembly: GCF_051348905.1. Classification (NCBI taxonomy): domain Eukaryota; kingdom Metazoa; phylum Chordata; class Amphibia; order Anura; family Dendrobatidae; genus Ranitomeya; species Ranitomeya variabilis. The sequence continues at coordinate 334,869,699 of NC_135236.1, forward strand.
AAAAGGTTTTTTTTTCCTTCTGTGTTTGGAAAGTGCACCTTAGTGCTTATTTGTACTCCTTGCTTAAACTGCAGTCTTCAGCCTTTTTTTTCCTCTCCTCTTAATCTCTGAATGGCTTTGGTTACACCTGTTTGAATCATGGATCCACAGAGTTTGGTTGCAGGTCTGAATAACCTGGCTACAAAGGTCCAGAACTTACAAGATTTTGTTATACGTGCTCCAATGTCTGAACCTAAGATCCCTATGCCTGAATTTTTTACCGGAGACAGATCCCGTTTTTTGAATTTCAGAGAGAATTGTAAATTGTTTTTGTCTCTGAAATCTCACTCTGCTGGTGATCCTGCGCAACAGGTTAAAATTGTTATTTCTCTATTGCGGGGTGACCCACAAAGTTGGGCATTTGCATTGTCGCCAGGGGATCCTGCGTTATTAAATGTAGATGCGTTTTTTCTGGCTTTGGGGTTGCTTTATGAAGAACCTAATTTAGAGATTTTGGCTGAGAAAGCCTTGATGGCTCTTTCCCAAGGGCAAGATGAAGCTGAGATATACTGCCAAAAATTTCGTAAATGGTCGGTGCTTACTAGATGGAATGAGTGCGCTCTAGCAGCTAATTTCAGAGAAGGTCTCTCTGATGCCGTGAAGGATGTCATGGTGGGGTTCCCTGTGCCTACAGGTCTGAATGATGCCATGAAATTGGCTATCCAGATTGATCTATCACCTTTTGGGGTTCATCTCTGGAGGTAAGGCAGGCCTGTATATTCCTCTGATAGGGGTAGTTAGATCTCCGGCTGGCGTGTGGTGTCTAGGGCATCGTAGGAAACACTCCCCGGCTACTTCCAGTGTCGTGTCAGGTTCAGGTCACGGTCACTTTAGTTCCCATCACCCGAGAGCTAGTCCGTTGTTATTTTGATTTCCCTGCCATTGGGAAAATCATAACACATTTTATTGAAGCTGACTGCCATTGAGGAACAGTTATCCACTACACTTACAGCCACAGACTGGAATTCTCTGAAGACTAAAACCGACAAATCGATAGACGAACATCGTAAGTACCTACAAGACAAAAAAAGTCCAAGTTCCAATGGGACTCAGAGGACTACGCCTCGGGCCGAGTTTACAGATGGAACGACTCTGCATCTTCGCACACCAGGCGAGGCTACAGTGGTCCTCGACAGTATGGGCCCTACAGCTCAGACAGCGACAGTTCCACAAGCGGTCCACAGAATCGTTTTTTATTCGGACTATCCAACTCGAGACCCAACATCCGCCCCGCTGGCGACCGACAAGGAGGGCCGCCAGGAAACCGAGAATGCATGACTACGAGGTCACAGGTAAGGCCCCCAACTCAGTCATCAACATTTTGTCCTACACCCTGAGTCCTGCTGAACTATTAGTTCTACAAAAGGGCTTATCCTTTTGCCCTACTCCAACATGGGACAAATTCAAATTGACCCAGGACCTACAACGGTTTTACCATAATCTCCGCCTCAAGACTCACTTTGGACTGTCACAGGACTCCGCTAGAAATAGGACCCCCACGGCTGTGGTGGACCCTATCCCTGAACTGAGCATTATCAACTTAGGACTGCGTACCACCAGTACCTTTAATCCACCATGCACTAATCATGCCACCGAGACCTATATTGACCTAATCCAGAGGGATATCAATACCATACTAGAGCAACACCGCTTGGGTAGTCTCCCTACCCACAGTAATATTTCCCCAGTTGAGAAACAGGCTATGGAGTCACTCAGGTCCAACAAAAAAATTACCATCAAGCCGGCCGATAAGGGTGGGGCTATTGTTGTTCAGAACACAGCTGACTATTCGGCTGAAATACTGAGACAACTATCAGATACTACCACATATCAAAGAATTTCCTCTGATCCAACCCCCAACATTAGACTACAGATTAATAATATTCTTCACAAGTACCAAGCTCTCAATATCTTGGACTCAAAAACTAGTCTTTTTCTTATCAATCCTCATCCTGTTACTCCAGTCATCTATACATTACCTAAAATACATAAATCACTCCTCAATCCACCTGGCCGACCAATAGTCGCTTCAACCGATTCCATATTGGCTCCCATCTCAATTTTTTTGGAGAAAATTCTCACTCCCCTTACCAAAAACATGAGATCCTTCATCCTGGACACGGGCCACTTCCTTCAAATTCTAAAGCAGTTTGCCACCACCCCGCCAGATTGCCTCCTAGTCACATTTGACGTTAAAAGCCTCTATACCTCCATTAAACACGATCTGGGTATAGCAGCAGTTGGTGATCTTCTCGAGCAATCTGCATTTTCACACCACTCTAAACAGCTATGCATTGACCTCCTGTCTTTGATTTTACGTAATAATTTTTTTCTATTTGGGGATCAATTTTATCTCCAAACCCAAGGTACAGCCATGGGTGCCAACGTGGCCCCTGCCTACGCCAACACCTATATGGATTCTTTTGAAAAGGAGTATGTATACCATAACTCTCCGTTTCAGTCTCACAATCTCTGCTGGCTCCGCTACATAGATGATGTTTTTTGTCTATGGACGGGCCCACAGGATTCTCTTATCACTTTTTCTGAGCAGCTCAATTCTTTCCGCGCCGAACTCCAGTTCACATTGAACTTCAGCACATCTCAAATTTCATTCCTGGACACTATGATCATTAGAAGTCCCAATGGAGAGCTCAGCACAGACCTTTTCTCAAAACCCACTGACACCAACAGCCTTTTACATTATCAGAGTTGTCATCCACTATCAACCAAAAATAGCCTACCCCGGTCACAGTTTAAACGAGTGGTATGGATTGTCTCTAATCCAGATTTACTACCTACTCGTCTGGATGACATGTCCCTCAAGTTCGCAGCTAGACACTACCCTAGCAGTTTACTTGCCAGAGAAAAGGAGTCAGCCCTTGACCCATCTTTAAATTTCAAATCACCAACTAAGCCAGAGCGAGTTCTCTTTGTTCATACCCATCACCCGGCCATGCCCTTGATCTATAACATCATTCGCAGACACTGGTCCCTATTGCACAATGCATAACCACATATTGAAGCATTTTGAATACCGCCACTCATGTGCAAACGTAAGCCTAACAACATCAGGGACCGAGTTGTGAAGGCAGACATAGGTAGTTCCTCTAGGTCACCACGCCAGACCTTCTTGAGCACCGAGAGGCGCGGCACGTATCCATGTCTTAACTGTGCATGCTGCTCCAATGTGATTAAGTCCAATACCATCACCTATCCACATTCTGGCAAACAAATCCCCATTAAAGGATTTTTTACTTGTGAGTCTAGTAACGTAGTTTATGCCATTAAATGCCCGTGTGGGCTTCTTTACGTGGGTGAAACCACGCAACATATTCGCGAACGTATCTCTAGCCACAAGTCCACCATTAGGTGTAAAAAAACTTGGCTCCCTCTTCCACATCACTTTGTAGCAGCTAACCACTCAGTATCCCAGCTACGTTTCCAGGTGCTCGAGCAGGTTGAGTGCCCCAGACGAGGTGGGAACCACACAAAACTATTTCGCCAACGTGAATCCTATTGGATTTTTACCCTACAGACACTAACACCCAAAGGTCTCAATAGGGAACTCGATCTAATCTGACTTATTTCAACTAATATTTCTCTACCAGGTGACCTCGTGATCTCCTGCTGAGTCTCTTGCTATTTTGTATGAATTTGTATGACGTTATAGTATACTGTACATTTTGTTCATTATATTCTACTGTCTTTTGTAGGTGTGAGCATGCTGACCTTCTCTATTCTGATTTTACTAACCTATCCCCTACTTGCAGGTAGCCTGAATATTGTTATCCACTGTATTCCACTGGGGTAAGTACCCAGATTCATCATTTTTATTTTGTATTTTTTACTTTTTCTTTTTCTTTTCAATTTTTATCATTTTTTTCCTTTTTTTCCTTTTATTTTTCATTTTTGTTCATTATTTTCAAATTTTACTTCTAATATTTTGTCATTCTTTCTTATATATTTTTTATTATTTTTGATCTATTTATTTATTTTTTAATTTCTTTAATTTTTTTATTATATTTTTTATTTTATTTATTTTTTCATTTTTCTTATTTCATTTTTTTTTCATTTTTTTCATTTTCTTCATTTTTTTCATTTTTTCATTTCATTCATTTCATTTTTTAATTTTTTTCATTTTTTTCCCCTTTTTTCACTTTTTTTAAATTTTTCATTCTTTTCATTTTTTTCCCGTTATGTTTTTCCGTTTCCATTATTCTCTCAGGTATTTTGATTACTTTTCTGTTCCATTTATTTTTCAATTCTATTTTCTAATATATTTTCTCTAATATGTTTTCTCTCGCTCTTATTTTTTCAACTTTCACATGGTTTTTTTCCATCCTATTCACCATCATACCATATCCATTTTTCGTTTTCCTTATTTATTTTCATTATTTTATTATATTATTATTCATCTTTATTCTATTCGCCCCTTCCATTTTCTTTTTCTTTCCCCACATCACGTATTCGAGCCCATCTATATTGGCACCGCTGGCCCCCTCCCTTACTACATCATCTAGCTTTGCCACCACTGCTTGGCCCAAGTACCAGACCACCACGCTCTCAGCCCTGCAGTACATAGGCGCCGTACGCTACCCATTTAGCAGCACGGCGCATGCTCCTGCTCTTTGCGCTCCACCTTGCGTTCCACCTTGTGTCCTTTCCCTTGTGCGTCCCTGTCGCCCTGCCTTTTACGTTATCCCCGCAGCACGCAGGCGCCGTACACTATTCCCTCAGCACGGCGCATGCGCCCGCCCCTTGCGCTTCACCTTGCGTTCCACCACAGTTCCCTGCCTTGTGCGTCGCTGTCACTCCTCCTCCGACGTCATTCTCTTCCCGCCCTACCTCATTTCCTGCTCTGGGTCTATTTTACCCACAGCTACCGGCCAATGCACACCTCATAGCCGCCTTTCCCGGACATAGGACCCACAGGTACTGTACATCGCCATACGCTCCTGTATATCCTTCCCAGTGTTAGCTCATCTCACCAGCCCCCCCCCCCTCTCATTTGTGCTCCAGCTCCTACAGGGATTATACCCCTTATCCGTGCCGTTCCGGATTACCAAGTTCTCCTGTCCAAGTGGTATGTGCGTTCATTCTTTATTACTGGACTCCCTGCTATTAGGACTCCCTCCTGGTCTGTATCTCTACCCCTCCCTGCCTATTATTATTGTTTCCTTACAAATCTCTTTACTTTCCTTAGGAGCCACTGTGTTCCACGTTGCTTCCTTCTCTTCCTTCCTGAAGGTCAGGTATGCGTAACACTCTGCATTTACACTGCTAGTCTTACTGTTTATCCTATGTATTTATTGTCTTATATTTGTATTTGCATTTTCCCTAGCAGACAACGTTAATTTGGAACTCTAGTAGACAACGTTGCCCTCCTCCTTGGCCTCCGCCCCCTTGTTTTGTAGCAGTTCACTGCCAATTTTGATTGCATTATCTAGGCTCCTTTTTGTACATACTATGTAAATATTGTATATATTATATGGTATGGGTTCCCCTTTGTATACTATCTACTTGTGGCACCTTGTTTACACTCCCCCATTTAGCTAGCAGCATATGTATATTTTCTTTTTGTTTCATGCATGTTTCTAGTTATTTGTTTCTGTACTTTTTCAGTGAGGTTTGACAAAGGCCCATGTAAGGGTCGAAACGTTACCTCTGCAATACTTCAACAATTGATTGTATCACTGTGGTGTCCTTATTAAATTCCTTACATTTATGACGCAAATCTACAGTTTGAGTGCGGTTGTTTTCTTCTAAATTCGTATTATCTGGATCTCTCCGGGTTCAACCAGCACCTACCATACGATTCCCAGAGTGCACGTCTTGTTTCTCTATTTCTGATGAAATTGGTGTCAGATAGAATGGTCTTGGACGGGGCTCCAGGTACGGAATCCGCAGCATGGATTCGGGATAAAGCATCAGCCTTCCCATTAGGAGAACCTGGACGGTACGAGATAGCAAAGTTAAATTAATTTAAAAATAAGTTCCAACGAGCCTGACGAGGAGAAAGACATCTAGCGGATCTAAGGAACTCTAGATTGCGATGGTCAGTTAGCACTATGATCTGTTGTGCAGCTCCTTGCAGATGATGCCTCCATTCTTTGAAAGCCGCAATAATAGCCAGCAATTCCTTGTCTCCCACGTCATAATTCTTCTCTGCTGAGGTTAGTCTACGAGAAAAGATAGCACAAGGATGTAGCAGACCCTTCTCTCCAGTTCATTGGGAGAGAATAGCCCCCAAAGCATTATCAGAAGCGTCCACCTCCACAATGAAGGGAAGTGTTGGATCTGGGTGTATCAACAGCGGTGCTGATGTGAATCAGATCTTAAGCCGATCAAAAGCTTCTTGAGCCTGTGATGACCACTTAAAGGGCTTTTCCTTCTTTGTCAAGGAAGTAATGGGACGGACAATATCAGAAATATTTAGAATGAAGCGTCTGTAGAAATTTGCTAAACCAATAAAACGTTGGACCTCCTTAACGTTCTTGGGTACCGGCCAGTCAAGGATAGCCTGAATCTTACCAGATTCCATGTTCAGCCCCTGGGGAGAGATGATATAACCTAAGAACTGTATCTCAGAACGATGGAACTCGCATTTCTCCGGCTTAATATACAGATGGTTCTCTTTCAGATGCCTTAAAACAGTTTTGACATGTTCCTCATGTTCCTGTAGAGAGTCAGAAAAGATTAGTATATCGTCCAAATAGATCACTACAAACTGGTCCAACAAATCTCTGAAAATGTCATTAGCAAGGTGTTGAAATGTTGCAGGGGCGTTACAAAGCCCGAAGGGCATCACAAGAGAGTCAAAGTGTCCATACCGGCATCTGAATGCTGTCTTCCACTCATCCCCTGGACGAATATGCACCAAATTATAAGCCCCACGAAGATCCAGTTTAGAGAACACCTTAGCATGGTGGACTCTTTCCAGTAATTCGGGAATTAGAGGCAAAGGGTAACGGTTTCGTATGGTTACCTTATTGAGATCTCGATAGTCAACACAGGGTCTCAGGGTCCCATCCTTCTTATTTACAAAAAAGATAGGTGCCCCTGCTGGTGAGGAAGAAGGACGTTTGAAGCCTTTGGCCAGATTTTCATCAATATACTCTTTTAAGGCTTGAAGCTCAGGTGCCGCCAAAGGGTATACGTTACCAAAAGGAATGGCTGCCCCGGGAAGCAGCTCAATGGGACAGTCATAATGCCTGTGTGGAGGAAGCTGATCTGCATTCTTCTTGCCACAGATGTCAGAGAACTCTTTATAAGCTGGAGATAAAGAAAATACTTGTACATGTGGTTCCGTAGCCGTGGACTCAGGGACAGCTTCTGTTAACGCTGAGTTGCTCCTTGTTGGGCAGATAATCTCCTTGGTCTCCCAGTTGATAATTGGGTTCTGTGAACGCAACCAAGGAATGCCTAAAATCACAGGAAAATGAGGAGAAGAAATTAGCGAGAAAGAAAGTTGCTCCTGATGATTAGGCTCCAACAAAATTTCAAGGGGTACGGTCTCCTGATCCACAGGCCCAGAGATTAAAGGTGACCCATCCACTGTTTCCATGGTAATTGGAGAGGTTCTTTGCTGAATTTTAATACCATGTTCCTTGGCAAATGCGATATCCATGAAATTGCCACCTGCACCAGAGTCAATCATAGCTAAACTGGAAATCCACTGTCCTGAACACAGGATCTTAATAGGGAGAGAACAGTGAGAGTTCTTTCCCTTCAGCTCCTTGGGGGGTGAAGTCATAGAAAGTGAATGGAATACAGCGTTTAAAGGCAGGCTACATTCAGAGATGCCAGATTCATCATCACAGTTGTCATACTCCCCTATTGCTGCTAGCACCTTGTTAGGCCGTCTAGGACACTTAGGACAATTGATCAAGAAGTGGTCAGACTGGCTGCAGTAGAAACATAGACTTTCACGAAGGCGATGTTCCCGGCGCTCATTGATCTCGCGCCTCTGAACGGAATCAATTTGCATGGGCACCCCCTCCACCTCCCGAGAGGTTTTACTTGCAGGCTCTTTGGAAGGAAGGGAAAGTTAGAAACACGGTTATATGCAGCAAATTTCTCCTGCCTACGCTCAGTAAGGCGAATGTCTATGCGCACACAATGCTGTATAAATGTCTCTAGCTCTTGTGGTGACTCAGAGAGGGCTAGTTCATCTTTTACAATACTAGACAGACCCCTTTTAAAAATAGGCAATTGTGCATAACTGTCCCAATTGGTATCTACCGCCAATCTCCTGAATTCAGTGGCATACTCAATAACAGAACGTTTAGCCTGGCGTAAAGACAACAAAGCAGATTCAGCGGTTGCATGGTGATTAGGGTCATCAAACATTAATGCAACAGCGGCCAAGAAATCATCCAAGTCATTTAACCGTGGGTCACGAGACTCAATCATCGGATTCGCCCACGCAAGCGCTCGTGAGGTCAGTAGCACTATTACACACAATACTTTGGATCTATCCATAGGAAAACGGTCAGCATGCACATCAAAATATAGCATACATTGATTCACAAAGCCACGAAATTTGTCGCGATCACCATTAAATCTGAATAGGGGCAACTTAGGTGGGCCAGCTGGTGGCGGTTGCCCAGAGGGTAAAGTCACTTGTGCAGCTATTTGCGTGCTTATGTCCTGAAAAGCCCGTCCATACTGGGACTCTATGCCAGCAAGTTTGTTTTCCTGGGCTGCCATCCGGTTGCTCAAGTCCTGCAAAGTTTGTCCAAACACTTGCTGATTGTGTTCAAAGCTTCCAAACTTCTTTTGCAGACCTTCCACATCTTTCTGCAGTGATCTAATTATGGAAAACACCTGCTCTAATTTGCTTTCTGCAGTCACTGTTCCAGCAGTCTCCTTTTTTTTTAGGCTAGAGTATCCTGTAATAATTATAGGGGATAACTCAGGAGACTCTTTGCGTGGAACAAGACAACTACAGGACACAGTTTTATAAGTGGTAAAGTCTATATTATCACACGGTGATTTAAACAGGTGCAGAGAGAAACTCAAGTCCACAACACTTGGTGCAAATAATAAACGCAGCTTAGCAGTCTATAGGAAACTTCAAAGGAAAATGCAATCAAGCAGAAAGTCTATGAAGCACAGTTTTTCTTGAGGACACTTGACACGAATAAATCCTAGTCTTAGTCCAGGCACAGATAGATATGCTTATTAGGCAGTTCAAATCATATCTTAGCTCAACCAGGGAGGCATAGTAAATAGTCTCAGGTTATTGCAAAGCAGAAACAGCTTACATGTCCAGCAAATGCAGATGGAAGAAAACATGAACAGCAGATGAAGGAGGATTACTGGAAACTTGTGTATGCAGCAGGAACTCAGAGCTGAGTTGCAGGATCACCAGACAGGTTCACAGGAGCAGGTGTATAGCCAGGGAGTAATCAGAGGTCAGGAGCTGGATGCAAGGCAGAATACTCTAGCACAGTCTGAAGGCTGGGGTGGAGTTTTATAGCAGGAAGACACAGTGCACATGAGACCGAAGACGCCATCTTGAAAAAGGGCAGTAATGCACGAAAGGTAAAAAATGCTCAGAGTCCTGACATTACAGTTTTCCTCCACTGAACAAAGCAATGCCGCCTGTTTAGTCCTGTTACCACATTTGAACTGCATTTAGCCTACTTTATTATTTGGGCCTACTAACTGTGTCTGCCACTCATTACAGTTTTCCTCCACTGAACAAAGCAATGCCGCCTGTTTAGTCCTGTTACCACATTTGAACTGCATTTAGCCTACTTTATTATTTGGGCCTACTAACTGTGTTTCCTTCTCATCCTGCCCATTGCCCAGCCACTGCTAGATGAGTCTGCTGGTACATTGACCCAGACCACTATCTTCCCCTTGCACTCTACACAGCCAGAATCTGACCCTGCTGAAAGTCAGGTTCCCCTTCCCGCATACTATACCACCTTACATGGGGACAAAGAGGAATGTGCAGATGAAATTGCAGGTTCCTTCATCAGGTGGGGGGGCATACTCGTTGGCGACGTCACTGGCACAGGGCCCCTCATAGTACGCAAAAGTGTCTCTGCCAGTGGGAGGCGCCACCCGCCGTACTATGTGGGGCCCTGTGCCAGTGCCACTGAGTGGGCCCCCCCTGCTTGCTCAGGATCCCAGCACTTGCAAAGTTCAAATACTTTCCTCTCCCTGCTCCACCACCGTGACATATTCCGCGTTTCCTGGGCCCATGAAAATCTTGAGCCAGCCCTACCCCCCCACAACTTTAGCCAAATGACCCCCAGTTTTCAATGCCTAACTATTATTATAAAGTAAATTAAGATTGACAAGCTTAAGTAATAATAATTGATGTTTTTGGCATTAAAATGGGCACTGTAGGTGTTTTCCTGTCCTCCACTCACTGCCGACTTTGATTCCCCATTGACTTGCATTGGGTTTCGTGTTGCAGTCGGCCCCCGACTTTTCGCAATAATCGGCCGATTTCATCAGACCCAACTTTTGACAAAGTCGGGTTTCGCGAAACCCGACTCTATCCGAAAAAAGTAAAAGTCGCTTAACTCTATCTAGGGCTGTATGAAATATAAATATATATATATATATATATATATGTGTCTGACTGACATATATATATGTATACACACAATAATTTGCTCAATACTATTTCTCAATGTTACTCCCTTGAGGGACACTGTACCATTAACAGTTAGATATCTCACATAAGGCGTGATCAAAGAATACACTGACCTCGACCATGGTACTATTATAAAAACAATTTTTTATTAGAATAAATCCTCATAAAAACAGCAAATAACAACTACAACAAGAAAGGGTACTGGAACCATAAAAAAAGGGACAACTCTGCCATAGGTTAACCCAAATTAACAAACTGGCTTATACACTTTATATTTTTCGGCTGCCACAGCTGTATAGCTTTTATAGAGAGACCATATGATGTAATGGCATTTAAGGGTGAATATATTTATTTACCAATATGATCATACCATTAGCTAGGTAGCTAAATGCTAATCCTCCTAATGTCATAATAAATATTCCCCCACATAAAAAAAGAATACATATGTCTAAATGTCATAAGGCATACCTAGTTGTCAGCCACATGGGGATAAACCTCGGCGTCCCTCTGCCCCGACGCGCGTTTCACACCGCTTCTTCAGGAGGCGTGTCTGGGCAGGGGATTAGCTGGCTTAAATATAATACGCATAATGGTAATTGGGCCCCGGAACCAATAATAACTCTAATCAGGTGGAGTATTATGACTACTATTGTCTGCGCCGCTACCCGCATTAAATCTCCTCACTCGTAAGTGTACGGAAACAGGAAACTCCTCTGCTGTACTATGCTGGTGTACGGACTTCCTGGTGCGGGGGACATCTCGGCGCTTGCGCAGATCTGCGGCGTCCTGTAGCCAATGGAGATCCAGATCCCGGTCATGGGGTCAGAGGCGGCAGGTCGTTCGTAAGTACGACTCTGCGTCCTCGTTTCCCCAGTGACCGTTCGCTGCTCTCCACAGGTCCGCGATTCACGCAAGCGCACTGCCCACCAATGATAGAAAGAAAAGGACAAAGAAAAAGAACAGAAGATAAAGGGAGCCAATGAAGCAGTTTGTATTTGTCTCATAATCTAACCCTAATCAAGTAAAATCTTATTATAATCAATTCTACATCCAAAACTACGTAATATGTCCCCACAAGGGGCCCTTAATAAAATTATTGAAAGAAACCCTAATAAAAACATCTACACGTGCACTTATGTGCCTATTTAAGTGTTAATTTACTATATATAAAGCCCTCAAAAAAGGGGCTAATCCTAGGGTTGAGCGACTTTTATTTTTATAGGATCGGGTCGGGTTTCACGAAACCCGACTTTCTCAAAAGTCGGGTCGAGTGAAATCGGCTGATCCTATAAAAAAGTCAGGGTCGGGGTCGGCCGAAACACGAAACCCAATGCAGTGCAATGGGATACTATGGTTCCCAGGGTCTGAAGGAGAGGAAACTCTCCTTCAGGCCCTGGGATCCATATTAATGTGTAAAATAAAGAATTAAAATAAAAAATATTGATATACTCACCCGTCCGGAGGCCCCTGGACATCACCGCTGGTAACCGGCAGCCTTCTTTGCTTAAAATGAGCACGTTCAGGGCCTTCCATGATGTCACGGCTTCTGATTGGTCGCGTGCCGCTCATGTGACCGCCACGCGACCAATCACAAGCCGTGACGTAATTCTCAGGTCCTAAATTCCTAATTCTAGGAATTTAGGACCTGAGAATTAAGTCACGGCTTGTGATTGGTCGCGTGGCGGTCACATGGGCGGCCGCGACCAATCACAAGCCGTGACGTCATCTAAGGCCCTGAACGCGCTCATTCTTAGGAAGGAAGGCTGCCGGAAAGAAGCCGAGGGTGAATATATTCCTATTAGGTATATACTCACCCTCGGACACGCCCTGCTTCTTTCCGGCAGCCTTCCTTCTTAAGAATGAGCGCGTGAAGGGCCTTAGATGACGTCACGGCTTGTGATTGGTCGCGGCCGCCCATGTGACCGCTCACGCGACCAATCACAAGCGGTGACGTAATTCTCAGGTCCTAAATTCCTAGAATGAGGAATTTAGGACCTGAGAATTACGTCACGGCTTGTGATTGGTCGCGTGGCGGTCACATGAGCGGCACGCGACCAATCACAAGCCGTGACGTCATGGAAGGCCGTAAACGCGCTCATTTTAAGCAAAGAAGGCTGCCGGTTACCAGCGGTGATGTCCAGGGGCCTCCGGAGAGGTGAGTATATCAATATTTTTTATTTTAATTCTTTATTTTACACTTAAATGTGGATTCTGATACCGATTTCCGATATTGCAAACATATCGGAACTCGGTATCGGAATTCCGATACCAGATTCAGAAGATCGCCGACCTCATGGCCGACCCCACACAGGGGTCGGGTCGGGTTTCATGAAACCCGACTTTGCCAAAAGTCGTCGACTTCTGAAAATGGCCGACCCGTTTCGCTCAACCCTAGCTAATCCTACATACCAAAAATTTTTTTTTTTTTTTTAAATATAATGAATTAGTGCATCACTATATGTATCACTCTCATATACATATAGTCCACCCTACTAACATACCATGGTGTCTATGTGCATGAACCTATGTCAAGATAATAACACTGTGCAAAAATATGCATGTCACTTTAAAGTGCATTGCTATGTATGTCGCTATTATGTGCATACAGTCCACCCTATTAACATAACAAGGTGTCTTCATGCATAACTTGTGCAAAAGTGATAACTATGTATACAAATGTACATGTCATTTCCATATAACTGTAATACAAGATATAAAGTGCTCCCCTGCTAAAAAGACCCTATCTTATACAAAATACATTCTTATAAAAAACATCCATATCCATAGATAAAAAACTTTATATCCCAACCCCTCATAGTGCAATATGCTCGAAAGATTAATACAAAATTACTAGGGCCCCCGTAGCTTCTTGACTTTCAATAGTTTCTTCATAATGGTCCTTTAATTGTCCTTAAGATAGTCTCACTCCATCTTGTCCAGAGGATTAGCTACCCAGATGATAACTTTTAGAAGTAAATAGATATACAATACTAAAATACAAAGAAACATGAATAATTTAAAAGCCAACATACATAAAAAAACATAAAAATGAGAGTCATCATAGGTGAATAACCAATCCAAAATATGTAACCCCCTACCACACTACTACCTTAATAAATCATTATCATGTTACAAGAATGCACTAAATCCAAAACTTTCATTTAGGCCTTGAGGTGCCACCGTACCTAATCTATAGATCCACTGACATTCTTTTTTGGCCAGTCTCTTACTCATATCTCCCCCTCTGCATCCTAAATCCAGCATATCTATGCCTTTAACGGACAATAATCTAGAATTGCATTGATGGTATCGCTTAAAATGCTTGGGGATGGTTTTCAATGTGGTCTCACCCAGGACTGTTTTTGCTTCCTCTATATCAAGGCAATGTTCTCGTACCCTGATTTTCAACTTGCGGCTAGTCATTCCTATATATATTTTGCCGCATGGGCACTCTGCATAATAAATTATGCTTGTTGATGAGCATGTTATATACGTTCTGATGTCATAAATTTTAGTGCCATCATAATTTTTAAATGTGGTGCTTCTCTTCATATTTGCACACCCCTTGCACATACCACAAGGAAAGAATCCCTTTCTACTGACTGTCCTCTTTTCCTTAGCCCTTCCCTTTGGATCATATGTACTATGCACAAGAATGTATCTCAGACTAGGGGCTCTTTTTGCAACAAGGGAGGGGTTTTCTGGAAGAATCTTTTTGAGAACAGGATCTGTAAATAAGATCTTCCAATGCTTTTAGATGATATTGCGCAATTCATACCATTCATTACTATAATTAGTAATGAATCTTACCTGATTATCCTGCTCCTTGGCCATCGAAGTGGGTTGATTCTTATGTAGTAATTGTTGTCTGGGAGTATTTTTCGTTCTCCAATATCCCTTTTGTATGACTTGTCGATTATACCCTCTATCCTGAAATCGTTCCCTTAAAGCTCTCGATTGCATTTCAAACTGTGCCTCCTCAGAGCATATCCTCTTGACTCGTAGAAACTGCCCAATGGGTATACTGTTGGTAGTAGATTTGGGGTGTAAGGAAGATGCATGCAACAGCGAATTTGTCGCTGTAGGTTTACGATATACAGTTGTAGATAAATGTCCATCCGGTAGTGTTGTAATATATAAGTCCAGGAAGTCAATTTCTCGTCCATATTTATACGTTATTTTGATGTTTCATTTTGATTTAACCTATTCATAAAGGTATTAAGCTTCTCTACTGGTCCCTCCCAAATAAACATAACATCATCAATGAAGCGAATCCAACTATGGACTCGCTCCATACCCTGGATCTCTTCCTCCTGAAATATCGACCACTCCCAGGCTCCCATGAACAAATTGGCATACGAGGGGGCACATGAGGCCCCCATCGCCGTACCCTGTAATTGTAGGAAGGTTTTTCCTGCAAACATGAAAACATTATGTGTAAGAATGAACCTAAGTAAAGTAAGAACAAATTCTGACATATCCTTCTCCATGTTGCTCAGTGTTAGATATTTTTCCACTGCCTGTAGGCCATCCGAGTGTCTAATACATGAGTAGAGTGCCTCTACATCGGCCGTAAGTAGGATCATATCGTCTGTCAGTTGAATATTTTCCAAATGTCCTAGAGCAGCGGTAGTATCCTTGATGTATGAGGGAAGTTGTACCACCAGAGGTTTAAGATAATACTCTACTATATCGCATATAATTTCACACAGTCCCTCGTTTGCAGCCACTATAGGCCTTCCAGGCGGGTCAACAGGATTCTTGTGTACCTTCGGTATTAAATAGAAGGTTGCCAATCTAGGATGTAGCTTGGTATATATGTCCAGCAATTTTTTAGGGATGATGTTGTTTTCATAGGCCACAGTGAGGATATTAATCAATTCCTCCTTGAATTTAGTTAATGGGTTGTATGTGAGTTGTTTGTATTCTCGAGTATTATGCAGCAGTTTTTCTGCTTGCATCTCGTACATATTGTTGGGCCAGATCACTATATTGCCTCCTTTGTCAGCATTTTTTAAAACAACATCATCCCATTCCCTAAGTTCCTTCAGGGCTATTCTTTATGAGTAAGGTTGTCTCTGGCAACTCTACTGGATTTGGCTCTCAAATCCTCAATATCCATTGTTACCATCTTGGTAAATGTATCTATGGCCGGAGTCATGGTAAGTGAAGGAAATTTAGTTGATTTATTAATTAGTTTCATAGGAAACTTACTTGTGCTCGCCGTGTTCTCCTCAAGAAGTGACACAAGTGCCTCCAAGGCTTCTTGTTCTTCAATATCTATTGTTGTTTCCTCTGAATCCTTGTGGTGCAATTTCTTTAGGATCAGCTTTCTAGAGAACAAATGTAAATCCTTTATTGTAGTAAACATATCTATAGTAGAAGATGAGGAAAAACTCAAACCTTTTTGTAAAACACTCTCTTGTGCATTTGTTAATATGTGTGTTGAGAGGTTAATTACCTTGACTGAATCGCCCTTACGATTGTAGTTTCCGTGGGCAGATCCTTTTTTGGAAAACTGTTGAGTTCTGGGTCCTTTGTATGCATTATACGTCGATTCCCCACCCCCACTCATGGATGAGTTAGAGATTACGGACGAGCTTCTAGATGTGTTTCTTTGTACTAGAGTTTTCTCAGTTTGCCATTTAAAGATTCTCTTATTTTCAAAGTCAGCCAGATCTCTTTCATATTTTTTCTGTTTATTTTGGGAGATTGTTCCTTCCCATTTTTCAATTTCCTTGTCTAATTTACCAATCATCTCCTGAAAGCAGTCTGCTTTTAGTTCCTGCTGTAACATTTTCTGTAGGGAGTCAATCTCCATCTCAATGTTTCTTAGGGTAGCTGTATTGCTTTCAATGATGATACTTATAAATTCAAATGAACAGGTATTGGCTGCCTTAATCCATCGTTCTTTAAGGGATTAATCGTTCAAATCAAAAGTGGGAAATAAATGAATTCTCAATCCTCTAGGGATGATTTGTTGTGCTACATAATTTTCCAGGGTGACTTTTGTCCACCACACTTTAAGTTTTTTATGTAATGCATTCTTGTATTTTTTAACATTCTCCTGTTGATTGTAGGAGGAGGTAGTAGATAAAGGACCAGCCCCTTTCTTGAACATATTTAATGCTTTCGCTTGCCAAGAACTTTCTTTAGCTTTATGATCCATATTAGTGAGCTCTGTTTAAACAACAGCCAGCAATATTATATATACACAATAATTTGCTCAATACTGTTTCTCAATGTTACTCCCTTGAGGGACACTGTACCATTAACAGTTAGATATCTCACATAAGGCGTGATCAAAGAATACACTGACCTCGACCATGGTACTATTATAAAAACAATTTTTTATTAGAATAAATCCTCATAAAAACAGCAAATAACTACTACAACAAGAAAGGGTACTGGAACCATAAAAAAAGGGACAACTCTGCCATAGGTTAACCCAAAATAACAAACTGGCTTATACACTTTATATTTTTCGGCTGCCACAGCTGTATAGCTTTTATAGAGAGACCATATGATGTAATGGCATTTAAGGGTGAATATATTTATTTACCAATATGATCATACCATTAGCTAGGTAGCTAAACGCTAATCCTCCTAATGTCATAATAAATGTTCCCCCACATAAAAAAAGAATACATATGTCTAAATGTCATAAGGCATACTGTTATGACCCCAATGGCAGAGGGTCTCAAAAGTACATACCAAGTCTGCAAACACAAAAATCCAGCTCATAGGGCAGTGGTAACTGGGCTGACCATATATCTAATCCTAGCACCACAAATAGCAGCAGCCGGGGAACGTGCCTACGTTGGTTCTAGACGTCTCGCGCCAGCCGGAGAACTAACTAACCCTAGAAGGGAAAAGATAGACCTTTCTTGCCTCCAGAGAAAAGACCCCCAAAAGTTGGATACAAGCCCCCAACAAATAATAACGGTGAGGTAAGGAGAAAAGACAAACGTAAGAATGAACTAGATATTTAGCAAAGAGAGGCCCACTGACTAATAGCAGAATATAGTAAGATGACTTATATGGTCAGCAAAAACCCTATCAAAATTTCCACGCTGGATATTCAAGAACCCCCGAACCGTCTAACGGCCCGGGGAAAGAACACCAGCCCCCTAGAGCTTCCAGCAAAATCAGGAATCACATTTAGTACAAGCTGGACAAAAATAAGAGCAAAGCAAAAAACCAAAAAACAAGGAAGCAGGACTTAGCTTAATTTTGCAAGATCCAAGACCAGCAGACAGGAGCAAACAGAAAGGAACTGATTACAACGATGCCAGGCACTGGAATGAGAAACCAGGAAGTTTATATAGCAACACCCCTGGACTAACGACCCAGGTGGGTGCCAAACTGAGGAAAGACAATCCCAGAGTCATATCACTAGTGACCACAAGAGGGAGCCAAAAAAGTCTAATTCACAACAGTACACCCCCTTTAAGGAGGGGTCACCGAACCCTCACCAAGACCACCAGGGCAATCAGGATGAGCAGCGTGAAAGGCACGAACTAAATCGGCCGCATGCACATCAGAGGCAACCACCCAGGAATTATCCTACTGACCATAGCCCTTCCACTTGACCAGATACTGAAGCCTCCGCCTGGAGAGACGAGAATCCAAGATCTTCTCCACCACGTACTCCAACTCGCCCTCAACCAACACCGGAGCAGGAGGCTCAACAGAAGGAACCACAGGTACAACGTACCGCCGCAACAAAGACCTATGGAACACGTTGTGAATGGCAAACGACACCGGAAGATCCAAGCGAAAGGACACAGGATTAAGGATTTCCAATATCTTGTAAGGACCGATGAAGCGAGGCTTAAATTTAGGAGAGGAGACCTTCATAGGAACAAATCGAGAAGACAGCCATACCAAATCCCCAACACGAAGTCGGGGACCCACACCGCGGCGGCGGTTGGCAAAACGCTGAGCCTTCTCCTGTGACAACTTCAAGTTGTCCACCACATGATTCCAATTCCGCTGCAACCTATCCACCACGGAATCTACCCCAGGACAGTCAGAAGGCTCCACATGTCCCGAGGAAAAACGAGGATGGAAACCAGAGTTGCAAAAAAATGGCGAAACCAAAGTAGCGGAACTAGCCCGATTATTAAGGGCAAACTCAGCCAATGGCAAGAAGGTCACCCAATCATCCTGATCTGCAGAAACAAAACACCTCAAATAAGCCTCCAGAGTCTGATTAGTTCGCTCCGTTTGTCCATTAGTCTGAGGATGAAAGGCAGACGAAAATGACAAATCAATGCCCATCTTAGCACAAAAGGATCGCCAGAACCTGGAAACAAACTGGGATCCTCTGTCAGACACAATATTCTCAGGAATGCCGTGTAAAGGAACCACATTCTGAAAGAACAAAGGAACCAGATCGGAAGAGGAAGGCAGCTTAGGCAAAGATACCAAATGGACCATCTTGGAAAAGCGATCACATACCACCCAGATGACAGACATGCCCTGAGACACCGGAAGATCTGAAATGAAATCCATGGAAATGTGTGTCCAAGGCCTCTTCGGGACAGGCAAGGGCAAGAGCAACCCGCTGGCATGAGAACAGCAAGGCTTAGCTCGAGCACAAGTCCCACAGGACTGCACAAATGACCGCACATCCCGTGACAAGGAAGGCCACCAAAAGGACCTAGCCACCAGATCTCTGGTGCCAAAAATTCCCGGATGCCCTGCCAACACCGAGGAATGAACCTCGGAAATGACTCTGCTGGTCCACTTATCAGGAACAAACAGTCTGTCAGGTGGACAAGAGTCAGGTCTACCAGCCTGAAATCTCTGCAACACACGTCGCAAATCCGGAGAAATGGCTGACAGGATAACTCCCTCTTTGAGAATACCAACTGGTTCTGCGACTCCAGGAGAGTCAGGCACAAAGCTCCTTGAAAGAGCATCAGCCTTTACATTCTTTGAACCTGGTAAATACGAGACCACAAAGTCAAAACGGGAGAAAAACAATGACCAGCGGGCCTGTCTAGGATTCAGGCGTTTAGCAGACTCGAGATACATCAGATTTTTGTGATCAGTCAAGACCACCACACGATGCTTAGCACCCTCGAGCCAATGATGCCACTCCTCAAATGCCCACTTCATGGCTAACAACTCCCGATTGCCAACATCATAATTCCGCTCAGCAGGTGAAAACTTCCTAGAGAAAAAAGCACATGGTCGCATTACAGAGCAACCAGGGCCTCTCTGCGACAAAACGGCCCCTGCCCCAATCTCAGAAGCATCCACTTCAACCTGAAAGGGAAGTGAGACATCAGGCTGGCACAAAACAGGCGCTGAAGTAAACCGGCGCTTCAACTCTTGAAAGGCTTCCACGGCTGCAGGAGCCCAGTTAGCAACATCAGAACCTTTCTTGGTCATATCCGTCAAAGGTTTAACAACGCTAGAAAAATTAGCGATAAAACGACGGTAGAAGTTAGCAAAACCCAAGAACTTCTGAAGACTCTTAACTGACGTGGGTTGAGTCCAATCATGAATAGCTTGGACCTTGACTGGGTCCATCTCCACCGCAGAAGGGGAAAAAATAAAACCCAAAAAGGGAACCTTCTGTACTCCAAAGAGACACTTTGAGCCCTTAACAAACAAAGCATTCTCACGCAAAACCTGAAACACCATCCTGACCTGCTCTACATGCGAGTCCCAATCATCAGAAAAAAACAGAATATCATCCAGATAAACAATCATAAATTTATCCAGATACTTCCGGAAAATATCATGCATAAAGGACTGAAACACTGAAGGAGCATTAGAGAGCCCGAAAGGCATCACCAAGTACTCAAAATGACCTTCGGGCGTATTAAATGCAGTTTTCCATTCATCTCCTTGCTTAATGCGCACAAGGTTGTACGCACCACGAAGATCTATCTTGGTGAACCACTTGGCACCTTTAATCCGGGCAAACAAGTCCGACAACAGAGGCAAAGGATACTGAAATTTAACAGTGATTTTATTCAGAAGCCGATAGTCAATACAAGGTCTCAAAGATCCGTCCTTCTTGGCCACAAAAAAGAATCCCGCACCAAGAGGGGAAGAGGATGGACGGATATGCCCCTTCTCCAGAGATTCCTTGATATACAAACGCATTGCGGTATGCTCAGGTACAGACAGATTAAATAATCTTCCCTTAGGAAATTTACTACCTGGAATCAAATCTATAGCGCAGTCACAGTCCCTATGAGGAGGAAGAGCACTGGACCTGGACTCGCTGAATACATCCTGGTAATCAGACAAATACTCAGGAACTTCCGAAGGAGTAGAGGAAGCAATAGACACCGGCGGGGAATCACCATGAATTCCCTGACAGCCCCAACTTGACACAGACATTGCCTTCCAATCCAAGACTGGATTATGGGTCTGTAACCATGGCAGACCCAAAACGACCAAATCATGCATTTTATGCAGAACAAGAAAACGAATCACCTCCCGATGTTCAGGAGTCATGCACATGGTTACCTGTGTCCAAAACTGCGGTTTAGTTTCCGCCAATGGCGTAGCATCAATACCTCTAAGAGGGATAGGATTTACCAACGGCTCAAGAACAAAACCACAGCGCTTGGCAAACGACAGATCCATAAGACTCAGGGCAGCACCTGAATCCACAAACGCCATAACAGGGTAGGAGGACAATGAGCAAATTAAAGTCACAGACAAAATAAATTTAGGTTGCAAATTACCAATGGCGACAGGACTAACAACCCTAGTTAGGCGTTTAGAGCATGCTGATATAACATGTGTAGAATCACCACAGTAAAAACACAACCCATTCTGACGTCTATGATTTTTCCGTTCATTTCTAGTCTGAATTCTACCACATTGCATTAAATCAGGTGTTTGTTCAGACAACACCACCAGAGGATTCGCGGCTTTGCGCTCCCGCAAACGCCGGTCAATTTGAATAGCCAGCGCCATGGAATCATTCAAACCTGTAGGAATGGAGAAACCCACCATCACATTTTTAATGGCTTCAGAAAGGCCATTTCTGAAATTTGCGGCCAGAGCACACTCATTCCACTGAGTAAGCATGGACCATTTCTGAAATTTTTGGCAATACTCTTCAGCTTCATCCTGACCCTGAGAAATAGCCAGCAAGGCTTTTTCTGCCTGAATTTCAAGATTGGGTTCCTCGTAAAGCAATCCGAGCGCCAGAAAAAACGCATCAATATTTGCCAATGCCGGATCTCCTGGCGCTAGCGAGAAGGCCCAATCCTGAGGGTCGCCCCGTAAGAAAGAGATAACAATTTTTACTTGCTGAGCTGAGTCTCCAGATGAACGGGGTCTCAGAAATAGAAACAATTTACAATTATTCCTGAAATTCCTAAACTTAAATCGGTCTCCAGAGAACAGTTCAGGAATAGGTATTTTAGGTTCAGACATTGGACTACTGGTAACAAAATCTTGTATGCCCTGCACACGAGCAGCAAGCTGATCCACACTTGTAATCAAAGTCTGGACATTCATGTCTGCAGCAAGCACAAGCCACTCAGAGGTAAAGGGGAGGAAAAAAGAGAGGAAAGAAAAAAAAAAGAAAAAAAACCTCAGACTTTCCTTTCTTGTAATCCCACTTCTGCAATGCATTAAACATTCAACCTTGGCCTGGCATACTGTTATGACCCCAATGGCAGAGGGTCTCAAAAGTACATACCAAGTCTGCAAACACAAAAAACCAGCTCATAGGGCAGTGGTAACTGGGCTGACCATATATCTAATCCTAGCACCACAAATAGCAGCAGCCGGGGAACGTGCCTACGTTGGTTCTAGACGTCTCGCGCCAGCCGGAGAACTAACTAACCCTAGAAGGGAAAAGATAGACCTTTCTTGCCTCCAGAGAAAAGACCCCCAAAAGTTGGATACAAGCCCCCAACAAATAATAAAGGTGAGGTAAGGAGAAAAGACAAACGTAAGAATGAACTAGATATTTAGCAAAGAGAGGCCCACTGACTAATAGCAGAATATAGTAAGATGACTTATATGGTCAGCAAAAACCCTATCAAAATTTCCACGCTGGATATTCAAGAACCCCCGAACCGTCTAACGGCCCGGGGGGGAGAGCACCAGCCCCCTAGAGCTTCCAGCAAAATCAGGAATCACATTTAGTACAAGCTGGACAAAAATAAGAGCAAAGCAAAAAACCAAAAAACAAGGAAGCAGGACTTAGCTTAATTTTGCAAGATCCAAGACCAGCAGACAGGAGCAAACAGAAAGGAACTGATTACAACGATGCCAGGCACTGGACTGAGAAACCAGGAAGTTTATATAGCAACACCCCTGGACTAACGACCCAGGTGGGTGCCAAACTGAGGAAAGACAATCCCAGAGTCATATCACTAGTGACCACAAGAGGGAGCCAAAAAAGTCTAATTCACAACAGCATACCTAGTTGTCAGCCACATGGGGATAAACCTCGGCGTCCCTCTGCCCCGACGCGCGTTTCACACCGCTTCTTCAGGAGGCGTGTCTGGGCAGGGGATTAGCCGGCTTAAATATAATACGCATAATGGTAATTGGGCCCCGGAACCAATAGTAACTCTAATCAGGTGGAGTATTACGATTACTATTGTCTGTGCCGCTACCCGCATTAAATCTCCTCACTCGTAAGTGTACGGAAACAGGAAACTCCTCTGCTGTACTATGCTGGTGTACGGACTTCCTGGTGCGGGGGACTGTTATGATCCTTAGTGGCTGAGGATCACAGAATGAACGAGCTAAGTTACTGAACATAGAACGAGCTCTAGGGAGGTGGTAACTGGACTGACCGCAAACCTGATCCTAACCAAACACACTAAAGGCAGCCGGTGAACGTGCCTAAATTCCTGGACGTCTCGACGCAGCCTGAGAAACTTGCTACCCCTATAGAGAAAGTAAGACCTCACTTGCCTCAGAGAAATGACCCCAAAGATATAGGAAGCCCCCAACAAATAATAACGGTGAGGTAAGGGGAAAATACAAAACATAGAAATGAAAACAGATTCAGCAAATGAGGCCCACTAATACTAGATAGCAGAAGACAGGCAGGGAACTGTGCGGTCAGTAAAAAAAAACCCTATACAAAATATCCACGCTGAGAATTCAAGAACCCCCACACCAACTAACGGTGTGAGGGGAGAAACTCAGCCCCCTAGAGCTACCAGCAAGCAAGGAAATCACATATTAGCAAGCTGGACAAGGACAAGTAAATAACCAAGAAAAATATTGAACACTGATGAGCAAAAATAACCAAACAGAAAACTTAGCTTCTCTTGAAGAGACTGATAGCGAAGGACTTCAGGAGAGATCAAAATAGCACTGAATACATCGACAGCAGGCAAACACTGAAAGTCCAGGTGAGCTAAATAGGAAACCAGCTAACAGATAACGAGACAGCTGATCCAGCCTCAGACCTGCAGAATGACACAAAGAGCCACCAGAGGGAGCCCAAAGACAGCACTCACACAGTACCACTTGTGACCACAAGAGGGAGCCCAAAAACAGAGTTCACAACAGTACCCCCCCTTGAGGAGGGGTCACCGAACCCTCATCAAAACTCCCAGGGCGATCAGGATGAGAACATGGAAGGCATGAACCAAATCGGCCGCATGAACATCAGAGGCGACAACCCAGGAATTATCCTCCTGACCATAGCCCTTCCACTTAACCAAATACTGAAGCCTCCATCTAGAAATACGAGAATCCAAGATCTTCTCCACCACGTACTCCAATTCGCCCTCAACCAGCACCGGGGCAGGGGGCTCAACAGAAGGAACCACAGGCACCACATTGTTGTGAATTCTGTTTGTGGGCTCCCTCTGGTGGCTACTGGTGGTACTGGTTGACTTCTGTCTTCTATTTCCAGTGCACCTGTTCCCATCAGGAAATGGGAGTTTCCTATATAGTCTGGCTTCTCACTCATTTACTTGCCGGCTATCAATGTTACCAGAGCTCCTCTGTTTCTTGCTACCTGCTCCAAGTCTGCTGATTCAGATAAGTTGGATCATCTGTACCTTTTGTCCAGCGTGCATTTATATTAATCTTGCTGCTGGAAGCTCTAGTGAACTGAAATGACCACTCCGGTGTCATGAGTTGGTACCGGAGTTTAAAGTTATTTCAGGATGGTATTTTGTAGGGTTTTGAGTTGACCGCGAAGTCCACTTTTGTATTTTCTGCTATCTAGTTAGTGGGCCTCTCTTTGCTGAACCTGTATTCATACTGCGTATGTGTTTTCTTCTTAACTAACCGTCATTATATGTTGGGGGCTACTATCACTTTGGGGTTTTCTCTGGAGGCAAGCCAGGTCTGTGTTTCCTCTATCAGGGGTAGCTAGATCTCCGGCTGGTGCGAGACGTCTAGGGATAAAACGCAGGTACGTTCCCCGGCCACTGGTAGTTGTGTGTGAGGTTCAGCATCGCGGTCAGCTTAGATTCCATCATCCTAGAGCTAGTCCTGTTTTTGCCTATGTCCCTGCCATTGGGAATCATGACAGTATAGCCGGCCTAACTGTGTTAAGTATTGGCTGAAGAAGGAGAGAAAAGAAGTCTCTGACACCTTTTTTTTTTTTTTTTTTTATTCTGAAGTCTGTCTAGCCATAATTGCAGTCTGCTTCCTTACCCTCCTCTTAATCCCTGAATGGCTCAGATCTCAGCCGCTGAGAAATGGATATCCAGAGTTTAGCTTCAAATCTGAATAATCTTGCGTCTAAGGTTCAAAATATACAAGATTTTGTCATACATGCTCCTATGTCTGAACCTAAAATTCCTATACCAGAGTTTTTTTCTGGAGATAGATCTCGTTTTTTGAATTTTAAGCACAATTGTAAATTGTATCTTTCTCTGAGATCTTACTCCGCTGGAGACCCCGCTCAGCAGGTTAAGATTGTCATTTCCTTGCTGCGGGGTGACCCCCAGAATTTGGCATTTGCATTGGCGCCAGGGGACCCTGCGCTGCTCAATGTGGATGCGTTTTTTCTGGCGCTGGGGTTGCTCTATGAGGAACCTAATTTGGAGATTCAGGCTGAAAAGGCCTTGCTTGCCCTCTCTCAAGGGCATGATGAAGCTGAGGTATATTGTCAAAAATTTCGAAAATGGTCTGTGCTTACTCAGTGGAATGAGTGCGCCCTGGCGGCGAATTTCAGAGAGGGTCTCTCTGACGCCGTTAAAGATGTCATGGTGGGGTTTCCTACACCCACAGGTCTGAATGAGTCCATGACAATGGCTATTCAGATTGACCGGCGTTTACGGGAGCGCAAACCTGTGCACCATTTGGCGGTGTCTTCTGAGCAGGCACCGGAGAATATGCAATGTGATAGAATTCTGTCCAGAAGTGAATGGCAGAATTATAGGCGTAAAAATGGTTGTGCTTCTATTGTGGTGATTCTGCTCATGTTATATCAGCATGCTCTAAACGCACAAAAAGGGTTGATAAGTCTTTTGCAGTTAGCACCTTGCAGTCTAAGTTTCTTTTGTCTGTGACTTTGATTTGTTCGTTATCATCTATTACCGTGAATGCTTATGTGGACTCTGGCGCCGCCCTGAATCTTATGGATTGGTCCTTTGCCAGGCGCTGTGGGTTTAGTCTAGAGTCTCTGGAAGTCCCTATTCCTTTGAAGGGTATTGACTCCACACCATTGGCTAGGAATAAACCTCAATATTGGACACAAGTGACTATGTGTATGACTCCAGACCATCAGGAGGTGATTCGATTCCTTGTGTTGCATAATTTGCATGATGTCTTAGTGCTTGGATTGCCATGGTTACAAACTCACAACCCAGTGCTTGACTGGAAAACAATGTCCGTATTAAGCTGGGGATGTCAGGGGGTTCATGGGGAAGTACCTTTGGTTTCCATTGCTTCATCTACTCCCTCTGAGGCTCCGGCATTTTTGTCTGACTATTGTGATGTTTTTGAGGAGCCTAAACTTAGTTCGCTCCCTCCTCACAGGGATTGCGATTGTGCTATAGATTTGATTCCTGGCAGCAAATTTCCTAAAGGTCGTTTGTTCAATCTGTCTGTGCCAGAGCATGCTGCTATGCGAGAGTATATTAAGGAGTCCTTGGAAAAGGGACATATCCGTCCATCCTCATCCCCTTTAGGAGCAGGGTTTTTTTTCGTGGGTAAAAAAGATGGTTCCCTGAGGCCTTGTATTGATTATCGGCTGTTGAATAAGATTACAGTCAAACATCAGTATCCTTTGCCACTGTTGACTGATTTGTTTGCTCGTATTAAGGGGGCAAGGTGGTTCTCTAAGATTGACCTTCGGGGTGCGTATAATTTGGTGCGGATTAAGCAGGGAGATGAGTGGAAAACTGCATTTAATACGCCCGAGGGCCATTTTGAGTATCTGGTAATGCCTTTTGGTCTTTCTAATGCCCCTTCAGTCTTTCAGTCCTTTATGCACGATATTTTCCGTGAATATCTGGATAAATTTATGATTGTGTATTTGGATGATATTTTGATTTTTTCCGATGACTGGGAGTCGCATGTTCAACAGGTCAGGAAGGTTTTTCAGGTTTTGCGGGCCAATTCTTTGTTTGTAAAGGGTTCAAAGTGTATTTTTGGGGTTCAGAAGATCTCTTTTTTTGGGGTACATTTTTTCCCCTTCTTCTATTGAGATGGATCCTGTCAAGGTTCGGGCTATTTGTGATTGGACGCAACCGACTTCCCTTAAGAGCCTTCAGAAATTCTTGGGCTTTGCTAATTTCTATCGTCGATTTATAACTGGTTTTTCAAGTGTTGTTAAGCCTCTAACGGATTTGACTAAGAAGGGTGCTGATGTTTCCAATTGGTCCTCGGCGGCTGTGGAGGCCTTTCGGGAGCTTAAGCATCGCTTTTCTTCTGCTCCTGTGTTGCGCCAGCCTGATGTTTCACTTCCTTTTCAGGTCGAAGTTGATGCTTCAGAGATCGGAGCGGGGGCGGTTTTGTCGCAGAGAAGTTCCGATTGCTCGGTGATGAGACCATGTGCGTTCTTTTCTCGAAAATTTTCGCCCGCCGAGCGAAATTATGATGTTGGTAATCGGGAACTCTTGGCTATGAAGTGGGCCTTTGAGGAGTGGCGTCATTGGCTTGAGGGTGCTAAGCATCAGGTGGTGGTCTTGACTGATCACAAGAATCTGATTTACCTTGAGTCAGCCAGGCGTCTGAATCCTAGACAGGCGCGCTGGTCGTTGTTTTTCTCCCGGTTTAATTTTGTGGTCTCATATCTACCAGGTTCAAAAAATGTGAAGGCAGATGCCCTTTCTAGGAGTTTTGAGCCTGACTCCCCTGGTGATTCTGAGCCTACGGGTATCCTTAAGGATGGGGTGATATTGTCTGCTGTCTCTCCAGACTTGCGACGTGCTTTGCAGGAGTTTCAAGTGGATAGGCCTGATCGTTGTCCGTCTGGGAGACTGTTTGTTCCAGATGAGTGGACCAGTAGAGTCATCTTGGAAGTTCATTCTTCTGTGTTGGCAGGCCACCCTGGAATCTTTGGTACCAGAGATTTGGTGGCCAGGTCCTTCTGGTGGCCTTCCATGTCTCGGGATGTGCGTACTTTTGTGCAGTCTTGTGATGTTTGTGCTCGGGCCAAGCCTTGTTGTTCTCGGGCTAGTGGATTGTTGTTGCCCTTGCCTATTCCGAAGAGGCCTTGGACGCACATCTCTATGGACTTTATTTCGGATCTCCCGGTTTCTCAGAAAATGACCGTCATCAGGGTGGTGTGTGACCGTTTTTCTAAAATGGTTCATCTGGTACCCTTGCCCAAGTTGCCTTCTTCATCTAAGTTGGTTCCTCTATTTTTTCAGAATGTGGTTCGTCTACATGGTATCCCGGAAAACATCGTTTCTGACAGGGGATCCCAATTTGTGTCTAGATTTTGGCGGGCGTTCTGTGCCAGGATGGGCATTGATTTGTCTTTTTCGTCTGCCTTCCATCCTCAGACGAATGGCCAGACAGAGCGAACTAATCAGACCTTGGAGACTTATTTGAGGTGTTTTGTGTCTGCTGATCAGGATGACTGGGTCGCCTTTTTGCCGTTGGCGGAGTTTGCCCTTAATAATCGGGCTAGTTCTGCCACTCTGGTTTCTCCTTTCTTCTGCAATTCGGGGTTTCACCCTCGTTTTTCATCTGGTCAGGTGGAATCTTCGGATTGTCCTGGAGTGGACACTGTGGTGGATAGATTGCACCAGATTTGGAGTCATGTGGTGGACAACTTGAAGTTGTCCCAGGAGAAGACTCAGCAGTTTGCTAATCGTCGTCGTCGTGCTGGTAATCGTCTTCGCGTTGGGGACTTGGTGTGGTTATCTTCTCGTTTTGTCCCTATGAAGGTCTCTTCTCCTAAGTTTAAACCTCGGTTCATAGGTCCTTATAAGATTTTGGAGATTCTTAATCCTGTATCGTTTCGTTTGGACCTACCAGCATCTTTCACTATTCATAATGTCTTCCATCGGTCTTTGTTGCGGAGGTACGAGATACCGGTTGTTCCTTCTGTTGAGCCTCCTGCTCCTGTGCTGGTGCAGGGTGAATTGGAGTATGTTGTGGAGAAGATTTTGGACTCTCGCGTTTCCAGACGGAGACTTCAATATTTGGTCAAATGGAAGGGATACGGTCAGGAGGATAATTCTTGGGTGACTGCCTCTGATGTTCATGCCTCTGATTTGGTTCGCGCCTTTCATAGGGCTCGTCCAGATCGCCCTGGTGGTTCTCATGAGGGTTCGGTGCCCCCTCCTCAAGGGGGGGGTACTGTTGTGAATTCTGTTTGTGGGCTCCCTCTGGTGGCTACTGGTGGTACTGGTTGACTTCTGTCTTCTATTTCCAGTGCACCTGTTCCCATCAGGAAATGGGAGTTTCCTATATAGTCTGGCTTCTCACTCATTTACTTGCCGGCTATCAATGTTACCAGAGCTCCTCTGTTTCTTGCTACCTGCTCCAAGTCTGCTGATTCAGATAAGTTGGATCATCTGTACCTTTTGTCCAGCGTGCATTTATATTAATCTTGCTGCTGGAAGCTCTAGTGAACTGAAATGACCACTCCGGTGTCATGAGTTTAAAGTTATTTCAGGATGGTATTTTGTAGGGTTTTGAGTTGACCGCGAAGTCCACTTTTGTATTTTCTGCTATCTAGTTAGTGGGCCTCTCTTTGCTGAACCTGTATTCATACTGCGTATGTGTTTTCTTCTTAACTAACCGTCATTATATGTTGGGGGCTACTATCACTTTGGGGTTTTCTCTGGAGGCAAGCCAGGTCTGTGTTTCCTCTATCAGGGGTAGCTAGATCTCCGGCTGGTGCGAGACGTCTAGGGATAAAACGCAGGTACGTTCCCCGGCCACTGGTAGTTGTGTGTGAGGTTCAGCATCGCGGTCAGCTTAGATTCCATCATCCTAGAGCTAGTCCTGTTTTTGCCTATGTCCCTGCCATTGGGAATCATGACACCACATACCTCCGCAACAAAGACCTATGGAACACGTTATGAATGGCAAACGACGCTGGGAGGTCCAAACGAAACGACACCGGGTTAAGGATTTCCAAAATCTTATAAGGACCGATGAAGCGAGGCTTGAATTTAGGAGAGGAGACCTTCATAGGAACATACCGAGAAGACAGCCATACCAAATCCCCAACACGAAGTCGGGGACCCACACTGCGACGGCGGTTGGCAAAGCGCTGAGCCTTCTCCTGTGACAACTTCAAATTGTCCACCACATGGTTCCAAATCTGCTGCAACCTATCCACCACAGAATCCACCCCAGGACAGTCAGAAGGTTCAACCTGACCCGAGGAAAAACGAGAATGAAAACCAGAATTGCAGAAAAAAGGCGAAACCAAAGTAGCAGAACTAGCCCGATTATTAAGGGCAAACTCGGCCAATGGCAAAAAAGTCACCCAATCATCCTGATCAGCAGAAACAAAACATCTTAAATAAGTTTCCAAGGTCTGATTAGTTCGCTCGGTTTGGCCATTCGTCTGAGGATGGAAGGCCGACGAAAAAGACAAATCAATGCCCATCTTAGCACAAAAGATCCGCCAAAATATGGACACAAACTGGGATCCTCTGTCAAACACAATATTTTTAGGGATGCCGTGCAAGCTAACCGCATTCTGAAAAAATAGAGGAACCAAATCGGAGGAGGAAGGCAACTTAGGCAAGGGCACCAAATGGACCATTTTGGAAAAACGATCACACACCACCCAGATGACAGACATTCTCTGAGAGACTGGAAGATCCGAAATAAAATCCATGGAAATGTGCGTCCAAGGCCTCTTCGGGACAGGCAAAGGCAAAAGCAAACCGCTGGCACGAGAACAGCAAGGCTTAGCCCGAGCACAAATCCCACAGGACTGCACAAAGGAACGCACATCCCGTGACAAGGAAGGCCACCAAAAGGACCTAGCCACCAAATCTCTGGTACCAAAAATCCCAGGATGGCCTGCCAACACCGAAGAATGAACCTCGGAAATAACTCTGCTGGTCCATCTATCTGGGACAAACAGTCTCTCTGGTGGGCAACGGTCAGGTCTATCCACCTGAAATTTCTGCAGCACTCGTCGCAAATCTGGGGAAATGGCAGACAAAATCACTCCCTCTCTGAGGATACCAGCCGGCTCTGAAACTCCTGGAGAGTCAGGCACAAAACTCCTAGAAAGAGCATCAGCCTTCACGTTCTTTGAACCAGGCAGGTACGAGACCACAAAATCGAAACGGGAGAAAAACAATGACCAACGAGCCTGTCTAGGATTCAGCCGCTTGGCAGACTCGAGATAAATCAGATTTTTGTGATCAGTCAAGACCACCACACGATGCTTAGCTTCCTCGAGCCAATGTCGCCACTTCTCAAATGCCCACTTCATAGCCAACAACTCCCAATTACCAACATCATAATTCCGCTCGGCAGGCGAAAACTTTCTTGAAAAGAAAGCACAAGGTTTCATCACAGAGCAATCAGAGCTTCTCTGCGACAAAACAGCCCCTGCTCCAATCTCAGAAGCATCAACCTCGACCTGAAAAGGAAGAGAGACATCAGGCTGACACAAAACTGGAGCCGAAGAAAACCAGCGCTTCAGCTCCCGAAAGGCTTCCACGGCCGCAGAAGACCAATTAGTCACATCAGAACCCTTCTTGGTCAAATCCGTCAAGGGTTTAACCACGCCAGAAAAATTAGTAATGAAGCGACGGTAAAAATTAGCAAAACCCAAGAACTTCTGAAGACTCTTAACAGATGTAGGCTGAGTCCAGTCATGAATAGCCTGGACCTTGACTGGGTCCATCTCAATAGTAGAAGGAGAAAAAATAAAACCCAAAAAGGAAACCTTCTGTACTCCGAAGAGACATTTTGAGCCCTTCACAAATAAGGCATTAGCACGCAGGACCTGAAATACCATCCTGACCTGCTTCACATGGGACTCCCAGTCCTCAGAAAAGACCAAAATGTCATCCAGATATACAATCATAAATTTATCCAGATATTCTCGGAAGATGTCATGCATGAAGGACTGGAACACAGAAGGAGCATTAGAGAGTCCAAAAGGCATCACCAAGTACTCAAAATGGCCTTTGGGCGTATTAAATGCTGTTTTCCATTCATCCCCCTGCCTAATACGCACAAGGTTATACGCACCACGAAGATCTATCTTGGTGAACCAACTGGACCCCTTAATCCGAGCAAACAGATCAGATAATAATGGCAAAGGATACTGAAATTTGACCGTGATTTTATTTAGAAGACGATAATCTATACAAGGTCTCAGAGAACCATCCTTTTTGGCCACAAAAAAGAATCCTGCACCAAGAGGGGAGGAGGACGGGCGAATATGTCCCTTCTCTAAAGACTCCTTTATATAACTCCGCATCGCGGCATGTTCTGGTACAGACAAATTAAAAAGTCGTCCCTTAGGGAACTTACTACCAGGAATCAAATTTATAGCACAATCACTATCCCTGTGAGGAGGCAGGGCACCGGATCTGGGCTCATCAAATACATCCTGGTAGTCCGACAAAAACTCAGGGACCTCAGAAGGAGTGGAAGAAGCAATTGATACCAAAGGAGCATCGCCATGAATCCCCTGGCAACCCCAACTTGAAACAGACATAGCTTTCCAATCCAGAACTGGATTATGGGCCTGCAGCCATGGCAGACCCAAAACGACAACATCATGCAAATTATGCAGCAAAAGAAAGCGAATCACCTCCTGATGTACAGGAGTCATGCACATGGTCACTTGAGTCCAATACTGAGGCTTATTCTCAGCCAATGGCGTAGCATCTATTCCCCTCAGTGGAATAGGAAATTCTAAAGGCTCCAGAACAAAACCACAGCGCCTGGCAAACGACAAATCCATCAGGTTCAGGGCAGCACCTGAATCCACAAAAGCCATAACCGAGTAGGATGACAAAGAACAAATTAAAGTAACAGACAAAATGAATTTAGGCTGTATAGTACCAATGGTGACAGATTTAGCGATTTTTTTAACGCGCTTAGAGCATGCTGAGATAACATGAGTTGAATCACCACAGTAAAAGCACAACCCATTTTGACGTCTATGATTTTGCCGCTCAATTCTGGTCAGAATTTGGTCACATTGCATAGATTCAGGTCTCTGTTCAGAAAACACCGCCAGATGGTGCGCAGATTTGCGCTCCCGCAAACGCCGATCAATCTGAATGGCCAAAGCCATTGAGTCATTCAGACTTGCAGGCGTGGGGAACCCCACCATAACATTCTTAATGGCTTCAGAAAGACCTTCTCTGAAATTTGCAGCCAGGGCACACTCATTCCATTGAGTAAGCACCGACCATTTCCGAAATTTTTGACAATACACCTCAGCTTCATCCTGGCCCTGAGAGAGAGCCAGCAAGGCCTTTTCTGCCTGGTTCTCAAGATTAGGTTCCTCATAAAGCAATCCAAGCGCCAGAAAAAATGCATCCACATTCAGCAATGCAGGATCTCCTGGCGCCAGAGAGAAAGCCCAATCCTGAGGGTCGCCACGTAACAGGGAGATAACAATTCTAACTTGCTGAGCGGAATCTGTTGTGAATTAGACTTTTTTGGCTCCCTCTTGTGGTCACTAGTGGTATGACTCTGGGATTGTCTTTCCCTAGTTTGGCACCCACCTGGGTCGTTAGTCCAGGGGTGTTGCTATATAGACTTCCTGAATTCTCAGTCTGGTGCCTGGCATCGTTGTAATCAGTCCTTTCTGTTTGCTCCTGTCTGCTGGTCCTGGTTCTTGCAAAATTAAGCTAAGTCCTGCTTCCTTGTTTTTTGGTTATTTGCATTGCTCTTATTTTTTGTCCAGCTTGTACTAAATGTGATTCCTGTTTTTGCTGGAAGCTCTAGGGGGCTGGTATTCTCCCCCCGGGCCGTTAGACGGTTCGGGGGTTCTTGAATATCCAGCGTGGAAATTTTGATAGGGTTTTTGCTGACCGTATAAGTCATCTTACTATATTCTGCTATTAGTCAGTGGGCCTCTCTTTGCTAAATACCTAGTTCATTCTTACGTTTGTCTTTTCTTCTTACCTCACCGTTATTATTTGTTGGGGGCTTGTATCCAACTTTTGGGGTCTTTTCTCTGGAGGCAAGAAAGGTCTATCTTTTCCCTTCTAGGGTTAGTTAGTTCTCCGGCTGGCGTGAGACATCTAGAACCAACGTAGGCACGTTCCCCGGCTGCTTCTATTTGTGGTGCTAGGATTAGATATACGGTCAGCCCAGTTACCACTGTCCTATGAGCTGGTTTTTTGTGTTTGCAGACTTGATATTTATTTCTGAGACCCTCTGCCATTGGGGTCATAACAGTATGCCAGGCCAAAGTTGAATGTTTAATGCATTGCAGAAGTGGGATAATAAGAAAGGAAATTCTGAGTTTTTTTTTTTCCTCTCTTTCTTCCTCCCCTTTACCTCTGAGTGGCTTAATCTTGCTGCAGACATGAATGTCCAGACTTTGATTACAAGTGTGGATCAGCTTGCTGCTCGTGTGCAGGGCATACAAGATTTTGTTACCAGTAGTCCAATGTCTGAACCTAAAATACCTATTCCTGAACTGTTCTCTGGAGATCGATTTAAGTTTAGGAATTTCAGGAATAATTGTAAATTGTTTCTATCTCTGAGACCCCGTTCGTCTGGAGACTCAGCTCAGCAAGTTAAAATTGTTATCTCTTTCTTGCGGGGCGACCCTCAGGATTGGGCTTTCTCGCTAGCGCCAGGAGATCCGGCATTGGCGAATATTGATGCGTTTTTTCTGGCGCTCGGATTGCTTTACGAGGAACCCAATCTTGAAATTCAGGCAGAAAAAGCCTTGCTGGCTATTTCTCAGGGCCAGGATGAAGCTGAAGTGTATTGCCAAAAATTTTGGAAATGGTCCGTGCTTACTCAGTGGAATGAGTGTGCTCTGGCCGCAAATTTCAGAAATGGCCTTTCTGAAGCCATTAAGAATGTGATGGTGGGTTTCTCCATTCCTACAAGTCTGAATGATTCCATGGCGCTGGCCATTCAAATTGACCGGCGTTTGCGGGAGCACAAAACTGCTAATCCTCTGGTGGTGTTGTCTGAACAAACACCTGATTTAATGCAATGTGATAGAATTCAGACTAGAAATGAACGGAAAAATCATAGACGTCAGAATGGGTTGTGTTTTTACTGTGGTGATTCTACACATGTTATATCAGCATGCTCTAAACGCCTTACAAGGGTTGTTAGTCCTGTCGTCCTGTAATTTGCAACCTAAATTTATTTTGTCTGTGACTTTAATTTGCTCATTGTCTTCCTACCCTGTTATGGCGTTTGTGGATTCAGGTGCTGCCCTGAGTCTTATGGATCTGTCATTTGCCAAGCGCTGTGGTTTTGTTCTTGAGCCATTGGTAAATCCTATCCCTCTTAGAGGTATTGATGCTACGCCATTGGCGGAAAATAAACCGCAGTTTTGGACACAGGTAACCATGTGCATGACTCCTGAACATCGGGAGGTGATTCGTTTTCTTGTTCTGCATAAAATGCATGATTTGGTCGTTTTGGGTCTGCCATGGTTACAGACCCATAATCCAGTCTTGGATTGGAAGGCAATGTCTGTGTCAAGTTGGGGCTGTCAGGGAATTCATGGTGATTCCCCACCGGTGTCTATTGCTTCCTCTACTCTTTCGGAAGTTCCTGAGTATTTGTCTGATTATCAGGATGTATTCAGCGAGTCCAGGTCCAGTGCTCTTCCTCCTCATATGGACTGTGACTGCGCTATAGATTTGATTCCGGGTACTAAATTTCCTAAGGGAAGATTATTTAATTTGTCTGTACCTGAGCATACCGCAATGCGTTCGTATATCAAGGAATTTCTGGAGAAGGGGCATATCCGTCCATCCTCTTCCCCTCTTGGTGCGGGATTCTTTTTTGTGGCCAAGAAGGACGGATCTTTGAGACCTTGTATTGACTATCGGCTTCTGAATAAAATCACTGTTAAATTTCAGTATCCTTTGCCTCTGTTGTCAGACTTGTTTGCCTGGATTAAGGGTGCCAAGTGGTTCACCAAGATAGATCTTCGTGGTGCGTACAACCTTGTGCGCATTAAGCAAGGAGATGAATGGAAAACTGCATTTAATACGCCCGAAGGTCATTTTGAGTACTTGGTGATGCCTTTTGGGCTCTCTAATGCTCCTTCAGTGTTTCAGTCCTTTATGCATGATATTTTCCGGAAATATCTGGATAGATTTATGATTGTTTATCTGGATGATATTCTGTTTTTTTCTGATGATTGGGACTCGCATGTGAAGCAGGTCAGGATGGTGTTTCAGGTTTTGCGTGAGAATGCTTTGTTTGTTAAGGGCTCAAAGTGTCTCTTTGGAGTACAGAAGGTTCCCTTTTTGGGTTTTATTTTTTCCCCTTCTGCGGTGGAGATGGACCCAGTCAAGGTCCGAGCTATTCATGATTGGACTCAACCCACGTCAGTTAAGAGTCTTCAGAAGTTCTTGGGTTTTGCTAACTTCTACCGTCGTTTTATCGCTAACTTTTCTAGCGTTGTTAAACCTTTGACGGATATGACCAAGAAAGGTTCTGATGTTGCTAATTGGGCTCCTGCAGCCGTGGAAGCTTTCCAAGAGTTGAAGTGCCGGTTTACTTCGGCGCCTGTTTTGTGCCAGCCTGATGTCTCACTTCCCTTTCAGGTTGAAGTGGATGCTTCTGAGATTGGGGCAGGGGCCGTTTTGTCGCAGAGAGGCCCTGGTTGCTCTGTAATGAGACCATGTGCCTTTTTCTCTAGGAAGTTTTTGCCTGCTGAGCGGAATTATGATGTTGGCAATCGGGAGTTGTTGGCCATGAAGTGGGCATTTGAGGAGTGGCGTCATTGGCTCGAGGGTGCTAAGCATCGTGTGGTGGTCTTGACTGATCACAAAAATCTGATGTATCTCGAGTCTGCCAAACGCCTGAATCCTAGATAGGCCCGTTGGTCATTGTTTTTCTCCCGTTTTGACTTTGTGGTCTCGTATTTACCAGGTTCAAAGAATGTGAAGGCTGATGCTCTTTCAAGGAGCTTTGTGCCTGACTCTCCTGGAGTCGCAGAACCAGTTGGTATTCTTAAAGAGGGAGTAATCTTGTCAGCCATTTCTCCAGATTTGCGCCGTGTGTTGCAGAGATTTCAGGCTGGTAGACCTGACTCTTGTCCACCTGACAGACTGTTTGTTCCTGATAAGTGGACCAGCAGAGTCATTTCCGAGGTTCATTCCTCGGTGTTGGCAGGGCATCCGGGAATTTTTGGCACCAGAGATTTGGTGGCTAGGTCCTTTTGGTGGCCTTCCTTGTCACGGGATGTGCGGTCATTTGTGCAGTCCTGTGGGACTTGTGCTCGAGCTAAGCCTTGCTGTTCTCGTGCCGGTGGGTTGCTCTTGCCCTTGCCTGTCCCGAAGAGGCCTTGGACACACATTTCCATGGATTTCATTTCAGATCTTCCGGTGTCTCAAGGAATGTCTGTCATCTGGGTGGTATGTGATCGCTTTTCCAAGATGGTCCATTTGGTATCTTTGCCTAAGCTGCCTTCCTCTTCCGATCTGGTTCCTTTGTTCTTTCAGAATGTGGTTCGTTTACACGGCATTCCTGAGAATATCGTGTCTGACAGAGGATCCCAGTTTGTTTCCAGATTCTGGCGATCCTTTTGTGCTAAGATGGGCATTGATTTGTCGTTTTCGTCTGCCTTTCATCCTCAGACTAATGGACAAACGGAGCGAACTAATCAGACTCTGGAGGCTTATTTGAGGTGTTTTGTTTCTGCAGATCAGGATGATTGGGTGACCTTCTTGCCATTGGCTGAGTTTGCCCTTAATAATCGGGCTAGTTCCGCTACTTTGGTCTCGCCATTTTTCTGCAACTCTGGTTTCCATCCTCGTTTTTCCTCGGGACATGTGGAGCCTTCTGACTGTCCTGGGGTAGATTCTGTGGTGGATAGGTTGCAGCAGATTTGGAATCATGTGGTGGACAACTTGAAGTTGTCACAGGAGAAGGCTCAGCGTTTTGCCAACCGCCGCCGCGGTGTGGGTCCCCGACTTCGTGTTGGGGATTTAGTATGGCTGTCTTCTCGATTTGTTCCTATGAAGGTCTCCTCTCCTAAATTCAAGCCTCGCTTCATCGGTCCTTACAAGATATTGGAAATCCTTAATCCTGTGTCCTTTCGCTTGGATCTTCCGGTGTCGTTTGCCATTTACAACGTGTTCCAGAGGTCTTTGTTGCGGCGGTACGTTGTACCTGTGGTTCCTTCTGTTGAGCCTCCTGCTCCGGTGTTGGTTGAGGGCGAGTTGGAGTACGTGGTGGAGAAGATCTTGGATTCTCGTCTCTCCAGACGGAGGCTTCAGTATCTGGTCAAGTGGAAGGGCTATGGTCAGGAGGATAATTCCTGGGTGGTTGCCTCTGATGTGCATGCGGCCGATTTAGTTCGTGCCTTTCACGCTGCTCATCCTGATCGCCCTGGTGGTCTTGGTGAGGGTTCGGTGACCCCTCCTTAAAGGGGGGGTACTGTTGTGAATTAGACTTTTTTGGCTCCCTCTTGTGGTCACTAGTGGTATGACTCTGGGATTGTCTTTCCCTAGTTTGGCACCCACCTGGGTCGTTAGTCCAGGGGTGTTGCTATATAGACTTCCTGAATTCTCAGTCTGGTGCCTGGCATCATTGTAATCAGTCCTTTCTGTTTGCTCCTATCTGCTGGTCCTGGTTCTTGCAAAATTAAGCCAAGTCCTGCTTCCTTGTTTTTTGGTTATTTGCATTGCTCTTATTTTTTGTCCAGCTTGTACTAAATGTGATTCCTGTTTTTGCTGGAAGCTCTAGGGGGCTGGTATTCTCCCCCTGGGCCGTTAGACGGTTCGGGGGTTCTTGAATATCCAGCGTGGAAATTTTGATAGGGTTTTTGCTGACCGTATAAGTCATCTTACTATATTCTGCTATTAGTCAGTGGGCCTCTCTTTGCTAAATACCTAGTTCATTCTTACGTTTGTCTTTTCTTCTTACCTCACCGTTATTATTTGTTGGGGGCTTGTATCCAACTTTTGGGGTCTTTTCTCTGGAGGCAAGAAAGGTCTATCTTTTCCCTTCTAGGGTTAGTTAGTTCTCCGGCTGGCGCGAGACGTCTAGAACCAACATAGGCACGTTACCCGGCTGCTTCTATTTGTGGTGCTAGGATTAGATATACGGTCAGCCCAGTTACCACTGTCCTATGAGCTGGTTTTTTGTGTTTGCAGACTTGATATTTATTTCTGAGACCCTCTGCCATTGGGGTCATAACAGGAATCCCCAGAGGAACGAGGTCTCAAAGAAAGAAATAATTTACAATTATTCTTAAAATTCAGAAACCTAGATCTATCTCCAGAAAACAACTCAGGAATAGGTACTTTTGGCTCAGACATAGGACTGTGAACAACAAAATCCTGAATGCTTTGCACCCTTGCAGCAAGATGATCCACTGTCATGGTTCTCAATGGCAAGAGACCGTAGTAAAGCATACAAAAGGACAAGCTCTTGGAAGATGGGAACTCGAGCTGATCGTGAGCTAAACCTACCGCACAACTAAGTGTGGCCGGGTAGCGTGCCTACGTTTTATCCCTAGACGCCCAGCGCCAGCCGGAGGACTGACTGACCCTAGCAGAGGAAAATACAGACCTGGCTTACCTCTAGAGAAATTTTCCCCAAAAGGCAGACAGTAGCCCCCACATATATTGTCGGTGATTTTAGAGGAAAATGACATACGAAGTATGAAGATAGGTTTAGCAAATTGAGGTCCGCTTACTAGATAGTAGGAAGACAGAAAAGGGAACTTCACAGTCAGCTGAAAACCCTTTAAAAACACCATCCAGAAATTACTTTAAGACTCTAATATCAACTCATGACACCAGAGTGGCAATTTCAGCTCACAAGAGCTTCCAGCCTCAGAAATATTCAAAAACAGAGAACTGGAACAAAAATGCAAAACAATCTTAGGACTACAAGTCCAACTTAGCTGATAGTAGTCTAGGAGCAGGAACATGCAACAGAAAGGCTTCTGGTAACATTGTTGGCCGGCATAGAAATGACTGAGGAGCAAGGCTAAATAGAAACTCCCACATCCTGATGGAAACAGGTGAACAGAGGAGATGAAGCACACAAGTTCAGTACCACCAGTAACCACCGGGGGAGCCCAGAAACCAAATTCACAACAATCCACACTAGAAGTCAGACTCTGAATATCCATGTCTGCAGCTGAACTCAAAGCCACCCAGAGATTAAGGGGATGAGAGAAGCTGGACAGACTGCAGCAAAGGGAGAGGAAAAAAAAAAATTGTACTCAGGACTACTCTTATCCCACTTCTGCGATGCATTAAACACTTTATGGCCTGCTGTACTGTTATGATCCTTAGTGGCTGAGGATCACAGAATGAACGAGCTAAGTTACTGAACATAGAACGAGCTCTAGGGAGGTGGTAACTGGACTGACCGCAAACCTGATCCTAACCAAACACACTAAAGGCAGCCGGTGAACGTGCCTAAATTCCTGGACGTCTCGACGCAGCCTGAGAAACTTGCTACCCCTATAGAGAAAGTAAGACCTCACTTGCCTCAGAGAAATGACCCCAAAGATATAGGAAGCCCCCAACAAATAATAACGGTGAGGTAAGGGGAAAATACAAAACGTAGAAATGAAAACAGATTCAGCAAATGAGGCCCACTAATACTAGATAGCAGAAGACAGGCAGGGAACTGTGCGGTCAGTAAAAAAAACTCTATACAAAATATCCACGCTGAGAATTCAAGAACCCCCACACCAACTAACGGTGTGAGGGGAGAAACTCAGCCCCCTAGAGCTACCAGCAAGCAAGAAAATCACATATTAGCAAGCTGGACAAGGACAAGTAAACAAGAAAAATATTGAACACTGATGAGCAAAAATAACCAAACAGAAAACTTAGCTTCTCTTGAAGAGACTGATAGCGAAGGACTTCAGGAGAGATCAAAATAGCACTGAATACATCGACAGCAGGCAAACACTGAAAGTCCAGGTGAGCTAAATAGGAAACCAGCTAACAGATAACGAGACAGCTGATCCAGCCTCAGACCTGCAGAATGACACAAAGAGCCACCAGAGGGAGCCCAAAGACAGCACTCACACAGTACCACTTGTGACCACAAGAGGGAGCCCAAAAACAGAGTTCACAACAGGGGACATCTCGGCGCTTGCGCAGATCTGCGGCGTCCTGTAGCCAATGGAGATCCAGATCCTGGTCATGGGGTCATAGGCGGCAGGTCATTCGTAAGTACGACTCTGCGTCCTCGTTTCCCCAGCGACCGTTCGCTGCTCTCCACAGGTCCGCGATTCACGCAAGCGCACTGCCCACCAATGATAGAAAGAAAAGGACAAAGAAAAAGAACAGAAGATAAAGGGAGCCAATGAAGCAGTTTGTATTTGTCTCATAATCTAATCCTAATCAAGAAAAATCTTATTATAATCAATTCTACATCCAAAACTACGTAATATGTCCCCACAAGGGGCCCTTAATAAAATTATTGAAAGAAACCCTAATAAAAACATCTACACATGCACTTACTGTATGTGCCTATTTAAGTGTTAATTTACCATATATAAAGTCCTCAAAAAAGGGGCTAATCCTACATACCAAAAAAAAAATTTTTTTCTTGTTGTAGTAGTTATTTGCTGTTTTTATGAGGATTTATTCTAATAAAAAATTGTTTTTATAGTAGTACCATGGTCGAGGTCAGTGTATTCTTTGATCATGCCTTATGTGAGATATATATATATGTATGTAGACTGTATATATGTTTTCAGGAATATTTGAGCCCATGGATCCATTATATGTCCATTTTGCAAGGTTGCGAGAACAAAATGCAGTACTATGGATGCCATACGGATTACATATGGAGGATGACATGCGTAAAATACGCAGCCACACCCTGCCTACGGATGACATACGGATCACTGTTTTGGGATCATTTCTGCATATTACGCCTGAAAAAAACAGACCATATTTCCCTACGCTGAGTGTGACTCCGGCCTAATAGTGCTGTGCGCATGCGGGATTTCACATTTCCTACTCAAAGTTGTTTTGCCTAAAACTGTGTTGCAGTCATGACTTAAAAGGCCCCATTTGCTAATCAAAATCTCTAGGCCTAATATTGGGGTTCAGCCAGGAGGCCCCATTTGCTAATCCAAATTGTTAGGGCTAATAGTATTGTGAAGTCTGTAGTTCACATTTCCCCCTCAAAATCATTTGGGCTAAAGCTATGTTGCAGTCAGGACTCAGGAGGTCCCATTTACTAATCAAAATCATTAACCCTAATTTTGGGGTTCAGCCAGGAAAGCCCATTTGCTGATCCAATTCATTAGGGCGAATAGTGTTGTGCAGCCAGAGTCCACATTTCCTACTAAAAATTGTTTGGGCTAATACAGTGCTGCAGTCAGGACTCTGGAGCCCCATTTGCTAATCAAAAGCATTAGGACTAATAGTGTTGTGTATGTGTAAGACCCCGGGTTCCTGGTTGTTACAGTGGCATTGCTTTCCTCATGGGGAGAGTGATGTCATGCATGGAAGTGAGGAAGGATCCCTTTTATCAGGTATTCACATACATGCAACACAGTTCTGACTCCAGTCAAGAAGTGGGAGCTCTGAA
Organism: Ranitomeya variabilis; assembly: GCF_051348905.1. Taxonomy (NCBI): domain Eukaryota; kingdom Metazoa; phylum Chordata; class Amphibia; order Anura; family Dendrobatidae; genus Ranitomeya; species Ranitomeya variabilis. The sequence continues at coordinate 334,912,450 of NC_135236.1, forward strand.
CCTGGTTTCAGGGGAGGTTCCCTGTATATAAATATATATTCTGGTCTAGGGGAGGAGTTAGGTAGTCTGTCACAGAGGAGTGAGGAGAGAGAAAGCAGACGGTGAGAGTCTGAGAGAGAATGAGGGGGCCGTGCAGCCACAATAGGTGCTGCAGCTCCTAGAAGGAACGAGAACAGAATAGTTTGTAGAGACAGTGAAGGAGGGAAAGGAGCAAAGGAGAGTTGAGAGCTCGAGAGAGAAGCTGCGACTGGGCTTCCTCCATGCTGAGTACAGATACCGATAGCCGGAAGACAGAGGTTGTGGGGGTAACTCTTTGCCCCACGGCAGAAACCGGCGGACAGCAGATTGCAAGTTACCTGTCCACCACTGACACCCGAGGACACAGTAGCAGGATAGAGCCCAGGTCGAGATGCAGATCCTGTAAAAAGGCTCGAGCTACCTGTTGTACAGGTAGTGTCCTACCTAAAGGGGGACAGAGAGACAACATGAAGACCTTGTGTGAGGCCTAAGGCAGCAATGGACTACACCACAGCGCTAGAAGGAAGGCTTCCAACCCTGCCTGGTAAAGTGGAGTCCAGATTCTCTTCCAAGCTGGCCGGACCGTACCTGTGCCTGTAATCTGGTACCCTGGACTGTGGCTGCCTGAATCAATCAGTAAAGAGGTACAGAGACTGCAACTTTGTGTCTTCTGTTTATTTCTACATCACCTACCACCTGTCCCTATTACACCGGGAGCCCTGGGGACCCAGCTTCACTTGTGAGAAACCATACAATCCCAGCTGCCATAACATCATCCCAGTGGACCCCTTTAAGCAGCGTTTGTCACCCTGACCAAGCACCACAGGTGGCGTCACAAACTATTTTGCAAATCCCTTTAAAGACCGTCCCTTATACTGGGGCGCCCAGGGCCACTGATTGGGTTGCCGCCGCCGTGACACATCCACTTTAAGTACCAGACCAGGTACCGAGTACCCCACGGCCTGGTAGGCATTCCATATGCGGGAGTTCACATTTCCTGCTCAAAATTGCTTGGGATGAAATTGTGTTGCAGTCATGACTTAAAAGGCCCCATTTGCTAATCAAAATCACTAGGCCTAATATTGGGGCTCAGACAGGAGGCCCCATTTTCTAATCAAAATTGTTAGGGCTAATAGTATTGTGCAGTCTGTAGTCCACATTTCCCCCTCAAAATCGTTTGGGCTAATATTGTGGTGCAGTCAGGACTCATCATGAGGCCCCATTTACTAATAAAAATCGTTAGGGATAATATTGTTGTTCAGGCACACTATCCCTGAAAATAAATACTGATTGTTTATTTAGTGACAGGTGACTTACCGGTCTGGGCCTAAAGTTGTGAAACAGCTGGTTAAAAATTGTGAAGGGTACATGCAACATGAGTGAGAAAAAGTGAGGTCGTGGTGGAAGGGAGAATAGGCTTGGTGTTCGACATGCACATGGGTTAGGTGGCAATGTTACTGAATGCTCTACTGCACAAACACCATCTCGTCCTATCCAAAGACAACTATCAGCTTCTGTTACTAGATGGCCTTCTTGACTCCCTTTCTTTGACAGCCGCACATCGGCATGCGTTGTAGATGACGGTCAGAAAGAGCATGTGCTCCAGTGGATGACAAGCGCTTCATCAAGTGAGTGCTGCTCAATATGTGGCCGGTATTTTTTTTAATTTTTACACCCAAAATACTGTATAGAACGAGGGTAGCAGACAGCAAATTAAGTGGAGTAGAGGCATGAAATGCCCAAATTTGTAGCCCATAGATAGATCGATGATAGATAGATAGATAGATAGATAGATAGATAGATAGATAGATAGATAAATATCAAAAAAGTAGGCAGCACTCCATTGTTTCAAAAGGTGTAGGATTTATTCAAATCCACATGTCCGTGCGACGTTTCAGCTCTACTGAGCTTTTCTCAAGCAGTGGATACAGCTTCCTTAGTGCATATATATAGTACTTAGCCATCCTTAATTACTGCCGTTTGTGTTTAATTACATACTTATATTTAAATATATCTAATAAAGTGCATCTGTGCATATTTGTTCCTTATATGTGTAAACATTCTATGGGCCATGCTGTTCTTACCGCCACAGGAGCTTGTTAGTGATGGAGGACGCCATTCAGTCTGTCGGCGTTCTTAGACACCTACTGCGCAGGTCTGTTACATCATATTGCCTTGTTGAACTACAGGTCAATGGCTGAACTCGGCGCATGCGCAGTAGCGCTACATTTCGCCATCTTTGTGATGGCATAATTCTTTTAGTGCTATATGTGTATATGGGCAGGCAAAAAAGCATCCTAATGCGCCATTTAGCTCAATAGGAGTATGTGAGCAGGCGCAGAAGCGTCGAATGACGCCACCTACTAGGGCTATATGCAGCCAATATCGCCACTAGGGTTGAGCGAAACGGATCGTTCATTTTCATAAGTCGCCGACTTTTGGCAAAGTCGGCGTCTCATGAAACCGAGCCGATCCCTGTGTGGGGTCTGCCATGCGGTACGCGACTTTCGCGCCAAAGTCGCGTTTCAATGACGCTAAAAGCGCCATTTCTCAGCCAATGAAGGTGGACGCAGAGTGTGGGCAGCGTGATGACATAGATCTCAGTCCCCACCATCTTAGAGAAGGGCATTGCAGTGATTGGCTTGCTTTCTGCGGCGTCACAGGGGCTATAAAGGGGCGTTCCCGCCGACCGCCATCTTACTGCTGCTGATCTGAGCGTAGGGAGAGGTTGCTGCAGCTTCTTCAGAAGCAGGGATAGTGATAGGCAGGGTACATAAAGCTACAAACCGCTTGTGCTGTAGCGATTTCCACTGTCCAACACCACCTTTTGATTGCAGGGACAGTGGAAGCTACATTTTTTTTTCCTCAGCGCTGTAGCTCATTGGGCTGCACTAGAAGGCTCCCTGACCCTGATAGCTGCGTTGCTGTGCCTGTGTGTACGCCTCTGGGCAAACCAACTGCTTTTTTCAAAGCACAGATCCTGTTTTTCCTTCCTTTCTGCACAGCTATCTTGTGTGTTTGTCCACACTTTTGTGTGCAGCAGTCCTTTTTATAGCTGCCTGCCATACTTTTCTGAGATAACTGCAGGGAGATAAATATTGGCAAGTCTGCCTCCGTGCCATTGCTGTGTGTGGCATCTGTCTCTCATTGTGTGCCACCGAAAACACTGTGTAATACTTGGCCATTTTTTTTTGGGGGGGGTACATTCTCCCTTTTCAAAAAAAAAAATTAGTGGGAGATAAATATTGGCAAGTCTCCCTCCGTGCCATTGCTGTGTGTGGCATCTGTCTCTCATTGTGTGCCACCGAAAACACTGTGTAATACTTGCCCATTTTTTTTTTGGGGGGGTACATTCTCCCTTTTCAAAAAAAAAAATTAGTGGGAGATAAATATTGGCAAGTCTCCCTCCGTGCCATTGCTGTGTGTGGCATCTGTCTCTCATTGTGTGCCACCGAAAACACTGTGTAATACTTGCCCGTTTTTTTTGGGGGGGGGTACATTCTCCCTTTTAAAAAAAAAAAATTAGTGGGAGCTAAATATTGGCAAGTCTGCCTCCGTGCCATTGCTGTGTGTGGCATCTGTCTCTCATTGTGTGCCACCGAAAACACTGTGTAATACTTGGCCATTTTTTTTTTTTGGGGGGTAAATTCTCCCTTTTCAAAAAAAAAAATTAGTGGGAGATAAATATTGGCAAGTCTCCCTCCGTGCCATTGCTGTGTGTGGCATCTGTCTCTCATTGTGTGCCACCGAAAACACTGTGTAATACTTGCCCATTTTTTGGGGGGGGAGGTACATTCTCCCTTTTCAAAAAAAAAAATAGTGGGAGATAAATATTGGCAAGTCTGCCTCCGTGCCATTGCTGTGTGTGGCATCTGTCTCTCATTGTGTGCCACCGAAAACACTGTGTAATACTTGGCCATTTTTTTTTTTGGGTACATTCTCCCTTTTCAAAAAAAAAAATTAGTGGGAGCTAAATATTGGCAAGTCTGCCTCCGTGCCATTGCTGTGTGTGGCATCTGTCTCTCATTGTGTGCCACCGAAAACACTGTTTAATACTTGGCCATTTTTTTTTTTTTGGGGTACATTCTCCCTTTTCAAAAAAAAAAATTAGTGGGAGCTAAATATTGGCAAGTCTGCCTCCGTGCCATTGCTGTGTGTGGCATCTGTCTCTCATTGTGTGCCACCGAAAACACTGTGTAATACTTGGCCATTTTTTTTTTTTTTGGGTACATTCTCCCTTTAAAAAAAAAAAAAAATTAGTGGGAGCTAAATATTGGCAAGTCTGCCTCCGTGCCATTGCTGTGTGTGGCATCTGTCTCTCATTGTGTGCCACCGAAAACACTGTGTAATACTTGGCCATTTTTTTTTTTTTGGGTACATTCTCCCTTTAAAAAAAAAAAAAAATTAGTGGGAGATAAATATTGGCAAGTCTGCCTTCGTGCCATTGCTGTGTGTGGCATCTGTCTCTCATTGTGTGGCAACGAAAACACTGTGTAATACTTGGCCTTTTTTTTGGGGGGGGGTACATTCTCCCTTTTCAAAAAAAAAAAATAGTGGGAGCTAAATATTGGCAAGTCTGCCTCCGTGCCATTGCTGTGTGTGGCATCTGTCTCTCATTGTGTGCCACCGAAAACACTGTGTAATACTTGGCCATTTTTTTTGGGGGGGTACATTCTCCCTTTTCAAAAAAAAAAAATTAGTGGGAGCTAAATATTGGCAAGTCTGCCTCCGTGCCATTGCTGTGTGTGGCATCTGTCTCTCATTGTGTGCCACCGAAAACACTGTGTAATACTTGGCCTTTTTTTTGGGGGGGGTAAATTCTCCCTTTTAAAAAAAAAATAATAGTGGGAGATTAAGATTGGCATTTCTGCTTGAGTGCTGGTCCTGTGTGTGCCATCTGTCTCAAATTATTGGGGCACAGAAAACCTAGTGTGTAACATTGGGCCTGATTTTCATTTCAGTGTCAGACACCTATAAAGGTATATATAAATCCTACAGAAGTTTGAGTTCACCTTATAAGTTGTTTTACAGTAACAAATAGCGTTACTTTGGTTACGTTTTGCAAACAATGAGGAAGTCTAGTGGAAGAGGTCGTGGCCGTGGGCGGTCATTGTCAGCTGGTAATGATGGTAGTGGTGGTGGAGCATCAGGTGGTCGTGATAAAAGCAGTACAGCACCTAAGTCTCGAGTTGTTGAGCCAGGTTCGTTGTCTGGCTACACAAGGCCTCGAACGCTCTCTTTTCTGGGAGTAGGAAAACCACTTTTGAAGCCGGAGCAGGAGGAACAAGTATTGGCTTTCATTGCTGACTCTGCCTCTAGCTCTTTCGCCTCCTCCTCGGAAAGTGCCAAATGTCAGAGCAGTGCATCGTCAGTGGATGCTCCCGGTCAGGAACAAGTCGCTTCCTTGTGTCCTTCACTAAAAACAACAGTTAAGGATGCGTCAGTCGACACAACAGGTTACTCCATGGAGCTCTTTACACATACCGTTCCTGGGTTAGACAGTGAAACAGTTAACAGGCCATGCCCATTAGAAGTTGAATCGGACATGGAGTGCACAGATGCACAGCCACAGCCAGATTACTATGCTGTTCCTTTGACTCAGACCAGAACATTGCCCTCGCAGTGTACTGAGGCAGAATCAAACCCAGCGGAGACTATGGTGCCCTGTCACGAACGCTATACCACCGGCTTACACGGTGACACAGACGAAATTGCACACGACATAGAAGAGGAGGTCATAGATGACCCAGTTGTGGACCCCGATTGGCAGCCATTGGGGGAACAGGGTGCAGGCGGCAGTAGTTCTGAAGCGGAGGAGGAGGAGCCGCAGCAGGCATCAACATCACAACAGGTTCCATCTACCGGGCCCGTATCTGGCCAAAAACGCGTGGCAAAAACAAAACCAGTTGGAGGACAGCGTGGCCATCCGGTTAAAGAAGCTCAGTCTGCAATGCCTGAAAAGGTATCCGATAGTAGAAAGAGTGCAGTCTGGCATTTTTTTAAACAACATCCAAATGATCAGCGCAAAGTCATCTGTCAAAAATGTTCAACAACCTTAAGCAGAGGTCAGAATCTTAAAAGTCTAAATACAAGTTGCATGCATAGACATTTATCCACCATGCATTTGCAAGCCTGGACTAACTACCAAACGTCCCTAAAGGTTGCAGCACCCTCGGCCAATGAAGCTAGTCAGCAACGCTACATCCCTTCCCTCCCTGTAAGCCGACCATTTCCCACACCACCTGCAGTATCTGTGCAGCTTTCGTCGCCAGGCCAAAGCAGTCAGGGAATCACCAGGTTAGTAGTAGGAAACACTGCATGTAGGGCACCGGCAAGAATACCATCTCCAAACCTCTCTCAGTCACCCATGTCCACCGGCACCACCGCTAGTTCCACGATCTCCAGCTCTCCAGTCCAGCTCACCCTACATGAGACTCTTGTTAGGAAAAGGAAGTACTCATCCTCGCATCCGCGTACACAGGGTTTGAACGCCCACATTGCTAGACTAATCTCATTAGAGATGATGCCCTACCGGTTAGTTGAAAGCGAAGCTTTCAAAGCGCTGATGGACTACGCTGTACCATGCTACGAGCTACCCAGTCGACACTTCTTTTCTAGAAAAGCCATCCCAGCCCTCCAACAGCATGTTAAAGACCGCATCGTCCATGCACTCAGGCAGTCTGTGACTACAAAGGTGCACCTGACAACAGATGCATGGACCAGTAGGCATGGCCAGGGATGTTACGTGTCCATCACGGCACACTGGGTGAATGTGGTGGATGCGGATCCACAGGGGACAGCAATATTGGGACAGTTCTGCCTAGCCCACGGTCAAGGAAAGAGTTGGCTGTAGGCGTTGGCCCCCCCTCCTCCTCTTCCTGCTCCTCATGCAGAAGCGAGAGCTCGTCCACAGACCGTAGTCGCACATCCACTCCATCCGCAGCTGCCACTGTTGCACACCAGGTGTGCCATTATGGGACAGCTAGTGGCAAGCGTCAGCAGGCTGTATTGTGTTATGATCCTTAGTGGCTGAGGATCATGAATAGACCAGCAAGAGAATAAACTAAGGACAAGCTCTAGGGAGATGGTAACTGGACTGATCGCAAATCTGAACCTATCCAACACAACTAGAGGTAGCCGGTGAACGTGCCTAAAAAATTCCTAGACGTCTCGAGCCAGCCTGAGGAACTAGCTACCCCTAAAGAGAAAGAAAGACCTCGCTTGCCTCCAGAGAAATAATCCCCAAAGATATAGAAGCCCCCAACAAATATTAACGGTGAAGTAAGAAGAAGGCACATACGTAGGGATGAAATCAGATTCAGCAAAAGAGGCCCACTAGTACTAGAAAGCAGAAAATAGAGCAGGGGTCTATGCGATCAATAAAAAACCCTTACAAAATATCCATCCTGAGATTTCAAGAACCCACGCACCAACTAATGGTGTGTGGGGAGAAACTCAGTCCACTAGAGCATCCAGCAAGCGAGGGAATCACATTTTAGCAAGCTGGACAAGAAAACATGATAAACACTGCTGATCAAAAAATGAGCAAACAAAACTTAGCTTGTCCTGGATGGACTGGGAGCAAGGTAGTCAGAAGGAATCTGAGTAGCACTGATTACATCGACAGCCGGCAACAAGTGGAAGTAAAACAGAGCTATATAGGAACCTCCCAGAGGATAACGAACCAGCTGATAGCCAGAGACCAGCAGGATAACAAACAAAGCCACCAGGGGGAGCCCAAAGCAAAAGTCACACAATACCACCAGTGACCACAAGAGGGAGCCTGAAAACAGAGTTGACAACAGTACCCCCCCCTTAAGGAGGGGTCACCGAACCCTCATGAAAACCCCCAGGGCGATCAGGATGAGCCACATGGAAGGCACGAACCAAATCGGCCGCATGAACATCAGAGGCGACAACCCAAGAATTATCCTCCTGACCATAGCCCTTCCACTTGACCAAATACTGGAGCCTCCGTCTAGAAACATGAGAATCCAAGATCTTCTCCACCACGTATTCCAATTCTCCCTCAACCAGCACCGGGGCAGGAGGCTCAACCGGAGGAACCACAGGTACCACATACCTCCGCAACAACGAGCGATGGAACACATTATGAATAGCAAATGATGCCGGGAGGTCCAGACGGAATGACACAGGGCCAAGGACTTCCAGAATCTTATAAGGACCGATAAACCGAGGCTTGAACTTAGGAGAGGAGACCTTCATAGGAACGAAGCGAGAAGACAACCACACCAAGTCCCCAACGCGAAGTCGGGGACTCACACAGCGACGGCGGTTGGCAAAGAGCTGAGCCTTCTCTTGTGACAACTTCAAATTGTCCACCACATGATTCCAAATCTGATGCTACCTATCCACCACAACATCCACTCCAGGACAGTCAGAATGCTCCACCTGACCCGAGGAAAAACGAGGATGAAACCCCGAATTACAAAAAAAAAAGGAGAAACCAAAGTAGCAGAACTAGCCCGATTATTAAGGGCAAACTCGGCCAACGGCAAAAAAGTAACCCAGTCGTCCTGGTCAGCAGAAACAAAACATCTTAAATAAGTCTCCAAGGTCTGATTAGTTCGCTCGGTTTGGCCATTCGTCTGAGGATGGAAGGCCGACGAAAAAGACAATTCAATGCCCAACTTAGCACAAAAGGTCCGCCAAAATCTAGACACAAACTGGGATCCTCTGTCAGAAACAATGTTCTCAGGAATCCCGTGCAAACGAACCACATTTTGAAAAAACAGTGGAACCAACTCGGAGGAGGAAGGCAACTTAGGCAAGGGCACCAAATGGACCATCTTAGAAAAACGATCACACACCACCCAGATGACAGACATTCTCTGAGAGACAGGGAGATCTGAAATAAAATCCATGGAAATGTGCGTCCAAGGCCTCTTCGGGACAGGCAAAGGTAACAGCAAACCACTGGCACGAGAACAGCAAGGCTTCGCCCGAGCACAAATTCCACAAGACTGCACAAAGGAACGCACATCCCGCGACAAGGAAGGCCACCAAAAAGACCTGGCCACCAAGTCTCTGGTACCAAATATTCCAGGATGGCCCGCCAACACCGAAGAATGAACCTCGGAGATTACTCTGTTGGTCCATCTATCCGGGACAAACAGTCTCTCCGGTGGACAGCGGTCAGGTCTATCCGCCTGAAACTCTTGCAGCACACGTCGCAAATCTGGGGAGATGGCAGACAAAATCACCCCTTCTCTAAGGATACCAGCCGGCTCTGAATCTCCAGGAGAGTCAGGCACAAAACTCCTAGAAAGAGCATCAGCCTTCACATTCTTCGAACCCGGCAGGTACGAGACCATGAAATCAAAACGAGAGAAAAACAACGACCAACGAGCCTGTCTAGGATTCAGCCGCTTGCCCCACTCGAGATAAATCAAATTCTTGTGATCAGTCAAGACCACCACACGATGTTTAGCTCACTCGAGCCAATGTCGCCACTCCTCAAATGCCCACTTCATAGCCAACAGCTCCCGATTACCGACATCATAATTCCGCTCGGCAGGCGAAAACTTTCTTGAAAAGAAAGCACATGGCTTCATCACAGAGCCATCGGGGCTTCTCTGCGACAAAACAGCCCCCGCTCCAATCTCGGAAGCATCAACCTCCACCTGGAAGGGAAGTGAGACATCTGGCTGACATAAGACCGGAGCCGAAGAAAACCGACGCTTCAGCTCCCGAAAGGCCTCCACAGCCGCAGAAGACCAATTAGTCACATCAGAACCCTTCTTGGTCAAATCCGTCAAAGGCTTAACAACGCCAGAAAAATTAGCTATGAAGCGACGGTAAAAATTAGCAAAACCCAAGAACTTCTGAAGACTCTTAACAGATGTAGGCTGCGTCCAGTCATGAATAGCCTGAACCTTGACTGGGTCCATCTCAATAGTAGAAGGAGAAAAAATGAAACCCAAAAAAGAAATCTTCTGGACTCCAAAAAGACATTTTGAGCCCTTCACAAATAAAGCATTGTCACGCAGGACCTGAAAGACCATCTTGACCTGCTTAACATGAGACTCCCAATCATCCGAAAAAAACAGAATATCATCCAGATACACAATCATAAACTTATCCAGATATTCACGGAAGATGTCATGCATAAAGGACTGAAAGACTGAAGGAGCATTAGAAAGTCCAAAAGGCATCACCAAGTACTCAAAATGGCCTTCAGGCGTATTAAATGCAGTTTTCCATTCATCACCCTGTTTTATACGCACAAGGTTATACGCACCACGAAGATCTATCTTGGTGAACCAACTAGACCCCCTAATGCGAGCAAACAAATCAGTTAACAATGGCAAAGGATACTGAAATTTGACCGTGATTTTATTCAAAAGGCGATAATCAATACAGGGTCTCAGGGAACCATCCTTTTTAGCCACAAAAAAGAATCCTGCACCAAGAGGGGATGAGGACGGGCGAATATGTCCCTTCTCTAAAGACTCCTTTATATAACTCCGCATGGCAGCATGCTCCGGCACAGATAAATTGAAAAGTCGTCCCTTAGGAAACTTACTACCAGGAATCAAATTTATAGCACAATCACAGTCCCTATGAGGAGGTAGAGAATTGAGTTTGGGCTCCTCAAATACATCCTGGTAGTCTGACAAAAACGTAGGGACTTCAGAAGGAGTGGACGAAGCAATTGACACCACAGGAGCATCACCATGAATTCCCTGACAACCCCAACTTGACACCGACATAGCTTTCCAATCCAGGACTGGATTATGAGTCTGCAACCATGTTAGACCCAACACGACGACATCATGCAAATTATGCAGTACAAGAAAGCGAATCACCTCCTGATGAACAGGAGTCATGCACATGGTCACTTGTGTCCAGTACTGAGGTCTATTCGTAGCCAATGGTGTAGAATCAATTCCCCTTAGTGGAATAGGGAATTTTAAAGGCTCCAAATCAAAACCACAGCGCCTGGCAAATGACCAATCCATCAGACTCAGGGCGGCACCTGAATCTACAAAAGCATTAACCGGGTAAGATGACAGGGAACAAATCAGGGTAACAGACAAAATGAACTTAGGCTGTAAAGTACCAATGGTGACAGATTTATCAACCTTTTTTTTGCGCTTAGAGCATGCTGAGATAACATGAGCTGAGTCACCACAGTAAAAGCACAACCCATTTTGCCGTCTATAATTTTGCCGTTCACTTCTGGTCAGAATTCTGTCACATTGCATAGATTCAGGTGTCTGTTCAGAAGACACCGCCAAATGGTGCACAGGTTTGCGCTCCCGCAAACGCCGATCAATCTGAATGGCCAGAGTCATTGACTCATTCAGACCTGCAGGCGTAGGGAACCCCACCATGACATTCTTAATGGCTTCAGAAAGACCTTCTCTGAAATTTGCAGCCAGGGCACACTCATTCCACTGAGTAAGCACCGACCATTTCCGAAATTTCTGGCAGTACACCTCTGCTTCATCTTGCCCCTGCGAGAGGGCCAATAATGTTTTTTCAGCCTGGTTCTCAAGATTAGGTTCCTCATAGAGCAATCCAAGGGCTAGAAAAAACGCATCTACACTAAGCAATGCAGGATCCCCTGGCGCCAATGCGAAGGCCCAATCTTGAGGGTCACCACGCAAAAAGGAAATGATAATCTTAACTTGCTGAACGGCATCACCAGAGGAACGAGGTTTCAAAGAAAGAAACAACTTACAATTGTTCCTAAAATTCAGGAACCTACATCTATCTCCAGAAAACAACTCCGGAATAGGTATTCTAGGCTCTGACATAGGACTGTGAACAACAAAATCCTGAATACTTTGAACCCTAGCAGCAAGATGATCCAGACTGGAAGCCAAGCTCTGGACATCCATGTCAGCAGCTGAACTCAGAGCCACACCAAGATTAAGAGGAGGAGAGAAGCTAGCCACAGCAGCTAGACACACGGCAACAACAACAAAACAAAAAAAATAAATTCTCAAGGCTTCTTTTCTCCTGCTTCTGCCATGCAATTAACACTTTATGGGCCGGCTGTACTGTTATGATCCTTAGTGGCTGAGGATCACGAATAGACCAGCAAGAGAATAAACTAAGGACAAGCTCTAGGGAGATGGTAACTGGACTGATCGCAAATCTGAACCTATCCAACACAACTAGAGGTAGCCGGTGAACGTGCCTAAAAAATTCCTAGACGTCTCGAGCCAGCCTGAGGAACTAGCTACCCCTAAAGAGAAAGAAAGACCTCGCTTGCCTCCAGAGAAATAATCCCCAAAGATATAGAAGCCCCCAACAAATATTAACGGTGAAGTAAGAAGAAGGCACATACGTAGGGATGAAATCAGATTCAGCAAAAGAGGCCCACTAGTACTAGAAAGCAGAAAATAGAGCAGGGGTCTATGCGATCAATAAAAAACCCTTACAAAATATCCATCCTGAGATTTCAAGAACCCACGCACCAACTAATGGTGTGTGGGGAGAAACTCAGTCCACTAGAGCATCCAGCAAGCGAGGGAATCACATTTTAGCAAGCTGGACAAGAAAACATGATAAACACTGCTGATCAAAAAATGAGCAAACAAAACTTAGCTTGTCCTGGATGGACTGGGAGCAAGGTAGTCAGAAGGAATCTGAGTAGCACTGATTACATCGACAGCCGGCAACAAGTGGAAGTAAAACAGAGCTATATAGGAACCTCCCAGAGGATAACGAACCAGCTGATAGCCAGAGACCAGCAGGATAACAAACAAAGCCACCAGGGGGAGCCCAAAGCAAAAGTCACACAATACCACCAGTGACCACAAGAGGGAGCCTGAAAACAGAGTTCACAACAGTATTGGCAATGAAGTGTTTGGGCGACAACAGACACACCGCGGAAGTTCTGTCCGAGTTCTTGCAGAATGAAACTCAGTCATGGCTGGGCACTGTACATCTTGAGGCAGGCAAGGTAGTGAGTGATAATGGAAGGAATTTCATGGCTGCCATAGCCCTTTCCCAACTGAAACACATTCCTTGTCTGGCTCACATCTTAAACCTGGTGGAGCAGTGCTTCCTGAAAAGTTACCCGGGGCTACCCGACCTGCTCCTCAAAGTGCGCAGACTTTGCTCGCATATCCGCTGTTCGCCCGTACACTCCAGCCGTATGCAGCACTATCAGCGGTCTTTGAACCTTCCCCAGCATCGCCTAATCATCGACGTTGCAACAAGGTGGAACTCCACACTGCACATGCTTCAGAGACTATGCGAACAGAGGCGTGCTGTTATGTATTTGTGGGAGGATACACGGGCAGGCAGTTGGATGGCAGACATGGAGTTGTCAGGTGTGCAGTGGTCGAAGCTACAAGACCTGTGTCAAGTCCTTCAGTGTTTTGAGGAATGCACACGGCTGGTTAGTGCAGACAATGCCATAATAAGCATGAGCATCCCCCTAATGCGTCTGCTGATGCAAAGTTTGACGCACATAAAGGAGCAGGCGTCTGCAGCCGAGGAAGAGGAAAGCCTTGATGACAGTCAGCCATTGTCTGGTCAGGGCCGTGTAGAGGACGCGGTAGCGGGCGAAGAGGAGGAGGAGGACGAGGAGGATGATGGGGATGAGTACTTTTTTAATGAGGAAGCTTCTCCTGGGCCAACAGAAATTAGTGGCGTTGCAAGGCCGGGTTCTGGTTTTTTAAGGGAGACAAGTGACGTAGATTTGCCTGTAACTGCCCCTCAAACCAGCACAACCGCAGATTTGACAACTGGAACTTTGGCCCACATGGCGGATTATGCCTTACATATCCTCAAAAGGGACCCACGCATTATTAAAATGATGACCGATGACGATTACTGGTTGGCCTGCATCCTTGACCCTCGCTATAAAGGCAAATTGCAAAATATTATGCCACATGAGAACCTCGAACAAATATTAGCAACCAAACAAGCAACTCTTGTAGACCGTTTGATTCAGGCATTCCCAGCACACAGCGCCGGTGATGGTTCTCACACGAGCTGCAGGGGGCTACAGGGTAGAGGTGTTAGAGGTGCACAAATCAGAAGTGGCGTTGGACAGAGGGGTTTTCTGACCAGGTTGTGGAGTGATTTTGCAATGACCGCAGACAGGACAGGTACTGCAGCATCTATTCAAAGTGACAGGAGACAACATTTGTCCAGTATGGTTACTAACTATTTTTCATCCCTTATCGATGTTCTCCCTCAACCGTCATTCCCATTTGATTACTGGGCATCCAAATTAGACACCTGGCCTGAATTGGCAGAATATGCATTGCAGGAGCTTGCTTGCCAAGCAGCTAGTGTGCTATCAGAAAGAGTATTCAGTGCTGCTGGTTCAATATTAACCGAAAAAAGGACTCATCTGGCTACCCAAAATGTGAATGATCTAACCTTCATTAAAATGAACCACTCCTGGATTTCAAATTATTTTGCCCCACCTTTCCCGGCTGACACCTAGCTTTCCTATAAAAAGGTCTTGCTTGTGGACTGGTCTTACTGAGTGTTGCAATCTCTTAATTTGCAGCAGCTGTTTGTCCAGCATACGACATGTTTACACCTCCCTCAATGGGAATACTCCCCCCACGGGGCCGTGGTCTCGCCACTTGGCGCAAGCACCCGTTAGAGTTCCGTTTGTCTGAAGAGGTGAGTGTGCCCGCTTTTGGTCGATGGCACTGCCACTGGGTCCCTCATAGTACAATAAAGTGTCTCTGCCGGTGGTGGCGCGCACCCAACGTCAGACACGCCGTTGTAACATGAGGGGCCCTGGGACGGTACCGCCGGCCACAAGAGAGTTCACCCCCCCCAGCTCAAACTGTGCTCTACCACGTGCAAAATTATCTCACAGCTCCACCAATGTTTAGGCTATGCGCTGACATCATTCAATGCCTGGCACTGACAATACCAATTTGTTGACATCTATGATGCTAGTTAAAATAGTCTGGGTCAGTGTCCTATATTGACACCAGTAAATACTTAGTGCCAAATTACTATGTCTGAAACTCAGCAGAGGAGCCCACCCCTGTACCTAAGTATGCCACACTTTTGTTTTTTTGTTTTGTTGTTTTGCGAGACATTAACATCTATTTATTTTTTGGGAGTACTAACTGTGTCAGACACTCCTTGCAATCGTCCTCCGCTGACCACACCAATGCTGCCCGTGTACATCTGGAACCTATTTTAAAGTGCATATAGCCACTTTTTTTAATTGTAGGCGTACTAAGTCTGTCTGCGGTCCCTCCTTCCAATAGTCCTCCACTGACCACACCAATGCTGCCTGTGTACCCCTGGAACCTATTTAAAAGTTCATAGAGCCTATTTATATATTTTATTTAATATTAATAAAGCCATGATGGACTACGCTGTACCACGCTACAAGCTAACCAGTCGACACTTCTTTTGCGAGAAAAGCCATCCCAACCCTCCACCAGCATGTAAAAGACCGCATTGTCCATGCACTCTGGCAATCTGTGAGTACCTGACAACAGACGCATGGACCTGTAGGCATGGCCACGGAAGGTTACGTGTCCATTACGGCGCAATGGGTTAATGTGGTGGATGCATGGTCCACAGGGGACAGCCTACTAACTCTGTCTGCAGTCCCTAATTAAAATTGTCCTCAATTCAGGTTTTCGGGCTTTTTTAAAAAATAGGAAACTGCATTTGGGCTACTAATTTGGTTGGGGCCTACTAGTGATGTCTGCCGCTCCTGGGTGTTCTCCTCCTCCTTGGTGTTCTCCTCCTCCTTGGTGTTCTCCTCCAGGTTTCCTTGTCTGAGCTTCAACCTTCAGGCTCTCATTAAGTATTTTTAAATGTAACACTACAGTTGCCATACTACTTGGGTTGGAGCCTAGTAATGGTGTTCTCCTCCTCCTTGGTGTTCTCCTCCAGGTTTCCTTGTCTGAGCTTCAACCTTCAGGCTCTCATTAAGTATTTTTAAATGTAACACTACAGTTGCCATACTACTTGGGTTGGGGCCTAGTAACGGTGTTCTCCTCCTCCTTGGTGTTCTCCTCCTCCTTGGTGTTCTCCTCCAGGTTTCCTTGTCTGAGCTTCAAACTTCAGGCTCTCATTAAGTATTTTTAAATGTAACACTACAGTTGCCATACTACTTGGGTTGGGGCCTAGTAACGGTGTTCTCCTCCTCCTTGGTGTTCTCCTCCAGGTTTCCTTGTCTGAGCTTCAACCTTCAGGCTCTCATTAAGTATTTTTAAATGTAACACTACAGTTGCCATACTACTTGGGTTGGGGCCTAGTAACGGTGTTCTCCTCCTCCTTGGTGTCCTCCTCCAGGTTTCCTTGTCTGAGCTTCAACCTTCAGGCTCTCATTAAGTATTTTTAAATGTAACACTACAGTTGCCATACTACTTGGGTTGGGGCCTAGTAACGGTGTTCTCCTCCTCCTTGGTGTTCTCCTCCAGGTATCCTTGTCTGAGCTTCAACCTTCAGGCTCGCATTAAGTATTTTTAAATGTAACACTACAGTTGCCATACTACTTGGGTTGGGGCCTAGTAACGGTGTTCTCCTCCTCCTTGGTGTTCTCCTCCTCCTTGGTGTTCTCCTCCAGGTTTCCTTGTCTGAGCTTCAACCTTCAGGCTCTCATTAAGTATTTTTAAATGTAACACTACAGTTGCCATACTACTTGGGTTGGGGCCTAGTAACGGTGTTCTCCTCCTCCTTGGTGTTCTCCTCCAGGTTTCCTTGTCTGAGCTTCAACCTTCAGGCTCTCATTAAGTATTTTTAAATGTAACACTACAGTTGCCATACTACTTGGGTTGGGGCCTAGTAACGGTGTTCTACTCCTCCTTGGTGTTCTCCTCCAGGTTTCCTTGTCTGAGCTTCAACCTTCAGGCTCTCATTAAGTATTTTTAAATGTAACACTACAGTTGCCATACTACTTGGGTTGGGGCCTAGTAACGGTGTTCTCCTCCTCCTTGGTGTCCTCCTCCAGGTTTCCTTGTCTGAGCTTCAACCTTCAGGCTCTCATTAAGTATTTTTAAATGTAACACTACAGTTGCCATACTACTTGGGTTGGGGCCTAGTAACGGTGTTCTCCTCCTCCTTGGTGTTCTCCTCCAGGTTTCCTTGTCTGAGCTTCAACCTTGGGGCCTACTAAAGGTGTGTGCCGCTCCCTGGTGTTGTCCTCCACTGTATAAAGCTGAGCTTCAACCTTTTGGCTTTCGGCCTATAGTAGCAGATATTAAACTGCATTTGGCCTTCAACTTTGGTTGGGCCCTACTAACGGTGTGTGCCGCTCCCTGGTGTTGTCCTCCACTGTATAAAGCTGAGCTTCAACCTTCTGGCTCTCATTAAGTATTTGTTGGTAAAAATTGGTGGTTGGGACCTACTAACGGTGTGTGCCGCTCCCTGGTGTTGTCCTCCACTGTATAAATCTGAGCTTCAACCTTCAGGCTCTCATTAAGTATTTGTTGGTAAAAATTGGTGGTTGGGGCCTACTAACGGTGTGTGCCGCTCCATGGTGTTGTCCTCCACTGTATAAAGCTGAGCTTCAATCTTAAAGCTCTCGTTAAGTAGTTGTTTTTAAAATGTGTGGTTGGGCCCTTAAAACGGTGTCTGACGCTACTGAGTTTTCTCCTGTTTTGTTGTCCCGACCTTCAATGTTCAGGCTTTCGGCTTACATTTTAAATAATTAAACTGCAGTTGGCCTACTACTTTGGTTGGGCCTAGTAACGGTGTGTGCCACACCTTGGTGTTGTCCTGTGTTATTTTCCTGACCTTTAATCTTCAGGCTTTCGGCCTTCATTTGTAATATTAAACTGCATAGGGCCTACTAGTGTGGTTTGGCCCTACTAATGGTGTCTGTCTGCCGCTCCTGGGTTTTCTACTCCACTGAACTAAGCAATGCCACCTGGTTAGTCCTGTTACCAATTTTGACCTGCATTTTACCCACTTTATTATTTGGGCCTATATCAGTGTTTCCGCCTCATCCTGCCCATTGCCCAGCCGGTGCTAGATGAGTCTTGTGGTACTTTGACCCAGACCACTACATTCCCCTTGCACGCTACACAGCCACAATCTGACCCTGCTGAAAGTCAGGTTCCCCTTCCCGCATACTTTCCCACCTTACACAGGGACAAAGAGGAAGGTGCAGATGAAAGTGCAGGTTTCTTCAACAGGTATGGGGGCATACTCGTTGGCAACGTCACAGGCATAGGGCCCCTCAGAGTACGCAAAAGTGTCGCTGCCGGTGGGAGGCGCCCCCGCCGTGCAAACACACCACCGTACTTTGAGGGGCCCTGTGCCAGTGCCAATGCGAACGAGTGGGCCTCCCTGCTTGCTCAGGATCACAGCACTTGCAAAGTTGAAAAACTTACCTCTCACTGCTCCACCGCCGTGACGTAGTCCACGTTTCCTGGGCCCACTAAAACCTTGAACCAGCCCTACCCCCAACTTTTGCCAAATGACCCCCAATTTCCAATGCCCAACTATTATTATAAAGTTAATTAAGATTGACAAGCTTCAGAAACAAGAATGGATGTTTTTGGCATTAAAATGGGCACTGTAGGTGTTTTCCTGGCCTCCACTCACTGCCGACTATGCTTCCCCATTGACTTGCATTGGGTTTCATGTTTCGGTCGATCCCCGACTTTTCGCGATAATCGGCCGACTTCATTCGACTCGACTTTGGACAAAGTCGGGTTTCGCAAAACCCGACTCGATCTTAAAAAAATGAAAGTCGCTCAACCCTAAAATAGACTGTATGTCATGTGGTTTATGATGTTTAATAAACCGAATAAGACTGTTTAAGTGGAGAAACCATGCCTGAGTGCTTAAATCCCGTACCAAGCGAGTGTTCCCCAACCCACTCAGGTAGCATTTCACCACAGGCCATAATCAGCATTTGTGCAGCATTATATAGGGCAAATATCTCTATGGAGCATCTTATGGGGCCATAGTCAGCATTTGTGCACCATTATATGGGGCATATTTTAATATGGAGCATCTTATGGGGCCCATCATAAACTGTATGGAGCATTATATGGGGATCCTGATTCAATATGGATATTCAAAAACACTTAACCTACTGATGTCTCAATTAATTTTACTTTTATTGGTATCTATTTTTATTTTTGACATATACCGATTGCTGCTGCATTTTCCACCCTAGGCTTATACTCGAGTCATTAAGTTTTCCTAATTTTTTGTGGCAAAATTAGGGGTCTCGGCTTATACTCGGGTTGGCTTATACTCGAGTATATACGTATATATATATATATATATATATATATATATATATGTGTGTGTGTCACTGACATCTATATATCTATGTATTCTATCCTATCTATTCAATTCTAACCCGTCACGCTGTGATTTTACTGTAAGCAACACATGAATTGCCAGCTTTTCAAAGGATCTAGAGGTATGGTTCTACTGGAAGTTTTATTTCTGTGGGGGCACTCAACATTATTAGCATGCACAAAGAGTCATATAAATTTATATATTCACCCTAGGGTATCAATTGGAGAGAGAGATCATGAAAAAACCCTGTTATAAAAGATAACCTTTATTTCCTTATTTAACCCCTTCCCGACCTTTGACGCATACGCTGCGTCATGAAAGTCGGTGCCAATCCGACCTGTGACGCAGCGTATGCGTCATGGAATGATTGCGTCCCTGCAGATCGGGTGAAAGGGTTAACTCCAATTTCACCCGATCCGCAGGGACAGGGGGAGTGGTGCTTCAGCCCAGGGGGGGTGGCTTCACCCCCTCGTGGCTACGATCGCTCTGATTGGCTGTTGAAAGTGAAACTGCCAATCAGAGCGATTTGTAATATTTCACCCAAAAAAACGGTGAAATATTACAATCCAGCCATGGCCGATGCTGCAATATCATCGGCCATGGCTGGAAAACCTGATCCCCACCGCCACCGATCGCCCCCCCAGTCCTCCGTTATGTGGTCCGGTCCCCTCCGTCCGCCTGCCCGCTCCCCCGTTCTCCTGTCCGCTCCCTCCTTGCTCGGATCCACCCCACCTGTGCTCCGATCACCCCCCCCCCCTGTGCTCCGATCCACCACCCCTTCATACTTACCGATCCTCCCGGTGTCCGTACGTCTCCTCGCTGGGCGCCGCCATCTTCCAAGATGGCGGGCGCATGCGCAGTGTGCCCGCCGAATCTGCCAGCCGGATTCGTTCCATGTACATTTTGATCACTGTGATAAAACCTCACAGTGATCAAAATAAAAAAAATAGTAAATGACCCCCCCCCTTTATCACCCCCATAGGTAGGGACAATAATAAAAAAAAGAAAATATTTTTTTTTTCTTTTTCCACTAGGGTTAGGGTTAGAACTAGGGTTAGAACTAGGGTTAGGGTTAGGGTTAGGGGTAGAGTTAGGGTTAGGGGTAGGGTTAGGGTTAGGGCATGTGCACACAGTGCGGATTTGGCTGCGGATCCGCAGCGGATTGGCCGCGGATCCGCAGCGGATTGGCCGCGGATCCGCAGCGGATTGGCTGCGGATCCGCAGCGGATTGGCTGCTGCGAATTCGTAGCAGTTTTCCATCAGGTTTACAGTACCATGTACACCTATGGAAAACCAAATCCGCTGTGCCCATGGTGTGGAAAATTCCATGCGGAAACGCTGCGTTGTATTTTCCGCAGCATGTCAATTCTTTGTGCGGTTTCCGCAGCGTTTTACACCGGTTCCTCAATAGGAATCCGCAGGTGAAATTCACACAAAAAAACACTGGAAATCCGCTGTAAATCTGCAGGTAAAACGCAGTGCCTTTTACCTGCAGATTTTTCAAAAATCGTGCGGAAAAATCTCACACGAATCCGCAACGTGGGCACATAGCCTTAGGGTTAGGGTTGGAATTAGAGTTAGGGTTGGAATTAGGGCTAGGGTTGGAAATAGGGTTAAGATTAGGCTTGTGGTTAGGGTTACGGATAGGGTTAGGAGTGTGTTGGGGTTACAGTTGTGGTTAGGGTTGGGATTAGGGTTAGGGTTGGGATTAGGGTTAGGGTTGGGATTAGGGTTACGGGTGTGTTGGGGTTAGGGTTGTGATTAGGGTTAGGGCTACAGTTGGGATTAGGGTTAGGGGTGTGTTGGGGTTAGTGTTAAAGTTAGAATTGAGGGGTTTCCACTGTTTGGGCACATCAGGGGTCTCCAAACGCAACATGGCACCACCATTGATTCCAGCCAATCTTGCTTTCAAAAAGTCAAATGGTGCTCCCTCCCTTCCAAGCCCCGACGTGCGCCCAAACAGTGGTTTACCCCCACATATGGGCTACCAGCGTACTCAGGACAAACTGGGCAACAACTGTTGGGGTCCAATTTCTCCTATTGCCCTTGCAAAAATAAAAAATTACTTGCTAAAACATAATTTTTGAGGAAAGAACAATTATTTTTTATTTTCATGGCTCTGCGTTATAAACTTCTGAGAAGCACTTGGGGGTTCAAAGTGCTCACCACACATCTAGATAAGTTCCTTCGGGGGTATAGTTTCCAAAATGGGGTCACTTATGGGGTGTTTCTACTGTTTAGGCACATCAGGGGCTCTGCAAATGCAACGTGACACCCGCAGACCATTCCATCAAAGTCTGCATTTCAAATGTCACTACTTCCCTTCCGAGCCCCGACGTGCACCCAAACAGTGGTTTACCCCCACATATGGGGTACCAGCGTACTCACAACAAACTGGGCAACAAATATTGGGGTCCAATTTCTCCTGCTACCCTTGTGAAAATAAAAAATTGCTTGCTAAAAAATCTTTTTTGAGGACAGAAAAATGATTTTTTATTTTCATGGCTCTGCGTTGTAAACTTCTGTGAAGCACTTGGGGATTGAACGTGCTCACCACACATCTAGATAAGTTCTTTGGGGGGTCTAGTTTCCAAAATGGGGTCACTTATGGGGTGTTTCTACTGTTTAGGCACATCAGGGGCTCTGCAAATGCAACGTGACACCCGCAGACCATTCCATCAAAGTCTGCATTCCAAATCATCACTACTTCCCTTCCGAGCCCCGGCATGTGCCCAAACAGTGGTTTACCCCCACATATGGGGTATCAGCGTACTCAGGAGAAACTGGACAACAACTTTTGTGGTCAAATTTCTCCTGTTACCCTTGGGAAAATTAAAAAATTCTGGGCTAAAAAAATTTTTGAGGAAAGAAAACACATTTATTATTTTCACGGCTCTGCGTTATAAACTTCTGTGAAGCACTTGGGGGTTCAAAGTGCTCACCACACATCTAGATAAGTTCCCTTGGGGGTCTAGTTTCCAAAGTGGGGTCACTTGTGGGGAGTTCCTACTGTTTAGGCACATCAGGGGCTCTGCAAACGCAACGAGACGCCCGCAGAGCATTCCATCAAAGTCTGCATTTCAAAACATCACTACTTCCCTTCCAAACCCCGACATGTGCCAAAACAGTGGTTTACCCCCACATATGGGGTATCAGCGTACTCAGGAGAAACTGGACAACAACTTTTGGGGTCCAATTTCTCCTGTTACCCTTGGGAAAATAAAAAATTGTGGGCTAAAAAATCATTTTTGAGAAAAGAAACATTATTTTTTATTTTCATGGCTCTGCGTTATAAACTTCTGTGAAGCACTTGGGGGTTCAAAGTGCTCACTATAAATCTAGATTAGTTCCTTGGGAGGTCTAGTTTCCAAAATGGGGTCACTTGTGCGGGAGCTCCAATGTTTAGGCACACAGGGGCTCTCCAAACGCGACATGGTGTCCGCTAATGATTGAAGCTAATTTTCCATTCAAAAAGCCAAATGGCGTGCCTTCCCTTCCGAGCCCTGCCGTGCCCGAAACAGTGGTTTACCCCCACATATGGGGTATCATCGTACTCAGGACAAACTGGACAACAACATTTGGGGTCCAATTTCTCCTATTACCCTTGGGAAAATAAAACAATTGTTGCGAAAAGATCATTTTTGAGGAAAGAAAAATAATTTTTTATTTTCATGGCTCTGCGTTATAAACTTCTGTGAAGCACCTAGGGGTTTTAAGTGCTCACTATGCATCTAGATAAGTTCCTTGGGGGGGTCTAGTTTCCAAAATGGGTCACTTGTAGGGGAGCTCCAATGTTTAGGCACACAGGGGCTCTCCAAACGTGACATGGTGTCCGCTAGCGATGGAGATAATTTTTCATTCAAAAAGTCAAATGGCGCTCCTTCCCTTCCGAGCCTTACCATGTGCCCAAACAGTGATTTACCCACACATGTGAGGTATCGGTGTACTCAGGAGAAATTGTCCAACAAATTTTAGGATCCATTTTATCCTGTTGGCCAATATGTCACGAAAAAACAATCTCAGAATCGCTAGGATCCGTTGAAGCGTTCCTGAGTTATTACTTCATAAAGGGACACTGGTCAGAATTGCAAAAAACGGCAAGGTCATTAAGGCCAAAATAGGCTGGGTCATGAAGGGGTTAAAAACCACCCAGGATGTGGTACCTGCTCACCACAAACAAAAAACAAAAAAAAACACACTGTGTAAACACAAACAAAAAACCAACACCCTTTGAGGGGGTTTGCTGCAGTTCCCTAAAGGCCCCGTCTCACATAGCGAGATCGCTAGCGAGATCGCTGCTGAGTCACTAGTTTTATGACGCAACAGCGACCTCAGTAGCGATCTCGCTATGTGTGACACGTACCAGCGATCAGGCCCCTGCTGCGAGATCGCTGGTCGTGTCGGAATGGCCTGGACCTTTTTTTGGTTGTTGAGGTCCCGCTGACATCGCTGAATCGGTGTGTGTGACAGCGATCCAGCGATGTCTTCACTGGTAACCAGGGTAAACATCGGGTTACTAAGCGCAGGGCCGCGCTTAGTAACCCGATGTTTACCCTGGTTACCAGCGTAAATGTAAAAAAAAACAAACAGTACATACTTACATTCCGGTGTCCGTAACGTCCCCCGGCGTCTGCTTCCTGCTCTGACTGAGCCGCCGTACAGTGAGAGCAGATCACAGCAGTGACGTCACCGCTCTGCTCTCACTGTACGGCGGCTCAGTCAGAGCAGGAAGCAGACGCCGGGGGACGTTACGGACACCGAAAGGCGAGTATGTACTGTTTGTTTTTTTTGGTAACCAGGGTAAACATCGGGTTACTAAGCGCGGCCCTGCTCTTAGTAACCCGATGTTTACCCTGGTTACCCGGGTGCTGCAGGGGGACTTCGGCATCGTTGAAGACAGTTTCAACGATGCCGAAGTCGTTCCCCTGATCGTTGGTCGCTGGAGAGAGCTGTCTGTGTGACAGCTCCCCAGCGACCACACAACGACTTACCAACGATCACGGCCAGGTCGTATCGCTGGTCGTGATCGTTGGTAAATCGCTATGTGAGACGGGGCTCTAATACTGAACTGTGCTGATGCCTGCCTAGTGGCGGGGGTTGGCTCCCTAGGGGGGTAGCGCTGTGGCACCCCTGCTTAACGACGGCTGCCCCTGTATTCCCTAGATGCACCCTATATTTGATGATGCCCCAAAACCCTCAACAGGGAAACACTGTCTCTAGACATAGATCAAACCTGTCTGTAAAGGGACCCTGCAGCCCAAATGGGTTTTTAAAAACATAAATGCACACTGGCCTGGTGGCTTATTCAGAGTACGATCGGATATCCATGCATCAGTATCGGACAAAAAAAATTATATTTCCATGGATCAGGAAATACAATCTCAATGAATGGATCGGGAGTCACAAATCACTCTCCTGTCCTCTTTAACTATCCATATCAGAGATAGAGTAATCATAGACATACATCACTGGCCAAAGAATTCTTTGAGATAAGGATCAATACATATCCATCAATACATACAATAATCCTGTACATAGTCATCACAGATCCCATCTGACATATGTATTATGATTTGTCACATGTGCATAGACCAGATTGGCCAAATGAAAAATGAATCAACTGCAATGATATCACTACTAGATGGTGGCCCAATTCTAACGTATCGGGTATTCTAGAATATGCATGTCCATGTAGTATATTGCACAGCCCACGTAGTATATTGCCCAGCCCACATAGTATATTGCCCAGCCACGTAGTATATTGCCCAGCCACGCAGTATATTGCCCAGTGACATAGTATATTGCCCAGCGATGTAGTATATTGCCCAGTGATGTAGTATACAGCACAGAGCCACGTAGTATATTGCACAGCGACATAGTATACAGCACAGAGCCACGCGCAGGCGCGCAGGACCTGTGATGACTTTGTGGTCACATGACTGTGACGTCATGGCAGGTCCTTCTCGCAGACCATCCTTCCCACCGAAACCTGCCGCTTGCATGGAGCGGTCACCGGAGCATCACGAGGAGCGGGAAAGGTGGCGGAAGGTGAGTATATAATGATTTTTTATTTTTTTAATTATTTTTAACATTAGATGTTTTTACTATTGACGCTGCATAGGCAGCATCAATAGTAAAAACTTGGTCACACAGGGTTAATAACGGCGGTAACGGAGTGAGTTACCCGCGGCATAACGCGGTCCGTTACCTCTGGCATTAACCCTGTGTGAGCGGTGACTGCAGGGAGTATGGAGTGGGCGCCAGGCACTGACTGCAGGGGAGTAGGGAGGGACTAATCGGACTGTGGCCGTCGCTGATTGCCATGACAGGCAGCTGGCGAGACCAATCAGCGACTTGGATTCCATGACAGACAGAGGCCGCGACCAATGAATATCCGTGACAGACAGAAAGACAGACAGAAGGACAGACAGACAGATGGAAGTGACCCATAGACAATTATATAGTAGACTAGATTGTGGCCCGATTCTAACGCATCGGGTATTCTAGAATATGCATGTCCCCGTAGTATATGGACAATGATGATTCCAGAATTCGCGGCAGACTGTGCCCGTCGCTGATTGGTCGAGGCAACCTTTATGACATCATCATCGCCATGGCAACCATTATGACATCTACGTCGATACTGTGCCCGTCGCTGATTGGTCGAGGCCCAGGCAGCCTCGACCAATCAGAGACGCGGGATTTCTACATCGATACTGTGCCCGTCGCTGATTGGTCGAGGCCCAGGCAGCCTCGACCAATCAGAGACGTGGGATTTCCAGGACAGACAGAAAAACCCTTAGACAATTATATATATAGATTAGAAGTGTGAGGGACCCCTGACAAAACTGATGAAAGATTAAAGTACTCATCTAAAATCACAGCCAGCCACCCGCCATTGCCTCAACGCATTTCGCCTCTGCAGCTCATCAGGAGGCCCGATGCCATACAGTGCGTCTTGATAGAAGGTCATGTGCACAAAATTATACAAACCTCTGCTTAAATAGCCCGCTTTACCTCTGCCGGATCTTCCCCCACGCCATGATCCGCCTATCGATGCATGCCACATGTTGCGTTCCAGCCTGGAGCGCACGGAAGTTAGTAATATCTTCCAGTAAACAATCCACGCATGCTCCATGTGGAACACACAGCAGTAAATGAAAATGTCTTCCGGTTTAAAGTATCTCGGATCGTGGCTGGCCGCGCATGAGTAAAAAACGACATGGAACATTTGTAGAGTGTAACTCATACTGCGCATATTTAGTAAGTTCACATACCGGGGGAGTCCTAGAAACTGGTAGAACCCCCTTTTTTTTAATCAATTAGAATATATTACATATTACATTACCACATAATAAATCATAACAAATCAATAACCCAGGTCTCCAGTAATGTATTTTACATCACCAAATAATACATCAATAGCCCAGGTCTCCGGTAATGTACTCCTATTTAATTTATAGAAAAGTTCTTTATTCAGTAATATAAATTAAGCAAATCCTTTGGATAGACTAACAAATTCATATAGATTCATATAGATATACTGTATACTATATATATATATATATATATATATATATATATATATCTATATATATATATATACACTCACCGGCCACTTTATTAGGTACACCATGCTAGTAACGGGTTGGACCCCCTTTTGCCTTCAGAACTGCCTCAATTCTTCGTGGCATAGATTCAACAAGGTGCTGGAAGCATTCCTCAGAGATTTTGGTCCATATTGACATGATGGCATCACACAGTTGCCGCAGATTTGTCGGCTGCACATCCCAAAGATGCTCCATACAAGGCAGTATGGATCCATGCTTTCATGTTGTTTACGCCAAATTCTGACCCTACCATCCGAATGTCGCAGCAGAAATCGAGACTCATCAGACCAAGCAACGTTTTTCCAATCTTCTACTGTCCAATTTCGATGAGCTTGTACAAATTGTAGCCTCAGTTTCCTGTTCTTAGCTGAAAGGAGTGGTACCCGGTGTGGTCTTCTGCTGCTGTAGCCCATCTGCCTCAAAGTTCGACGCACTGTGCGTTCAGAGATGCTCTTAGGCCTACCTTGGTTGTAACGGGTGGCGATTTGAGTCACTGTTGCCTTTCTATCAGCTCGAACCAGTCTGCCCATTCTCCTCTGACCTCTGGCATGAACAAGGCATTTCCGCCCACAGAACTGCTGCTCACTGGATTTTTTTTCTTTTTCGGACCATTCTCTGTAAACCCTAGAGATGGTTGTGCGTGAAAATCCCAGTAGATCAGCAGTTTCTGAAATACTCAGACCAGCCCTTCTGGCACCAACAACCATGCCACGTTCAAAGGCACTCAAATCACCTTTCTTCCCCATACTGATGCTCGGTTTGAACTGCAGGAGATTGTCTTGACCATGTCTACATGCCTAAATGCACTGAGTTGCCACCATGTGATTGGCTGATTAGAAATTAAGTGTTAACAAGAAGTTGGACAGGTGTACCTAATAAAGTGGCCGGTGAGTGTATATATATATATATTCAAAAAAGAAGGCAGCACTCCATTTTTCTTGTGCGACGTTGAAAATAGAACCAACACCTGAAACTATTGGTCGCCCCGGAGGGTCGACCAAAGTTTTCTGTATTTTTTGTGTTATATATAGTACAGGGGTGCGCGGAATTTAGCGCTGCTGCGCATGCGCTGACGCCTGCTATTGGCCTGCAGTCCAGGATAGTATTATGACGTGCCAGACCTGCGCACTAGATTCTTGTGAACGCCGACAGGCAAGATGGTGTCCTCCATTATTAGCAAGTTTCTGTGGCGGTAAGAACAGCATAACTTGGAATTATATGCACATTAGAGGCAAAATTATGCACATATGCACCTTATATGATGTACTGTACTACATGCACTTAATTAATTACAAATGGCTTTAATCAAGGATTGTTAATTGTCTTAAAACACTATATATATGCACTAAAACGCTGTACTCACTGCTTGAGAAAGGCTGATTCAGAGCTGAAACATCGCACAGACATGTGGGTCTGATTAAAATCCTGCACATTTTGTAAAGAAAAATGGAGTGCTGCCTTCTTTTTTGAATTTATGGCCTTTGGATAACCAGTGGACAGGTTGCCTGGAGGCTTTGCACCCAGAGATAAGTAAAAAGTGTTGTGCTGTTCCTTTTTTGTCAATATATATATATATATATATATATATATATATATATATATTTTTTTTTTTTTTTAATGAGTCCTTGGGAGGCAAGTAGACCATTTGCAGAAATGGATCATCGGTGTTGATTCACAGAAATCTGTGCATCCCTAAGAGGGAAAGAGCAATTAGCTAGTCAAATAATTTATCAATGTCCAAGAACAGTAGGTCTAGACAAAACAGGCAAATGACATCTGCTCATTTATCCCTTTGGGTTGAAGGGAGTTTAGTCTAAATGTCCATTCACACTCCCTTCTTAGAATGGACCTGTCATGATCACCTCCTCTAGGGCCTGGTTTTACTACCTCAATAATCATAAAAATAATATTCTCCAAATCTCCTTGATGGACCAACCTCATATGTCGGGCCAAAGGGGTGTCCCTATCATGTCTAATATCTTCTAGATGTTCACCCACTCTTATCCTAAACTCCCTTTTAGTTTTCTCTACATAGTCTCTTGGGCAGGAACATGTGGCCTTGTAGACAACCCCTGAGGTTTTACAATTAGAAAAATCTATCTGAAAAAAACACTTCCCTGTCGAGGAGCTCTTAAAGGATCTATTGAGTTTCATCCATTTGCAAAAACTACAGTTCCCACATTTAAAGAACCCACATAGTTTCCTATCAACAGCCACGTATCCCTTCCTGTGGGTTTCTTATCGTGGCTATGTACCAGTGTATCTTTAATGGACTTACCCTTCCTATAGGTAATGGTTGGATGTTCCCCTATAATGTCCTTCAAATCCGGATCCATTTTTAAAATGTCCCAGAGTCTATTTATAACATCTCTTAGCCTCCAATGTTGTTGATCAAAAGTACCAATGATTCTGGTTACCTCACTTGGGGTATCACCTTCTCCTCTGTGTTTTTGTAGCAAGGTTGCCTATCTTCTTTCTCCGCACCTCATATGCCTGGGTCACGATATAATCTGGATAACCTTTCTCCTTGAACCTTTTATACATACCACCTGCCTGTTTTTGGAACGTCCTAATGTCAGAACAGTTCTTCCTTAATCTGAAATACTGACTTTTAGCAATACCTTTTCTAAATGGGGCCGGGTGGTGACTACTCCAATGTAAAAGACTATTTGTACTTCTAGGTTTACGATAAATATTTGTTGTTAGGATTCCATTGGGATCTTTCTTAATGACAATATCAAAGAATGGTAATTCATCAAGATGACATTCTGATGTAAAACTGAGGCCAATTTTGTTGATGTTTAATTCCCTTACAAACCTATTAACCTGTTCCTGTCCAGACGACAAATATGTCATCTATAAATCTGTACCAGATCATAACATACTGATGCCACCATCCAATGTCCTCCCCAAAAACTACTGTTTCCTCTCACCAGCCCAGGAACAAACTAGCTTACAGACCCTCCCTCCTATTAAAATCAGAGTCTGATTTAAACTTCAAGGTATGTTCGATTAGCCTGTTGAGATTTGTTGTAAATTTTTCAAGTAACTTTTTTCCTCAGATAATAATATTTGCATAAAATGCAGGGATGATTCAATCGATTCTTTTTGCCACAAATGTAATAATTCTGAGGATGAAGCCCAGGTTTACTCTCTCCCATAATGCCTTCACCTTCAACGGGAAATACTTCCACCAGCTCAGGGGCACCGCGATGGAGAGTCCATGTTCCCCATCCTATGCAAATCTAGACCCCTTAGGGAACTTACCTAGATGTGTATTGAGCACTTTGAACCCACAAGTGCTTCACCAAAGTTTATAACGTAGAATAGGGAAATAAAAAAAAATAACATTTTTCCCAAATAAATCTTTTTAGCTCCATATTTTGCATTTTCGTAAGGGTAAAAGGTAAAATTGCTTCATACAATTTGTAATTTCTCCTGAGCACACCAATACCCCATATGTGGGGGAATACTACTATTTGGACACACGGCAGGGCTTGGAAAGGAAGGAGCGCCATTTGACTTTTGGAATGCAAAATTGTCTGGAATCGATAGCGGATGCCATGTTGCGTTTGAAGAGCCTCTGACATGCCTAAACAGTGGAAACCCCCATAAAGTGACCCAATTTTGGAAACTAGACCCCTCAAGAAATTTATCTAGATGTCTGGTGAGCACCTTGAACCTCCAGGGGCTTCACAGAATTTTATAATATTGAGCCATCAATTTAAAAAAAAACATTTTACCACAAAAATGCTATTTTAGCCCCCACTTTATTACTTTTACAAGGGTAGCAAGAAAACATAGACCCCAAAGTTTGTTGTGCACTTTCTCCTGAGTATGCCAATACCAAGTATGTGGTGGAAAACTACTGTCTGGGAGCACGGCAGGGCATGAAAGGGAAGGAGCACCATATTACAGTGCAGGTTTTGCTGCATTGGTTTGTGGGGGCCATGCCCATGTCACATTGGCAGAGCGCCTGAGGTGCCAGAACAGCAGAAACCCCCATAAGTGACCCCATTTTACAAACTACACCTCTCAATGAGTTCATCTAGGGGCGCAGTGATCATATTGACACCACAAGTGTGTCACAGAATTTGATACCATTGGGCAGTGAAGAAAAAATAATTACATTTTTACCACAAAAAAAATTTTAGCCCCAGATTTTACATTTTCACACTGTGAAATGGGTAAAAATTGTGCCAAAATTTGGTACACAATTTCTCCTGAACTTGGCAATACCCCATACGTGGCTGTACAGTACTGCTTAGCCACACAGCAAGACTCTGGAGGGATGGAGCACTATTTGACTCTTGGAGAACAAATTATTTTAGAATAGTTTCCAGACTCTATATAAAGAGCCCTTAAATGCCAGAAAAGCAGAATACCCCCTCAAGTGACCCCAGTTTGGAAATTACACTCCTTTAGGAATTTATCTACAACTGTAGTGATGATTTTTACTCCATAAGTGTTTTCCAGAAACAGGCAACATTGGATGTTGCTGAGCGGAAAATGCAAACTGCCATTGTAGTGACCAGTACATTGCAGTCACCGGTTCGTTATGCCCAGCCCGTGCTTCTGGATACATGCACCCATAAATTAGGCAGGCTTTCATCAATATAGAAATGCCAAACATGTGGATGATATATGTGGTACACTGTGGGGCTCAGGAGGGAGGGGGGGCATTTGAATTTGGGAGCGCAGAATTTCTTTTGGCGCGTGAGAAGCCATTTTGCTTTTCCAGAGCCTTTGTGCTACTGGTAATGTGGAAGCCCCCTACATTTCCGTTAACAGATGACGGACCTGAGTGAGGACTTGCTTTTTTAGTGGAATGAGTTGAAGCTTATATTGGGAACATTTTACATAACATTTGGGATCACATTTATCTGGTGCTCTACGCTGAGCATTTACATTGGGGTTTCCATCTAAATCTCTGAGTGACGTGACAGATGAAACCCCCGATCCATTCACTATAATGAGGCAGCAGAGTAACTCTGGACTCTGTCTGGCCTCTGTTCAGCGGTGTCCTTCTTTTCAGAGGTGCACAAAACTCGCTGACTGCGCTTCTATGTATGACTAAAAAGACATGGCATCCACAGTGTCTCCATAAATCACCTATTTCAGAGATTTACACTGAAACCCCACTGTAAGCGCTCAGCGCGGTGAGCGGGATAAATGTGCGCCGAGCCTTACAGTGATCTTTGGGAGGCAAAATGAAAAAATCAACAGCATGTGAAGAATTGATTTTATTTATAGAATTGGTTTTATTTATTTTTTACGCTGTTTTTCATGCAATGTCATTAGGTGACTTTATTCTTCGGGTTGATGCGATTACAGCGATACCAGATTTATATTTATGCAATTTTTATTGCAAAAACAAGTTTTTGCATCACTACATTTTGAGAGCTATAATTTTTCCATACTTCATCCGAAATAGTCATGTGACGGCTTGTTTTTTGCGGGTTGAGCTGACATTTTTATTGGTACTATTTTCAGGCGCATGACATTTTTGATCACTTTCTATTCTGATTTTTGGGAGACAGAATGATGAAACACCAGGAATTCAGGAATTGTTTTTTTTTGTAATGATGTTCCGTGTGTAGTAAAATTAATAAGGCAACTTTATTCTTCTGTTCAGTACGATTACAGTGATACCACATTTATATATTTTTTTATGTTTTGCCGCTTTTTCACAATAAAAACTATTTTATAGAAAAAATAATTGTTTTTGCATCGCTTTATTCTGAAAGCTATATTTTTTATTTTTCTGCTGTTGGAGCTGTATGGTACCTTGTTTTTTGCGAGACAAGATAACGTTTTCATTGCTACCATTTTTATTTTGATATGACTTTTTAATCGCGTTTTATTCTACTTGTTTTTTGGCGGCATGAAAAAGCAAAGGTTTTTGCTCCGTTTTTTTCTTTTTTCGGTGTGCACCGAAGGAGTGAATAAGTGTAACCATTTTATAGGTTGGCTTGTTACGGACCCGGCGATACCAAATATGTGTACGTTTTTTGTGTATATATATATATATATATTTATTTATTGGTTTAACACTTTTTCTTTTTTCTTTTTTTAATTTAATTTGTGATTTTTTTTAATAGTTTTAAAACTTTTTTTTTTTTACTTTTTTTTACTTAGCCCCTGTATGGGACTTCAATTTTTAATTATCTGATCATTAGTCTCAATATATTGCATTGCAAGAGACCTGTCAGTGTTGCACAGGCAGATCACTTGTTAGCCTCAGCTGCAGGCTAACTATTTATTTATTGGGAATCTCTCTCAGGCAAATGTACTGGGTCCAGAAAATTCTTATCTTCCCTTGCTGTCTACTTTATCTTTCAAAAGGTAGAAGAGGGAACAAGAGACTGCAATTTTGGACCTAATTCTTACCAACAGGGAGAAAATGGTTGAGGAAGTAAAGATGGCTGGGAATTTAGGAGGCAACGATCATGCTATCCTCAAATTTTGGATTACAATAAGAGGAAGACCAGTGAGGACTCAAACTTTAAGGTTGGACTTCAGAAAGGCAGATTTTAATTGACTCAGAAAGAGGGTAGGAAAGGTTCAATGACTGGATGTTCTAAAAGACAGAAATGTCCAAGATGGATAGTAGATTTTGCTAAAAGAAATTCTCATCACACAGTCAGTAACAATCCCGAAAAGAAGAAAAAATTGCAAGCATTTAAAGAGACCAGGGTGGACGAACACAGAACTTAATCACTTGTTAATTAGGAAAAAAGTGTATATCAAATGGAAAGAGGGGGCATATCTAAAGAAGAATGTATTTCTATTTGCAGGGAATGCAGGGCAAGCGTTAGAAGAACTAAAGCCAGTAATGAATTAAGGCTTGCAAGGGAAACCAAAAGGAGCAAAAAAGGACTTTGGGGGTATGTCAAAAGCAACAGAAAAGTGTCATGTCGGACGCTGTTCAGACCAGGTCGTCCGACAGACAGCGGTAATTCCGCTTTTGACCACTATTTACTCATTGGCGTCTGCTAGATTTTGTCTAGCTGTTCCGGGGTTAATTTACCTGATCCTCGGATTGGAAGCTGGGCCATTTCCATGGCCTTTAAATAGTTCTCCTGATCATTGGGCGTCGCCGATTATAGCTTCTGTCTTGCATTGTTATCTCGGTCTGGAGTGGAGAGCTGGTGGTTGGAGATTCGTTGCTGGTGGTGTATATTCCTTCGTCTTATTTACTCCTTCCTATATTTGTGTTTATTTTGCCCTGCACATTTATAGTGTATTCCTGAGTGTCTGCGGCGTGGTGTATATTTTCCTTTATCCTTGTCTATGCTAACTGTGGGTATTTAAGTATTACCTCTTCTCTGGGTGGTGGGTGGAGGTTTCAGCCTAGGGCTGAGTTCAGGAGTTAGGGTGAGGTTCGAGGCCTGAACATGCACACCATCAGTGTAAACTTCAGGTAGGGGGTCAGTCAGGATTTCCCTAGTCTTAGGGAAATTGAAGGAGCCCGGGTTATTAGCTCTCGCTCACCAAGTCTCTCCCTGACAAAAAGGCAAAGATGCTATAGGACTTTTAGGGGATGAAAAGGGTGTAGTGTACATAAATGATTTTGAGAAAGCTGATCTTTTAAATTCCTATTTTGCATCTGTATTCTCTAAGAAAGCAAATGTAACATCAACTAATCTTGACAATGCCATTGAGAAATAAAAGAATCCACTCTATCCGTAAACAGAGAGATGGTGAGGAAACACTTAGCTAATTTAAATGTACTTAAATCTCCTGGTCCAGATGAATTACATCCTAGGGTACTGAAAGAATTAGCAGAGGAAATTGCAGAACCACTTCCCAGAATTTTTGAAAAATCCTGGAAAACAGGAGAAGTCCCAGAAGACTGGAGAAGGGCAAAGATTGACCCTATCTTCAAAAAAGGAAGGAAAATGGAGCCAGGAAATTACAGGCCAGTGTATGTTACTTCTATACCAGGAAAGATATTTGAAGAAATTATTAAACAGGATGTATGGATAAGAATATGGTAATTAACCAGAGCTAGCATAGGTTTGTAGCAAATATGTCATGCCAAACTAATCTAATTTTCTTCTATGATGGAATCACTGACTGAGTAGATCAGGGAAATGTGGTAGCTATTGTATTTCATGACTTCAGCAAAGCATTTGATAAAGTATCTCATACTATCCTTATTGAAAAAATGACCAAGTATGTGATTGACAAGGCTACGGTTAGGTGGATTCAGTGATCGTACTCAGAGAGTGGTAATAAATGGTTGCACATCCAATTGGAATAGTGTTTCAAGTGGGGTACCACAAGGCTCTGTCCTTGCCCCAGTGTTCAACATTTTTATAAATGATCTAGATAAGGCAAGTAAAGGTAGATTTGCAGAGGATGCAAAGCTAGGAGGGATAGCTACCACTAGAGAAGACAGAGAAAGGTTACTGAAGCATCTAGAAAAGCTTGAACAATGGGCAGTGACTAATAGAATGGTATTTAACAGGGAGAAATGCAAGATTCTACATCTGGGCAAGAAAAGCAAAAATTACATCTATAGAATGTAAGGAATAGAACTAAGTAACAGCACATGTGAAAAAGACTTAGGTATACTAATAGATCATAGACTGCACATGAGTCAACAGGGAGATGCAGCAGCAAAAAAGGCAAACACAGTTCTAGGATGTATTAATAGAAGCATAGAGTCTAGATTACATGAAGTAATTATCCCCCACTACTCCTCCTTAGTCAGGCCTTATCTGGAATACTTTGTCCAGTTCTAGGCACCACATTTTAAAAAAGACATTGAGAAACTGGATCAAGTTCATAGAAGAGCTTCCAGGATGGTAAGCACACTGCAAAATATGTCCTACGAGGAACGGTTAAAGGATCTGGGAATATTTAGCTTGCAAAAAAGAAGGCTAAGAGGAGACTTAATAGCTGTCTACAAATATCTGAAGGGATGTTATAGTGTAGAGAGATCATTATTATTCTCATTTGCACATGGAAACACGAGAAACATTGGAATTAAACTGAAAGAGAGAAGATACAGACTAGATATTAGAAAAAACTTTTTGACAGTGAGTGTGATCAATGAGTGGAACAGGCTGCCACGAGAGATGGTGATTTCTTCTTCAATGGAAGTCTTCAGAGACAGGACAAACATCTGTCTGAGATGGTTTAATTAATCCTACATCAAGCAGTGGGTTGGACACGATGACCCTTGAGGTTTCATCTAACTCTAACATTCTGTGATATTGAATAGTCATGATGTCTTGTGCCTATTCACACTTATCTTGTTCCGTTTGGAGGTGCTGGTCAGTTGTTTGTTTTTGTAGTATACTACTTTGTGACCGAGCACTCCTCCCATCAGCCTAGGGCAATTTTAAATAATGCTGGAACTTGCTTGCCCTTTAAATTTGTAGGGTTTCTTTCCAGGAGAGGCATATAAGGTTAGGTTCCCATGAAAGGAATATGCCTTGTTGCGTCTTATGGTCTCTCATGAATTGGCCAATTTGTGTGCTTAGTACTTTTATTTTTTAACATATATTCTATGGCAGTGGTGCAGTTCCAATTTCATATATTCAATTTTTTATATATTACTGTATGTTTTGAACAGATGATTATTTGCTTGTAATAACAGATGAACAATTAGAACGCAAAATGCTCTGCAAATGTAAAACACTTTTGTAGATATATTATGTACATTTATTATAGATAATAGCTTGAATTCTTTTACTGGATGCTAAAAGACTTGCACGACTACTAAATAAGTTCATGTCCCATTCATTTCTTAAGTACTTTACAAAATTACTGAATGTGTAATCTAGATCAGCGTAAATTTCACACGCCTTACTAGATTTCTTTTTGCAAATTGAGATACTTTAACTACTATTCTTGTCTTGGGTGATGGAATACTTGCTAATTTATGGGTGGTCAAAAATAAAAGTTTATACAAATATTATGTTGAGAACTTTTGGCATGCTGTTTTAATAAACTGAAATATTTGGAGTCTGAAATGTCTTACAAATGATTACAAAAATGTCATGTAATTAGCATTTTATCAGTGCTATGCAGAAAATGTACGCTTCACTTTCATGTTAGCTGATGTATATAAGATAACAGATAGTATATAAGATAACAGATAGTCCTATAAAGGCTTTGCTCACAATAGGTCATTACCCTTTGCATTCCCCCCTGCTTGTCTACCTTCCTAAAACAGCTAAAAGTGCTTAGAGTTCAGAAAATCTACTGGGAGTTGATTTTGCAATTCATTTTATAGATTTGCAGGTGGAACAAGCCACACATGCCTCATTTTGATCTGTCTGAAAATCTATGACAAAGACAGCCCCTAATGATCATCTGTGCCCCCAGTAATGTATGTTGAGGGAATGGTGATATGCTGTTGAAATGTGAAGGATAACAACCTATTATGAATAAATTCTGTGCTGTCAATGGAATACTAATATATTAGGAAAAAATATTTTTTGTGCATAATAAAAACATATTGTAAATACAGTAAATAGATATTGTAAATATATATTACCTATCAGTGTTTAGTTCCATCATAAATGCAGTTGTTGTAAAAAAAAAAAAAAAAGAAAAAGAAACTGTATGCTTGTTTTATGAACTTGGTTTATGCCTGAATAGCAAACATTTTTTGTGAAAGACAAATTATTGTTCAAGGCAAAAGGAGGACATTGGTACATTCAAAGTGTTCTTATTCATTTAATTATGAAGGGAAATGACATTCTCAAGAAGCATGACAAAAATTGTGTACAATTCATGCTTTTTTATATGCAGCACAGCTTTTTTTCCTTGCATCAGACTGTTTCATTGAAGACTAATGAATTGGATGTATTATTAGTAGTGTTGAGCATTCCGATACTGCAAATATCGGGTATCGGACGATATTCGTTGTATCGGACTTCCGATACTGAGTTCCGATACTTTTACGATATCGAATACCGGAATCGGAAGTTCCCATAGTGCAATAATGCACTATAATGGAGTGTGGGTGGAGACTGCGTGTCTGTTTGTGCGGGCGGGGTCTGGGTGTGACCGTGGAGGATCTGTGCGGGCCTGCCGGGGGTCTGTGCAGGCCTGTCGGGGGTCTGTGCAGGCCTGCCGGGCATGGGCGGACACACCGCATGTTCAGCCTGTGCAGCTGCACAGGGGCCCAGGAGGACAGGGGGCCCGATCAGCTGCTCAAATATCTTGCTCTCTCATAGACCCAGTGGCTGCATCTACACTAAGAGGAGAGGGAGGGGCCGTACCGAGTCTTTTGCTGTCAGAGAGGGGCCTCTTCCTCTCCTCTGAGTTGATGCTGCCGCTGGCTCTTTGATATGATGAAGGAGCCCGGGATCACTGGACACCCCCCCCAGAATCCTTGGACATGCCCCCAGCTTCTCTTCCTGGTTCGTGCAGGGCAGGGCAGGCAGGAATAGGCCTGGTAAGTATGGCTGATCTCAGCCAGTCCTGTCTCCTGCCTCCTCCTCACTGCCTCTGACTGCTGCTGGGAACAGCCTCTGAGCAGTCAGTACATCTGACACCTCTGCTGCCTCCTGAGCAGTTCTGGCAACTGAACTGCTTGATCAATGTTCACATGAGAGATCACATCAATCCCCCTGTAGCTACCTCCACCTCCTGTACCGAGGGGGCTTTATTGGAAAACTGCGGCACTGGCCCATTCAGATTCAGGAGCTGCAGTGTGAATGCTGAAGAGTGGCCAGTGCAGCCCAGTAAAGACCCCTCAGTACAGGGTTGGTAAGTGGCTACGGGGGGAGGGGAGGTTGATGTGATGGCCGATGTTCACATGGGTCAGGCACCTGACAGAACTTCTCAGGAGGAAGAAGTCTCAGATCCACTGACTACGGGGAGAACACTCTGCAGCTATCAGAGGTAGTGAAGAGGCAGGATGACTGGCGAGAGCTGGAGATCTGGCCAGTAAGTGCTGATGGAGGACTGAAGACCCCCAGGATGGAGCTGCTGGAGATGGAAGAATGCACCTGCCAGAGGGACGGCACGTGTAAGGCTACATTCACATTTGCGTTATGCGGTGCAGCGTCAGCGACGCAACGCACAACGCAAATGTAAACGCATGCACAACGCAGTGTTTTGTGATGCATGCGTCCACTTTTGCATGGTTTTTGGTGCAGAAAAAACTGCATCATGCAGCGTCCTCTGCGCCCTGACACATGCACCACAGTGACGCATGCGTCACAAAACGCAAGTGCAACGCATGTCCATGCGCCCCCCATGTTAAATATAGGGGCGCATGACGCATGCGTCACCGCGGCTGCGCCTGACGCAACGCTAATGTGAACGTAGCCTTAGTAACAAAATGTGTACAGACTTACTATCACCTATGTGTATTACCATACTTCTGTGCACCTGTTTGTAAAAGTCTATATATAAGTATCTATATATATGTATATATAATTGTCTAAGGGTCACTTCCGTCTGTCTGTCCTTCTGTCACGGTTATTCATTCGCTGATTGGTCTCGCCAGCTGCCTGTCATGGCTGCCGCGACCAATCAGCTACAGGCACAGTCTGGAAGAAAATGGCCGCTCCTTACTCCCCGCAGTGTCCCCGGTGATCCGCTCCATTATCTCCGCTCCCCGCAGTCAGTGTCCCCGGCGCTCCGCTCCATATTCCCCGCAGTGTCCCCGGCGCTCCGGTCCATACTCCCCGCAGTGTCCCCGGCGCTCCGGTCCATGCTCCCCTCAGTCACTGTCCCCGGCGCTCCGCTCCATGCTTCCCGCAGTCACTGTCCCCGGCGCCCGCTCCATACTCCCCTCCGGTCACCGCTAACACAGGGTTAATGCCGGTGGTAACGGACCGTGTTATGCCACGGGTAACGCACTCCGTTACCGCCGCTATTAACCCTGTGTGTCCCCAACCTTTTACTATTGATGCTGCCTATGCGGCATCAATAGTAAAAAAAGTAATTAAAAAAAAAAAAAAAACTGCTATACTCACCCTCCGTTGTCCGCTCGCGCCTGCCGCCATCTTCCTTTCCCAGCGATGCTTTGCGAAATTACCCAGAAGACCTAGCGGTCTCGCTAGGAACGGAAGATTTCGCGCCCATCGGCACAGCGCCGAGAATGGTGAGTATGTTAGAACTACAAGGGGCCCTCGGATCCGAAGGTGAGTATGTTTATTTTTTATTTTTTAACCTGTGACATACGTGACTGGGCAATATACTACGTAGCTGGGCAATATACTACGTGGCTCCGTGCTTTACTGTATACTACGTCGCTGTGCAATATACTACGTGGCTCTGTGCTGTATACTACGTGGTTGGGCAATATACTACGTCACTGGGCAATATACTACGTGGCTGGGCAATATACTACGTCACTGGGCAATACACTACGTGGCTCTGTGCTGTATACTACATGGCTGGGCAATATACTACGTGGCTGGGCAATATACTACGTGACTGGGCAATATACTATGTGACTGGGCAATATACTACGTGACTGGGCAATATACTATGTGGCTGGGCAATATACTGTTGTGAATTCTGCTCTTGGGCTCCCTCCGGTGGTTATAAGTGGTAGTGCTGCTGTCTCTGGATCGCAGCATTCATCAGGTGTGTCAAGTTTTTGCAATCCTGACTGGGCTATTTAGCCTTGCTTGACCCTTTAGTCAGTGCCAGTTGTCCATTGTTCCTGGAGGATTCACATCCTTGCCTGCTCTCTCCTTCCCGGCTTCGGGTTGGGGATTTGGTCTGGTTGTCTTCCCATCATGTTCCTATGAAGGTTTCTTCCCCTAAGTTTAAGCCTCGGTTTATTGGCCCTTATAGGATTTCTGAGATTATCAATCCAGTGTCTTTTCGTTTGGCCTTTCCAGCCTCTTTTTCCATCCATAATGTTTTTCATAGATCTTTGTTGCGGAAATATGTGGTGCCCGTTGTTCCCTCTGTTGATCCTCCTGCCCCGGTGTTGATTCATGGGGAGTTGGAGTATGTGGTTGAGAAGATTTTGGATTCTCGTTTTTCGAGGCGGAAGCTTCAGTATCTTGTCAAATGGAAGGGTTATGGCCAGGAGGATAATTCTTGGGTTGTTGCCTCCG
Source organism: Ranitomeya variabilis (assembly GCF_051348905.1). NCBI lineage: Eukaryota > Metazoa > Chordata > Amphibia > Anura > Dendrobatidae > Ranitomeya > Ranitomeya variabilis. The sequence continues at coordinate 334,953,362 of NC_135236.1, forward strand.
ATGTTCATGCTGACGATTTGGTTCGTGCCTTTCATTTGGCTCGTCCGGATCGGCCTCGGGGCTCTGGTGAGGATTCGGTGACCCCTCCTCAAGGGGGGGTACTGTTGTGAATTCTGCTCTTGGGCTCCCTCCGGTGGTTATAAGTGGTAGTGCTGCTGTCTCTGGATCGCAGCATTCATCAGGTGTGTCAAGTTTTTGCAATCCTGACTGGGCTATTTAGCCTTGCTTGACCCTTTAGTCAGTGCCAGTTGTCCATTGTTCCTGGAGGATTCACATCCTTGCCTGCTCTCTCCTGCTTTGCTGTTCCTTTCAACAAAGATAAGTTCTGGCCTTGATTTTTGCTGTCCACATGCTGTGGCCTTATTGTTCAGTTCTTTTCCATGTTTTTGTCTTGTCCAGCTTGGTCTGAATAAGGATTTGTTTAGCCAAGCTGGTATCTCTGGAGATGCAGATATACCCTCCATATCTTTAGTTAGCTGTGGAGATTTTTGTATTTTCTGTGGTGGATATTTTCTAGTGTTTTAATACTGACCGCATAGTACTCTGTCCTATCCTTTCAATTTAGCTAGAAGTGGCCTCCTTTGCTAAATTCTGATTTCAGTCTGTGTATGTTTTTTCCCTCTCCTCTCACAGTCAATATTTGTGGGGGGCTGGCTAACCTTTGGGAATTTTCTCTGAGGCAAGATAGTTTTCCCTTTTCTATCTCTAGGGGTAATTAGTCCTCCGGCTGTGTCGAGATGTCTAGGGAGTGATAGGTACATTCCACGGCTACTTCTAGTTGCGGTGTTAAGTTCAGGGTCTGCGGTCAGTACAGGTACCACCTTCTCCAGAGTACGTCTCATGCTGCTCTTAGGCCACCAGATCATAACAATATACTACGTCACTGGGCAATATACTACGTGACTGGGCAATATACTACGTGGCTGGGCAATATACTAGGTGACTGGGCAATATACTGCGTGACTGGGCAACATACTATGTGGCTGGGCAATATACTACGTGGCTGGGCAATATACTACGTGACTGGGCAATATACTACGTGGCTGGCTAATATAATACGTCGCTGGGCAATATACTACGTCGCTGGGCAATATACTACGTGGCTGGGCAATATACTACGTGACTGGGCAATATACTACATGGCTGTGCTGTATACTATGTGACTGGGCAATATACTACGTCGCTGGGCAATATACTACATGGCTGGGCAATATACTACGTGACTTGGCAATATACTACATGGCTGTGCTGTATACTACGTGACTGGGCAATATACTATGTCGCTGGGCAATATACTACGTGGCTGGGCAATATACTACGTGGCTGGGCAATATACTACGTGGCTGGGCAATATACTACGTGACTTGGCAATATACTACATGGCTGTGCTGTATACTACGTGACTGGGCAATATACTATGTCGCTGGGCAATATACTACGTGGCTGGGCAATATACTACGTGGCTGGGCAATATACTACGTGGCTGGGCAATATACTACGTCGCTGGGCAATATACTACGTGACTGGGCAATATACTACGTGACTGGGCAATATACTACGTGGCCTGTGTTATATACTACGTCGCACTACATGCATATTCTAGAATACCCGATGCGTTAGAATCGGGCCATCATCTAGTGAATGTATATGTACCTATGCATAGTGCTCATATGTATCTGTGGGACACAAAGATAATCACAGTACACTATATATATATATATATATATATATATATATATATGTATATATATATATATATATGTATGTGTGTGTATTAGAACCTGAGTGTACAGTAGTTATCTGTGTGTCTATAATTATATATATATATATACAGTACATAGTTACATAGTTACATAGTTATTAAGGTTGAAGGAAGACTGTAAGTCCATCTAGTTCAACCCATAGCCTAACCTAACATGCCCTAACATGTTGATCCAGGGGAAGGCAAAAAAACCCCATGTGGCAAAGAGTAACTCCACCATGGGGAAAAAAATTCCTTCCCGACTCCACATACGGCAATCAGACTAGTTCCCTGGATCAACGCCTTATCAAGGAATCTAGTGTATATACCCTGTAACATTATACTTTTCCAGAAAGGTATCCAGTCCCCTCTTAAATTTAATTAATGAATCACTCATTACAACATCATACGGCAGAGAGTTCCATAGTCTCACTGCTCTTACAGTAAAGAATCCGCGTCTGTTATTATGCTTAAACCTTCTTTCCTCCAGACGTAGAGGATGCCCCCTTGTCCCTGTCTCAGGTCTATGATTAAAAAGATCATCAGAAAGGTCTTTGTACTGTCCCCTCATATATTTATACATTAACATAAGATCACCCCTTAGTCTTCGTTTTTCCAAACTAAATAGCCCCAAGTGTAATAACCTATCTTGGTATTGCAGACCCCTCAGTCCTCTAATAACCTTGGTCGCTCTTCTCTGCACCCGCTCCAGTTCAGCTATGTCTTTCTTATACACCGGAGACCAGAACTGTGCACAGTATTCTAAGTGTGGTCGAACTAGTGACTTGTATAGAGGTAAAATTATGTTCTCCTCATGAGCATCTATGCCTCTTTTAATACATCCCATTATTTTATTTGCCTTTGTAGCAGCTGCCTGACACTGGCCACTGAATATGAGTTTGTCATCCACCCATACACCCAGGTCTTTTTCATTGACGGTTTTGCCCAGAGTTTTAGAATTAAGCACATAGTTATACATCTTATTACTTCTACCCAAGTGCATGACCTTACATTTATCCCCATTAAAGCTCATTTGCCATTTATCAGCCCAAGCTTCTAGTTTACATAAATCATCCTGTAATATAAAATTGTCCTCCCCTGTATTGATTACCCTGCAGAGTTTAGTGTCATCTGCAAATATTGAAATTCTACTCTGAATGCCCCCTACAAGGTCATTAATAAATATGTTAAAAAGAAGAGGGCCCAATACTGACCCCTGTGGTACCCCACTGCTAACCGTGACCCTGTCCGAGTGTGCTCCATTAATAACCACCCTTTGTTTCCTATCCCTGAGCCAGCTCTCAACCCACTTACACATATTTTCCCCTATCCCCATTACTCTCATTTTATGTAACAACCTTTTGTGTGGCACCGTATCAAAAGCTTTGGAAAAGTCCATATATACTACGTCCACTGGGTTCCCTTGGTCCAGTCCGGAACTTACCTCTTCATAGAAGCTGATCAAATTAGTCTGACATGAACGGTCCCTAGTAAACCCGTGCTGATACTGGGTCATGAGGTTATTCCTCTTCAGATACTCCAGCATAGCATCCCTTAGAATGCCCTCCAGGATTTTACCCACAGTAGAGGTTAAACTTACTGGCCTATAATTACCGAGTTCAGTTTTTGCCCCTTTTTTGAATATTGGCACCACATTTGCTATACGCCAGTCCTGTGGTACAGACCCTGTTATTATGGAGTCTTTAAAGATTAAAAATAATGGTCTATCAATGACTGTACTTAGTTCCTGCAGTACTCGGGGGTGTATCCCATCCGGGCCCGGAGATTTGTCAATTTTAGATATTTTTAGACGCCGCTGTACTTCCTGCTGGGTTAAGCAGGTGACATTTAATGGGGAATTATTATCACTAGTCATATTGGCTGCCATGGGATTTTCTTTTGTAAATACTGATGAAAAAAAGTCATTTAGCATATTGGCTTTTTCCTCATCCTCATCCACCATTTCACCCAGACTATTTTTAAGGGGGCCAACACTGTCATTTTTTAGTTTCTTACTATTTATATAGTTAAAGAATATTTTGGGATTATTTTTACTCTCTCTGGCAATGAGTCTCTCTGTCTCAATCTTTGCTGCCTTGATTTGCTTTTTACAGAATGTATTTAATTTTCTGTATTTATTTAATGCCTCCTCACTACCTACTTCCTTTAATTCTCTAAATGCTTTCTTTTTGTCCCTTATTGCGCCCCTTACAGCTCTATTTAGCCATAGTGGTTTCCTCCTATTTCTAGTATGTTTATTCCCATACGGTATATACTGTGCACAGGTCCTATCCAGGATGCTAATAAATGTCTCCCATTTTCTTTGTGTATTTTTGTGTCTCAGGATATCGTCCCAGTTAATTGCACCAAGATCCTCTCTCATCCGTTGGAAATTTGCCCTCCTGAAGTTTAGTGTCCTTGTCACCCCCCTTCTACCCATCTTATTAAAGGTTACATGAAAACTTATTATTTTGTGATCACTATTCCCCAAGTGACCCCCAACCCTTATATTTGATATGCGGTCTGGCCTGTTGGTTAATATTAGGTCTAGCAGTGCCCCCCTCCTTGTTGGGTCCTGAACCAGTTGTGAAAGGTAATTGTCTCTCATAGTTGTCAAAAACCGATTACCTTTGCTGGAACTGCAGGTTTCTGTTCCCCAATCTATTTCAGGATAGTTGAAGTCCCCCATAATAATGACTTCTCCTTGAGTCGCAGCTTCATCTATTTGCTTTACGAGGATATTCTCCATTGCTTCCATTAGTTTTGGAGATTTATAACAAACCCCTATCAGTAATTTATTATTTTTTCCCCCTCCCCTTATCTCCACCCACAGAGACTCTACATTTTCATTAGATTCACCTATATTATCACGCAGGATGGGTTTTAAGGTCGATTTTACATACAGACACACCCCACCCCCTCGCTTATCTGTACGGTAATTTCTGAAAAGGCTATAGCCCTGCAAGTTAACAGCCCAGTCATGGCTCTCATCCAGCCACGTCTCAGATATCCCCACCATGTCATAATTATGCTCCAACAACATTAGTTCTAATTCATCCATTTTGTTGGCGAGGCTTCTGGCATTAGTATACATGCACTTGATGTTACTTTCTGTACCTCTATTCTTTCTTAAATTACTAACTGTTCTAACCCCACCCCCCATGCCACCGCCACCCCCAACTTCCTTATTTGTGCCCAGGTCTCTATCTGCACTATCTTCCCCTCCTATAAAATGAATACCCTCCCCCCCAATCCCTAGTTTAAACACTCCTCCAACCTTCTAACCATTTTCTCCCCCAGCACAGCTGCACCTTCCCCATTGAGGTGCAGCCCGTCCCTAGCGTAGAGCCTGTAGCCAACTGAGAAGTCGGCCCAGTTCTGCAGGAACCCAAACCCCTCCTTCCTACATCAATTCTTGAGCCACTTATTAACCTCCCTAATCTCCCGTTGCCTCTCTGGCGTGGCACGTGGTACAGGCAGTATTTCGGAAAATACCACGTTGGAGGTCCTTGCTTTCAGCTTGCAGCCTAATTCCCTGAAATCATCTTTAAGGACCTTCCACCTACCTCTAACTTTGTCATTTGTGCCAATGTGCACCATGACCGCTGGGTCCTCACCAGCCCCTCCCAGTAATCTGTCCACCCGATCAGCGATGTGTCGGACTCGAGCGCCAGGTAGGCAGCACACCGTCCGACGATCCCTGTCTTTGTGACAGATTGCCCTATCTGTTCCCCTAATAATTGAGTCCCCCACTACCAGCACCTGTCTGGCCTGCCCTGCTCTCCTATTTCCCTCCTTACTGGAGCAGTCACTCCTCCGGCTTTCAGAGGACATGCCTGGCTGCAGCAGTGCTACCCCTGCACTGGCACCCCCCTCATCTGCCAACTTAGCAAACTTATTGGGGTGTGCCAGATCAGGACTAGCCTCCCTGGCACTCTTCCCTCTACCCCGCCTTCTATCTGTCACCCAGCTAACTGCCACACTGTCCTGCAGCTCCATCCTACCATCCCCCTCCTCATCTATCCCATTGAGCGTCTGCTCTGTGAGCAGAAGACTCCTCTCCATATTGTCTATGGATCTCAGTGTTGCCAGCTGCACATTTAGATCCAGTATCTGGGTTTCCAAATGCACAATGTGCTCACATCTCGCACAGCAGTATGTACCCTTGACCGGCTGGTCAAGGACTGCATACATGTGGCAAGATGTACACTGGATGGCATTAACAATTGTGGAGCACATTTCCTAATGGGGATTGCACCACACAGAAACGTTAATTAAAAATAAATACAAAGTATTAATTAAACCCAAAAAACAAAAAAAAAACAGAAGCAATTCCTCCCTTGGAAACTCCCTGATTCCAAAGTCACTGAATCACAAGTCACACACTTACCGCCGTTCACACTTACGCTCAGGTCACACTCAGCTCGCTCACACTCGCTGTGCTGAAGATTTATAGATTTTTTTTTATTTTTTTTTTCTCTCTATCTCCCCTCAACAGCAATCCACCTTGCTGTTCAGATGCACTTCCAAAAAGGACTTGAGCCCCAAACAGCTGCCCCTTATATCCCCTTAATTATGAGCCCCCACCCTAAGTTAACTCCTTATGAATACAGCTACTCCCAATTGAGCAACTCACTCCAATTCACACAGGTATTTGTTAAAGGCCTTCCAAATACCTCCTCACTGAATCACAAGTCACACACTTACCGCCGTTCACACTTACGCTCAGGTCACACTCAGCTCGCTCACACTCGCTGTGCTGAAGATTTATAGATTTTTTTTTTTCTCTCTATCTCCCCTCAACAGCAATCCACCTTGCTGTTCAGATGCACTTCCAAAAAGGACTTGAGCCCCAAACAGCTGCCCCTTATATCCCCTTAATTATGAGCCCCCACCCTAAGTTAACTCCTTATGAATACAGCTACTCCCAATTGAGCAACTCACTCCAATTCACACAGGTATTTGTTAAAGGCCTTCCAAATACCTCCTCACTGAATCACAAGTCACACACTTACCGCCGTTCACACTTACGCTCAGGTCACACTCAGCTCGCTCACACTCGCTGTGCTGAAGATTTATAGATTTTTTTTTTTTTTTCTCTCTCTATCTCCCCTCAACAGCAATCCACCTTGCTGTTCAGATGCACTTCCAAAAAGGACTTGAGCCCCAAACAGCTGCCCCTTATATCCCCTTAATTATGAGCCCCCACCCTAAGTTAACTCCTTATGAATACAGCTACTCCCAATTCAGCAACTCACTCCAATTCACACAGGTATTTGTTAAAGGCCTTCCAAATACCTCCTCACTGAATCACAAGTCACACACTTACCGCCGTTCACACTTACGCTCAGGTCACACTCAGCTCGCTCACACTCGCTGTGCTGAAGATTTATAGATTTTTTTTTTTTTCTCTCTATCTCCCCTCAACAGCAATCCACCTTGCTGTTCAGATGCACTTCCAAAAAAAAAAAATATACTGTATATGCTACATATAATGCACACACATACACACAGTCATGGCCAAAAGTGTTTTCATGTATCGATGTGTACTTTGGTTATCTATGCATGTATGTACTATATATATATATATATATATATATATATATATATATTAGTATCTGAGACACAGTAGGTACTACGTGTAAAGGTAAATATCACTTAAAGGGAACATGTCAGCAGTTTTGGCTGCTATAAGATACGGCCACCACCTTTCAGGGCTTATATACAGAATTCTGTAATTATGTAGATAAGCCCCCGATCCAACCTGAAAGATAAGAAAAATAAGTTTTATTATACTCCCCTGGGGGGCGGTCCGGTCCAATGGGTGTCGCAGCTCAGGGTCCGGGGCCTCCCATCTTCTTGCGATGCCGTCCTCCTGTTGCTTCATGGCTCCCCGGAATCGCGCTCCTGCACAGGCGTACTTATCTGTCCTGTTGAGGGCAGAGCAAAGTCATGCAGTGCACAGGCGCTGTGCCTCTCTGACCTTTCCTGGCATCTGCGCACTGCAGTACTATGCACAGATAAGTACGACTGCGCAGGAGCGCAATGCCGGGGAGCCATGATGCAAGCAGCACGGCGGCGATCATAAGAAGATGGGAGGCGCCGGACCCGGAGCTGTGACACTCATCAGACCGGACCGCCCCCGGGTGAGTATAATAAAACTTATTTTTCTTCTCTTACAGGTCGGATCGGAGGCTTATATACGGCATTATAGAATGCTGTAGATGAGCCCTGAAAGGTGGTGGCTGTATCTTATATCTGCCAAACCTGGTGACAGGTTCCCTTTAGTGGGGCATTCCCGGGGCCAGATAAGTCGCAGCTGCATTGGGCCCAGAAGTGGAGTGCGGCCACTGACACCAGCGAATATTTCAGCTCGATCTGCATCCTTGAACGCACACTCAGCTGAAATATATTGCAGCACTGGTGATCCGCCAGTTCCGCTGCAGTACACGCCGCTGACCAATTTGCATCCAGCATCTGACCTCGGTGTGTCCATGACTGGGAGGCATATGGCAGTGACGACAAGTCAGCTGGCGGCTCTTGTGCCGGTTGCAGAAGAGGACGCCGTGTGGCATGGGAGCGGAGAAAGGTGAGTAGAATCGAGTTTTTTTCCATGTGTTGCAGAAGAACAAGACAAATTCAGAAAGGGGCATGTAGTGCTATGCCTGACATGGTGTCCCCTCCTCCCTCTATGCAGGGACACCAGCTTACTCACCGGCCCATGGCACTGTCTCCAGCATGCTCCTGCCTTCTACCTCCACTATGCATGCTGCACTGTGTCCCGATGGGGTGCCTAGGGTGCATATGTGTGCACTCCCCTGTTCTAAAAGGGGCAGCACGTACACATGGTAAATGCTCAGCTGGGAGGCATTTAGTTAAATGTGTGTTCACTTGCAACGTGTCTCCCAGCCAAAATCGTGGAGACATCTTGTATAAAAAGCACCCTCCTCAGTAGGGAGGTGCCTGAGCAATCCCTATAGTTACAGTATGTTAGATAGTTGATGTGTATGCAACTGTATGTTGCCAGGTCCCTCATCCCTAGTCTGATATAGTATCCCATATCCCATACCCTGTTTACTGTTATTAGTGCTCGCTTCCTGTGACTGCTTCGGCGGTGACCGTATCCTGAAATCGCATCTGCGGTATCGGTACCCTCCCGTCCCTTATTACGTAACATCCTATTTATGTATGGTGCCGTCCTTTATTATATAGCGTCTAGTGATGAGCGAATATACTCGTTACTCGAGATTTCTCGAGCATGCTCGGGGGTCCTCCGAGTATTTTTTAGTGCTCGGAGATTTAGTTTTCTTCACCACAGCTGAATGTTTTACATCTGTTAGCCAGGCTAAGTACATGTGGGGGTTGCCTGGTTGCTAGGGAATCCCCACATGTACTTATGCTGGCTAGCAGATGTAAATCATTCAGCTACGGCAAGAAAAAGTAAATCTCTGAGCATTAAAAAATACTTGGAGGACCCCTAAGCATGCTCGAGAAATCTCGAGTAACGAGTAGATTCGCTCATCACTAACAGCGTCCTGTTATGTGGAGCACCGTCCATTATTACCCAGTATCATCTCTTGCCATCTACAGCACCGTCCCTTACATTGAGTATTCTCATTATTTTTGTTATTCACTTTATTGCATGGTGTCCTCTCCTGTAAAATGTAAAATGACTGCTGAGGGAGCAGCATCTGACCAGAAGACCAGTCCATCAGCCGCATCCATCACAAAAGAAGCTTTCCCATGCTCCATCAGCCATCATTTCAGTTTATATCAAACAGGAGTGGATGATATGTAATAAAGAACAGGGAGGTATAAATAACAAAAATAATGAGAATCTGATATGTAAGGGACGGTGCTGTACATAACAAGAGGGAACTATATGATACGGGACGGTGTTATACATAAAGAGAGAGCACTGTGTAATAAGGGTTGCAATACATATGAGAGGAGACTGTAAAAAAATATGTATATCTGTAGCTTGGTCGCGATGAAAGGAGGGGGGCCCAGATACATTTCTTGCACAGGGGCCCTAAGCTGTCTGTGTCCGCCCCTGCTGCCGGGGGTCTGTACAGGCCTCTCGGGGGTCTGTGCGGGCCTGCAGGGGGTCTGTATGGGCCTGCCGGGGGTCTGTGCGGGCTGCTTGGGGTCTGTGCGGGCCAACCGAGGGACTGTATGGGCCTACAGGGGGTCTGTGCGGGCTGTCGGGGATCTGTGCGGGCCTGCCGGGGGTCTGTACGGGCTTGCCGGGGGTCTGTGCGGGCTGCCGGGGGTCTGTGTGGGCCTGCTGGGGGTCTGTGCGGGCTGCCGGGGGTCTGTGTGGGCTGCCGGGGGTCTGTGCGGGCCTCTCGGGGGTTGTGTGTGTGTGCAGGCATCGTCTGATCGGACTACAAGTCCCATCGGGCTATGCCTGCTACAATGACAGTGATTGACACATTAGCCAATGATGGGACAGTAGTAGTCCCATCATCCGGCTAATGTGTTGAATGTAAAAAAAAACACAAACATACATGCTACATACTACATAAAACATACTACATACATACAACATACATACTACATATTACATACATACAACATACATACTACATACATACTACATACATACACACTACATACATACTACATACATACTACATACAACATACATACATACTACATACATACATGCAACATACATACTACACACATACATACATACAACATACATACTACATACATACTACATACATACATACTACATGCATACAACATACAACATACATACTACATACATACTACATGCATACTACATACATACAACATACTACATACATACTACATACATGCAACATACTACATACATACTACATATAATACATTCATACATTACATACAATACATACATATAAACATACAGTACATATAACATAGATTACATACTCACCATCACTTGTCACTTTGTTCCCCAAAGCCAGTGTCATCTGTAAAAAATATGAAAATAACAAACAATATACTCCCTGATCCGCAGAAATCCACGAGTGTCCCTCAACGATCTCCCGTGGAGAACGACAGCATCAGCTGATGTGACCGCTCTCTAGGGGCTCCAGGAATACAATGATGGGAGGAAGGTATCTTTTCGCACTGTATTCCTCCGCCGCTGTAAAAAAATAGTCCCTAATCTCACTTTTGACATTGCTGTGTGAGAAATCTCCCATGCAGCAAATGCCATAAAGTGAGACTCTGAACTAAGGTAACCTCTCAGTGATGTACTGCAGGAGCCATTGTCTCCTGTCAGTGTGTCACTGAAGGTCCTATAGAGCAGTGACATCACCCGGTGTCACTGTTCTATAGAGGAGATCATCGTGGGACACTCATTATTAATTGGACTACGGCGGACAGGTAGTATACGGTTTATTATTTTATGTTTTTTGCTGGCGCTGAAGTATGGTAAGTATGGTTAAATGAAGAATATTAAAATACTTTTTTCTGGCTGTGTCTTTATTTTTTTTAACTCTTTCACTACACTAGGATTAATAGTGGATAGGTGTCTTATTGATGCCTCTCCATTATTAACCCAGCTTAAAGTCACCTTACAATAGCAAGGTGACATTAACCCCTTATTACCCCATATCCCACCACTACACGGGAGTGGGAAGAGAGGGGCTAAGTGCCGGAATTGGCGCATCTTACAGATGCGCCATTTCTGGGGTGGCTGCGGACTAGTATTTGTAGCCGGGGGGGCCAATATCCATGGCCCCCTCTAGGCTATGAATATCAGCCCGCAGCTGTCTGCATAGCCTTTCTGGCTATAAAATATAGGGGGACCCCACATCATATTTTGGGGGGTCCCCCTATTTAATAGCCAGTAAAGGCTGCGCAGAGAGCTGCGGGCTGACATTCATAGCCTGGGAGGGGCCATTGGTATTACCCCCTCTGTGCGTGACCGTGGAGGATCTGTGTGGGCCTGCCGGGGGTCTGTGCAGGCCTGTCGGGGGTCTGTGCGGGCCTGCCAGGCATGGGCGGACACACCGCATGTTCAGCCTGTGCAGCTGCACAGGGGCCCAGGAGGACAGGGGGCCCGATCAGCTGCTCCAATATCTTGCTCTCTCATAGACCCAGCGGCTGAATCTACACTAAGAGGAGAGGAAGGGGCCGTACCAAGTCTTTTGCTGTCAGAGAGGGGCCTCTTCCTCTCCTCTGAGTTGATGCTGCCGCTGGCTCTTTGATATGATGAAGGAGCCCGGGATCACTGGACACACCCCCCCAGAATCCTTGGACACGCCCCCAGCTTCTCTTCCTGGTTAGGGCAGGGCAGGGCAGGCAGGAATAGGCCTGGTAAATATGGCTGATCTCAGCCAGTCCTGTCTCCTGCCTCCTCCTCACTGCCTCTGACTGCTGCTGGGAACAGCCTCTGAGCAGTCAGTACATCTGACACCTCTGCTGCCTCCTGAGCAGTTCTGACAACTGAACTGCTTGATCAATGTTCACATGAGAGATCACATCAATCCCCCTGTAGCTACCTCCACCTCCTGTACCGAGGGGGCTTTATTGGAAAACTGCGGCACTGGCCCATTCAGATTCAGGAGCTGCAGTGTGAATGCTGAAGAGTGGCCAGTGCAGCCCAGTAAAGACCCCTCAGTACAGGGTTGGTAAGTGGCTACGGGGGGAGGGGAGGTTGATGTGATGGCCGATGTTCACATGGGTCAGGCACCTGACAGAACTTCTCAGGAGGAAGAAGTCTCAGATCCACTGACTACGGGGAGAACACTCTGCAGCTATCAGAGGTAGTGAAGAGGCAGGATGACTGGCGAGAGCTGGAGATCTGGCCAGTAAGTGCTGATGGAGGACTGAAGACCCCCAGGATGGAGCTGCTGGAGATGGAAGAATGCACCTGCGAGAGGGACGGCACGTGTAAGGCTACGTTCACATTTGCGTTATGCGGTGCAGCGTCAGCGACGCAACGCACAACGCAAATGTAAACGCATGCACAACGCAGCGTTTTGTGATGCATGCGTCCACTTTTGCATGGTTTTTGGTGCAGAAAAAACTGCATCATGCAGCGTCCTCTGCGCCCTGACGCATGCGCCACAGTGACGCATGCGTCACAAAACGCAAGTGCAACGCATGTCCATGCGCCCCCCATGTTAAATATAGGGGCGCATGACGCATGCGTCGCCGCGGCTGCGCCTGACGCAACGCTAATGTGAACGTAGCCTTAGTAACAAAATGTGTACAGACTTACTATCACCTATGTGTATTACCATACTTCTGTGCACCTGTTTGTAAAAGTCTATATATAAGTATCTATATATATGTATATACTAGATGGCAGCCCGATTCTAAAGAATCGGGAGTCTAGAATCCATATATACTTTATTTATTAAAATGTAAGAATAATACAATTAATAAATAATAGTAAGAAAGAACAAAAAATGGCTGCACTCACCAGCTCTTGACAATTCTTGACAGTACGGCACATTTCTGATTGGTCGCTTGCGGCAGGCGGCAACCAATCAGAAAAGTGCCGCGCACCACGAAGGCATATATCTTTGTCCACCCTGAGCAGGTGTAGGACGCTGGTGACGTCACTTATCTCCGGACATTATCTCCGGACAAAGCCACGGAAGTTGGCACAAATTGCCGGAAGTAGTAATCTAGGCAATTATATATTAGATTTTAATGTTATCAGTGTTTACCTTTGAACGTTTATATTGTATTGTCCTGTCACCAGCCATGTGTACGATTATCGGCCGAAAGCCTCTCTGGAACCAATAATCACCCCATGTAAAGGTATCTTTATAAGTTAAAGATTCAGAATACTATGACTTTTATCATATCCTGAACAGTCAAGTTTTTTATGAACCGTTAAGGTTTTCTGGTTGAAGTAAAAAAAACTCTGAGTGTTTACAGTTTGAAACCATAAAATGTTGAAAAATTATGTCATTCTTGAGTATATCACTCAATGGTGCTCATAAACGTGTCAAATTTGATCTATAATATACTTTAATATACGTTACTTTAATCTTTAATATACTTAAGAACAGGGCCCCAGACATCACACAGGGGGTCTGAAACACCGCACAGTGGTCCAAAATATCGCTGTGCTCTGCCTGGGGCCCCATATGCTGCCTGGGGCCCCTGTGCTCTGCCTGGGGCCCCATATGCTGCCTGGGGCCCCTGTGCTCTGCCTGGGGCCCCTGTGCTCTGCCTGGGGCCCCATGTTCTGCCTGGGGCCCCTGTGCTCTGCCTGGGGCCACTGTGCTCTGCCTGGGGCCCCATGTTCTGCCTGGGGCCACTGTGCTCTGCCTGGGGCCCCATAAGCTGCCTGGGGTCCCTGTGCTCTGCCTGGGACCACTGTGCTCTGCTGGGGCCCCATATGCTGCCTGGGGCCCCTGTGCTCTGCCTGGGGCCACTGTGCTCTGCCTGGGGCCCCATATGCTGCCTGGGGCCCCTGTGCTCTGCCTGGGGCCCCATAGGCTGCCTGGGGCCCCTGTGCTCTACCTGGGACCACTGTGCTCTGCCTGGGGCCCCATATGCTGCCTGGGGCCCCTGTGCTCTGCCTGGGGCCCCATGTTCTGCCTGGGGCCCCTGTGCTCTGCCTGGGGCCACTGTGCTCTGCCTGGGGCCCCATATGCTGCCTGGGGCCCCTGTGCTCTGCCTGGGGCCCCATATGCTGCCTGGGGCCCCTGTGCTCTGCCTGGGGCCCCATAGGCTGCCTGGGGCCCCTGTGCTCTACCTGGGACCACTGTGCTCTGCCTGGGGCCCCATATGCTGCCTGGGGCCCCTGTGCTCTGCCTGGGGCCCCATGTTCTGCCTGGGGCCCCTGTGCTCCGCCTGGGGCCCCATGTTCTGCCTGGGGCCACTGTGCTCTGCCTGGGGCCCCATAGGCTGCCTGGGGCCCCTGTGCTCTGCCTGGGACCACTGTGCTCTGCCTGGGGCCCCATATGCTGCCTGGGGCCCCTGTGCTCTGCCTGGGGCCCCTGTGCTCTGCCTGGGGCCCCATATGCTGCCTGGGGCCCCTGTGCTCTGCCTGGGGCCCCATATGCTGCCTGGGGCCCCTGTGCTCTGCCTGGGGCCCCTGTGCTCTGCCTGGGGCCCCATGTTCTGCCTGGGGCCACTGTGCTCTGCCTGGGGCCCCATAAGCTGCCTGGGGCCCCTGTGCTCTGCCTGGGACCACTGTGCTCTGCCTGGGGCCCCATATGCTGCCTGGGGCCCCTGTGCTCTGCCTGGGGCCACTGTGCTCTGCCTGGGGCCCCATATGCTGCTTGGGGCCACTGTGCTCTGCCTGGGGCCCCATATGCTGCCTGGGGCCCCTGTGCTCTGACTGGGGCCCCATATGCTGCCTGGGGCCCCTGTGCTCTGCCTGGGGCCCCTGTGCTCTGCCTGGGGCCCCATGTTCTGCCTGGGGCCACTGTGCTCTGCCTGGGGCCCCATAAGCTGCCTGGGGCCCCTGTGCTCTGCCTGGGACCACTGTGCTCTGCCTGGGGCCCCATATGCTGCCTGGGGCCCCTGTGCTCTGCCTGGGGCCACTGTGCTCTGCCTGGGGCCCCATAAGCTGCCTGGGGCCCCTGTGCTCTGCCTGGGACCACTGTGCTCTGCCTGGGGCCCCATATGCTGCCTGGGGCCCCTGTGCTCTGCCTGGGGCCACTGTGCTCTGCCTGGGGCCCTGTCATGATCTCCATGGCCAGAGAACTAGCATAAGCCTCTATAGGAACAAGCTCTTGGAAGATGTAACTGTACTGACCATGAACTAAACCTACCGCATCATCTAGAAGTAGCCAGGTAGCATGTCCTACTTTTTATCCCTATATGCCCAGCGCCGGCCGGAGAACTAAATAATGCTAGCAGAGGGAAATATAAGACCTGACTCACCTCTAGAGAAATGCCCAAAAGGAGACAGAAGCCCCCCACATATATTGGCGGTGATATGAGATGAAACAACAAACGCAGCAGGAAAATAGTTTTAGCAAATTTGAGGTCCGCTTTCTAGATAGCAGAAGACAGAAAGCATACTTTCATGGTCAGTAGAAAACCCTAACAAAACACATCCAGAAATTACTTTAGGACTCTGGCATTAACTCATAATACCAGAGTGGCAATTCCTGATCAACAAGAGCTTTCCAGACACAGTAACGAAACTACAGCTGTGAACTGGAACCAAAATACAAAAACAAAACATGGACGAATGTCCAACTTATCTAGTAGATGTCTGGGAGCAGGAACAAGCACAGAGAGGCTTCTGATAACATTGTTGACCGGCAAGCATCTAACAGAGAAGCCAGGTTATATAGCGACACCCAGATCTAATCAGAACAGGTGAACAGGGAAGATGATGTCACAAGTTCAATTCCACCAGTAGCCACCGGGGGAGCCCAGAATCCAAATTCACAACAGTACCCCCCCCTCAAGGAGGGGGCACCGAACCCTCACCAGAACCACCAGGGCGATCAGGATGGGCCCTATGAAAGGCACGAACCAGATCAGAGGCATGAACATCAGATGCAGTGACCCAAGAATTATCCTCCTGGCCGTATCCCTTCCACTTGACCAGATACTGGAGTCTCCGTCTGGAAACACGGGAGTCTAGGATTTTTTCCACAACGTACTCCAACTCACCCTCAACCAACACCGGAGCAGGAGGCTCAACGGAAGGCACAACCGGTGCCTCATACCTGCGCAATAACGACCGATGAAAAACGTTATGAATAGAAAAGGATGCAGGGAGGTCCAAACGGAAGGAAACAGGGTTAAGAATCTCCAATATTTTATACGGACCGATGAACCGAGGCTTAAACTTAGGAGATGAGACCCTCATAGGGACAAAACGAGAAGACAACCACACCAAATCTCCAACACAAAGCCGAGGACCAACACGACGGTGACGGTTGGCAAAAAGCTGAGTCTTCTCCTGGGACAACTTTAAATTGTCCATCACCTGCCCCCAGATATGATGCAATCTCTCCACCACCGCATCCACTCCAGGACAATCCGAGGATTCCATCTGACCGGAGGAAAATCGAGGATGGAACCCCGAATTACAGAAAAACGGGGAAACCAAGGTGGCAGAGCTGGCCCGATTATTGAGGGCGAACTCCGCCAATGGCAAAAAAGCAACCCAATCATCCTGGTCAGCAGACACAAAACACCTCAGATATGTCTCCAGGGTCTGATTAGTCCGCTCGGTCTGGCCATTAGTCTGAGGGTGAAAAGCAGACGAAAAAGACAAATCTATGCCCATCCTAGCACAAAATGCCCGCCAAAATCTAGACACAAATTGGGTTCCTCTGTCAGAAACGATATTCTCAGGAATACCATGCAAACGAACAACATTTTGAAAAAACAGGGGCACCAACTCGGAAGAAGAAGGCAATTTGGGCAGGGGAACCAAATGAACCATCTTAGAAAAACGGTCACACACCACCCAGATGACAGACATCTTCTGAGAAACAGGCAGATCTGAAATAAAATCCATCGAGATGTGTGTCCAAGGCCTCTTAGGAATAGGCAAGGGCAACAATAATCCACTAGCCCGAGAACAACAAGGCTTGGCCCGAGCACAAACGTCACAAGACTGCACAAAGCCTCGCACATCTCGTGACAGGGAAGGCCACCAGAAGGATCTTGCCACCAAATCCCTGGTACCAAAAATTCCAGGATGACCTGCCAACGCAGAAGAATGCACCTCAGAGATGACTTTACTGGTCCAATCATCAGGAACAAACAGCCTATCAGGCGGACAACGATCCGGTCTATCCGCCTGAAACTCCTGCAAGGCCCGCCGCAGGTCTGGAGAAACAGCTGACAAGATAACTCCCTCCTTAAGAATACCTGTGGGGTCAGAGTTGCCAGGTGAATCAGGCTCAAAACTCCTAGAAAGGGCATCCGCCTTAACATTCTTAGAACCTGGTAGGTACGATACCACAAAATTAAACCGAGAAAAAAATAATGACCAGCGCGCCTGTCTAGGATTCAGGCGCCTGGCGGTCTCAAGATAAATCAAATTTTTGTGGTCAGTCAATACCACCACCTGATGTCTGGCCCCCTCGAGCCAATGGCGCCACTCCTCAAACGCCCACTTCATGGCCAAAAGCTCCCGATTCCCAACATCATAATTCCGCTCAGCGGGCGAAAATTTACGGGAAAAGAAGGCACAAGGCCTCATCACGGCGCAGTCAGAACTTTTCTGCGACAACACTGCCCCAGCTCCGATCTCAGAAGCGTCGACCTCAACCTGAAAAGGAAGAGTCACATCAGGCTGACGCAACACAGGGGCAGAAGAAAAACGGCGCTTAAGCTCCTGAAAGGCCTCCACAGCATCAGGGGACCAATTAGCAACATCAGCACCCTGTCTAGTCAAATCGGTCAATGGCTTAACGACATCCGAAAAACCAGAAATAAATCGACGATAAAAGTTGGCAAAGCCCAAAAATTTCTGAAGACTTTTAAGAGAAGAGGGCTGCGTCCAATCACAAATAGCTTGAACCTTGACAGGATCCATCTCAATGGAAGAGGGAGAAAAAATATATCCCAAAAAGGAAATTCTCTGAACCCCAAAAACGCACTTAGAACCCTTGACACACAGAGAATTAGACCGCAAAACCTGAAAAACCCTCTTAACTTGCCGGACATGAGAGTCCCAGTCATCCGAAAAAATCAGAATATCATCCAGATACACTATCATAAATTTATCCAAAAAATCGCGGAAAATATCATGCATAAAGGACTGGAAGACTGAAGGGGCATTAGAAAGACCAAAAGGCATCACCAAATACTCAAAGTGGCCCTCGGGCGTATTAAATGCGGTTTTCCACTCATCCCCCTGCCTGATCCGCACCAAATTATACGCCCCACGGAGATCAATCTTAGAGAACCACTTGGCCCCCTTTATGCGAGCAAACAAATCAGTCAGCAACGGCAATGGGTATTGATATTTAACCGTGATTTTATTCAAAAGCCGATAATCAATACATGGTCTCAAAGAGCCGTCTTTTTTTGACACAAAGAAAAAACCGGCTCCTAAGGGAGATGACGATGGACGAATATGTCCCTTTTCCAAGGACTCCTTTATATATTCTCGCATAGCAGTATGTTCAGGCACAGACAGATTAAATAAACGACCCTTTGGGTATTTACTACCCGGAATTAAATCTATAGCACAATCGCACTCACGGTGCGGAGGTAGTGAACCCAGCTTGGGTTCTTCAAAGACGTCACGATAATCAGACAGGAACTCAGGGATTTCAGAGGGAATAGATGATGAAATGGACACCAAAGGTACGTCCCCATGAGTCCCCTTACATCCCCAGCTCAACACAGACATAGCTCTCCAGTCAAGGACTGGGTTGTGAGACTGCAGCCATGGCAATCCCAGCACCAAATCCTCATGTAGATTATACAGCACTAGAAAACGAATAGTCTCCTGGTGATCCGGATTAATACACATAGTCACTTGTGTCCAGTATTGTGGTTTATTATTAGCCAATGGGGTGGAGTCAATCCCCTTCAGAGGAATAAGAGTTTCCAAAGGCTCTAAATCATACCCACAACGATTGGCAAAGGACCAATCCATAAGACTCAAAGCGGCGCCAGAGTCGATATAGGCGTCAGTAGTAATAGATGACAAAGAGCAAATCAGGGTCACAGACAAAATAAATTTAGACTGTAAAGTGCCAATGGAAACGGATTTATCAAGCTTTTTAGTACGCTTAGAGCACGCTGATATAACATGAGTAGAATCCCCACAATAGAAACACAACCCATTTTTCCGTCTAAAATTCTGCCGCTCGCTTCTGGACAGAATTCTATCACACTGCATGCTTTCTGGCGTCTTCTCAGTGGATACCGCCAGATGGTGCACAGGTTTGCGCTCCCGCAGACGCCTATCGATCTGAATGGCCATTGTCATGGACTCATTCAGACCTGCAGGCACAGGGAACCCCACCATAACATCCTTAATGGCATCAGAGAGACCCTCTCTGAAAGTAGCCGCCAAGGCACACTCATTCCACTGAGTAAGCACAGACCATTTACGGAATCTTTGGCAGTAAATTTCAGCTTCATCTTGCCCCTGCGATAGGGACATCAAAGTTTTTTCTGCCTGAAGTTCCAAATGAGGTTCCTCATACAGCAAGCCCAAGGCCAAAAAAAACGCATCCACATTGCGCAACGCAGGATCCCCTGGTGCCAATGCAAAAGCCCAGTCTTGAGGGTCGCCGCGGAGCAAGGAAATCACAATCCCAACCTGCTGTGCAGAGTCTCCAGCAGAACGAGATTTCAGGGACAAAAATAGCTTACAATTATTTCTAAAATTCTGAAAGCTAGATCTATTCCCTGAGAAGAATTCCGGCAAAGGAATTCTCGGCTCAGATACCGGAGCATGAATAATAAAATCTTGCAAATTTTGTACTTTCGTGGTGAGATTATTCAAACCTGCAGTTACACTCTGAAGATCCATTATTAACAGGTGAACACAAAGCCATTCAAAGATTATAAGGAGAGAAAAAAAAAAGAAAGACTGCAGCATAGACAGACTGGCAAGTGATCCAATTAAGAGCACAGAGGAAAAAAAAAAAAAAAAAAAAACTCTCAGCAGACTTCTTATTTCTCTCCTTTCTCAGCCAAGGATTTTAACCCTTTAGTGGGCCGGTCAAACTGTCATGATCTCCATGGCCAGAGAACTAGCATAAGCCTCTATAGGAACAAGCTCTTGGAAGATGTAACTGTACTGACCATGAACTAAACCTACCGCATCATCTAGAAGTAGCCAGGTAGCATGTCCTACTTTTTATCCCTATATGCCCAGCGCCGGCCGGAGAACTAAATAATGCTAGCAGAGGGAAATATAAGACCTGACTCACCTCTAGAGAAATGCCCAAAAGGAGACAGAAGCCCCCCACATATATTGGCGGTGATATGAGATGAAACAACAAACGCAGCAGGAAAATAGTTTTAGCAAATTTGAGGTCCGCTTTCTAGATAGCAGAAGACAGAAAGCATACTTTCATGGTCAGTAGAAAACCCTAACAAAACACATCCAGAAATTACTTTAGGACTCTGGCATTAACTCATAATACCAGAGTGGCAATTCCTGATCAACAAGAGCTTTCCAGACACAGTAACGAAACTACAGCTGTGAACTGGAACCAAAATACAAAAACAAAACATGGACGAATGTCCAACTTATCTAGTAGATGTCTGGGAGCAGGAACAAGCACAGAGAGGCTTCTGATAACATTGTTGACCGGCAAGCATCTAACAGAGAAGCCAGGTTATATAGCGACACCCAGATCTAATCAGAACAGGTGAACAGGGAAGATGATGTCACAAGTTCAATTCCACCAGTAGCCACCGGGGGAGCCCAGAATCCAAATTCACAACAGGGCCCCATATGCTGCCTGGGGCCACTGTGCTCTGCCTGGGGCCCCATATGCTGCCTGGGGCCCCTGTGCTCTGCCTGGGGCCCCATATGCTGCCTGGGGCCCCTGTGCTCTGCCTGGGGCCCCTGTGCTCTGCCTGGGGCCCCATGTTCTGCCTGGGGCCCCTGTGCTCTGCCTGGGGCCACTGTGCTCTGCCTGGGGCCCCATATGCTGCCTGGGGCCCCTGTGCTCTGCCTGGGGCCCCATATGCTGCCTGGGGCCCCTGTGCTCTGCCTGGGGCCCCATATGCTGCCTGGGGCCCCTGTGCTCTGCCTGGGGCCCCTGTGCTCTGCCTGGGGCCCCATGTTCTGCCTGGGGCCCCTGTGCTCTGCCTGGGGCCACTGTGCTCTGCCTGGGGCCCCATATGCTGCCTGGGGCCCCATATGCTGCCTGGGGCCCCTGTGCTCTGCCTGGGGCCCCATATGCTGCCTGGGGCCCCTGTGCTCTGCCTGGGGCCACTGTGCTCTGCCTGGGGCCCCATAGGCTGCCTGGGGCCCCTGTGCTCTGCCTGGGACCACTGTGCTCTGCCTGGGGCCCCATATTCTGCCTGGGGCCCCTGTGCTCTGCCTGGGGCCACTGTGCTCTGCCTGGGGCCCCATATGCTGCCTGGGGCCCCTGTGCTCTGCCTGGGTGTAGGACACTGGTGACGTCACTTATCTCCGGACATTAGCTCCGGACATTAGCTCCGGACATTATCTCCGGACATTAGCTCCGGACATTAGCTCCGGACAAAGCCACGGAAGTTGGCACAAATTGCAGGAAGTAGTATTCTAGGCAATTATATATTAGATAATTGTCTAAGGGTCACTTCCGTCTGTCTGTCCTTCTGTCACGGTTATTCATTCGCTGATTGGTCTCGCCAGCTGCCTGTCATGGCTGCCGCGACCAATCAGCTACAGGCACAGTCTGGAAGAAAATGGCCGCTCCTTACTCCCCGCAGTGTCCCCGGTGATCCGCTCCATTATCTCTGCTCCCCGCAGTCAGTGTCCCCGGCGCTCCGCTCCATATTCCCCGCAGTGTCCCCGGCGCTCCGGTCCATACTCCCCGCAGTGTCCCCGGCGCTCCGGTCCCTGCTCCCCGCAGTCACTGTCCCCGGCGCTCCGCTCCATGCTTCCCGCAGTCACTGTCACCGGCGCCCGCTCCATACTCCCCTCCGGTCACCGCTAACACAGGGTTAATGCCGGTGGTAACGGACCACGTAATGCCATGGGTAACGCACTCCGTTACCGCCGCTATTAACCCTGTGTGTCCCCAACCTTTTACTATTGATGCTGCCTATGCGGCATCAATAGTAAAAAAAGTAATTAAAAAAAAAACCTGCTATACTCACCCTCCGTTGTCCGCTCGCGCCTGCCGCCATCTTCCTTTCCCAGCGATGCTTTGCGAAATTACCCAGAAGACCTAGCGGTCTCACTAGGAATGGAAGATTTCGCGCCCATCGGCACAGCGCCGAGAATGGTGAGTATGTTAGAACTACAAGGGGCCCTCGGATCCAAAGGTGAGTATGTTTATTTTTTATTTTTTAACCTGTGACATACGTGACTGGGCAATATACTACGTAGCTGGGCAATATACTACGTGGCTCCGTGCTTTACTGTATACTACGTCGCTGTGCAATATACTACGTGGCTCTGTGCTGTATACTACGTGGTTGGGCAATATACTGCGTCACTGGGCAATATACTACGTGGCTGGGCAATATACTACGTCACTGGGCAATACACTACGTGGCTCTGTGCTGTATACTACATGGCTGGGCAATATACTACGTGGCTGGGCAATATACTACGTGACTGGGCAATATACTACGTGACTGGGCAATATACTACGTGACTGGGCAATATACTATGTGGCTGGGCAATATACTGTTGTGAATTCTGCTCTTGGGCTCCCTCCGGTGGTTATAAGTGGTAGTGCTGCTGTCTCTGGATCGCAGCATTCATCAGGTGTGTCAAGTTTTTGCAATCCTGACTGGGCTATTTAGCCTTGCTTGACCCTTTAGTCAGTGCCAGTTGTCCATTGTTCCTGGAGGATTCACATCCTTGCCTGCTCTCTCCTGCTTTGCTGTTCCTTTCAACAAAGATAAGTTCTGGCCTTGATTTTTGCTGTCCACATGCTGTGGCCTTATTGTTCAGTTCTTTTCCATGTTTTTGTCTTGTCCAGCTTGGTCTGAATAAGGATTTGTTTAGCCAAGCTGGTATCTCTGGAGATGCAGATATACCCTCCATATCTTTAGTTAGCTGTGGAGATTTTTGTATTTTCTGTGGTGGATATATTCTAGTGTTTTAATACTGACCGCATAGTACTCTGTCCTATCCTTTCTATTTAGCTAGAAGTGTCCTCCTTTGCTAAATTCTGATTTCAGTCTGTGTATGTTTTTTCCCTCTCCTCTCACAGTCAATATTTGTGGGGGGCTGGCTATCCTTTGGGAATTTTCTCTGAGGCAAGATAGTTTTCCCTTTTCTATCTCTAGGGGTAATTAGTCCTCCGGCTGTGTCGAGATGTCTAGGGAGTGATAGGTACATTCCACGGCTACTTCTAGTTGCGGTGTTAAGTTCAGGGTCTGCGGTCAGTACAGGTACCACCTTCTCCAGAGTACGTCTCATGCTGCTCTTAGGCCACCAGATCATAACAGTACAACTGGCCAACAATGAGTTAACCGCATCTCAGAAGAAGGGAAGGAAAGTGCTGAGCCATTTTTTTTTCTGTAGTCTGTTGTGTTTTTTTTTTCCCTCTTTACCTCTGGGTGGCTCAGGAGTTCGGCGCTGGTATGGATGTTCAGGGATTGGCTTCTCGTGTGGATCAACTTGCTGCTAGAGTACAGGGTATTTCCGATTATATCGTTCAGACTCCGGTTTTAGAGCCTAGAATTCCAACTCTTGATTTGTTTCTTGGGGACAGGTCCAAATTTTTGAGCTTTAAATATAACTGTAAACTGTTTTTTGCTCTGAAACCCTGTTCCTCTGGTGATCCCATCCAGCAGGTTAAAATTGTTATATCTCTGCTGCGTGGTGACCCCCAGGATTGGGCATTTGCCCTGGAACCTGGGAATCCAGCGTTGCTTAATGTAGACACCTTTTTTCAGGTGCTTGGGTTATTGTATGATGAACATAATTCAGTGGATCATGCTGAGAAGACCTTGTTGGCCCTGTGTCAGGGTCAAGAAGCGGCAGAATCATATTGCCAGAAATTTAGAAAATGGTCTGTACTGACTAAATGGAATGAGGATGCCTTGGCGGCAATTTTCAGAAAGGGTCTTTCTGAATCCGTTAAAGATGTTATGGTGGGGTTCTCCACGCCTGCTGGTCTGAGTGATTCTATGTCTCTGGCCATTCAGATTGATCGGCGCTTGCGCGAGCGCAGAGTTGTGCACACTATGGCATTGTCTTCCGAGCGGAGTCCTGAGCCTATGCAGTGTGATAGGATTGTGTCTAGAGCTGAACGACAAGGATTCAGACGTCAGAATAAGTTGTGTTTTTACTGCGGCGATTCTGCTCATGTTATTTCTGATTGCCCTAAGTGTACCAAGAGAATCGCTAGTTCTGTTACCATCAGTACTGTACAACCTAAATTTCTGTTATCTGTGACCCTGATCTGCTCATTATCGTCATTTTCTGTCATGGCATTTGTGGATTCAGGCGCCGCTCTAAACTTAATGGACTTAGAATTTGCCAGACGTTGTGGTTTCCCCTTGCAGCCTTTGCAGATTCCTATTCCTTTGAGGGGCATTGATGCTACACCGTTGGCTAAAAATAAACCTCAGTTTTGGACACAGCTGACCATGTGCATGGCGCCAGCCCATCAGGAAGATTGTCGTTTTCTGGTGTTGCATAATTTGCATGATGCTATTGTGCTGGGTTTCCCATGGTTACAGGTGCATAATCCGGTGTTAGATTGGAAATCTATGTCTGTGACTAGTTGGGGTTGTCAGGGGGTTTATGGTGACGTTCCTTTGATGTCAATTGCCTCCTCCCCCTCTTCTGAAATTCCTGAGTTTTTGTCAGATTTCCAGGATGTACTCAATGAGCCCAAGTCCAGTTCCCTTCCACCGCATAGGGACTGTGATTGTGCTATTGACTTGATTCCAGGCTGTAAGTTCCCTAAGGGCCGACCTTTCAACCTGTCTGTGCCAGAACATACCACCATGCAGAGATATGTTAAGGAGTCCTTGGAGAAGGGGCATATTCGGCCATCTTCTTCACCATTGGGAGCAGGTTTTTTTTTTGTTGCCAAAAAAGATGGCTCCTTGAGACCCTGTATTGATTATCGCCTCTTGAATAAGATCACGGTCAAATTCCAATACCCTTTGCCTTTGCTTTCTGATCTGTTTGCTAGGATTAAGGGGGCTAGTTGGTTTACTAAGATTGACCTTCGAGGGGCATATAATCTTGTTCATATTAAGCAGGGTGACGAATGGAAAACTGCATTTAATGCGCCCGAAGGTCATTTTGAATACCTTGTGATGCCATTCGGACTCTCTAATGCTCCATCTGTGTTTCAGTCCTTCATGCATGATATATTTCGGAATTATCTTGATAAATTCATGATTGTATATTTGGATGATATTTTGATTTTTTCAGATGATTGGGAGTCTCATGTGAAACAAGTCAGGATGGTATTTCAGATCCTTCGTGATAATGCCTTGTTTGTGAAGGGGTCTAAGTGCCTCTTTGGAGTACAGAAGATTTCTTTTTTGGGCTTCATTTTTTCTCCCTCATCTATAGAAATGGATCCGGTTAAGGTTCAGGCCATTCATGATTGGATCCAGCCCACATCCGTGAAGAGCCTTCAGAAATTTTTGGGCTTTGCTAATTTTTATCGCCGTTTCATTGCCAACTTCTCCAGTGTGGTTAAACCCCTGACCGATTTGACGAAGAAAGGCGCTGATGTGACGAATTGGCCCTCTGCGGCTGTTTCTGCCTTTCAGGAGCTTAAACGCCGATTTACTTCTGCCCCTGTGTTGCGTCAGCCGGATGTTTCTCTTCCTTTTCAGGTTGAGGTTGACGCTTCTGAGATTGGGGAAGGGGCCGTTTTGTCTCAGAGGAATTCTGATGGTTCCTTGATGAAACTGTGTGCCTTCTTTTCTCGAAAGTTTTCGCCTGTGGAACGCAATTATGATGTCGTCAATCGTAAGTTGTTGGCTATGAAGTGGGCATTTGAGGAGTGGCGACATTGGCTTGAGGGGGCCAAGCACCGTATTGTGGTCTTGACCAATCATAAGAATCTGATTTACCTCGAGTCTGCCAAACGGCTGAATCCTAGACAGGCCCGATGGTCCCTGTTTTTCTCCCGTTTTGATTTTGTGGTCTCGTATCTTCCGGGTTCTAAGAATGTTAAGGCTGATGCCCTCTCTAGGAGCTTTTTGCCTGATTCTCCTGGAGTCCTTGAGCCGGTCGGCATTCTGAAGGAAGGGGTGATTCTTTCTGCCATCTCCCCTGATTTATGACGGGTTCTTCAGGAATTTCAGGCTGATAAACCTGACCGCTGTCCAGTGGGGAAACTGTTTGTTCCTGACAGATGGACTAGTAAAGTGATTTCGGAGGTTCATTGTTATGTGTTGGCTGGTCATCCTGGGATTTTTGGTACCAGAGATTTGGTCGTCGGTGTGTTGGTTCCCGGCTTCGGGTTGGGGATTTGGTCTGGTTGTCTTCCCGTCATGTTCCTATGAAGGTTTCTTCCCCTAAGTTTAAGCCTCGGTTTATTGGCCCTTATAGGATTTCTGAGATTATCAATTCAGTGTCTTTTCGTTTGGCCCTTCCAGCCTCTTTTTCCATCCATAATGTTTTTCATAGATCTTTGTTGCGGAAATATGTGGTGCCCGTTGTTCCCTCTGTTGATCCTCCTGCCCCGGTGTTGATTGATGGGGAGTTGGAGTATGTGGTTGAGAAGATTTTGGATTCTCGTTTTTCGAGGCGGAAGCTTCAGTATCTTGTCAAATGGAAGGGTTATGGCCAGGAGGATAATTCTTGGGTTGTTGCCTCCGATGTTCATGCTGACGATTTGGTTTGTGCCTTTCATTTGGCTCGTCCGGATCGGCCTGGGGGCTCTGGTGAGGGTTCAGTGAACCCTCCTCAAGGGGGGGGGGGTACTGTTGTGAATTCTGCTCTTGGGCTCCCTCCGGTGGTTATAAGTGGTAGTGCTGCTGTCTCTGGATCGCAGCATTCATCAGGTGTGTCAAGTTTTTGCAATCCTGACTGGGCTATTTAGCCTTGCTTGACCCTTTAGTCAGTGCCAGTTGTCCATTGTTCCTGGAGGATTCACATCCTTGCCTGCTCTCTCCTGCTTTGCTGTTCCTTTCAACAAAGATAAGTTCTGGCCTTGATTTTTGCTGTCCACATGCTGTGGCCTTAATGTTCAGTTCTTTTCCATGTTTTTGTCTTGTCCAGCTTGGTCTGAATAAGGATTTGTTTAGCCAAGCTGGTATCTCTGGAGATGCAGATATACCCTCCATATCTTTAGTTAGCTGTGGAGATTTTTGTATTTTCTGTGGTGGATATTTTCTAGTGTTTTAATACTGACCGCATAGTACTCTGTCTTATCCTTTCTATTTAGCTAGAAGTGGCCTCCTTTGCTAAATTCTGATTTCAGTCTGTGTATGTTTTTTCCCTCTCCTCTCACAGTCAATATTTGTGGGGGGCTGGCTATCCTTTGGGAATTTTCTCTGAGGCAAGATAGTTTTCCCTTTTCTATCTCTAGGGGTAATTAGTCCTCCGGCTGTGTCGAGATGTCTAGGGAGTGATAGGTACATTCCACGGCTACTTCTAGTTGCGGTGTTAAGTTCAGGGTCTGCGGTCAGTACAGGTACCACCTTCTCCAGAGTATGTCTCATGCTGCTCTTAGGCCACCAGATCATAACAATATACTACGTCGCTGGGCAATATACTACGTGACTGGGCAATATACTACGTGGCTGGGCAATATACTAGGTGACTGGGCAATATACTATGTGACTGGGCAATATACTATGTGGCTGGGCAATATACTACGTGGCTGGGCAATATACTACGTGACTGGGCAATATACTACGTGGCTGGCTAATATAATACGTCGCTGGGCAATATACTATGTCGCTGGGCAATATACTACGTGGCTGGGCAATATACTACGTGACTGGGCAATATACTACATGGCTGTGCTGTATACTATGTGACTGGGCAATATACTAGGTTGCTGGGCAATATACTACATGGCTGGGCAATATACTACGTGACTGGGCAATATACTACATGGCTGTGCTGTATACTACGTGACTGGGCAATATACTACGTCGCTGGGCAATATACTACGTGGCTGGGCAATATACTACGTGGCTGGGCAATATACTACGTGGCTGGGCAATATACTACGTGGCTGGGCAATATACTACGTCGCTGGGCAATATACTACGTGACTGGGCAATATACTACGTGACTGGGCAATATACTACGTGGCCTGTGTTATATACTACGTTGCACTACATGCATATTCTAGAATACCCGATGCGTTAGAATCGGGCCATCATCTAGTGAATGTATATGTACCTATGCATAGTGCTCATATGTATCTGTGGGACACAAAGATAATCACAGTACACTATATATATATGTATATATATATATATATATACAGTGGGGCAAAAAAGTATTTAGTCAGTCAGCAATAGTGCAAGTTCCACCACTTAAAAAGATGAGAGGCGTCTGTAATTTACACCATAGGTAGACCTCAACTATGGGAGACAAACTGAGAAAAAAAATCCAGAAAATCACATTGTCTGTTTTTTTATCATTTTATTTGCATTTTATGGTGGAAAATAAGTATTTGGTCAGAAACAAACAATCAAGATTTCTGGCTCTCACAGACCTGTAACTTCTTCTTTAAGAGTCTCCTCTTTCCTCCACTCATTACCTGTAGTAATGGCACCTGTTTAAACTTGTTATCAGTATAAAAAGACACCTGTGCACACCCTCAAACAGTCTGACTCCAAACTCCACTATGGTGAAGACCAAAGAGCTGTCAAAGGACACCAGAAACAAAATTGTAGCCCTGCACCAGGCTGGGAAGACTGAATCTGCAATAGCCAACCAGCTTGGAGTGAAGAAATCAACAGTGGGAGCAATAATTAGAAAATGGAAGACATTCAAGACCACTGATAATCTCCCTCGATCTGGGGCTCCACGCAAAATCCCACCCCGTCAGAATGATCACAAGAACGGTGAGCAAAAATCCTAGAACCACGCGGGGGGACCTAGTGAATGAACTGCAGAGAGCTGGGACCAATGTAACAAGGCCTACCATAAGTAACACACTATGCCACCATGGACTCAGATCCTGCAGTGCCAGACGTGTCCCACTGCTTAAGCCAGTACATGTCCAGGCCCGTCTGAAGTTTGCTAGAGAGCATTTGGATGATCCAGAGGAGTTTTGGGAGAATGTCCTATGGTCTGATGAAACCAAACTGGAACTGTTTGGTAGAAACACAACTTGTCGTGTTTGGAGGAAAAAGAATACTGACTTGAATCCATCAAACACCATACCTACTGTAAAGCATGGTGGTGGAAACATCATGCTTTGGGGCTGTTTCTCTGCAAAGGGGCCAGGACGACTGATCCGGGTACATGAAAGAATGAATGGGGCCATGTATCGTGAGATTTTGAGTGCAAACCTCCTTCCATCAGCAAGGGCATTGAAGATGAAACATGGCTGGGTCTTTCAACATGACAATGATCCAAAGCACACCGCCAGGGCAACGATGGAGTGGCTTCGTAAGAAGCATTTCAAGGTCCTGGAGTGGCCTAGCCAGTCTCCAGATCTCAACCCTATAGAAAACCTTTGGAGGGAGTTGAAAGTCCGTGTTGCCAAGCGAAAAGCCAAAAACATCACTGCTCTAGAGGAGATCTGCATGGAGGAATGGGCCAACATACCAACAACAGTGTGTGGCAACCTTGTGAAGACTTACAGAAAACGTTTGACCTCTGTCATTGCCAACAAAGGATAGATTACAAAGTATTGAGATGAAATTTTGTTTCTGACCAAATACTTATTTTCCACCATAAAATGCAAATAAAATGATAAAAAAACAGACAATGTGATTTTCTGGATTTTTTTTTCTCAGTGTGCCTCCCATAGTTGAGGTCTACCTATGATGTAAATTACAGACGCCTCTCATCTTTTTAAGTGGTGGAACTTGCACTATTGCTGACTGACTAAATACTTTTTTGCCCCACTGTATATGTATGTGTGTGTATTAGAACCTGAGTGTACAGTAGTTATCTGTGTGTCTATAATTATATATATATGCAGTATACTGTATATGCTACATATAATGCACACACATACACACAGTCATGGCCAAAAGTGTTTTCATGTATCGATGTGTACTTTGGTTATCTATGCATGTATGTACAATATATATATATATATATATATATATATATATATATATATATATATCAGTATCTGAGACACAGTAGGTAGTAAGTGTAAAGGTAAATATCACTTAAAGGGAACATGTCAGCAGTTTTGGCTGCTATAAGATACGGCCACCACCTTTCAGGGCTTATATACAGAATTCTGTAATTATGTAGATAAGCCCCCGATCCAACCTGAAAGATAAGAAAAATAAGTTTTATTATACTCCCCTGGGGGGCGGTCCGGTCCAATGGGTGTCGCAGCTCAGGGTCCGGGGCCTCCCATCTTCTTGCGATGCCGTCCTCCTGTTGCTTCATGGCTCCCCGGAATCGCGCTCCTGCACAGGCGTACTT
Source organism: Ranitomeya variabilis (assembly GCF_051348905.1). Lineage (NCBI taxonomy): Eukaryota > Metazoa > Chordata > Amphibia > Anura > Dendrobatidae > Ranitomeya > Ranitomeya variabilis. The sequence continues at coordinate 334,984,240 of NC_135236.1, forward strand.
ATCTGTCCTGTTGAGGGCAGAGCAAAGTCATGCAGTGCACAGGCGCTGTGCCTCTCTGACCTTTCCTGGCATCTGCGCACTGCAGTACTATGCACAGATAAGTACGACTGCGCAGGAGCGCAATGCCGGGGAGCCATGATGCAAGCAGCACGGCGGCGATCATAAGAAGATGGGAGGCGCCGGACCCGGAGCTGTGACACTCATCAGACCGGACCGCCCCTGGGTGAGTATAATAAAACTTATTTTTCTTCTCTTACAGGTCGGATCGGAGGCTTATATAGAGCATTATAGAATGCTGTAGATGAGCCCTGAAAGGTGGTGGCTGTATCTTATATCTGCCAAACCTGGTGACAGGTTCCCTTTAGTGGGGCATTCCCGGGGCCAGACAAGTCGCAGCTGCATTGGGCCCAGAAGTGGAGTGCGGCCACTGACACCAGCGAATATTTCAGCTCGATCTGCATCCTTGAACGCACATTCAGCTGAAATATATTGCAGCACTGGTGATCCGCCAGTTCCGCTGCAGTACACGCCGCTGACCAATTTGCATCCAGCATCTGACCTCGGTGTGTCCATGACTGGGGGGCATATGGCAGTGACGACAAGTCAGCTGGCGGTTCTTGCGCCGGTTGCAGAAGAGGACGCCGTGTGGCATGGGAGCGGAGAAAGGTGAGTAGAATCGAGTTTTTTTCCATGTGTTGCAGAAGAACAAGACAAATTCAGAAAGGGGCATGTAGTGCTATGCCTGACATGGTGTCCCCTCCTCCCTCTATGCAGGGACACCAGCTTACTCACCGGCCCATGGCACTGTCTCCAGCATGCTCCTGCCTTCTACCTCCACTATGCATGCTGCACTGTGTCCCGATGGGGTGCCTAGGGTGCATCTGTGTGCACTCCCCTGTTCTAAAAGGGGCAGCACGTACACATGGTAAATGCTCAGCTGGGAGGCATTTAGTTAAATGTGTGTTCACTTGCAACGTGTCTCCCAGCCAAAATCGTGGAGACATCTTGTATAAAAAGCACCCTCCTCAGTAGGGAGGTGCCTGAGCAATGCCTATAGTTACAGTATGTTAGATAGTTGGTGTGTATGCAACTGTATGTTGCCAGGTCCCCCATCCCTAGTCTGATATAGTATCCCATATCCCATACCCTGTTTACTGTTATTAGTGCTCGCTTCCTGTGACTGCTTCGGCGGTGACCGTATCCTGAAATCGCATCTGCGGTATCGGTACCCTCCCGTCCCTTATTACGTAACATCCTATTTATGTATGGTGCCGTCCTTTATTATATAGCGTCTAGTGATGAGCGAATATACTCGTTACTCGAGATTTCTCGAGCATGCTCGGGGGTCCTCCGAGTATTTTTTAGTGCTCGGAGATTTAGTTTTCTTCACCACAGCTGAATGTTTTACATCTGTTAGCCAGGCTAAGTACATGTGGGGGTTGCCTGGTTGCTAGGGAATCCCCACATGTACTTATGCTGGCTAGCAGATGTAAATCATTCAGCTACGGCAAGAAAAAGTAAGTCTCCAAGTATTAAAAAATACTTGGAGGACCCCTAAGCATGCTCGAGAAATCTCGAGTAACGAGTAGATTCGCTCATCACTAACAGCGTCCTGTTATGTGGAGCACCGTCCATTATTACCCAGTATCATCTCTTGCCATCTACAGCACCGTCCCTTACATTGAGTATTCTCATTATTTTTGTTATTCACTTTATTGCATGTGTCCTCTCCTGTAAAATGTAAAATGACTGCTGAGGGAGCAGCATCTGACCAGAAGACCAGTCCATCAGCCGCATCCATCACAAAAGAAGCTTTCCCATGCTCCATCAGCCATCATTTCAGTTTATATCTAACAGGAGTGGATGATATGTAATAAAGAACAGGGAGGTATAAATAACAAAAATAATGAGAATCTGATATGTAAGGGACGGTGCTGTACATAACAAGAGGGAACTATATGATACGGGACGGTGTTATACATAAAGAGAGAGCACTGTGTAATAAGGGTTGCAATATATATGAGAGGAGACTGTAAAAAAATATGTATATCTGTAGCTTGGTCGCGATGAAAGGAGGGGGGCCCAGATACATTTCTTGCACAGGGGCCCTAAGCTGTCTGTGTCCGCCCCTGCTGCCGGGGGTCTGTACAGGCCTCTCGGGGGTCTGTGCGGGCCTGCAGGGGGTCTGTATGGGCCTGCTGGGGGTCTGTGTGGGCTGCTTGGGGTCTGTGCGGGCCAACCGAGGGACTGTACGGGCCTACAGGGGGTCTGTGCGGGCTGCCGGGGGTCTGTGCGGGCCTGCCGGGGGTCTGTACGGGCTTGCCGGGGGTCTGTGCGGGTTGCCGGGGGTCTGTGTGGGCCTGCTGGGGGTCTGTGCGGGCTGCCGGGGGTCTGTGTGGGCTGCCGGGGGTCTGTGCGGGCCTCTCGGGGGTTGTGTGTGTGTGCAGGCATCGTCTGATCGGACTACAAGTCCCATCGGGCTATGCCTGCTACAATGACAGTGATTGACACATTAGCCAATGATGGGACAGTAGTAGTCCCAGCATCCGGCTAATGTGTTGAATGTAAAAAAACACAAACATACATGCTACATACTACATAAAACATACTACATACATACAACATACATACTACATATTACATACATACAACATACATACTACATACATACTACATACATACACACTACATACATACTACATACAACATACATACATATAACATACATACATACTACATACATACATGCAACATACATACTACACACATACATACATACAACATACATACTACATACATACTACATACATACATACTACATGCATACAACATACAACATACATACTACATACATACTACATGCATACTACATACATACAACATACTACATACATACTACATGCATGCAACATACTACATACATACTACATATAATACATTCATACATTACATACAATACATACATATAAACATACAGTACATATAACATAGATTACATACTCACCATCACTTGTCACTTTGTTCCCCAAAGCCAGTGTCATCTGTAAAAAATATGAAAATAACAAACAATATACTCCCTGATCCGCAGAAATCCACGAGTGTCCCTCAACGATCTCCTGTGGAGAACGGCAGCATCAGCTGATGTGACCGCTCTCTAGGGGCTCCAGGAATACAATGATGGGAGGAAGGTATCTTTTCGCACTGTATTCCTCCGCCGCTGTAAAAAAATAGTCCCTAGTCTCACTTTTGACATTGCTGTGTGAGAAATCTCCCATGCAGCAAATGCCATAAAGTGAGACTCTGAACTAAGGTAACCTCTCAGTGATGTACTGCAGGAGCCATTGTCTCCTGTCAGTGTGTCACTGAAGGTCCTATAGAGCAGTGACATCACACGGTGTCACTGTTCTATAGAGGAGATCATCGTGGGACACTCATTATTAATTGGACTACGGCGGACAGGTAGTATACGGTTTATTATTTTATGTTTTTTGCTGGCGCTGAAGTATGGTAAGTATGGTTAAATGAAGAATATTAAAATACTTTTTTCTGGCTGTGTCTTTATTTTTTTTAACTCTTTCACTACACTAGGATTAATAGTGGATAGGTGTCTTATTGATGCCTCTCCATTATTAACCCAGCTTAATGTCACCTTACAATAGCAAGGTGACATTAACCCCTTATTACCCCATATCCCACCACTACACGGGAGTGGGAAGAGAGGGGCTAAGTGCCGGAATTGGCGCATCTTACAGATGCGCCATTTCTGGGGTGGCTGCGGACTAGTATTTGTAGCCGGGGGGGCCAATATCCATGGCCCCCTCTAGGCTATGAATATCAGCCCGCAGCTGTCTGCATAGCCTTTCTGGCTATAAAATATAGGGGGACCCCACATCATTTTTTGGGGTGTCCCCCTATTTTAATAGCCAGTAAAGGCTGCGCAGAGAGCTGTGGGCTGACATTCATAGCCTGGGAGGGGCCATTGCTATTACCCCCTTCCCAGGCTACAAATATTGGCCCCGGCCGTCAGCTTTCCTCCTCTGATGCAGAAATTTGCACAGGAGCCCACGTCGTTTTTTTCCATTTTTTTTTAATTAAACGCTCATTAAGGCCTCTTTCACACTTGCGTCGGTACGGGTCCGTCGCTATGCGTCGGGCCGACGTACCGACACACATTATGAAATTTGTGCACAATGTGGGCAGCGGATGCAGTTTCTCAACACATCCGCTGCCCATTCTGAAGTCCGGGGAGGAGGGGGCGAAGTTTCGGCCACGCATGCGCGGTAGAAAATGGCGGACGCGACAGACAAAAAAATGTTCGCTTGAACGTTTTTTCATGCCGACGGTCCACCAAAACATGACGGATCCGTTGCACGATGGACGCGACGTGTGGCCATCCGTCGCGATCAGTCGCTAATACAAGTCCTGCAGGCACATTTCCAGGATCCGTTTTTTTCCCAAAGCGACGGGAAATGTCGCCCCAGAAATGGCGCATCTGTAAGATGCGCCAATTCCGGCACTTAGCCTCTCTCTTCCCACTCCCATGTAGTGGTGGGATATGGGGTAATAAGTGGTTAATGTCACCTTGCTATTGTAAGGTGACAATAAGCCGGGTTAATAATGGAGAGGCGTCAGTAAGACGCCTATCCATTATTAATTCTAGTGTAGTGAAAGAGGTAAAAAAAAAATAAAGACAGCCAGAAAAAAGTATTTTAATATTCTTCATTTAATCATACTTACCATACTTCAGCGCCTGCAAAAACATAAAATAATAAACCGTATACTACCTGTTCGCCGTAGTCCAATTAATAACGAGTGTCCCACGACGATCTCCCCTATAGAACAGTGACATCGGGTGATGTCACTGCTCTATAGGACCTTCAGTGACACACTGACAGGAGACAATGGCTCCTGCAGTGCATCACTGAGAGGGTACCTTAGTTCAGAGTCTCTCTTTATGGCATTTGCTGCGTGGGAAATTTCTCACACAGCAATGCCAAAAATGAGACTAGGGACTACTTTTTTTTTACAGCGGCGGAGGAATACAGTGCGGAAGGATACCTTCCTCCGGTCATTGTATTCCTGGAGCCCCTAGAGAGCGGTCGCATCAGCTGATGCTGCCGTTCTCCACGAGAGATCCCCGTGGGACACTCGTGGATTTCTGCGGATCAGGGAGTATATTGTTTGTTTGTTATTTTCATATTTTTTACAGATGACACTGGCTTTGGGAAACAAAGTGACAAATGATGGTGAGTATGTCATCTATGATATATGTACTGTATGTCTATATGTATGTCTTGTATGTAATGTATGAATGTATTGTATGTAGTATGTATGTAGTATGTTGTATGTATGTATGTAGTATGTTGTATGTATGTAGTATGTATGTATGTACTGTAGTATGTATGTTGTATGTATGTAGTATGTATGTAGTATGTATGCAATATATATGTAGTATGTTGTATGTGTGTAGTATGTATGCAGTATGTATGTAGTATGTATGTTGTATGTATGTATGTAGTATGTATGTATGTATGTTGTATGTAGTATGTTGTATGTATGTAGTATGTGTGTATGTAGTATGTATGTAGTATGTATGTAGTATGTTGTATGTATGAAGTATGTATGTAGTACGTTGTATGTATGTAGTATGTACTGTATGTACTGTAGTATGTATGTTGTATGTATGTAGTATGTATGTAGTATGTATGCAATATAAATGTAGTATGTTGTATGTGTGTAGTATGTATGCAGTATGTATGTAGTATGTATGTTGTATGTATGTAGTATGTATGTATGTATGTTGTATGTAGTATGTTGTATGTATGTAGTATGTGTGTATGTAGTATGTATGTAGTATGTATGTTCTATGTATGTAGTATGTTTGTAGTATGTATGTATGTATGTATATATGTAAGTAGTATGTAGTATGTATGTAGTATGTATGTTGTATGTATGTAGTATGTATGTTGTATGTATGTATGTAGTATGTATGTTGTATGTATGTAGTATGTTGTATATATGTATGTAGTATGTATGTAGTATGCAGTATGTATGTTGTATGTACAGTCATGGACAAAAATTTTGAGAATGAGACAAATATTATTTTTTCCAAAGACTACTGCTTCATTTTTTCTAATGGCAATTTGCATATACTCCTGAATGTCAGAGTGATCAGCTTAACAGCAATTACTGTACTTGCAAAGTCAATATTTGCCCAGAAAATGAACTTTAACCCCCAAAACACATTTCAACATCATTGCAGTCCTGCCTTAAAAGGAGCAGCTAACATCGTTTTAGTGATTGATCCATTAACACAGGTGTGGGTGTTGATGAGGACAGGGCTGACGATCAATCAGTCATGATTAAGTAAGAATGACATCACTGGACACTTTTAAAGGAGGCTGGTGCTTGGTATCATTGTTTCTCTTCAGTTAACCATGGTTATCTCTAAAAAACACGTGCAGCCATCATTGCACTGCACAAAAATGGCCTAACAGGGAAGAGTATCGCAGCTACATAGATTGCACCTCAGTCAACAATCTATCGCATCATCAAGAACTTCAAGGAGAGAGCTTCCATTGTTGTCAAAAAGGCTCCAGGGCGCCCGAGAAAGACCAGCAAGTGCCAGGACCGTATCTTAAAACTGTTTCAGCTGCGGGATCGGACTACCAGCAGTGCCGAGCTTGCTCAGGAATGGCAGCAGGCTGGTGTGAGTGCTTCTACACGCACTGTGAGGCGGAGACTCTTTGAGCAAGGCCTGGTTTCAAGGAGGGCAGCAAAGAAGCCACTTCTTTCCAGAAAAAACATCAGGGACCGACTGATATTCTGCAAAAGGTACAGGGAGTGGACTGCTGAGGACTGGGGCAAAGTCATTTTCTCTGATGAATCCCCTTTTCGATTGTGTGGGACATCTGGAAAACAGCTTATTCGGAGAAGAGGTGAGCGCTACCACCAGTCTTGTCTCATGCCAACTGTAAAGCATCTTGAAACCATTCATGTGTGGGGTTGCTTCTCAGCCAAGGGAATCGTCTCACTCACAGTCTTGCCTAAAAACACAGCCATGAATAAAGAATGGTACCAGAATGTCCTCCAAGAGCAACTTCTCCCAACCGTCCAAGAGCAGTTTGGCGCCCAACAATGCCTTTTCCAGCATGATGGAGCACCTTGCCATAAAGCAAAGGTGATAACTAAATGGCTCATGGAACAAAACATAGAGATTTTGGGTCCATGGCCTGGAAACTCCCAAAATCTTAATCCCATTGAGAACTTGTGGTCAATCATCAAGAGACGGGTGGACAAACAAAAACCAACAAATTCTGGCAAAATGCAAGTATTGATTATGCAAGAATGGACTGCTATCAGTCAGGATTTGGTCCAGAAGTTGATTGAAAGCATGCCAGGGAGAATTGCAGAGGTCTTGAAGAAGAAGGGTCAACACTGCAAATATTGACTTGCTGCATTAACTCATTCTAACTGTCAATATAACCTATTGGTACTCATAATATGATTGCAATTATATTTCTGTATGTGATATAAACATCAGACAAACACTAATAAAAACCAGAGGGCAGCAGATCATGTGAAAATATAATTTTGGTGTCATTCTCAAAACTTTTGGCCATGACTGTATGTAGTATGTTATATGTAGTATGTAGTATGTATGTTTGTGTTTTTTCAACACATTAGCCGGATGATGGGACTACTACTGTCCCATCACTGGATAATGTGTCAATCACTGTCATTGTAGCAGGCATAGCCCGATGGGACTTGTAGTCCCATTGGACGATGCCTGCACACACACACAACCCCCGAGAGGCCCGCACAGACCCCCAGCAGGCCCGCACAGACCCCCGGCAGCCCACACAGACCCCCAGCAAGCCCGTACAGACCCCCCGCAGCCCGCAGACCCCCGAGAGGCCCGTACAGACCCCCGGCAGGCCCACACAGACCCCCCACGGTCCCGCACAGACCCCGCCCACACACACAGACACGCAGTCTCCGCCCACGAACCGCCCACACTCTTCCCCCCTCTGGAACTGGATGTGCAAAGGAAAGAAAGGGCTTAATTTCATTCTGATATTTGTGTCCCATTGACTTGCATTGGTTTCTGGTATCGGTATAAGCGATACCCGATATTTTTGGGGTATCGGTCCGATCCAATCCGATCTGATATTTCCCGATATCGGAAGGTATCGCTCGACACTAATTATTAGTCAGCGCTTTCTAGATGGTGACAGGAGTCTGGATGAAGCTCCATGCGTTTAGTTCTCCAACATCCTTGACATTCACCAATACTTAACTAAAATATACATGATAACTTCCTTGGGTAATTGTGTAATTGCCCCAAAAATTATTTTCACAGAAACCTAAAATATAATAGCCATGGGAGGCTAGAAGCTGGCACAACTCGATCAGCACTGCTACATAGGAGCGATGCATAGATCGCTCCTATGTAGCTGAATTACTGCATAGCTATGAGCGCCGTCCACAGGGTGGCGCTCACAACAATCTGGCATCAACAACCATAGAGGTCTTCAGAAGACCTCTGGTTGTTATGCCAATGCTCCGATGACCCCCGATCACGTGACGGGGTCACCGATGCGCGCATTTCCGGAAGCGCTTGTTAAATGCCGCTGTCGGAATTTGACTGCGGCATTTAACTAGTTAATAGCGGCGGGTGGTTCGCGATTGCGGGCACATGTCAGCTGTGCAAAACAACTGACATATCCCGACTTTGATGTGGGCTCAATTTCAATTTTTCTTCCACCTATTCCAGAAGCTATTACTTTTTTTTACCTTATAAGGACATGTGTTATGTGGGATACGTTGTAGTTGTAGTTTTGAAATACATACAGTAATTCACTTTGCAATATTATGTATTGAAAAATGGGAAAAAAATACAAGTGAGATTAAATGGTGAGAAAATGCAATTCTGAAATTATTTTTGGGGTTCTGTTTTTATAGTGTTCATTGTATGGTAAAATTAATCTTCCAACATGATTCTCCCAATATGATTCTATTAACAGACTTTCATAGACATGGTGATACCGAGCATGCTTTCTTTTTTACTTTAGTTTTGGATGGGAAAAATTACTTAGATTTTTTTTTACATTTTCAATTATTTTTTAGTCCTCCTAATGTCATTTGATGATTTGTATTATATACTGCAATACCTCTGTATGGGCTAGGCTTCACAAGAGTACTAAGATGCTGGCAAAAAAGTCCCTCAGGTGGCCCTTGGCTGCTATGGCAACCCATCAGCACTCCATGATCACTTCAAGGGGAATAATGAGTGCCTGAACAGATAATCCACAAGGATGGCACCATTTAAATGCTGTGGTCGTTGGCATTGTTGCCACAGAATGTGATTGGAGATCCAGAACTTCAAACCTCTACAGCCCATTGACTGTGGGTTTCAAATTGGGGGTCAGTTATTCCTCCGGAGAGAAATAAAAACACCAATACATTTAATGAAGCATCTGAGTGTCCAAGGCTCTTGTGTATTTATACTGAACCCATAGTGCCAACCCGTTACATGCTATGGGCATATCTGACTAATTAATAAAATTAGTATCCCCAATGATATGTAGTATGGGTCTTGGTGTCAAGCATGTTAGCATGAAATTATATATTTGCCATTATGTTATTGACATGTAATTCTGAAATCATATATTTGAAATGTTGTTATTTGTTTTGTTCTCAGAACAAACTTACATCAGCAAGGCATTAAAGGGAACCTGTCACCCCGTTTTTTCAATATGAGCTAAAAATAGCGTTCAATAGGGCCTGAGCTGTGCTTTACAATAGTGCCTTTATTATCCCGATTCCCCACCTTTGCTGCCAAAATACCTTAGTAAACTCGCCGTTTTCAGCTGTCAATCACCCCGGTCCGGTCCGATGGGCGTGGGCTAATCTCCGATTCTCCCCACCTCCAGTGTTGGTGTTGTATTTTGCGCCTGCGCATTAAAGTGTCATCCCGCGCCTGCGCATTATGTTTTGCCCAACTGTAGATATAGCATACAGCACATCATTGCGCATGTGCGGGTTTTCATTGTAACCTGTGTGCCCTGGAAAAGTTTACCGGCATCCAGGACAACACAATTTGCATATCCAGACTTCCGGGGCACAGAGGTTACAGTAAAAACCCGCGCTTGCGCAATGATGTATTGTATACTTTGCCAACAGTTGGGCAATACATACTGCGCACGCGCTAGAGCCTAATGCACTGCGCAACCGCAAAAAATTAGCGCGATCTGTGCTATTCACAGATCGAGTTACGTCTGACATGCCGAGGAGCGGTGGGAGAGACATCGATTTGGCAACGCCCATCAGACCGGACCGTGGTGATTGACAGCCGAAAACGTCAAGTTTACTAAGGTATTTTGGCAGCAAAGGTGGGGAATCAGGGGATAATATAGGCACTATTGTAAAGCACAGCTCAGACCCTATTGAACGCTATTTTTAGCTCATATTGAAAAAACAGGGTGACGGGATCCCTTTAAGCTCTAAATTTAGTTTTACATTTTTTGTTCTCTGTTTGGCTACTAGTTGAACAGCATAAGACCAGACCTGTCCATCAGCCTTTTCAAATTTGAAACCTCATTAGAAAACTGCTTTCTACTACAGGAGACTGATGGACAGACCTGGTCACATACTTCTCAGTCATCTGCCAATTTTTGGACTGGACATCTGTGCAGTCTGTGACCATAGCTGCAATAACAAGAGTAGAATGGAAAACCTATCATACCTATATAATAGTAAGTGCCACAAAATCATGTCCTCAACACATCTGTTAAAATAATGATAATGTGACCAACTTCCTTAACTCATTCTGTAGCCAGCAATAAACACTGTAATACAGCGGCTAATGGAAGCATATGGTGCAAATTGTTTAGTGAAACTCCATTGCAAAAATGATTTTCAGCCATGCATGCATTTAAGAAGAAAAACTGTCTTCAAAAGGTGGGCAACCCCTTTAAGAAATATTTAATTATAACTTAAAGCTACAGCTTCTTATTTGAGCATGAAATTGAACCTGATAGCACAACGTGGGGGCACAATTATGTTCGCTCCTTAATACACTACATTTATTTCACAATTCTCTCCTTTTCACCATAATTTGCCATCATATCTCCCCTCCATGTACCACCAGTTCTCCAGCTACTTCTTCCCTAGCCTAAAATGACTTCAGTGACATACACCAGAGGAGAGGTGGCTCCAATGGAGAAGCTGAATGAATTTCAAAGAGAGCACATGTATCACACTGCTATGAAGTTGGTCTTAGTACAGGATGAACATGCCATAATATATCAAAGATTTTGGACATTCTTAATTCAGGAACTCGTGTAAGGATCTACACAGGAGGAGGCATGGGTGATAGAGAGGAGGTGTGTTAGGTGAGGAATAGGAGTTGTAATCATCCTCTTCAAGTGTGGATGACTATACTGCTCCATATGTAATTGTCCCCATATACTGCTCCATATTGAATTGGCCCCATAAGATGCTCCATATTAAATTGGCCCCATATAATGCTCCCTATAGAATTGGCTTCATAAGATGCTACCTTTATTATTGGCCCCATAAGATGCTCCATATAGAATTGGCCCCATAACATGCTCCATATTAAATTGGCCCCATATACTGCTCCATATGTAATTGGCCCCATATACTGCTCCATATTGAATTGGCCCCATATACTGCTCCATATAGAATTGGCCCCATAAGATGCTCCATATAGAATTGGCCCCATAAGATGCTCCATATGTAATTGGCCCCATATACTGCTCCATATTGAATTGGCCCCATAAGATGCTCCATATTAAATTGGCCCCATATAATGCTTCCTATAGAATTGGCTTCATAAGATGCTCCCTATATTATTGGCCCCATAAGATGCTCCATATAGAATTGGCCCCATAACATGCTCCATATTAAATTGGCCCCATATACTGCTCCATATGTAATTGGCCCCATATACTGCTCCATATGGAATTGGCCCCATATACTGCTCCATATTGAATTGGCCCCATAAGATGCTCCATATAGAATTGGCCCCATAAGATGCTCCATATGTAATTGGCCCCGTATACTGCTCCATATTGAATTGGCCCCGTATACTGCTCCATATTGAATTGGCCCCATATACTGCTCCATATTGAATTGGCCCCATATACTGCTCCATATTGAATTTGCCCCATAAGATGCTCCATATTAAATTGGCTTCATAAAATGCTCCCTATATTATTGGCCCCATAAGATACTCCATATAGAATTAGCCCCATATAATGCTCCATATATGGGCCCCTTCTGATGGTCCCCATATATAGCTCCAAATATTTAAAAAAATGAAATACTCACCTCACGTTGCTTGACACTGCTCTGCTCTGGACTCCTCACCGTCGGTGTCTTCCTGCTCTCTATGCTGCGACTGCTCAGGCAGAGGGCTCACTCTGGTGACGTCATCGTGCCCTCTGAAATGAGCGTCACAGTCAGAGGATGGAAGACGCTGCAGCGCTGGAACCGGGAGAGGTAAGTATCGCAAGTGCCGTGGCCTGGAGCAGGCGGGGGGTCCACTCGTGGACCTTACCCATGTTCATGCCACACCTGGGATAAACTTGTGGACTTGTTCTGGACTTCCCTGTGTTTACTTCATACCTGGATTTGGCTCTTTCTGTGCCGACAGTGTTTGGATCTGCACCACGTCACCCGTCACACTCACCTTGCTGAGGACTCTGCCTTAAGAACTCTGCCGATTTACTGTATATATTTCAAGGACTCGTTTCATTCTAGGACACTGTGGGTTATCAGTATATTGTTTTGGGTGTTATTGCTGTTGTACAAATACACTATTTGCACTAAAGAAACCCGTCTCTGTCTGTTCATTGCCCCATGCTATCAGAATCCTTGAGTTCCTACAATAGTATTACAGGATACTCCAGCCCAAAAAAAGGATTCTGCTGGGGCAATGACAGAGACACGGGTAGACAAGATGTTTGCTATGATTAACTCCTTGCAGCAGGAGGTGGCGGCTATACAAAATAAGATTAGAGACATGGACTCCCGGGCTAACCACAATGCGCAGGTGTTTGGTCTTTCTCTCCAAGATTTATGTACCTTGGTAGAAGCTCAGGTTACACCACCTGCTCAGCATACACCACCTGTTCAGCATACACCACCCACCAGTATGCCTAAATTGCCTCCTTTCCGGTTTAATGGTGACCGAAGTCAAATCTGCGGGTTTGTTAATCAATGCATATTATTTTTTGATGTACATGCCTCCTACTATCAGTCAGATAGATCTAAGGTACTATGTATTATTATGTTGTTGACATCACGGGCACTGGCTTGGGCAAATCCTATGGTTGAAAGTCGCGATGTCCGTCTAAATGATTTGGATGATTTTCTAGCAGCTATGGCGCAAATGTTTGATGATCCCAACCGCCGTGCCTCCGCTGAAAAATCCTTGCTTTCCTTACGCCAGGGGAAACGTTCAGTCATAGAGTATATTACTGAATTTAAGAGGTTAGTAGTGGATACCAACTGGGATAACAATGCTTTATTGCCAATTTTTAGGAAAGGGTTGTCCAGTACAATCAAGGATGAGCTAGCTCGCTCAGAGTCTCCACAGGAGTTGGAGTTATTTTTACAACACTGTGTGCATATTGATATCCGCCTAACTGAACGCAGACAAGAGAAATGGGCAGTGTCAGGACTCTGAACATTTTTTACCTTTTGTGCATTACTGCCCTTTTCCAAGATGGCGTCTTTGGTCTCATGTGCACTGTGTCTTCCTGCTATAAAACTCCACCCCAGCCTTCAGTCTGTGCTAGAGTATTCTGCCTTGCATCCAGCTCCTGACCTCTGATTACTCCCTGGCTATACACCTGCTCCAGTGAACCTGTGTGGTGATCCTGCTACTCAGCTCTGAGTTCCTGCTGCATGCACAAGTTTCCAGTAATCCTCCTTCATCTGCTGTTCGTGTTTACTTCCATCTGCATTTGCTGGACATGTAAGCTGTTTCTGCTTTGCAATAACCTGAGACTATTAACCAGGCCTCCCTGGTTGAGCTAAGACAAGATTGGAACTGCCTAATAAGCATATCTATCTGTGCCTGGACTAAGACAAGGATTTATTTGTGTCAAGTATACTCAAGAATAACTGTGCTTCATAGACTTTCTGCTTGATTGCATTTTCCTCTGAAGTATCCTATAGACTGCTAAGCTGCGTTTATTATTTGCACCAAGTGTTGTGGACTTGAGTTTCTCTCTGCACCTGTTTGAATCACCGTGTGATAATATAGACTTTACCACTTATAAAACTGTGTCCTGTAGTTGTCTTGTTCCATGCAAAGAGTCTCCTGAGTTATCCCCTATAATTATTACAGGCGGCTTCAAATCGCATCACTAATTTTACTCTTCCGTCTAGGGAAACTACCAGCAAGAACCCGCGGGAAGCTGAGGAGGTGCCTATGCAAGTGGACTCACTACAAAAATGTGAGAGTAATGAACGCCGTGAATATCGGTTTCGTGAGCGCTTATGTTTTTACTGTGGTCAATCGGATCATTTCCTCATTAATTGTCCTAAATGTCCCAGGCGACCTAACAAAGTGTTGGCGGCAGTAGGGGACTATGACAATACAGACACTGAGTCAGAAGTTTTGGAGACCAGTTTACATATACAGTGGGGCAAAAAAGTATTTAGTCAGTCAGCAATAGTGCAAGTTCCACCACTTAAAAAGATGAGAGGTGTCTGCAATTTACATCATAGGTAGACCTCAACTATGGGAGACAAACTGAGAAAAAAAAATCCAGAAAATCACATTGTCTGTTTTTTTATCATTTTATTTGCATATTCTGGTGGAAAATAAGTATTTGGTCAGAAACAAAATTTCATCTCAATACTTTGTAATATATCCTTTGTTGGCAATGACAGAGGTCAAACATTTTCTGTAAGTCTTCACAAGGTTGCCACACACTGTTGTTGGTATGTTGGCCCATTCCTCCATGCAGATCTCCTCTAGAGCAGTGATGTTTTTGGCTTTTCGCTTGGCAACACGGACTTTCAACTCCCTCCAAAGGTTTTCTATAGGGTTTAGATCTGGAGACTGGCTAGGCCACTCCAGGACCTTGAAATGCTTCTTACGAAGCCACTCCTTCCCTGCCCTGGCGGTGTGCTTTGGATCATTGTCATGTTGAAAGACCCAGCCACGTTTCATCTTCAATGCCCTTGCTGATGGAAGGAGGTTTGCACTCAAAATCTCATGATACATGGCCCCATTCATTCTTTCATGTACCCGGATCAGTCGTCCTGGCCCCTTTGCAGAGAAACAGCCCCAAAGCATGATGTTTCCACCACCATGCTTTACAGTAGGTATGGTGTTTGATGGATGCAACTCAGTATTCTTTTTCCTCCAAACACGACAAGTTGTGTTTCTACCAAACAGTTCCAGTTTGGTTTCATCAGACCATAGGACATTCTCCCAAAACTCCTCTGGATCATCCAAATGCTCTCTAGCAAACTTCAGACGGGCCCGGACATGTACTGGCTTAAGCAGTGGGACACGTCTGGCACTGCAGGATCTGAGTCCATGGTGGCGTAGTGTGTTACTTATGGTAGGCCTTGTTACATTGGTACCAGCTCTCTGCAGTTCATTCACTAGGTCCCCCCGCGTGGTTCTGGGATTTTTGCTCACCGTTCTTGTGATCATTCTGACCCCACGGGGTGGGATTTTGCGTGGAGCCCCAGATTGAGGGAGATTATCAGTGGTCTTGAATGTCTTCCATTTTCTAATTATTGCTCCCACTGTTGATTTCTTCACTCCAAGCTGGTTGGCTATTGCAGATTCAGTCTTCCCAGCCTGGTGCAGGGCTACAATTTTGTTTCTGGTGTCCTTTGACAGCTCTTTGGTCTTCACCATAGTGGAGTTTGGAGTCAGACTGTTTGAGGGTGTGCACAGGTGTCTTTTTATACTGATAACAAGTTTAAACAGGTGCCATTACTACAGGTAATGAGTGGAGGAAAGAGGAGACTCTTAAAGAAGAATTTACAGGTCTGTGAGAGCCAGAAATCTTGATTGTTTGTTTCTGACCAAATACTTATTTTCCACCAGAATATGCAAATAAAATGATAAAAAAACAGACAATGTGATTTTCTGGATTTTTTTTTCTCAGTTTGTCTCCCATAGTTGAGGTCTACCTATGATGTAAATTACAGACGCCTCTCATCTTTTTAAGTGGTGGAACTTGCACTATTGCTGACTGACTAAATACTTTTTTGCCCCACTGTAGATGCTGTGGTTCCCCTAACAGTGATGCCGACCTCCCCTAAAGATCAAGGGGAGAAATACTCACATTGTTCTCTTCCTATTCAGATTTGGTGGGAGGGACAGTGGATACCAAGTTCTGCTATGATAGACTCTGGAGCAGGTGGAAATTTCATGGATTCTTCTTTTGCCAGGGAACAAGGTATTAAGACACAACTAAGAGCCTCACCAGTCACCATGGAAACGGTGGATGGTTCTCCATTAGTTTCCGGACCAGTAGATCGGGAGATGGTGCTTCTGAAGTGTAAGATGGAACCAGACCATCAGGAAACACTTTCCTTTATGTTAATATCTTCTCCTCATTTTCCTGTAATTTTAGGAATTCCCTGGTTTACAACACTTAGCCAACAATATATTCAGGGATTTACTGGATCATTATGTAGTAATTTACCTGGATGACATCTTGATTTTGTTACACCCGGTCTGTTTACTGTACCTCCAGGGGTTCTGCGTTGGGTCTCTGTTATGACCCCAATGGCGAGGGTCTCAGAGGAACGTGGAAGTCTGCAGAATACAAAAATCCAGCTCATAGGGCAGTGGTAACTGGGTTGACCATATATCTACTCCTAACGCCAACACTAGAAGTAGCCGGGGATCATTCCTACGTTGATTCTAGATGACACGCGCCAGCCGGAGAATCTAGCTACCCCTAGTAGAGGAAAACAAAGACCTTTCTTGCCTCCAGAGAAGGGGACCCCAAAGCTGGATAGAAGCCCCCCACAAATAATGACGGTGAGGTAAGAGGAAATGACAAACACAGAAATGAACCAGGTTTAGCACAGAGAGGCCCGCTTACTAATAGCAGAATAAAGAAAGGTAACTTATATGGTCAACAAAAACCCTATCAAAATCCACACTGGAAATTCAAGAACCCCCGAACCGTCTAACGGTCCGGGGGGAGAACACCAGCCCCCCTAGAGCTTCCAGCAAAGGTCAGGATATAGATTTGGAACAAGCTGGACAAAAATACAAAACCAAAACAAATAGCAAAAAGCAAAAGGCAGACTTAGCTGATATAACTGGAACCAGGATCAGTAGACAAGAGCACAGCAGACTAGCTCTGATAACTACGTTGCCAGGCATAGAACTGAAGGTCCAGGGAGCTTATATAGCAACACCCCTAACTAACGACCCAGGTGCGGATAAAAGGAATGACAGAAAAACCAGAGTCAAAAAAACTAGTAACCACTAGAGGGAGCAAAAAGCAAATTCACAACAGTACCCCCCCCTTAGTGAGGGGTCACCGAACCCTCACCACGACCACCAGGGCGATCAGGATGAGCGGCATGAAAGGCACGAACTAAATCGGCCACATGAACATCAGAGGCGACCACCCAGGAATTATCCTCCTGACCATAGCCCTTCCACTTGACCAGGTACTGAAGCCTCCGCCTGGAGAGGCGAGAATCCAAGATCTTCTCCACCACGTACTCCAACTCGCCCTCAACCAACACCGGAGCAGGAGGCTCAGCAGAAGGAACTACAGGCACAATGTACCGCCGCAACAAGGACCTATGAAATACATTGTGAATAGCAAACGACACAGGAAGATCCAGACGAAAAGATACAGGATTAAGGATTTCCAATATCTTGTAAGGCCCAATAAAACGAGGTTTAAATTTGGGAGAGGAGACCTTCATAGGAACAAAGCGGGAAGAAAGCCATACCAAATCCCCAACGCGTAGTCGGGGACCCACACCGCGGCGGCGGTTGGCAAAGCGCTGAGCCTTCTCCTGTGACAACTTCAAGTTGTCCACCACATGATTCCAGATCTGCTGCAACCTATCCACCACAGAATCCACCCCAGGACAGTCAGAAGGCTCCACATGACCCGAAGAAAAACGAGGATGGAAACCAGAGTTGCAGAAAAAAGGCGAAACCAAGGTGGCGGAACTAGCCCGATTATTAAGGGCAAACTCAGCCAACGGCAAGAATGTCACCCAATCGTCCTGATCAGCAGAGACAAAACACCTCAAATAAGCCTCCAAAGTCTGATTAGTTCGCTCCGTCTGTCCATTAGTCTGAGGATGGAAAGCAGACGAAAACGACAAATCAATGCCCATCCTACTACAAAAGGATCGCCAGAACCTGGAAACGAACTGGGATCCTCTGTCTGACACAATATTCTCAGGGATGCCGTGCAAACGAACCACGTTCTGAAAAAACACAGGAACCAGATCGGAAGAGGAAGGCAGCTTAGGCAAAGGAACCAAATGGACCATCTTGGAAAAGCGATCACATATCACCCAGATAACGGACATGCCCTGAGATAGCGGAAGATCAGAAATGAAATCCATGGAGATATGTGTCCAAGGTCTCTTCGGGACAGGCAAGGGCAAGAGCAAACCACTGGCACGAGAACAGCAAGGCTTAGCTCGAGCACAAGTCCCACAGGACTGCACAAATGACCGCACATCCCTTGACAAGGAAGGCCACCAAAAGGACCTGGCCACCAGATCTCTGGTGCCAAAAATTCCCGGGTGACCTGCCAACACCGAGGAATGAACCTCGGAAATGACTCTGCTGGTCCACTTATCCGGGACAAACAGTCTGTCAGGTGGACAAGACTCAGGCCTATCAGCCTGAAATCTCTGCAACACACGTCGCAGATCCGGAGAAATAGCTGACAAGATAACTCCATCTTTAAGAATACCAACAGGATCAGCGACTCCAGGAGCATCAGGCACAAAGCTCCTAGAAAGAGCATCGGCCTTCACATTCTTTGAACCTGGTAAATACGAGACAACAAAATCAAAGCGGGAGAAAAACAATGACCAGCGGGCCTGTCTCGGATTAAGGCGTTTAGCAGACTCGAGATACATCAGATTTTTGTGATCAGTCAAGACCACCACACGATGCTTAGCACCCTCGAGCCAATGACGCTACTCCTCAAATGCCCATTTCATGGCCAACAACTCCCGATTGCCCACATCATAATTTCGCTCGGCAGGCGAAAACTTCCTAGAGAAAAAGGCACAAGGTTTCATAACAGAGCAACCAGGGCCTCTCTGCGACAAAACGGCCCCTGCCCCAATCTCCGAAGCATCCACCTCAACCTGAAAGGGAAGTGAGACGTCAGGCTGGCACAAAACAGGCGCCGAAGTAAACCGGCGTTTCAACTCCTGGAAAGCCTCCACGGCAGCAGGAGCCCAGTTAGCTACATCGGAGCCCTTCTTGGTCATATCCGTCAAAGGTTTCACAATGCTAGAAAAATTAGCGATAAAACGACGGTAGAAGTTAGCGAAGCCCAAGAACTTCTGAAGACTCTTAACTGACGAGGGCTGAGTCCAATCAAGAATAGCTCGGACCTTGACTGGGTCCATCTCCACAGCAGAAGGGGAAAAAATGAACCCCAAAAAGGGAACCTTCTGTACACCAAAGAGACACTTTGAGCCCTTGACAAACAAAGAATTTTCACGCAAAATTTTAAAGACCAACCTGACCTGCTCCACATGCGAATCCCAATTATCAGAAAAAACCAAAATATCATCCAGATAAACAATCAAAAATTTATCCAGATACTTCCGGAAAATGTCATGCATAAAGGACTGAAAAACTGAAGGCGCATTGGAGAGCCCAAAAGGCATCACCAAGTACTCGAAATGACCTTCGGGCGTATTGAATGCGGTTTTCCATTCATCACCTTGCTTAATGCGCACAAGGTTGTACGCACCACGAAGGTCTATCTTGGTGAACCACTTGGCACCCTTAATCCGGGCAAACAAGTCAGACAACAGCGGTAAAGGATACTGAAACTTGACAGTGATCTTATTTAAAAGCCGATAATCAATACAAGGTCTCAAAGATCCGTCCTTTTTTGCCACAAAAAAGAATCCCGCACCAAGAGGGGAAGAAGACGGACGAATATGTCCTTTCTCCAGAGACTCCTTGATATATGAACGCATAGCGGTATGTTCAGGTACCGACAGATTAAACAGTCTTCCCTTAGGAAATTTACTGCCTGGGATCAAATCTATAGCACAGTCACAGTCCCTATGAGGAGGCAGTGCACTGGACTCAGACTCACTGAAGACATCCTGATAATCAGACAAATACTCCGGAACTTCCGAAGGCGTAGAGGAAGCAATAGACACAGGCAGGGAATCCCCATGAATACCACGACAGCCCCAACTTGAGACTGACATAGCCTTCCAGTCCAGGACTGGATTATGGGTCTGTAACCATGGCAGCCCTAAAACAACCAAATCATGCATTTTATGTAAAACCAGGAAACGTATCACCTCGCGGTGTTCAGGAGTCATGCACATGGTAACCTGTGTCCAATACTGCGGTTTATTTGCTGCCAATGGTGTAGCATCAATACCCCTAAGAGGAATAGGATTTTCTAATGGTTCAAGAGTAAAACCACAGCGCTTAGCAAATGAGAGATCCATGAGACTCAGGGCAGCACCTGAATCTACAAACGCCATGACAGGATAAGATGACAGTGAGCAAATCAAAGTTACAGACAGAATAAATTTAGGTTGCAAATTACCAACGGTGACAGGACTAACAACCTTAGCTATACGTTTAGAGCATGCTGAGATAACATGTGTAGAATCACCACAGTAGTAGCACAAGCCATTCCGGCGTCTATGAATTTTCCGCTCATTTCTAGTCAGGATTCTATCACATTGCATTAAATCAGGTGTCTGTTCAGACAACACCATGAGGGAATTTGCGGTTTTTCTATCACATTGCACCGAATTAGGTGTCTGTTCAGACAACACCATGAGGGAATTTGCGGTTTTGCGCTCCCGCAACCGCCGGTCAATTTGAATAGCCAGTGCCATAGTATCATTCAGACCTGTGGGAATGGGAAAACCCACCATAACATTCTTAATGGCTTCAGAAAGGCCATTTCTAAAATTAGCGGCCAGTGCACACTCGTTCCAATGTGTCAGCACGGACCATTTCCGAAATTTTTGGCAATACACTTCAGCCTCGTCCTGCCCCTGAGACATAGCCAGCAAGGCCTTTTCTGCCTGAATCTCAAGATTGGGTTCCTCATAAAGTAAACCGAGCGCCAGAAAAAACGCATCAAGATCAGCCAATGCCGGATCTCCTGGCGCCAGCGAAAAAGCCCAATCCTGAGGGTCGCCCCGTAAGAACGAAATAACAATTTTTACTTGCTGAGCAGAATCTCCAGATGAACAGGGTCTCAGGGACAAAAACAATTTACAATTATTCACGAAATTCCTAAACTTAAACCTGTCTCCGGAAAACAGTTCAGGAATCGGTATTTTAGGTTCTGACCTAGGATTTCTGATAACATAATCTTGTATGCCCTGCACACGAGTAGCCAGCTGGTCCACACTTGTAATCAAGGTCTGGACATTCATGTCTGCAGCAAGCATAGCCACTCTGAGGTAAAGGGGAAAAAGAAAAAAAAAAACTCAGAATCTTCTTTCTTATAATCCCTCTTCTGCAATGCATTAAACATTTAATACTGGCCTGGCAAACTGTTATGACCCCAATGGCGAGGGTCTCAGAGGAACGTGGAAGTCTGCAGAATACAAAAATCCAGCTCATAGGGCAGTGGTAACTGGGTTGACCATATATCTACTCCTAACGCCAACACTAGAAGTAGCCGGGGATCATTCCTACGTTGATTCTAGATGACACGCGCCAGCCGGAGAATCTAGCTACCCCTAGTAGAGGAAAACAAAGACCTTTCTTGCCTCCAGAGAAGGGGACCCCAAAGCTGGATAGAAGCCCCCCACAAATAATGACGGTGAGGTAAGAGGAAATGACAAACACAGAAATGAACCAGGTTTAGCACAGAGAGGCCCGCTTACTAATAGCAGAATAAAGAAAGGTAACTTATATGGTCAACAAAAACCCTATCAAAATCCACACTGGAAATTCAAGAACCCCCGAACCGTCTAACGGTCCGGGGGGAGAACACCAGCCCCCCTAGAGCTTCCAGCAAAGGTCAGGATATAGATTTGGAACAAGCTGGACAAAAATACAAAACCAAAACAAATAGCAAAAAGCAAAAGGCAGACTTAGCTGATATAACTGGAACCAGGATCAGTAGACAAGAGCACAGCAGACTAGCTCTGATAACTACGTTGCCAGGCATAGAACTGAAGGTCCAGGGAGCTTATATAGCAACACCCCTAACTAACGACCCAGGTGCGGATAAAAGGAATGACAGAAAAACCAGAGTCAAAAAAACTAGTAACCACTAGAGGGAGCAAAAAGCAAATTCACAACAGGTCTCTAGCTGTGTGCCGGCCTCACGCTGTCTGGACACAGCCCCCACCCCTCCTTCCTCTCCTGTTGTGAATTCCGTTCTTGGGCTCCCTCCTGTGGTTGTGAATGGTACTTTTGTGAGTTCTGCCCTTGGGCTCCCTCTGATGGTTTCGAGTGGAACTGCTGCTCCTTGAGGTTCTGCAGCAGCTGCTTTCACTAATCGGCTCCACTGGCCTTGCTATTTAACTTGGCTCTGGTCTGTAGTCCATGCCAGCTGTCAATGTTCTCTGGGTTGGATTCAGATCTCTACTTGGATTTCTCTGATGGCCTGTCCATTTCAGCATAAGATAAGTTCTTGCTAGTTCTTTGGTTGTCCATTTGCTTTGAACCTTACTGCTCAGATAAGTTATGTTTCTTTTGTCCAGCTTGTCATTATGAAATATTCAGGCTAGCTGGAAGCTCTGGGGAAGCAGATTTGCCCCTCCACACCGTGAGTCGGTGTGGAGATCATTTTTGTAAACTCTGCGTGGATTTTTAGTTTTTAATACTGACCGCACAGTATCCTTTTCTATTTTCTGTCTATCTAGATTAGAATTGGCCTCCTTTGCTAAAATCTGATTTCATTTCTGTGTATGTCATTTCCCTCTCTACTCACGGTTAATATTTGTGGGGGGCTATCTTTCCTTTTGGGAATTTCTCTGAGGCGAGATAGTTTTCTGTTTCCATCTTTAGGGGTAGCTAGTTCTTAGGCTGTGACAAGGCATCTAGGGAGTGACAGGAACGTCCCACGGCTATTTCTAGTGTTGGTGTTAGGATTAGGAACTGCGGTCAGTAAAGCTACCACCTCCCAGAGCTTGTCCCATGACTCATTTTACCCACCAGGTCATATCGGTGCTTCTCCGTAACCACCAGGTCATAACACTCTCCTGCTTCCTGGCGTGCGGCCAGCAGGTTCCCTGGCAGGGTTCTTACGTCGCACGCGCGCTCGCTCCCGGTCTCTTAAAGAGACAGTGTGCATTTTACAAATGTTGTCCCTAGCCAATGGCGTGTGTTTTTCTGCTATTTCTGGCCCCTCCACCATAGAGAGGGCGCCGGAGCAACAAGTGCATACTGTTGCTAACTTCCGGTTCCTGTTATCTTGCGCTTCTGTTTCTGAAGTATCTGCAGGGAACTCCGCTCATTCTGTCTGTCTCCACAGATCTTCTGCTACCAGTTACCCGGTTATTCTGGACTGCTTCCGCAGTATCTGCACTGGACCCGTCTAGTCCTGCCAGTCCGCCAGCCTCACTTCCGGACCACGCCAGTACTCCCGGTGCCAGCTTCTACTCCAACACCCGGTATCCTCCAGTCCGCTCTGCAACATCCGCTAACCTTGCTGGACCGTCTGTTCCACTGGGACAGCCGCCACGAGTTCGGAGTCTAACTGAAGGTAGCACCCGTGCCTCAAGGCATTCCATTCTGTCCCTGTTCGAGGGGACTTACTACGAGTGTCTGGGGCTCACGCAGTAATGCCCCCTTCGGAGCCCCCCGGACCGCGGTCTAGTGGTTCCACATCAAACCTTAATAAATATGAATGTGAACTTCTACATCCGTGCCTCTGTTTCCATTCGTTACAGATTTTCTCTGATTCACTACAGGAACATCAGGAACATGTCAAGACTGTGCTCAGACGTTTGAGAGATAATCATTTGTACATCAAGCTCGAAAAATGTGAATTTCACTGCTCGAAGATTCAATTTTTAGGCTGTTATTTCTCCCCAAGGATTGAATATGGAGTCCAGCAAGATCCAGGCGATCATAAATTGGCCGGTACCAGGAAACATCAAAGAGGTACAGCGATTCATTGGTTTTGCTAACTTTTATAGACGTTTTATCCGGAATTTTTCAGAAATTGTCCGTCCCATCACTCTCCTCACTAAGAAGGGGAAGAAGTTTGTATGGTCTTTGCAAGCCCAGGAAGCCTTTGATCGCCTCAAGGTTTGTTTTACCACGGCTCCGATATTGACGCACCCAGATCCTGCACTGCCTTTTGTCGTGAAGGTGGATGCTTCTGACTGTGCACTGGGAGCAATCCTCTCACAATGAACCGGAGACAAAGGTTTGTTGCACCCTTATGCCTTCTTTTCTCGCAGGTTATCATCTGCTGAACTGAACTACGATATTGCAGATAAGGAACTTTTGGCAATCATTTCCGCCTTTAAGGAATGGAGACACCATTTGCAGGGAGCAACTCAACAGGTAGTGGTGCTCACAGATCAACGTAATTTGGAATTCCTTAAGGCCGCCAGATGTCTTTCTCCTCGACAAGCTAGGTGGAGTTTGTTCTTGAACCAGTTTGATTTTATCATCTCGTACCACCCAGGTTCACGTAATGGGAAAGCTGATGCACTATCCCGAATCCACACGATGGACTCCGTGCCTGGGACCCAGTCTAAGACCATCTTGTCTGATGCCAATTTCATAGAAGTGCTCCAGGACCGGGACTTGTGGGAGGAGATCAAGCTGACCTATGATGGTGACATATTTCTTGCTGCCCCACCTGACAATGTGAATCTTGTCTTTCAGAATGGTGTACGGCTTAGAGATCACTGTATTTACACTGTGTTCCAAATTATTATGCAAATTGGATTTAAGTGTCATAAAGATTTAATTGTTTTGTTTTTCAAATAAACTCGTGGATGGTATTGTGTCTCAGGGCTCAATGGATCACTGAAATCAATCTTAAACACATGTGATAATTGGTTTTCCAGGTGATTCTAATTAAAGAAAAACTACTTAAAAATGATGTTCCACATTATAAGCAGGTCACAGTTTTCAGGTAACATGGGAAAGAAAAAGGATCTCTCTGCTGCTGAAAAGCATCAAATAGTCCAATGCCTTGGTGAAGGGATGAAAACATTAGAAATTTTTCAAAAACATAAGCGTGATCATCGTACTGTTAAGAGATTTGTGGCTGTATCTGATTACAAATGTTTTTGTGCTGATAAAGGCATAATGAGGAAGATTTCTGCCAGGCAAGTTCATCGGATTACGAGAGCAGCTGCTAAAAAGCCATTACAAAGCAGCAAACAGATATTTGAAGCTGCTGGTGCCTCTGGAGTCCCTCGAACTTGAAGGTGTAGGATCCTTCAAAGGCTTGATGTGGTCCATAAACCTACTATTCGGCCACCCTTAAACAGTGTTCACAAGCAGAAATGGTTGTATTGGGCCCACACATACATGAATACTAATTTCCAAACAGTCTTGTTTACTGATAAGTGTTGAGCAACCCTGGATGGTCCAGATGGATGGAGTAGTGGATGGTTGGTGGATGGCCACCTTGTCCCAACAAGGCTGCAATGTCAGCGAGGAGGTTGAGCAGTCATGTTTTGGGCCAGAATTATGAGAAACAGCTGGTAAGGCCCTTTAAGGTTCCTGAAGGTGTGAAAATGACCTCTGCAAAGTATATAGAGTTTCTGACTGACAACTTTCTTCTATGATCTAAAAAGCAGAAACGTGCCTTCAGAAGCAAAATCATCTTCATTCATGACAATGCACCATCTCATGCTGCAAAGAATCCCTCTGGGTCATTGGCTGCTATGGGCATAAAAGGAGATAAACTCATGGTGTGGCCACCATCTTCCCCTGACCTCAACCCTATAGAGAACCTTTAGAGGATCATCAAGCAAAAGATCTATGAGGGTGGGAGGCAGTTCACATCCAAACAGCAGCTCTGGGAGGGAAGAAATACAAGCAGAAACTCTCCAAAAACTCAGAAGTTCAATGGATGCAAGAATTGTGAAGGTGACATCAAAGAAGGGTCCTATGTTACATGTAACTTGGCCTGTTGGGATGTTTTGGCGTTAAATAGCTTTTTTGTTCAGTGAATGTGACCTCCTAATGCTGCAAATTCCACAAATGAGCATTTTCAGTTCTTTAAAACATATCAAATGTTTAGAAATTCTACTGTGCATAATAATTTGGAACAGTGCATTTTGAGTTTTTATTCATTTTGGAGATTATACTGTTATCATTGGGAGGTTTCTTCAATAAAATTCGATGTATAATCTAACGGGTGATGACTTTTATTAGACTGACTGTCATTTGCACCAACCATTTAGGAAAATCTGATAAAAATGTAATTTGCATAATAATTTGGAACATAGTGTATGTCCCTGAGGCTGTGAGACTTCGAATTCTCAAATTGGTCCTTGACTCCGTATTGGCTGGTCATCGGGGGGTACAGAAGATGCAGGAATTTTTAAGTCATTATTTCTGGTGGCCTACCTGCTTGAAGGATGTGAATGACTATGTCCGCTCTTGTGAGGTTTGTGCCCGGTACAAGGTTCCTCGTGTTTCACCTACTGGCCTTCTTAAGCCACTACCCATACATCTCGCCCTTGGGGGTCTATTTCGATGGACTTTATTGTGGAGTTACCCACCTCTGGTGGTAAAAATACTATTTTGGTGGTAGTGGACCATTTAACGAAGGCTGCTCATTTTATTCCTTGCACCGATCTTCCCTCAGCTACAGAGACAGTGGATCTGGTTATCCAGAACGTTTTCCGGCTGCATGGGGTACCAGATGAGATCATCTCTGACCGGGGAATACAATTTACCTCCAGGTTTTGGAAAGGATTTTGTTCTGCGCTCCACATTAATGTTTGCTTGTCTTCTGCATACCACCCTCAGACCAACGGGCAGACTGAATGGACCAATCAAACCTTGGAGCAATATCTTCGCTGTTATGTCAGTCATTTGCAGGATGATTGGCTGAAGCTACTTCCACTAGCGGAATTTTCATATAACAACTCACAAAGCAGTTCCACAAAGGTAACGCCTTTTTTCGCCAATCTGGGATATCATCCAAATATTTTGCCTAGGTCTCCGGTTGCTACTTCGGTACTGGCAGTTCAAGACAGAGTGGCGGTGTTGCAACGTAATCTTGAAGTTTTGAAAGACTCCCTGACCACAGCACAGGAGCGTTACAAGAAGTCGGCCGATAGATTACGGAAACCGGCACCCATGTATAAGGTAGGAGACTTGGTTTGGTTGTCCACCAAGAATTTAAAATTGGGTGTTCCTTCGCAGAAACTGGGACAGAAGTTCATCGGTCCATTCAAGATCACCGGGATTGTGAGCTCTGTTGCTTGTCGGCTGAAGCTGCCACGAACTCTAAAGGTACACCCAGTATTTCATGTTTCTTTATTAAAACCGGTCTCTCTTAACACATTTCAGGGACGTATCGTAGCTCCTCCTCCACCAGTGTTGGTTGATGGCGAAGAACAATTTGTGGTACAGGACATTATCGATTGAAGACTTCATAGGAACCGGCTTCAGTATCTAGTTAGATGGCAGGGTTACTCTCCTGAAAACGATTCTTGGGAACCAGTAAGTAACATCAATGCTCCCCTGAAGGTTGCTCAATTTCATCGTAGATACCCAGACAAGCCTGCTCCAGGTTTGTCCTGAGGTCATTTCTAGGGGGGAGTAATGTCAGTATTCCGGGTTTTCTAAGTCACCTTGTGAATGATTTTGCCCTTTGTTAAGATGGAGTTTGCTGTTTTTGTCTGCCCTACTTCCTGTTCGTTTGCTTAAAACCCGGGTCAGGTGTCAGCCTCTTTGCTGGAGTATTCTGATTCTGTTCTTCTTCTGCTCAGCTGCTGGTTCTGAGTGTGTCTCTACCTCTGGCTCTGGACATTTCCTGCATTTGTAAGCTACACTCTCTAGGTTATCATTAGTCTGCTGACTTGGAACTTAACCCCCTCGGTTCACTCCTTCTGGTAAGAACTGTGTTTTTGGAACTTTGTTTCAGGACTTGTTTCGGGACTGTGTGTTGCTACTTAATCCTTCATTTACTCCCCCCGTTGGGAGCTCTTGGAAACAACACCAGTATAATATTTTAATGTGAACCTGTTTCTGAACTTACCTGTGTTGGGATCAACTTGAGAACTAGTTTCTGGACTTACCCGTGTTCATGCCACACCTGGGATGAACTTGTGGACTTGTTCTGGACTTCCCTGTGTTTACTTCATACCTGGATTTGACTCTTTCTGTGTCAACAGTGTTTGGATCTGCACCAACGTCACCCATCACACTCACCTTGCTGAGGACTCTGCCTTAAGAACTCTGCCGATTTACTGTGTATATTTCAAGGACTCGTTTCATTCTAGGACACTGTGGGTTATCAGTATATTGTTTTGGGTGTTATTGCTGTTGTACAAATACACTATTTGCACTAAAGAAACCCGTCTCTGTCTGTTCATTGCCCCATGCTATCAGAATCCTTGAGTTCCTACAATAGTATTACAGCCCTTTATCTTCTGGATGCCGTGATCAATAGTGATTGCGGCATTTAGAAGATTGAGAGGGAGTGGGCTCCTTCTCCTACCCTTCTGGCACCCCAGCGACGTGATCGTGGGGGACCTAAGGGTTGTCATGGCAGCCGGAGGTCACATTATGACCTCCAGGTCTGCCAGCTACAGCAACCCTGTTAGTGCTCGCTCACATGAGCGAATATATCGGACGAGTTCAACTCGATAAAAAAAAACGGATTGCATTTGACCAATGTTATTCAATAATTCTGTGCTCATCTGCTATTTTTTTCAGCTCCAATCTGATCGAGGTTGGACTGAAATAAAATCACAGCATACTACGATTGGATGTGAAAATCGGATAGTAGTCACCAATGCAAGTCAATGTATGTGATTTTAAAATTGAACGTCACACAGACAATCCGAATGTCATGGGGTTTTCTTCAATTTTCTCCAATGGGGCAGGAAATTGCGGTGACCTTAATGACATCAGCGCTAGCACCTTGAAAAAATTCTCACGGTGCTAGCGGTGACGTCATAAAGATTATCCCAGTTCATCAGGTCAGCTCATAGTGAAATTAGCATGGGAACAGCTAGCCATGACCAGCGGTAACCACTATGACGTTACCGCTTGTCACTGAAGCTGCGCTTTCAGCAGCTCATTGTCTCCTGGATGTCAGGGTGAATGGTCGCATCATGCCACTGTTCATCAAGACATACAGATGTAGTTGTGTGTTTATTTAAAAACTTACTATGGAGATAGTAATGGGGACATCTTATAGATGCCTCAATTACTAACCTCTGGGCTTGATTTCAGCTGGCAATACAAAGCTGACATCAACCCCAATCCTATTACTCCACTTGCCACCACCACAGGGCAAGTGAGAAGAGCGAGGCCAGATTATTAACATCAACCCCAGTCATGGGCTTTCCCTCTGCTGGTTATACATATTACATAGGAGGCCATGCCATATTTTTTATGTCATTCTTGATTTTACACAAGATGTACTCTTGTGGTGAATACTACTCCCATCAGTGTTTCCTAGTCATGCAGACCACAGAGAGACCAGGAGACAATCAGAGCGGTCTTCAGCAGCTGGCACCTGGGAACAGCGCGAACTGTACCGCTCTTTAATAGGCACCGATACATGTTACGCTGATGATACATGGATGTCATCCGTGTCAAAGACCTGACATGTGCGCACAACCAATTAATATAATGGGTATGCAAGTGTCCGTATTTGCAGAATTTAATAACGGACCTCATATGGACACAAAAAATGGACATGTGAAGGGGGCCTTAGTGGCATGAGAAAGTTCTCTTGCTAACGGTGACGTCAGTGAGAGGACTGGAGTTCATGTGCTATGAACTGCGCTCACCTTATTCACATCACTATGAGACACTGCTAGATGCCAGGTTGACAGCTTGCATCATGCCAAGGTTCAGCATGGCACCTAGATGTAACAGAGCTAGACTTGTCAAAGGACTAATGAATTATCTTCTTGTTGGACAGGTGAGAAATATGCCTTTTGTTGTTTTTTGTGTTATACAGGGGACATTGGCTTCGGTGGATTATAGGCGGAAAGATGAGCATAACGTCTTTTTAATAAATGTGTAAAATAGGTTGTTGCATTTTATTTGAAATAAAATACTTTATTCTTGCTGTGTGTTTATTTCAAAACTTACTATGGAGTTAGTAATGGGGTGTCTTGCAGATGCCTCTCCATTACTAACCCTGAAGCTTGATGTCAACTGACAATACAAAGCTGACATCAACCCCAACCCTATTACCCCACTTGTCACTGTATCAGGGCAAGTGGGAAGGGCGAGGCTAAGCTCCAGATTTGAAACATCTTATAAATGTGCCAGTTCTGGAGCGGCTAAGTGCTGATGTTGGTAGCCTGGAAGGGGAGCACATGAAAGCTGATATATACAGCTGACATGTGCATGCAACAGCCATGGGTTGAATTGCGATCCACCCACTGCTGTTAAGTAGTTAAATGTCGCTGTCAATTTCTGACAGCGGCATTTAACTCGTACTTACAGGAAGCGCGTCCTTTATCCCGCCCATTGGTGACCCTGTGACATGATCGCGGGTCACTGATTTGTCAGCATGACAACCAGAGGTCTCCACAGACCTCTATGGTTGTCAAAGCCAGAGTGAGCATTTCTGCTACACACAGGCAATCTGATCATCGACTGTCTTTAGCAGAGGAGATCAGATTATTTCAGCTTCTTGTCTCCCATGGAGACAATTGAAGCATGCAAAAAGTAAAAAAAAAAAATTACTAGAAATATAAAAAAATATATACAAGTTCAAATCACCCCCTTTCGCCCCATTCAAAAATAAAACAATAAAAAAATACAATATTTGGTATCACTGCCTTCAAAATCGCCCAATCAATGTAAAAAAAATTAACCCGTAACGAGAAAAACAGCGTAAAGAGAAAAAAGTCAAAACGACAGAATTACATTTTTTTGGTCGACGTGACATTGCATTAAAATTCAATAATGGGAGATCAAAAGATCATATCAGCACCAAAATGGTATCATTAAAAACATCAGCTCGGTATGCAACAAATAAGCCCCCACCCAACCCCACGAAAAATGGAGACGCTACTGGTATCAGAAAATGGCACAATTTTTTTTTATTTAAACAAATTTTGGAATTTTTTATCACCACTTAGATAAAAGTGAATAGTGAATATGGTAAAAAAAAAGCAACAAAAAAAACCTATGGAATTGCACTTTGTTTGCAATTTCACCACACTTGGAATTTTTTTCCTGTTTTCCAGTATATGTTATTTTAAAACCAATGGTGTCATTCAAAAATACAACTTGTCCCGCAAAAAAACAAGCTCTGACATAGTCATATTGACTGAAAACTAAAAACAGCTATGGCTCTGGGAAGAAGGGGAGCAAAAAGCAAAAACGCAAAAAGAAAACTGAAATACCCCTGGTCTGTTCAACCTCTCCTGGTTAGAGTTTATAGGGGGACCCTGAGTTATTTTCTTATGGGGTCCCCCGTAATCTCACCAGTAAAGGCTAAGCAAATGGCTGTGAGCTGTTATTATTATTATTTATTATAATAGCGTCATTTATTCCATGGTGCTTTACATGTGAGGTGGGGTATACATAATAAAAACAAGTGCAGTAATCTTAAACAAAACAAATCATGACTGGTACAGGAGGAGAGAGGACCCTGCCCACGAGGGCTCACAATCTACAAGGGATGGGTGAGGATACAATAGGCGAGGGCAGAGCTGGTTGTGCAGTGGTTTGGTGGATCGGTGGTTACTGCAGGTTGTAGGCTTGTCGGAAGAAGTGAGTCTTCAGGTTCCTTTTGAAGGTTTCCACGGTAGGCGAGAGTCTGATATGTTGGGGTAGAGAGTTCCAGAGTAGGGGGGATGTGTGGGAGAAATCTTGTATGCAATTGTGGGAAGAGGAGATAAGAGGGGAGTAGAGAAGGAGATCTTGTGGATCGGAGGTTGCGTGCAAGTAAGTACCGGGGGACAAATAAATGGAGAAGACCAGGGGCCCTAGAACTGAACCTTTTGGGACTCCGACAGATAGGGGGTGAGGTGAGGAGGGTGTGTGTGAGTGGGAGACACTGAATGTCTTGTCTGTTAGGTATGACAAGATTCAAGATAGGGCCAAGTCAGTGATGCCAAGAGATGAGAGGGTCTGTAGTAATAGGGAATGGTCCACTGTGTCAAAGGCAGAGGACAGGTCCAGAAGTAGGAGGACAGAGTAGTGTTGTTTGGCTTTGGTGGTTAATAGGTCATTGGTGACTTTAGTTAGGGCAGTTTCAGTGGAGTGATGCGGCCGGAAGCCAGATTGTAAGACGTTGAAGAGGGAGCAAGAAGAGAGGTGGGAGGACAGTTCAAGATGGACGTGTTATTATAGACTTGGAACCTTTTCTGATAGTGTCCGTTTTCCCGGATTAATAACTTCAGCCCTCAAACATGGGCTTTCCCTCTTCTGGTTATGATAATTAGAAGAGAGCCCACAACATTTTTTTAATTCTTAATTTTACACAGGATGTACACAGTGGGTGCTGAATACAATAGAATCATTGTCGCTTGGTTGCACTGATCACAGGGAGACAAGGCGATAATGATCAGATCAGTCTTCAGCAGCCGGTGCCTGGGAACAGCTAACTGTGTTGCTTATCCCAGGTGCTGGTACTTGTCACATGGGCACACAGATGTCAATGATACTGGTACTACAAAAGCACTATGGATGCCCCCCAAAAGAAATTCAGCAAATTCTACCCTCCCAGTTCCATATCCCCCTATTTTCTAAGCCCCAGTGGGCCTAAACCACATTTCATGTCCGACATATTTGGCATTTCTATAGCAATGAGAACACAATGTATGGGGTGCATGTCTCCAGAAGCATGAGCTGGTCATAATGTATGAGCACTACAATGTACGGGCACTGCAATGTGCTGGGCACTACAATGGAAGATTTGCAATTTTGCAAAGTCAACATCCATTGCTGCTTTTTTTCTGAAAAACCATGGAGTGAAAATTGTCACTACACCTGTAGATTAATTCTCAAAAGGTGTACAATTTCCTAAATGGGGTCATTAGAGGGGAGATTTTGCTCGTCTGGCACTTAGGGGCTCTGTCTGTGGAGTCCGCAAACAATTCTACGGTAATTTGTTCTCGAAGAGTCAAGTAGTGCTCCTTCCCTCTCGAGTTTTGCCATGGGGCTAAACAGTACTGGACATACAAATATGGGGTATGGTAGTGACACATCTCGTTGCCATTTTTACCCATTTCCCCTTGTGAAAATGTAAAATCTGGAGCTGAAACATCTTTTTTGTGATAAAATGTAAATATGTTTTCTTCATCTCCAATTGGCGTGGTGTCAATATGGTCACTGCACCCCTAGGTGAATGTAGTTTGTAAAATAGAGTCATCCTTCTGTTGTTCTGAGACCTCAGAGGCTGTGCCAATGTGACATGGCACGTGCAAGCTGTAACAGCAAAATCTGCACTGTAATATGGCGTTCCTTCCCTTCTAAGCTTTGCTATGTGCCTCAAAAGTTGTTTTTGACCACTTTTTAGGTATTGGCGCACTCCAGAGAAATAGGTGTAACAAGTTGTACTGTTGTACTGTTAGTTTTCTCCTATTATCCATTTTGAAAATTACAAACTTTGGATAAAAGCAACATTTTAGTGGAAAAATGATAATATTTCATTTACCCAGTCTAATGTTATACAAGTCTGTGAATCGCCTGAGGGTTAAACATACTCCCTACTCCAGCGCAAAGCGGCCAATGTCTGCTCTTCTGCACCTGCCGATCTCTCCCTTTCCCAGCTTCCCTTTACAATAGGAATGCTTTTAAGGAAGATTTCTTAATCAGATTCACTATTATGCCTTTTCCCATTTGTGACTTGTTAGCTTAGCTGAGCACTTTCACACATTATTAGCCTTATGGTACCGTCTCACATAACGATTTACCAACGATCACGACCAGCGATACGACCTGGCCGTGATCGTTGGTAAGTGGTTGTGTGGTCGCTGGGGAGCTGTCACACAGTCAGCTCTCCAGCGACCAACGATGCCGAAGGCCCCGGGTAACCATCGGGTTACTAAGTGCAGGGCCGCGCTTAGTAACCCGATGTTTACCGTGGTTACCAGCGTAAAAGTAAAAAAAAAAAAACAGTACATACTTACATTCCGGTGTCTGTCCCCTGGCGTTCTGCTTCTCTCCATTGTGTCTGCGCCAGCCGGAAAGCACAGCGGTGACGTCACCGCGTCACCGCTGTGCTCGCTTTCCGGCCGGCCGGCGCTCACAGTGCAGAGAAGCAGAACGCCGGGGGACAGACACCGGAATGTGAGTATGTACTGTTTGTTTTTTTTTACTTTTATGCTGGTAACCACAGTAAACATCGGGTTACTAAGTGCGGCCCTGCGCTTAGTAACCCGATGTTTACCCTGGTTACAAGCGAACGCATCGCTGGATCGCTGTCACACACACCGATCCAGCGATGACAGCGGGAGATCCAGCGACGAAAGAAAGTTCCAAACGATCTGCTACGACGTACGATTCTCAGCAGGGTCCCTGATCGCTGCTGCGTGTCAGACACAGCGATATCGTATGGATATCGCTGGAACGTCACGGATCGTACCGTCGTAGCGACCAAAGTGCCACTGTGTGACGGTACCCTTAGATGTCAGACCAGGTTTACACAGGAGTTTCCCATCCACAACATAGTGCCAAGTCTATTTCCTCTTTAGGGCCACATTTGTATTGTTACTTTATATCTCTTTTTTTGTGTCTTATTCTGTCTCCTAATTAACCTATCTCCTGTCTCCTAATTGCCTTCCCCTGGATCAACATGTTAGGGCATGTTAGGTTAGGCCATGGGTTGAACTAGATGGACTTAAAGTCTTCCTTCAACCTTAATAACTATGTAACTATGTAACCCCTTAAGGCTGTGGTGCTTGCCACACAGTTTACACAAACCATAGGTTTGGATCAGGTATCATGTTAGGTGACATATATATCCCCCAACAATATTGATAAAGAATTTACAAACAAAAAGTAAGGTTTTTTTCTTACTTTTAGATTGCAAAACCTGTAACGGTGTTACATTTCTCCTAAAAGGAAGGTTCAATGTCCTGTTTACATAAGAATCAATTATTATCTTGTCATTGATTGTCAACATAGCAAGAGGCAACTGTCTTCATGTATTTTTCATTACAATTTAGTTAACGATTAAAACTCACAGATGTACTAAAAATTGTCCTGACCCTTAGAAAATGAGGGTCAAGTGCCCTTTACACGCATGATACTAATATTTTTTCTATAGTTTATTTATAACTTGAATATATTTTATTTATATTCTCATAATGTCACATTGCTGCAAGATCTATTGGCTAGGTTACTGTATATCCCAAGGTAAAAATTAGTTCTGTAAGAAATATCATCTTAACCTATTTCAATTGTATGATGTCGACAAGTGCAATAACTCATTGCCATAACAACCTAATCATTACACCAAAATGCAAGGTATTTGCAACTATATATCTTAACAAGGAGACAGATCTCTGGTTTTCTTATACATTGCTTCAAGTCCCCAAATACTGTTTACAAACTCTGCATGCCCACAACCTCCACTGGGGAATTTAGGGGAAACTATCTGTTGATTCATGATGCCTGAACCTCTGGCAGCATAAATCTGGGGCAGGTTCTCTTTTGCTACAAATATCTATGTACAGGGTCTGAATGGCCTGGCGAGAAATTGGAGAGTTCTCTGGTGGGCCCCAAAGAATAAAGTCACAATATCACTTATACCACATAAGGAAAAGTGTAAAAAATAAATAAAACCAATTCTTCACCACCTGCTGTTGATTTGTTCATTCTGCTTCCCAGAGATCACAGTAAGGCTCAGTGCACCTATATCCTGCTCTCTGCGCTGAGCGCTTACACTTGGGTTTCCATGTAAATCTCTGAAATACATGATTCAGACAGAACCCCTGTCGGAAGATTGCCTATAATGAGGCAAATGGAGGAACTGTGAACGCCATAGGACCTGTGATCCAGCGGTCTCTGTCTTTTAAGAAGTGCATGAAAGTGAAGTCGGCCACAGCTTTGTGCACTTTTGAAAAGAAGGATATCGCTAAACAGAAGCCAGGCAGAGTCCAGAGTAACTCTAGTGCCTCATTATACTGAATCAATCCCTAGGTAGTTTCATCTCAATCATGTCACTCAGAAATTTAGATGGAAACCTCGATGTAAGTGCTCAGCGTAGAGTGTCGGATAAATGTGTTCTCTGTCATGATCTCAATGGCAAGAGAACATAGCATCAGCATATATATGAACTAGCTCTTGGAAGATGGGAACTGAGCTGACCATGAGCTAAACCTAACGCACAACTAGCAGTGGCCGGGTAGCATGCCTACGTTGATTCTAGATGCCCAGCACCAGCCGGAGGACTAAATAAAGCTAGCAGAGGAAAATATTAGTCCTAGCTCACCTCTAGAGAAATACCCCGAAAGGAGACAGAGGCCCCCCACATGTATTGGCGGTGAGTTAAGAAGAAATAACAAACGTAGTATGAAAATAGGTTTAGCAAATTTGAGGTCCACTTACTACATAGCAGAAGACAGAAAGGACACTTTCATGGTCAGCTAAAAACCCTATCAAAACACCATCCAGAAATTACTTTAAAACTCTGGCATTAACTCATAACACCAGAGTGGCAATTCCTGTTCACAAGAGCTTTCCAGACACAGTAACGAAACTACAGCTGTGAACTGGAACAAAAATGCAAAAACAAACATGGACAAGAGTCCAACTTATCTAGTAGTTGTCTAGGAGCAGGAACAAGCACAGAGAGGCTTCTGATAACATTGTTGACCGGCAAGCAACTAACAAAGCAGCAAGGTTATATAGCGACTCCCACATCTTGATGGGAACAGGTGAACAGAGAAGATGAAGACACCAGTTCAATTCCACCAGTAGCCACCGGGGGAGCCCAGAATCCAAATTCACAACAGTACCCCCCCCTCAAGGAGGGGGCACCGAACCCTCACCAGAACCACCAGGGCGATCAGGATGGGCCCTATGAAAGGCACGAACCAGATCAGAGGCATGAACATCAGATGCATTCACCCAAGAATTATCCTCCTGGCCGTATCCCTTCCACTTGACCAGATACTGGAGTCTCCGTCTGGAAACACGAGAGTCTAAGATTTTCTCCACAACGTACTCCAACTCACCCTCAACCAACACCGGAGCAGGAGGCTCAACGGAAGGCACAACCGGTACCTCATACCTGCGCAATAATGACCGATGAAAAACGTTATGAATAGAAAAGGATGCAGGGAGGTCCAAACGGAAGGAAACAGGGTTAAGAATCTCCAATATCTTATACGGGCCGATGAACCGAGGCTTAAACTTAGGAGAAGAGACCCTCATAGGGACAAAACGAGAAGACAACCACACCAAATCCCCAACACAAAGCCGAGGACCAACACGACGGTGGCGGTTGGCAAAAAGCTGAGTCTTCTCCTGGGACAACCTCAAATTGTCCACCACCTGCCCCCAGATCTGATGCAATCTCTCCACCACAGCATCCACTCCAGGACAATCCGAAGATTCCACCTGACCAGAGGAAAATCGAGGATGAAACCCCGAATTACAGAAAAACGGGGACACCAAAGTGGCAGAGCTGGCCCGATTATTGAGAGCGAACTCCGCCAATGGCAAAAAAGCAACCCAATCATCCTGGTCAGCAGACACAAAACACCTCAGATATGTCTCCAGGGTCTGATTAATCCGCTCGGTCTGGCCATTCGTCTGAGGATGGAAAGCGGACGAAAAAGATAAATCTATGCCCATCCTAGCACAGAATGCCCGCCAAAATCTAGACACGAATTGAGTCCCTCTGTCAGAAACGATATTCTCAGGAATACCATGCAAACGAACAACATTTTGAAAAAACAGAGGAACCAACTCGGAAGAAGAAGGCAACTTGGGCAGAGGAACCAAATGGACCATCTTAGAGAAACGGTCACACACCACCCAGATGACAGACATCTTCTGAGAAACAGGCAGATCTGAAATAAAATCCATCGAGATGTGCGTCCAAGGCCTCTTAGGAATAGGCAAGGGCAACAATAATCCACTAGCCCGAGAACAACAAGGCTTGGCCCGAGCACAAACGTCACAAGACTGCACAAAGCCTCGCACATCTCGTGACAGGGAAGGCCACCAGAAGGACCTTGCCACCAAATCCCTGGTACCAAAAATGCCAGGATGACCTGCCAACGCAGAAGAATGAACCTCAGAGATTACTCTACTGGTCCAATCATCAGGAACAAACAGTTTATCAGGTGGGCAACGATCAGGTCTATCCGCCTGAAACTCCTGCAAGGCCCGCCGCAGGTCTGGAGAAACGGCTGACAATACCACTCCATCCTTAAGGATACCTGTGGGCTCAGAGTTACCAGGCGAGTCAGGCTCAAAACTCCTAGAAAGGGCATCCGCCTTAACATTCTTAGAACCCGGTAGGTATGACACCACAAAATTAAACCGAGAGAAAAATAATGACCAGCGCGCCTGTCTAGGATTCAGGCGCCTGGCGGTCTCAAGATAAATCAAATTTTTGTGGTCCGTCAATACCACCACCTGATGTCTGGCCCCCTCAAGCCAATGGCGCCACTCCTCAAAAGCCCACTTCATGGCCAAAAGCTCCCGATTCCCAACATCATAATTCCGCTCAGCGGGCGAAAATTTACGGGAAAAGAAGGCACAAGGCCTCATCACGGAGCAGTCAGAACTTTTCTGCGACAACACTGCCCCAGCTCCGATCTCAGAAGCGTCGACCTCAACCTGAAAAGGTAGAGCAACATCAGGCTGACGCAACACAGGGGCAGAGGAAAAACGGCGCTTAAGCTCCCGAAAGGCCTCCACAGCATCAGGGGACCAATCAGCAACATCAGCACCCTTCTTAGTCAAATCGGTCAATGGCTTAGCAATATCCGAAAAACCAGCAATAAATCGACGATAAAAGTTAGCAAAGCCCAAAAATTTCTGAAGACTCTTAAGAGAAGAGGGCTGCGTCCAATCACAAATAGCTTGAACCTTGACAGGATCCATTTCAATGGAAGAGGGGGAAAAAATATATCCCAAAAAGGAAATCCTCTGTACCCCAAAAACACACTTAGACCCCTTCACACACAAAGAATTAGACCGCAAAACCTGAAAAACCCTCCTGACTTGCTGGACATGAGAGTCCCAGTCATCCGAAAAAATCAGAATATCATCCAGATACACAATCATAAATTTATCCAAATAATCGCGAAAAATATCATGCATAAAGGACTGGAAAACTGACGGAGCATTTGAAAGACCAAAAGGCATCACTAAATACTCAAAGTGGCCCTCGGGCGTATTAAATGCGGTTTTCCACTCATCCCCCTGCCTGATTCGCACCAAATTATACGCCCCACGAAGGTCAATCTTAGAGAACCACTTGGCCCCCTTTATGCGAGCAAACAAATCAGTCAGCAACGGCAATGGGTATTGATATTTAACAGTGATTTTATTCAAAAGCCGATAATCAATACATGGTCTCAAAGAGCCGTCTTTTTTTGACACAAAGAAAAAACCGGCTCCTAAGGGAGATGACGATGGACGAATATGTCCCCTTTCCAAGGACTCCTTTATATATTCTCGCATAGCAGCATGTTCAGGCACAGACAGATTAAATAAACGACCCTTTGGGTATTTACTACCCGGGATTAAATCTATGGCACAATCGCACTCTCGGTGCGGAGGTAACGAACCAAGCTTGGATTCTTCAAAGACGTCACGATAGTCAGACAGGAACTCAGGAATTTCAGAGGGAATAGATGATGAAATGGAAACCACAGGTACATCCCCATGAGCCCCCTTACATCCCCAGCTCAACACAGACATAGCTCTCCAGTCGAGGACTGGGTTGTGAGATTGCAGCCAAGGCAATCCTAGCACCAAATCATCATGTAGATTATACAGCACCAGAAAGCGAATAATCTCCTGGTGATCCGGATTAATACGCATAGTTACTTGTGTCCAGTATTGTGGTTTATTATTAGCCAATGGGGTGGAGTCAATCCCCTTCAGAGGAATAGGAGTCTCCAAAGGCTCTAAATCATACCCACAGCGTTTGGCAAAGGACCAATCCATAAGACTCAAAGCGGCGCCAGAGTCGACATAGGCGTCCGTGGTAATAGATGACAAAGAGCAAATCAGGGTCACAGATAGAATAAACTTAGACGGTGAGGTGCAAATGGAAACAGATTTACCAAGCTTTTTAGTGCGTTTAGAGCATGCTGATATAACATGAGTAGAATCACCACAATAGAAACACAACCCATTTTTCCGTCTAAAATTCTGCCGCTCGCTTCGGGACAGAATTCTATCACACTGCATACTCTCTGGCGACTTCTCAGTGGACACCGCCAGATGGTGCACTGGTTTGCGCTCCCGCAAACGCCTATCGATCTGAATAGCCATTGTCATGGACTCATTCAGACCCGCAGGCACAGGGAACCCCACCATAACATCCTTAATGGCATCAGAGAGACCCTCTCTGAAAGTCGCCGCCAGGGCGCACTCATTCCACTGAGTAAGCACAGACCATTTACGGAATCTTTGGCAGTAAATTTCCGCTTCATCTTGCCCCTGAGATAGGGACATCAAAGTTTTTTCTGCCTGAAGCTCCAAATGAGGTTCGTCATAAAGCAACCCCAAGGCCAGAAAAAACGCATCCACATTGAGCAACGCAGGATCCCCTGGTGTCAATGAAAAAGCCCAGTCTTGAGGGTCGCCCCGGAGCAAGGAAATCACAATCCTGACCTGCTGTGCAGGGTCTCCGGCAGAGCGAGATTTCAGGGACAAAAATAATTTGCAATTATTTCGAAAATTCTGAAACCCAGATCTATTCCCCGAGAAAAATTCCGGCAAAGGAATTCTCGGCTCAGATACAGGTGCATGACAAACAAAATCTTGCAAATTTTGTACCTTCGTGGCGAGATTATTCAAACCTGCAGTTACACTCTGAAGATCCATTACAAACAGGTGGACACAGAGCCATTCAAGGGTTAAGAGGAGGTAAGAAGCAGCTAGACAGCAATTAAGGGCTAGGCAGCAAAACTCTGAAGGGAAAAAAAAAAAAAAAAAAAATTTCCCTTAAACACTTCTCTATCTCCTGCTTCAGCCCAAACAATTAACACTTTGTGGGCCGGTCAAACTGTCATGATCTCAATGGCAAGAGAACATAGCATCAGCATATATATGAACTAGCTCTTGGAAGATGGGAACTGAGCTGACCATGAGCTAAACCTAACGCACAACTAGCAGTGGCCGGGTAGCATGCCTACGTTGATTCTAGATGCCCAGCACCAGCCGGAGGACTAAATAAAGCTAGCAGAGGAAAATATTAGTCCTAGCTCACCTCTAGAGAAATACCCCGAAAGGAGACAGAGGCCCCCCACATGTATTGGCGGTGAGTTAAGAAGAAATAACAAACGTAGTATGAAAATAGGTTTAGCAAATTTGAGGTCCACTTACTACATAGCAGAAGACAGAAAGGACACTTTCATGGTCAGCTAAAAACCCTATCAAAACACCATCCAGAAATTACTTTAAAACTCTGGCATTAACTCATAACACCAGAGTGGCAATTCCTGTTCACAAGAGCTTTCCAGACACAGTAACGAAACTACAGCTGTGAACTGGAACAAAAATGCAAAAACAAACATGGACAAGAGTCCAACTTATCTAGTAGTTGTCTAGGAGCAGGAACAAGCACAGAGAGGCTTCTGATAACATTGTTGACCGGCAAGCAACTAACAAA
Organism: Ranitomeya variabilis; assembly: GCF_051348905.1. Lineage (NCBI taxonomy): Eukaryota > Metazoa > Chordata > Amphibia > Anura > Dendrobatidae > Ranitomeya > Ranitomeya variabilis. Next base: position 335,026,416 of record NC_135236.1, read on the forward strand.
GCAGCAAGGTTATATAGCGACTCCCACATCTTGATGGGAACAGGTGAACAGAGAAGATGAAGACACCAGTTCAATTCCACCAGTAGCCACCGGGGGAGCCCAGAATCCAAATTCACAACAGTTCTCTAAAGTGATGTCAAATGTTCCTAACAAAAGTTTCAGCTCAATCCACAAAAAAAGCAAGTCCCCACTCAGATCCGTCATCTCTTAATGGAAATATAGGGGATTCCATGTTACTGGTAGTACAAAGGCTTTAGAAAAGCGAAATGTCTCCTCTCCATCTAAAATAGGAAAATTCTGCATTCTTAACTACAAATGCCCCCCTCCTTTCTGAGCCCATAGTGTTCTTAAACCTCATGTAAGTTCCACATGTTTGGCATGTCTTCAGAAGAATGAGCTGGGCATAATGTACTGGTCACTACAGTGTACTGGTCACTATATCGTCACTATACCTGTAGATGAATTCCTAAAGGGGTATAATTTCCAAAATGGGGTCACTTAAGGGAGGAATTCTGCTTTTCTAGCACTTATGGGCTATGTATATGGAGTCTGCAAAACTATTCTAGGAAAATCTGCCCTCCAGGAGGCAAATAGCGCTCTGTACCTCCTGAGTCTCGCCGTGTGGCTAAGCAGTGCTGTACAGCCACCTATAGGGTATTACTGGAGTGACCACCAGGGCCGTGGGGATACTCGGTACCGCCCAGCCCAGGCCTAGGGGCTGTCGAGGTGGGAAGTGTGCCTGCTAAAGTGCCGTTGGTTACCGGAGCAGGGTTGGTCACCGGGGCAGGGTCAGTCACAGTACCTGCTGCTGGTGTCTTACCGGTGGCGGTCTCCTCTGCTGCGGTTGGAGACATTGTCTGCAGAACGGGATGCTGCTCCTCCAGCTTGATCTTCTTCCACAGGGCTGATTTCCACCTGCTCACCGCTGCCAGCTGAGTCTGCATGAGCTGGCGGGCCAGCTCCACCATCTTCACGTCCAGGAGGTCCGGATCCACCACAGGCAACTGGTACAGGTCTTCCGAGTCTCAGCTGGGGGAATCCTCCGGTTCCACCCCACGCACTGGCGCTTGTTCACTTCCTTCTGCCATCGCGTCCACATATTGTTCCCGCTCTCTTCCATGGGCGGCCTTCTTTTTCTTTCTGTTCCCACCATACCAAATCAGGAGGCGGATCTCTCTTGCTGACGGACATGTCCTTTCGGTAAAGTAGTATTTGCAGTGGGCGGGTATGGTCTTCGTGCCTCATGGTTGGCTTCCGCCCACGATGACACGCCTCTTTCTTCTCCTTGCATGCCATGTGGAGAGAAAATGGCGGCTATTAAGCAGTTCAACAAAGTCTATGGCGCACAGGACCCGTTTTATTGGGTCGGTCCATCCTGTTCGTGATGCCAAAAATGGAGCAACCACCAAGGCCATGGGGATACTCGGTACCGGGCCGGTTCTTAAAGGGATGTGTCACGGCAGCAGTGACCCAGTCCATGGCCCTGGGTGTCCAATAAAAGAGTGATGATGAAAAGGGGAATAAAGTTTATGAGAAAAGGGGAATTGTTTGTGAAGCCACCTTTGGTATTCAGCAAATAGGAGATGTTAGCCGATGCTGCTTGATGAAACCTCTGGGGCTGATGGTGATGCAGCAGTGTTGTTACATCTCTCCACAGGTAGAGCTACACCCCAGGGCAGTGATGGTGTTAAAAGGTGATGATGGTGGTTGTAGTGCAGGGCATGTAACGCAGTAATAATTCAGAGGACACATGAAGGTGCAGTTTCCACACGTTTACTCACAGTTCTTAGTTGTAGTCCCCAGCCGGGGTGCTGTGTCTTCTGGGTCTGTGGTCCAGCCAGCTCTCAAGTAAATTGGGTGCACCTTCCAGAACCCCCTTTCTATGTTCCTTTCCTGGCTGTCTCACTGTGCTGGCTCTCACCCTCTGCCCTGTGCCTTCACACACAGTGTCCCTATCCAGCAGCCTCAGATCTTGTCGGACGACACTCTCTGTTGGTCCCCTGGATCCTTTTTGGCTGCCTTTTCAGTGAATGCGTTGGATGTGGCAGCAGCACATGCAAATGCTGCAGCCTCCGGCTGGCTAGCTGACTCTTGTAGTCCTCCACTAGTCGTTTGGGCAGGTTCCCCACTGCAACCTGGTCCCTCCACCTGGCGATGGTCAGCGTGGATGTTGGTCCCACGAGTGGACTGCTCACTACCCGTGCCCATAGGACCCCTTCTTTCTCTTCTTTCTGTAGCTTCCCCGTTCTCTAGCTCCCTCTCTCTGGGAGCTCCTTTCTCCACATCTCACTTCATCTCGTCCTCCCTACTAACTGACCCCACCCACACCCTCTACCTAGTTACCCTCTACAGACTGGGAGGCGGCCATCCTCCCATAGGGTACACCCAGATGCCCTGACTGGAGTGTTGTGGTGTTGAATGCTAGTGTGGAGTCCCGGTTAGTGCCCCACCTTACCTGAGAGTGGAGTCCAACACCTCTGGATGAGGTGCAGTACCTCTGTGGCAACCAAACCTCAGGGGTGCCACATTACCACATTCAGTAGAAAATGTGGGATAAATTATGGTACAATTTTTACCCACTTCTTGTGTGAAAATGTAAAATCTGGGGCTAAAACAAAATTTGAGTGGTACAAATGTAATTATTTTTTTTCACTGCCCAATGGTATAAAATTCAGTGACACACCCGTGGAGTCAATATGATCACTACACCCCTAGATGAATTATTGAGAGGTGTAGTATGTAAAATTGAGTCACGTATGTTTTTTTTTTTGCTGTTTTGGCAACTCAGGGGCCAGGGGTGAACCTAGCCTCTCTGCTGCCTGAGGCGAACGGAAAAATGGTGCCCCCCCCCGTAATAAAATCAAAACAAATAAATCTGGTTTACTCTTTACTAGCCTAACATGACGCACATGGAAAATACATACAATTTTTAATAGGAATATGTTTGAAACATCGATCTTTACACTTCTTCAAGGACTAAATGCCGCCTGAGGTGAAGTGATCAACTTGCTTCATTTTAAGTGTGCCCTTGGCTGGGGAACAGTGCTTACTGTAGCGCTTCTTCCCTGGCAGGTGTCCATGTCGTACAGATGCGGCACACAGTTGCCACACGTATTACACACACGGACACGAATATCTCCAGTACCGTTTTTTCCGGTACCGGAAATATCAGGATATGTGAAACCAGCCTAAAGCCACATTCACACGTTCAGTATTTGGTCAGAATTTTACCTAAGTATTTGTAAGCCAAATCGGGAGTGGGTGAGAGATCCAGAAGTGGTGACGTGTTTCTTTATACTTTTCCTCTGATTGTTCCTCTCCTGGTTTTGGCTTACAAATACTGAGGTAACATACTGAACATGTGAACGTGGCCTGATAGCGTGTTTCTGTTACTTCTGACTTCCCACAAACAGCTGGAGCTGGAGCGGACCGCGATGCCCATCTGACCCGTAACGGACCAGGACCGCCCCTGGGTGAGTATAATCTAACCTTTATTTCTCATCTTTCAGGTTACATCGGGGGCTTATCTACAGCATTACAGAATGCTGTAGCTAAGCCCCTGATGCCGGTGGGCTTAGCTCAGATACGATTTTTGGGGTGACAGACGCCCTTTAAAAAGGTACTACTGGCCTCTCAGATCCTCAATATTAATCTGACCTGATAGCAAAATGACTATAGTTGCCCATAGGATATGTCCTCCACTTGCCCAAGTAAGTCACAATAACATGTATGGGTATAACATCCTTTTCTTATAAGCACCACTTATTTGTACCATATAAATGATATCATGTATATACTATTCATCCTATGGGCAAATATAGTCATTTTGCTATCAGGTCAGATTAATATTGAGGATCTGAGAGGCCAGTAGTATCTTTTTAACACCCCCGCCCCCTTTTTGTGTTCGTTGGTTATAGGGAAAGGAAGAACAGAGAGAGAGAATGAAAGGAGAGAGAGAGAGAAAGAAAGAAAGAAAGAAAGAACAGAGAGAGAGAGAGAGAAAGAAAGAAAGAAAGAAAGAAAGAAAGAAAGAAAGAAAGAAAGAAAGAAAGAAAGAAAGAAAGAAAGAAAGAACAGAGAGAGAAAGAAGGAGGGGAAAGAAAATAGAGAAAGAAAGAACAGGGAGAAAGAAAGAAAGAGAGAAAGAGAAAGAAAAAGAAGGGAAAGAAAGAACAGAAAGAAAGAAAGAAAGAAAGAAAGAAAGAAAGAAAGAAAGACCAGAGAGAGACAGAGAAAGAAAGAGAGGAAAGAAAGAGGGGAATGATAGAAAGAACAGAGAGAGAAAGAAAGAGGGGAAGGAAAGAAAGAAAGAGGGTAAAGAAAGAAAGAACAGAGAGAGAAAGAAAGAGGGTAAAGAAAGAAAGAACAGAGAGAGAGAGAGAAAGAGGGGAAAGAACAGAGAGAGAAAAAGAAAGAGGGGAAAGAAAGAAAGAACAGAGAGAGAAAGAAAGAAAGAACAGAGAAAGAAAGAACAGAGAAAAAGGAAAGGAGAGAAAAAAAGATTAGATAGGGAAATAAAGAACACAGAGAAAGAAAGAACAGAGAGAGAAAGAAAAAAAAGATTAGACGGAAAGAAAGAACAGAGAGAGAAAGAAAAAAAGATTAGAGAGGGAAAGAAAGAACAGAGAGAGAGAAAGAAAGAGAGAGAGAAAAAAAGATTCTATAAAGATACTATAGCGGCCTGGCTCCCATTGTAATGCCCACCTGAGCATCCCGCTGCAGGACATATCATGATCTGCTCACATGGCCGGCATCCCCGATTCCAAGGCGATCCCGCTGTCCGCGCTGTCGGAGGAGGACACGGTGATGGATCTGAAGCATTCCCTGAATGTCTCCATGGTTCCGTCACAATCTCCTCCCGAAATTACATCATTTCCGGTCAGCTTCCAGCACGTCACTTCCGGTGGAACGTCACGTGCGAGTTTTAAAGTGCTACTCGGAGCTCCGCCGTGTACTCCTGTGTCCACAGGAAAAGTAAGCTCCCGGCCGGGACAGCCTCTCAAAATCGGGACTATCCTGCTGGATCCGGGACGGTTGGGATGTATGAAATTTGCTCCCCACCATACACTGACATCGTACACGCACGGCTCCACACACCTCATACACACACGGTTCCGCTTTGTATGCCTCTTACACACACAGCTCCGCTCCATACACCTCGCGCACACACACGGCTCCACTCCGTAAGCCTTGTACACATGCGGCTCTGCTCTGTACACCTAGTACACATGCGGCCACGCTACGTACACCTCCTACACACATGACTCCACTCCGTAAAACTTGTACACATGCGGCTCTGATCCATACACCTCGTACTCATGCTGCTCCGCTCAGTACACACACGGCTCCACTCCGTACAACAAGTACACACATGACTCCGCTCCATACACCAAGTATACACACGGCTCCACTCAGTACACCTTGCACACACGCGGCTCCGCTCTGTACACCTAGTACACACACGGCTCCGCTCCATACACCACATACACACACGGCTCCACTCCGTACACCTCGTACACACATGGCTCAGCTCCGTACACCAAGTACAGACATGGCTCCGTTCCACACACCTCGTACACACACGGCTCCGCTCTGCATACCTCGTACACACAGGGCTCCGCTCCGTACACCTCGTACACACACGGCTCCACTCTGTACACCTCGTACACACACGGCTCCGCTCTGTACACCTCGTACACACACGGCTCTGCTCCATACACCAAGTACACACACGGCTCCGTTCCACACACCTTGTACACACGGCTCCACTCCGTACACCTTGTACACACATGGCTCCGCTCCGTACACCTCGTATACACATGGCTCTGCTCCGTACACCTCGTACACACACGGCTCCACTCCATACACCAAGTACACACATGGCTCCCCTCCATACACCTCGTGCACACACGGCTCCATTACATACACCTCGTACACACACGGCTCCGCTCTGTACACCTCGTACACACACGGCTCCGCTCTGTACACCTCGTACACACACGGCTCCGCTCTGTACGCCAAGTACACACACGCCTCCATTCCACACACCTCGTACACACACGGCTCTGCTCTGTACACCTCATACACACATGGCTCTGCTCCGTACACCTCGTACACACATGGCTCCGCTCCGTACACCAAGTACACACACGGCTCTGCTCCGTACACCAAGTACACACACGGCTCCGCTCCATACACCTTGTACACATGTGTCTCTGTTCCGCACAAATCGTACACACACGGCTCTGCACCGTACACACCTGACTCTGCACCGTACACACCCGGTTCTGCTCCGCACACCTCGTACACACACGGCTTCGCTCCGTATACCTTGTACACACATGGCTCTGCTACATCCACCCTGCAAACCCCTCCTGACCCCACACATCAACTTCCCCTCATCCAGCACCATGACAATCACCACAGCAGAGTCCTACATACATGAGGAGCCTGATCATGTGACCGCTGACTCCTCCCCCTCCTGTGACCTCATCACAGGTCCTGTGTGCACAGAGCAGCCATCCATGAGCAAGCCAAGGAGATGCATGGAGAAGAGCGACTTCAGCATCAGGACCTGTGATGATGTCCCGTGAGTTGGGGAGGGCTGGATGAGGAGATCCAGGACAGAGCCCTGAATAGACTCAATAGCGTAGCGTAGTAACTGAACATGCGTCTCCGATGCAAAACCAGTTACTACACCGACAGAATCTGCTGCCCCCTCTCTTCAGGGATGGCAGTGCCGCCTGAGCCAAAGAGTTCAACTCGCCTCATGGTAGCGGCGTCACTGTCAGGTGCGGTGTGGTGCTTCTTCCTTCTGATTACATGTAGGGTATTGGCGCACTCAGGTAAAAAAGGACCGCAGTTTGTTGTAAAAAAAATTCTTATTAGCTCTTAGAAAAATTAAAAACTTGGGGTTAAAAATTTTTACTGGTAAAAATGTAATTTATTCTTTTTTTACTGCTCAATGGTATAACATTTTTGGAGGCACATGTGGTGTCAATATGATAACTGCACCACTAGATGAATTAATTGGGGGGTTTAGTTTGTAAAATGGGTTCACATATGGGGGGTTTTTGTTCTGGCACTTCAGGGGCTCTGTGTCACAGCCCTACAGGGGGTCGGTCAGCGAATGGCACAACACACAGTCAAAATGATGGTAAAGGGAAGAGGAAGGCCCTCGCAGTAGGGAACAAGGGATGGGGCACCTCCTGAGCTCCAACCTGAGCCTGTCCCTGCACTCCCCTAATGCCCTAAGCAGGTTCTTTTCCCCGCTGCCGTCACCTCACACTGCCCTGGCTAGTACACTGGCCGGCAAAGGTGCTAGTCTTACCACTGCAGATGGTACAAACACAGGGTGTAGTGACAAGCATGAGACAGAAAAGGTAAAAACACAAATCTTAGCTCCAAATGGCAGAGGACATGGAAACAGGACCCCGAACTCTAGAAGTAGCTGATACAGTGCTAACAACAGAGAGTTGGCCTGCATAGAATAAATCTATCATTAACAGTCAGCTGATACATCAGGTGACTATTTAAAGGATGTGGGAGTGGTCACCACCCACATCAGCTGACCTAGCAATTCAGCAGCTGCAGCAAGCTACCAGCAACGAAAACTGACATTAACCCCTGCTGGCCTGAAAGGAAAAAAGCTACATTTAATGTATAGTGGAACCAGAGCTGCCACAAATCCAAACATGTATCGTGACTCTCTGCCAAAGTGACACAGCACCTTCAAACCATTCCAGCAAAATCTGAACTCCAATATGGCGCTTCTTCCTTTCTGGGCTTTGCACTGTGCCTCAAAAGTAGTATTCCCCCACATATGGGGTATCAGCGTACGCAGCAGAAATTGCACAAGAAATTGTATGGTGCAATTTCTCCTGTTACCCTTGTGAAAATAAAAAAATTGGGGCTAAAAACATTTTTGTAAAGAAAATGTGATTTTTTTTTTATATTCAATGCTCAACGTTATAAACTTCTGTGAAGCACCTGTAGGTGCTCACCACACATCTAAATACATTCCTTTAGGGGTCTAGTTTCCAAAATATTGTCACTTGTGAGGTGTTTTAACTGTTTAGGCATATCAGGGGCTCTCTAAATGGGACATGGCATCCTCTAATTGTTCCATCAAATCTTACATTCAAAAAGTCAAATAGCGCTCCTTTTCTTACGAGCTCTACCGTGCGACCAAACAGTGATTTTCCACCATATGGGATGTCGGCATACGCAGGAGAAATTGCACAACACATTTTGAGGTCCATTTTTTCCTGTAACCCTTGTGAAAATAAAAACATTAAATATAAAGTAACATCTGTGAAAAAAAAGTCAAATGTTCATTTTTTTCCCCACATTCCAAAAATTCCTGTGAAGCACCTGAAGGGTTAATAAACTTCTTGAATGAAACCTTGAGGGGTGCAGTTTTTAGTATGGTGTCACTTTGGGGTATTTTCTATCAAATGACCCCTCAAAGTCTTGTACATTTTGTTGGAAAAATGAGAAATAGCTGTTTAAATTTTAACCCTTATAACTTGCTAACAAAAAAAAATTGTTGAAAAAATTGTGCTGATGTAAAGAAGACATGTGTGAAATGTTATTTATTAACCATTTTGTTTGACATATGACTCACGGCATAAGAAATCAAAGTTTGAAAATTGCAAAAAAATTTCACAAATAAATGCAAGTCATATCGAAGAAATGTTAAGAACTATCACGAAGTACAATATGTCATGAAAAAGCATTTTCAGAATCAGTGGGATCCGTGGGAAGCGTTCCAGAGTTATTACCTCATAAAGTTACACTGGTCAGAATTGGTCTGGTCATTACCATGCAAACCACCTTGGAGGGGGTAAAGGGATTAATAGGTGGGGAAGGTCCATGGATATTGGCCCCTTACCAAAATAATAAGTCCAGCTCAGAGCTGTCTGCTTTCATTTTGGCTGGTTATTAAATATAAAGGGGACCCCACATTGCTTTTTCCTTTATTTATTGGTAATAAATAAATATTAAAACAATGCCAGGGGTCCTCTTTTTTCTTAACCCCTTCAAGACCTTGCCCTTTTTCAGTTTTTGCATTTTTGTTTTTCGTTCCCCTCTTTCCCAGAGCCATAACTTTTTTATTTTTACGTCAATATGGCCATGTGAGGGCTTGTTTTTTTGTGGGACAAGTTGTACTTTTGAGCGACCTCATTGGTTTTAGCATGTTGTGTACTAAAAACCAGGAAAAAAATTCCAAGTGAGGTAAAATTGCAAAAAAAAAGTGCAATCCCACACTTGTTTTTTGTTTGGCTTTTTTGTTAGGTTCTCTAAATGCTAAAACTAATCAGCCATTTTAGTTCTCCAGGTCATTACGAGTTCATAGACACCAAATATGTCTAGGTTATGTTTTATCTAAGTGGTAAAAATAAATTCCAAACTTTGCTAAAAAAAAAAAAAATTACCCAGTTTTGCGATACCCGTAGCGTCTCCGTTTCTCGTGATCTGGGGTCTGGTGAAAGCTTATTTTTTGTGAGCTGCGCTGATGTCTTTAATGATAGCATTTTCGTGCAGATACGTTCATTTGATCACCCGTTATTGCATTTTAATGCAATGTTGTGGAGACCAAAAAACCCGCAATTCTCACATTTTTTATTTTTTTCTTACCCCATAAGTATTTATTCTGGCACTTAGCCTCAGCTCTGGTGCAGTGGCAATTGGAGTAATTGTTTTGGGGTTAGTAATGGAGAGCTGTCAGTCAGACACCCCCATTACTAACCCAGTAGTAAAAATAAATAAACACACACACAGAAAAAAACTTTATTTGAATAGAGACTCCCACAATAACTATCGCTAACCCATTTATTAATAAAATGATCCCATCTTCTTTTTTGTCTCCGGTGCCTTTGGATAGTAGTGAAGCTTCCACTATGCTCAGGCGCCGGCTAATGAATTCTCTCATCAGTTTTGCCTGCCCCCGCTATCAGTAAGAGCAGACGACACTAATGAAGGTAATAGTCATCAGCCGGAGCCTGACTGGCGGTAAGGTGGTCATCCCCAGTCACAACTGCTGGCTCACATGCTATTGTCTGTGCGAACCATGGGAACCGTGATACCCTGTGGCTGTCACTGGCAGTGACTTCAGTAAGGTTACCTCTGGTCAGAGCCATGTTTCCCACACTGTCATACAGAGGACATGGTGGGAACTGCCGGCTGTTTGAATCCCCCATTCACTTGAATGATGTTTGGCATCGAGTTTGGGTACCATTCTGGTACCTGAACTGAACTTTTTTATAAAGTTCGACCAAACCCAACGGACCTGAAGATCCATGGGTCCGCCTATCCCTTCATGCAAATACAATGCAATTTTTCTCAACTAGCATTCATATGACATCCGTATGACATACGTATGTAATTCGTGTATACAATGAGTTTTTAACAATTTTTTACATACTGTAATCACTGTTATTTAAAGCTAGTTTTACAACTAATAAAGCAATGTGATGTATGGTTAGTTAGATAGATAGATAGATAGATAGATAGATAGATAGATAGATAGATAGATAGACAGAGAGGGAGATAAATAGCAGTCAGATAATTAATAAGATCTCTGTAGCTTATCCAGCAGCTTTTTAGAAACAAATGTAAAAAAATGGCATGGGGTCCCCTCTATTTTCAATAACCAGATAAGTTAAAGCAGACAGCTGTAAGCTGGTCTTATTAGCCTGGGAAAGAGCAAATATCCATGGAGCTTCCCAGCCTATTAATAGCAGCTCACAGCTGTGGTTATTAAAAATAGGGGGACACCCACACCATTTTTTTCATTTCTTTATTAGCTAAATACATGTACAGTAATCTACACACGCAAAGCTCTGATTATATATCTCACTGACATCTTTCAATCTATTCTATCTGTATATCTATTTTATTCTGAAGGTTTGGGCTGTGAATTTACTGCACTTGGCTGACGAAATCCTGAGTTTCCATTGAGATGTGTGCGTAAAAATCGAACCGCACATGCATGGCCCATGTGCCTGACAATTTATTTCTCGCACCCATTGACATGCATTGACAAGTGCGGTCCGATTTTCGCAGACCAATGCAGCATGCTGCATTTTTTTTTCTATGTCCGATCCGAGCTGAGAAGATCCTTACAAATGAGCATGGACTCTGTGACTGTATGAGATTAGGGAAAGGGGTCTTGCACTGTCCGTTGGATTAGGGTCCTAACCTGGGCTGGATTTAGGAGGTGGGAGGCCCGGGACCCATTTTGGAGTGAGGCCCATTTTTCAAGGTTTTGCAATATGTAATGCAAAAACACAAAATGAAACAAATACAAGTTTATTTACAAAAATCATTTACGCAGAGTAATTCAGGTAAAATCATTCATTTTTTACAATCCAGGCACTTTCGTTGATTTTCGTGCTGCAAAATCACTAATGATGTCACTAAAGTCCAATTCACGCAGTATTTCTGACTCGATGCTCATGATAGCCAAATTTACAAGTCGTTCCTGCTTCATGAATGTCCTTAATTGGTTTTCAACTAATTTGAGATTTGAGAAGGAACGCTCACCACTGCAGTTTGTTACCATCAAAATTAGATATATCCTTAGAGCAATCTCAATATTTGGGAAAGTGTCCTGCTCAGGCTTTTCCATGATAAGCTTGTACTTGAAAAGTTCAGTGCTGATATCTTTTGGCTCCTCATCTGTGAATAAATTGGCAAATGTTACAAACTGACATAGTTCTTCGATAAATGTAAGGTCCAAGTCTTCTGAGTAAGACCTGACTAGTTGCTCTGCTGTAGCCTTAACCTTCATCAGGCTGCATAATTTTACAACGTTAACAGGCTGCAGAGGTACAATTGTACCTTCATATATACCTCCTTATTAAAATTTGGCCAATATATTCTGGACCAACACTGCAGAGATGTCACGAAATTTCAGCCCTCTACGGCTTTTCGAAAAAAGTTATTGCAATTTTAAAACGGAATAGTTACAATTGTACCTACTCAGCCGGACGAAGGTTAAGCTCGTCTGATGACAGTTCTTTCGGATGGCTAAAAAAAGCTAAATTTTCTTGATATACCTTTATATGCTTGAAGACGTTAGTCAAGAGAAGCGATAAACTGATCAATGATAGGCAAGAAAGTTTCTGTTCTGTATTTTTCAGAAAGGCTGAGATGTACATCTTCCGTATGGCCATAATCCAATGCAATGAGACACACGTTTCGGCGCCTGTGTCGAGTTATCATCTGAACATACCCAGATGAACCAGGTAGCTCTTCGCCTTGCTTCTCATAAATTTTGAAGGAGTCCCGCTTTGATTGGACATAGTTTTTTAAGCTGGTCAGTGACGCTACAGCAGTGTTTAGATTAAGTTTTGTGTGTTGTAGATTTTTACTAGTAGCATCTGTTCTTTGCATGATTTCACTCCAGAAGGTGGTGATAATACCAATTTCAAACTCATTCATTTGTCTTAACAGTCCTTCTGCTTCACACCGTACACAGCTTTTTTCTTCAAAGTCATCAGCAATCTGTTTAAGTACATCTTTAATCTGCTGATAGTCATGCTTAAGGGCCTTAGTAGCATCAGCTCTGCAGGACCAACACGTTGTTGTAACACGTTTGAGAGTCAATGCTGTTGCTTAGCCAATATTTCTCTTCTCACAACGACATTGTGGCTCCGCCTCCATCCTCGAAGGTAGCTGAACAAACTCTCATCTGATCTAATCCGAGGGAGCGATCATGGCTGAATAGGTAGCGCCTAGAAGCTTCTGCTGGGATCGGAGAAGGCAGCCACATGCCATAAGCTAAACATTAGGTACAGGGAGGGTACTAAGGAAGTCTGGCTAGGCTAGCCAGGTCAGTGGATGCTGACGCAGGTCATGTGCCATGACTCTGCCGCTGTGCGTCAGCCTCTGAGATGTAGGACCATAGCCAGCTCCCCACACTTTCAATAGTTTCTCTTTTGTTAAATGTTCCCTATCATTAGAAACGGTTCACAGCAAAGAGACGTGTATTTTACATGTTTTGAGATATTTATCCCTTTATTGCTGGGAGGCCCCCCGCTTGGTGAGTGGCCCAGGGCCCGGGCCCCTTGGGCCCCCCCAAATCCGGGCCTGGTCCTAACTATACCTGCTCCCATAAGCAATAAATTACTTGGCACTCAGGAGATCTTTTTGCAAGATAAGAAATTTGTTTATTCAGTGCATCCAGTTCAAAATTTAAAAGTTTTTGGTCTAATCAAAAGACCTTCATCAGAAACAGTTTTGAGTACTGAAATACATATGCAAAAAATACAAAAAGATTTTTAGACAAAATACATGATGCACAGTATAAATACACGCATGATACATTCTGCTCAAAAATTAAAAAAATAAAGTACATCACTAGTTTTGTGACAGACAACAATAGTGGCGGTCTGAGTGGATCCGGCCTGGTGTTCCGTGAGTCGTGAGCCTCGTTCAGGAGATGCTAAGGATAGTGAACGTGTTTAAGAAAATTGTTGTGAAGTGAACATAACAAGTCTTGTCGACGGACTATCAAAGTGGGATGCTGATTGATAAACCACCCCTAAAGGACACAGCATATGAGGTGACCTCCCAAGCTGCAGAGTCATGCAAGGTGAACTGCCTAAAACATAAGAATATAGACACATGAATACATACAAAAATGCCGTTGTGTAGGTATTGTACATAGTGACTAAGCGTAAAGCCCAATTGGACTTACTGGAATATCAAAAACAGCCCTTATGTGTGACCACCAGGAGCCTGTATGTATTGATTCTAGATATGCAGGTCTAACCACACGGTGCAGTGTACACAATAAGGGTAATGTGCCCCCCAAGGCCCTAAAATAATACCTGGAAGCCACAAAATATATGTATGGGCCCACTAAGGTGCCAACGTCAGATGGACTCCAGGAGACAAAAAAATGCCTAAGAGACATATCAGAACGGAAGTACATAAATACCGCATGGCACTGACTAAATAGCCCAGAATGGGACCAGACCCCCAATGTAAGAGATGTTACCTTGAAAAAGTCTGGAGGTATAAGGGATGAGCGCTGCAGAGAGGCGAGATACTCGCAGGGACGGTAGCGCTGTGGAGGAAAAGGCAGGGAGTTGGTGACTGAGCCAAGGAGAGTGCCAGGGACGGGGGCGAAGGGCTGCTAAAAAGGTGCGCTGCTGTACCTGTAACCTCTGAGGACATGGGCGCCGTGCTGCAGGGGTCGCGCAGCTCCTGGGACTGCTGACAAGCAGCGGCACTTCTGGGTTTAAGTGCGCGCTGACAGAGGGTCACCTGACCCATCACATCATGAGGATCACATGACCATGAAATGCTGCGCGTGCGCAGAGAAGGTGACGGCTGTTATGGACCTGGTGGTTAGGAGCACCCGGAATGACCTGATGAGTAAACTAGTAATCGGAACAAGCTCTGGGAAAGTGGGAACTCTGCTGACCGCAAACCCTACTCCTATCACACACACTAGAAATAGCCGTGGAGTGTACCTAACTCTCCCTAGATGCCTCTTCACAGCCTAAGAGCTAACTACCCCTAAAGATAGAAATAGAAGCCTAACCTTGCCTCAGAGAAATTCCCCAAAGGTAAAGGCAGCCCCCCACATATATTGACTGTGAGTTAAGAGGAAATTCACAAACACAGGAATGAAACAGGTTTTAGCAAAGGAGGCCAGACTTCACTAAATAGTCAGAGGAAAGAAAAGGAAACTATGCGGTCAGCACAAAAGAACTACAAAAACCACGCAGAGTATGCAAAAAGACCCCCACACCAACTCACGGTGTGGAGGTGCAACACTGCACCCCCAGAGCTTCCAGCTAGCAAGGAAATATCATGATAGCAAGCTGGACTAGAATTTAGCAGTACTAAGACATATATTCAGGCAGCAGTAACAACAAATGAACTAGCAGGGACTTAGCTTCTGCTGGAGTAGACAGGTCCTCAGAGAAGTCCAAGAGAGATCTGAACCAATACTGAAACATTGACAGCTGGCATGAAGTAACGATCTGAGTAGAGTTAAATAGGGAAGCCAGCATAACAATAAACGAGGGCAGCTGAGAAAGCAAACCTCAGAGACCAGCAGTTCCGCTCAAAGCCACCAGAGGGAGTCCAAGAGCAGAACTAACAAAAGTATCATTCATGACCACAGGAGGGAGTCCAAGAAATGGAATTCACAACAGTACCCCCCCCTTGAGGAGGGGTCACCGAACCCTCACCAGGGCCCCCAGGCCGATCAGGACGAGCCAAATGACAGGCACGAACTAAATCGGCAGCATGGACATCGGAGGCAACAACCCAGGAATTATCCTCCTGACCATAGCCATTCCACTTAACCAGGTACTGGAGCTTCCGTCTCGAAATACGAGAATCCAAAATTTTTTCCACCACATACTCCAACTCCCCCTCAACCAACACCGGAGCAGGAGGATCAACAGAGGGAACCATAGGCGCCACATACCTCCGCAACAACGACCTATGGAACACATTATGGATGGCAAAGGAAGCTGGAAGGACCAAACGAAATGACACAGGGTTGAGAATTTCAGAAATCTTATAAGGACCAATGAAACGAGGCTTAAACTTAGGAGAAGAAACCTTCATAGGAACATAACGAGAAGATAACCAAACCAAATCCCCAACACGAAGTCGAGGACCAACACAACGACGGCGGTTAGCGAAACATTGAGCCTTCTCCTGGGACAACGTCAGATTGTCCACTACGTGAGTCCAAATTTGCTGCAATCTGTCCACCACAGAATCCACACCAGGACAGTCAGAAGGCTCAACCTGCCCTGAAGAAAAACGAGGATGAAAACCAGAATTGCAAAAATAAGGCGAAACCAAAGTAGCCGAACTAGCCCGATTATTAAGGGCGAACTCAGCCAATGGCAAAAAGGTCACCCAATCATCCTGATCAGCAGAAACAAAGCATCTCAGATAGGCCTCCAAAATCTGGTTGGTTCGTTCGGTTTGGCCATTTGTCTGAGGATGGAAAGCCGAAAAAAAAGACAAATCAATGCCCATCTTAGCACAAAAGGACCGCCAAAACCTAGAGACAAACTGGGACCCTCTGTCCGACACAATGTTCTCCGGAATGCCATGCAAACGAACCACATGCTGAAAGAATAATGGCACCAAATCAGAGGAGGAAGGTAATTTAGGCAAGGGTACCAAATGGACCATCTTAGAAAAGCGATCACAAACCACCCAGATGACAGACATCCTTTGAGAGACAGGAAGATCTGAAATAAAATCCATGGAAACATGCATCCAGGACCTTTTCGGGACCGGCAAGGGCAAAAGCAACCCACTGGCACGAGAACAGCAGGGCTTGGCCCGAGCACAAGTCCCACAAGACTGCACAAAAGAACGCACATCCCGTGACAAGGAAGGCCACCAAAAGGACCTAGCCACCAAATCCCTGGTACCAAAAATCCCAGGATGACCAGCCAACACCGAGCAATGAACCTCAGAAATAACTCTGCTAGTCCATCTATCAGGGACAAACAGTTTCTCCGCTGGACAACAGTCAGGTCTATCAGCCTGAAACTCCTGCAGCACCCGCCGCAAATCAGGGGAGATGGCAGACAGAATTACCCCCTCTTTGAGAATACCAGCCAGCTCAGGGAGTCCCGGAGAATCAGGCACAAAACTCCTAGAAAGGGCATCAGCCTTCACATTCTTAGAACCCGGAAGGTATGAAACCACAAAATCAAAACGGGAGAAAAACAGTGACCATCGAGCCTGTCTAGGATTCAACCGCTTGGCAGACTCGAGTTTAAAGTCAAATTCTTGTGATCCGTCAAGACCACCACGCGGTGCTTGGCTCCCTCAAGCCAATGTCGCCATTCCTCGAATGCCCACTTCATAGCCAGCAGCTCCCGATTGCCAACATCATAATTACGCTCAGCAGGCGAAAACTTTCTAGAAAAGAAGGCACATGGCTTCATCACAGAGCCATCAGAACTTCTTTGAGACAAAACAGCCCCTGCTCCAATCTCAGAAGCATCAACCTCAACCTGAAAAGGGAGCGAAACATCTGGCTGACGCAACACAGGGGCCGAAGAAAAACGACGTTTCAGCTCCTGAAAAGCCTCCACGGCCGCAGAGGACCAATTCACCACATCAGCACCTTTCTTTGTCAAATCAGTCAAAGGTTTAACCACACTAGAAAAATTAGCGATGAAGCGACGGTAAAAATTAGCAAAGCCCAGGAATTTCTGAAGACTCTTCACAGATGTAGGTTGAGTCTAATCATAAATGGCCTGAACTTTAACAGGATCCATCTCGATAGTAGAAGGGGAAAAAATGAAGCCCAAAAAGGAAACCTTCTGAACTCCGAAGAGACATTTAGACCCCTTCACAAACAAGGAATTAGCACGAAGGACCTTGAATACCATTCTGACCTGCTTCACATGAGACTCCCAATCATCTGAAAAGACCAAAATATCATCCAAATATACAATCATGAATCTATCCAGATACTTTCGGAAGATGTCATGCATAAAGGACTGAAACACAGATGGAGCGTTAGAAAGCCCGAATGGCATCACCAGGTACTCAAAATGGCCCTCGGGCGTATTAAATGCTGTTTTCCATTCATCGCCCTGTTTAATACGCACAAGGTTATACGCCCCTCGAAGATCTATCTTGGTGAACCAACTAGCTCCCTTAATCCGAGCAAACAAATCAGACAGCAGAGGCAAAGGGTACTGAAATTTGAGCGTGATTTTATTGAGAAGGCGGTAGTCTATACAGGGTCTCAGAGAACCATCCTTCTTGGCCACAAAAAAGAACCCTGCTCCCAACGGTGATGAAGATGGGCGAATATGCCCTTTCTCCAAGGACTCCTTTATATAACTCTGCATAGCGGCGTGTTCTGGCATGGATAAATTGAAAAGTCGGCTCTTAGGAAACTTACTACCAGGGATCAAATTTATAGCACAATCACAATCCCTATGAGGGGGTAGGATACTGGTTTTTGGCTCATCAAATACATCCCGGTAATCCGACAGAAACTCAGGGACATCAGAAGGAGTGGATGAAGAAATGGACATCATCGGAACATCGCCTTGACAACCCCAACTAGACACAGACATTGATTTCCAATCCAATACTGGATTATGAACCTGTAGCCATGGCAAACCCAACACGACCACATCATGCAAATTATGCAACACCAAAAAGCGAATATCTTCCTGATGTGCAGGAGCCATGCACATGGTCAACTGAGTCCAGTACTGAGGTTTATTCCTGGCCAAAGGCGTAGCATCAATTCCCCTTAATGGAATAGGATACTGCAAAGGCTCCAGGAAAAAACCACAACGCCTGCCAAACTCCAAGTCCATCAAATTCAGGGCAGCGCCCGAATCCACAAATGCCATAACCGAGTAGGACGACAGAGAGCAAATCAAAGTAACAGACAAAAGAAATTTAGGCTGTACAGTAGCAATGGTGACAGACCTAGCGAACCGCTTAGTGCGCTTAGGACAATCAGAGATAGCATGAGTAGGGTCACCACAGTAAAAACACAGCCGATTCTGACGTCTGTGTTCTTGCCGTTCAGTTCTGGTCAAAGTTCTATCACATTGCATAAGCTCAGGCCTCTGCTCAGAGGACACCGCCAAATGGTGCACAACTTTGCGCTCGCGCAAACGCCGATCAATTTGAATGGCCAAGGACATTGATTCATTCAGACCACCAGGCATGAGGAAGCCCACCATAACATCCTTAAGGGCCTCAGAGAGACCCTTTCTAAAAATTGCTGCCAGGGCACACTCATTCCATTGAGTAAGCACAGACCACTTGACAATATACCTCCGCTTCATCCTGACCCTGACACAAAGCCAGCAAGCCTAACCTTGCCTCAGAGAAATTCCCCAAAGGTAAAGGCAGCCCCCCACATATATTGACTGTGAGTTAAGAGGAAAGTCACAAACACAGGAATGAAACAGGTTTTAGCAAAGGAGACCAGACTTCACTAAATAGTCAGAGGAAAGAAAAGGAAACTATGCGGTCAGCACAAAAAAACTACAAAAACCACGCAGAGTATGCAAAAAGACCCCCACACCGACTCACGGTGTGGAGGTGCAACACTGCACCCCCAGAGCTTCCAGCTAGCAAGGAAATATCATGATAGCAAGCTGGACTAGAATTTAGCAGTACTAAGACATATATTCAGGCAGCAGTAACAACAAATGAACTAGCAGGGACTTAGCTTCTGCTGGAGTAGACAGGTCCTCAGAGAAGTCCAAGAGAGATCTGAACCAATACTGAAACATTGACAGCTGGCATGAAGTAACGATCTGAGTAGAGTTAAATAGGGAAGCCAGCATAACAATAAACGAGGGCAGCTGAGAAAGCAAACCTCAGAGACCAGCAGTTCCGCTCAAAGCCACCAGAGGGAGTCCAAGAGCAGAACTAACCAAAGTATTCATGACCACAGGAGGGAGTCCGAGAAATGGAATTCACAACAGTACCCCCCCTTGAGGAGGGGTCACCGAACCCTCACCAGGGCCCCCAGGCCGATCAGGACGAGCCAAATGAAAGGCACGAACTAAATCGGCAGCATGGACATCGGAGGCAACAACCCAGGAATTATTCTCCTGACCATAGCCCTTCCACTTAACCAGGTACTGGAACTTCCGTCTCGAAATACGAGAATCCAAAATTTTTTCCACCACATACTCCAACTCCCTCTCAACCAACACCGGAGCAGGAGGATCAACGGAGGGAACCATAGGCGCCACATACCTCCGCAACAACGACCTATGGAACACATTATGGATGGCAAAGGAAGCTGGAAGGACCAAACGAAATGACACAGGGTTGAGAATTTCAAAAATCTTATGAGGACCAATGAAACGAGGCTTAAACTTAGGAGAAGAAACCTTCATAGGAACATAACGAGAAGATAACCAAACCAAATCCCCAACACGAAGTCGAGGACCAACACAATGACGGCGGTTAGCGAAACGTTGAGCCTTCTCCTGGGACAACGTCAGATTGTCCACTGCGTGAGTCCAAATTTGCTGCAATCTGTCCACCACAGAATCCACACCAGGACAGTCAGAAGGCTCAACTTGCCCTGAAGAAAAACGAGGATGAAAACCAGAATTGCAAAAAAAAGGCGAAACCAAAGTAGCCGAACTAGCCCGATTATTAAGGGCGAACTCAGCCAATGGCAAAAAGGTCACCCAATCATCCTGATCAGCAGAAACAAAGCATCTCAGATAGGCCTCCAAAGTCTGGTTGGTTCGTTCGGTTTGGCCATTTGTCTGAGGATGGAAAGCCGAAGAAAAAGACAAATCAATGCCCATCTTAGCACAAAAGGACCGCCAAAACCTAGAGACAAACTGGGACCCTCTGTCCGACACAATGTTCTCCGGAATGCCATGCAAACGAACCACATGCTGAAAGAATAATGGCACCAAATCAGAGGAGGAAGGTAATTTAGGCAAGGGTACCAAATGGACCATCTTAGAAAAGCGATCACAAACCACCCAGATGACAGACATCCTTTGAGAGACAGGAAGATCTGAAATAAAATCCATGGAGACATGCGTCCAGGACCTTTTCGGGACCGGCAAGGGCAAAAGCAACCCACTGGCACGAGAACAGCAGGGCTTGGCCCGAGCACAAGTCCCACAAGACTGCACAAAAGAACGCACATCCTGTGACAAGGAAGGCCACCAGCAGCCAGCAGCTCCCGATTGCCAACATCATAATTACGCTCAGCAGGCGAAAACTTTCTAGAAAAGAAGGCACATGGCTTCATCACAGAGCCATCAGAACTTCTTTGAGACAAAGCAGCCCCTGCTCCAATCTCAGAAGCATCAACCTCAACCTGAAAAGGGAGCGAAACATCTGGCTGACGCAACACAGGGGCCGAAGAAAAACGACATTTCAGCTCCTGAAAAGCCGCCACGGCCGCAGAGGACCAATTCACCACATCAGCACCTTTCTTTGTCAAATCAGTCAAAGGTTTAACCACACTAGAAAAATTAGCGATGAAGCGACGGTAAAAATTAGCAAAGCCCAGGAATTTCTGAAGACTCTTCACAGATGTAGGTTGAGTCTAATCATAAATGGCCTGAACTTTAACAGGATCCATCTCGATAGTAGAAGGGGAAAAAATGAAGCCCAAAAAGGAAACCTTCTGAACTCCGAAGAGACATTTAGACCCCTTCACAAACAAGGAATTAGCACGAAGGACCTGGAATACCATTCTGACCTGCTTCACATGAGACTTCCAATCATCTGAAAAGACCAAAATATCATCCAAATATACAATCATGAATCTATCCAGATACTTTCGGAAGATGTCATGCATAAAGGACTGAAACACAGATGGAGCGTTAGAAAGCCCGAATGGCATCACCAGGTACTCAAAATGGCCCTCGGGCGTATTAAATGCTGTTTTCCATTCATCGCCCTGTTTAATACGCACAAGGTTATACGCCCCTCGAAGATCTATCTTGGTGAACCAACTAGCTCCCTTAATCCGAGCAAACAAATCAGACAGCAGAGGCAAAGGGTACTGAAATTTGAGCGTGATTTTATTGAGAAGGCGGTAGTCTATACAGGGTCTCAGAGAACCATCCTTCTTGGCCACAAAAAAGAACCCTGCTCCCAACGGTGATGAAGATGGGCGAATATGCCCTTTCTCCAAGGACTCCTTTATATAACTCTGCATAGCGGCGTGTTCTGGCATGGATAAATTGAAAAGTCGGCTCTTAGGAAACTTACTACCAGGGATCAAATTTATAGCACAATCACAATCCCTATGAGGGGGTAGGATACTGGTTTTTGGCTCATCAAATACATCCCGGTAATCCGACAGAAACTCAGGGACATCAGAAGGAGTGGATGAAGAAATGGACATCATCGGAACATCGCCTTGACAACCCCAACTAGACACAGACATTGATTTCCAATCCAATACTGGATTATGAACCTGTAGCCATGGCAAACCCAACACGACCACATCATGCAAATTATGCAACACCAAAAAGCGAATATCTTCCTGATGTGCAGGAGCCATGCACATGGTCAACTGAGTCCAGTACTGAGGTTTATTCCTGGCCAAAGGCGTAGCATCAATTCCCCTTAATGGAATAGGATACTGCAAAGGCTCCAGGAAAAAACCACAACGCCTGGCAAACTCCAAGTCCATCAAATTCAGGGCAGCGCCCGAATCCACAAATGCCATAACCGAGTAGGACGACAGAGAGCAAATCAAAGTAACAGACAAAAGAAATTTAGGCTGTACAGTAGCAATGGTGACAGACCTAGCGAACCGCTTAGTGCGCTTAGGACAATCAGAGATAGCATGAGTAGGGTCACCACAGTAAAAACACAGCCGATTCTGACGTCTGTGTTCTTGCCGTTCAGTTCTGGTCAAAGTTCTATCACATTGCATAAGCTCAGGCCTCTGCTCAGAGGACACCGCCAAATGGTGCACAACTTTGCGCTCGCGCAAACGCCGATCAATTTGAATGGCCAAGGACATTGATTCATTCAGACCAGCAGGCGTGAGGAAGCCCACCATAACATCCTTAAGGGCCTCAGAGAGACCCTTTCTAAAAATTGCTGCCAGGGCACACTCATTCCATTGAGTAAGCACAGACCACTTGACAATATACCTCCGCTTCATCCTTACCCTGACACAAAGCCAGCAAGCCTAACCTTGCCTCAGAGAAATTCCCCAAAGGTAAAGGCAGCCCCCCACATATATTGACTGTGAGTTAAGAGGAAAGTCACAAACACAGGAATGAAACAGGTTTTAGCAAAGGAGACCAGACTTCACTAAATAGTCAGAGGAAAGAAAAGGAAACTATGCGGTCAGCACAAAAAAACTACAAAAACCACGCAGAGTATGCAAAAAGACCCCCACACCGACTCACGGTGTGGAGGTGCAACACTGCACCCCCAGAGCTTCCAGCTAGCAAGGAAATATCATGATAGCAAGCTGGACTAGAATTTAGCAGTACTAAGACATATATTCAGGCAGCAGTAACAACAAATGAACTAGCAGGGACTTAGCTTCTGCTGGAGTAGACAGGTCCTCAGAGAAGTCCAAGAGAGATCTGAACCAATACTGAAACATTGACAGCTGGCATGAAGTAACGATCTGAGTAGAGTTAAATAGGGAAGCCAGCATAACAATAAACGAGGGCAGCTGAGAAAGCAAACCTCAGAGACCAGCAGTTCCGCTCAAAGCCACCAGAGGGAGTCCAAGAGCAGAACTAACCAAAGTATTCATGACCACAGGAGGGAGTCCGAGAAATGGAATTCACAACAGTACCCCCCCTTGAGGAGGGGTCACCGAACCCTCACCAGGGCCCCCAGGCCGATCAGGACGAGCCAAATGAAAGGCACGAACTAAATCGGCAGCATGGACATCGGAGGCAACAACCCAGGAATTATTCTCCTGACCATAGCCCTTCCACTTAACCAGGTACTGGAACTTCCGTCTCGAAATACGAGAATCCAAAATTTTTTCCACCACATACTCCAACTCCCTCTCAACCAACACCGGAGCAGGAGGATCAACGGAGGGAACCATAGGCGCCACATACCTCCGCAACAACGACCTATGGAACACATTATGGATGGCAAAGGAAGCTGGAAGGACCAAACGAAATGACACAGGGTTGAGAATTTCAAAAATCTTATGAGGACCAATGAAACGAGGCTTAAACTTAGGAGAAGAAACCTTCATAGGAACATAACGAGAAGATAACCAAACCAAATCCCCAACACGAAGTCGAGGACCAACACAACGACGGCGGTCAGCGAAACGTTGAGCCTTCTCCTGGGACAACGTCAGATTGTCCACTGCGTGAGTCCAAATTTGCTGCAATCTGTCCACCACAGAATCCACACCAGGACAGTCAGAAGGCTCAACTTGCCCTGAAGAAAAACGAGGATGAAAACCAGAATTGCAAAAAAAAGGCGAAACCAAAGTAGCCGAACTAGCCCGATTATTAAGGGCGAACTCAGCCAATGGCAAAAAGGTCACCCAATCATCCTGATCAGCAGAAACAAAGCATCTCAGATAGGCCTCCAAAGTCTGGTTGGTTCGTTCGGTTTGGCCATTTGTCTGAGGATGGAAAGCCGAAGAAAAAGACAAATCAATGCCCATCTTAGCACAAAAGGACCGCCAAAACCTAGAGACAAACTGGGACCCTCTTTCCGACACAATGTTCTCCGGAATGCCATGCAAACGAACCACATGCTGAAAGAATAATGGCACCAAATCAGAGGAGGAACGTAATTTAGGCAAGGGTACCAAATGGACCATCTTAGAAAAGCGATCACAAACCACCCAGATGACAGACATCCTTTGAGAGACAGGAAGATCTGAAATAAAATCCATGGAGACATGCGTCCAGGACCTTTTCGGGACCGGCAAGGGCAAAAGCAACCCACTGGCACGAGAACAGCAGGGCTTGGCCCGAGCACAAGTCCCACAAGACTGCACAAAAGAACGCACATCCTGTGACAAGGAAGGCCACCAGCAGCCAGCAGCTCCCGATTGCCAACATCATAATTACGCTCAGCAGGCGAAAACTTTCTAGAAAAGAAGGCACATGGCTTCATCACAGAGCCATCAGAACTTCTTTGAGACAAAGCAGCCCCTGCTCCAATCTCAGAAGCATCAACCTCAACCTGAAAAGGGAGCGAAACATCTGGCTGACGCAACACAGGGGCCGAAGAAAAACGACGTTTCAGCTCCTGAAAAGCCGCCACGGCCGCAGAGGACCAATTCACCACATCAGCACCTTTCTTTGTCAAATCAGTCAAAGGTTTAACCACACTAGAAAAATTAGCGATGAAGCGACGGTAAAAATTAGCAAAGCCCAGGAATTTCTGAAGACTCTTCACAGATGTAGGTTGAGTCTAATCATAAATGGCCTGAACTTTAACAGGATCCATCTCGATAGTAGAAGGGGAAAAAATGAAGCCCAAAAAGGAAACCTTCTGAACTCCGAAGAGACATTTAGACCCCTTCACAAACAAGGAATTAGCACGAAGGACCTGGAATACCATTCTGACCTGCTTCACATGAGACTCCCAATCATCTGAAAAGACCAAAATATCATCCAAATATACAATCATGAATCTATCCAGATACTTTCGGAAGATGTCATGCATAAAGGACTGAAACACAGATGGAGCGTTAGAAAGCCCGAATGGCATCACCAGGTACTCAAAATGGCCCTCGGGCGTATTAAATGCTGTTTTCCATTCATCGCCCTGTTTAATACGCACAAGGTTATACGCCCCTCGAAGATCTATCTTGGTGAACCAACTAGCTCCCTTAATCCGAGCAAACAAATCAGACAGCAGAGGCAAAGGGTACTGAAATTTGAGCGTGATTTTATTGAGAAGGCGGTAGTCTATACAGGGTCTCAGAGAACCATCCTTCTTGGCCACAAAAAAGAACCCTGCTCCCAACGGTGATGAAGATGGGCGAATATGCCCTTTCTCCAAGGACTCCTTTATATAACTCTGCATAGCGGCGTGTTCTGGCATGGATAAATTGAAAAGTCGGCTCTTAGGAAACTTACTACCAGGGATCAAATTTATAGCACAATCACAATCCCTATGAGGGGGTAGGATACTGGTTTTTGGCTCATCAAATACATCCCGGTAATCCGACAGAAACTCAGGGACATCAGAAGGAGTGGATGAAGAAATGGACATCATCGGAACATTGCCTTGACAACCCCAACTAGACACAGACATTGATTTCCAATCCAATACTGGATTATGAACCTGTAGCCATGGCAAACCCAACACGACCACATCATGCAAATTATGCAACACCAAAAAGCGAATATCTTCCTGATGTGCAGGAGCCATGCACATGGTCAACTGAGTCCAGTACTGAGGTTTATTCCTGGCCAAAGGCGTAGCATCAATTCCCCTTAATGGAATAGGATACTGCAAAGGCTCCAGGAAAAAACCACAACGCCTGGCAAACTCCAAGTCCATCAAATTCAGGGCAGCGCCCGAATCCACAAATGCCATAACCGAGTAGGACGACAGAGAGCAAATCAAAGTAACAGACAAAAGAAATTTAGGCTGTACAGTAGCAATGGTGACAGACCTAGCGAACCGCTTAGTGCGCTTAGGACAATCAGAGATAGCATGAGTAGGGTCACCACAGTAAAAACACAGCCGATTCTGACATCTGTGTTCTTGCCGTTCAGTTCTGGTCAAAGTTCTATCACATTGCATAAGCTCAGGCCTCTGCTCAGATGACACCGCCAAATGGTGCACAACTTTGCGCTCGCGCAAACGCCGATCAATTTGAATGGCCAAGGACATTGATTCATTCAGACCAGCAGGCGTGGGGAAGCCCACCATAACATCCTTAAGGGCCTCAGAGAGACCCTTTCTAAAAATTGCTGCCAGGGCACACTCATTCCATTGAGTAAGCACAGACCACTTTCTAAACTTCTGACAATATACCTCCGCTTCATCCTGACCCTGACACAAAGCCAGCAAGGTTTTCTCTGCCTGATCCACTGAATTCGGTTCGTCATAAAGCAATCCAAGTGCCAGAAAAAACGCATCTACATTAAGCAATGCAGGATCTCCTGGCGCAAGGGAGAATGCCCAGTCTTGAGGGTCGCCACGTAACAAAGAAATAATAATTTTTACTTGCTGAATGGGGTCACCAGAGGAGCGGGGTTTCAAAGCAAGAAACAGTCTACAATTATTTTTGAAATTCAGAAACTTAGATCTATCCCCAGAAAACAAATCAGGAATTGGAATTCTAGGTTCTAACATCGGATTCTGAACTACATAATCTTGAATGCTTTGGACCCTTCAGCGAGTTGATCCACACAAGAGGACAGACCTTGAATATCCATATCTACACCTGAGTCCTGAACCACCCAGAGATTAAGGGGAAAAGAGAGACAAAACACACTGCAAAGAAAAAAAAAAATGGGTTCAGAACTTCTCTTATCCCTCTTTTGAGATGCATTAACACTAGTGTTGAGCGATACCTTCCGATATCGGAAAGTATCGGTATCGGAAAGTATCGGCCGATACCGTCAAAGTATCGGATCTAATCCGATACCGATACCCGATCCCAATGCAAGTCAATGGGACGAAAATATCGGTATTAAAATAAACCCTTTCTTTCCTTGTAGGTTCATTCTACATGAAGGAAAACAACTAAGAATAATCTGAACCACCAAACCACCATAGGATAGGAAATCACCAGAGATTACCACAGCATTAGGATTAATAATATGTCTTTATTAATTGTATTGGCAATACATATAGAATAATTTTTGTTAAAATATTTCATACAAGAGATTATCAATTACTAACATAAAATCGCAGGTAAAATACAATTTAATATATGGTACCCAAGACCCCCAGATAAACAGGTAGCACCCCTTGGAGTTACATAAAAATGCCTTTACTCGCTGTGTTGCACATGAAAAAGAGGAAAAAAGGGAAATACACCCAAAATTATATATATTTTTAAAGATGAATAAATAGAATAAATATGTGTCCAATATTTAAAAATAAAAAACCGTGCAAAAAATCACATACAAATTACATCAAATCTTCACTCAACAACCGTGATGGTGTGGAAATTAATCAATGTAAGGAATATATATAAAATTATAAAAATTAATCATATAAAGTGATAGCAACGTTTTTTATATCTATAAAGTGTCTAAGTGCATAAGGTGACGATATCACAGCGAGGTAGGTCTGATATGTGTAAAATGCCCTGGTGTGCAGGATGATTTTATATCAGGTTGATTATGCCTATAGCATCTATATTTGCCAAATGGCCGTGAATTATTTAATCATAAAGACTAACGGTACATAATATATCTATGTGCCTATTTATATATTCTGGTGGCTGGGTGACACTATTATCATCAATTGAACACCCATAAGCCAACCAGTTGGAACTAAGGTAACACAGCACTACCGAAAAAAGTTATAGACTACCTGTAATGAGGGTTGGGTCCAGGACCTGCGTGCGCCCGACGCGCGTTTCGGATATCTATTCCTTCGTCCCCCTGACGAAGGAATAGATATCCGAAACGCGCGTCGGGCGCACGCAGGTCCTGGACCCAACCCTCATTACAGGTAGTCTATAACTTTTTTCGGTAGTGCTGTGTTACCTTAGTTCCAACTGGTTGGCTTATGGGTGTTCAATTGATGATAATAGTGTCACCCAGCCACCAGAATATATAAATAGGCACATAGATATATTATGTACCGTTAGTCTTTATGATTAAATAATTCACGGCCATTTGGCAAATATAGATGCTATAGGCATAATCAACCTGATATAAAATCATCCTGCACACCAGGGCATTTTACACATATCAGACCTACCTCGCTGTGATATCGTCACCTTATGCACTTAGACACTTTATAGATATAAAAAACGTTGCTATCACTTTATATGATTAATTTTTATAATTTTATATATATTCCTTACATTGATTAATTTCCACACCATCACGGTTGTTGAGTGAAGATTTGATGTAATTTGTATGTGATTTTTTGCACGGTTTTTTATTTTTAAATATTGGACACATATTTATTCTATTTATTCATCTTTAAAAATATATATAATTTTGGGTGTATTTCCCTTTTTTCCTCTTTTTTATGTGCAACACAGCGAGTAAAGGCATTTTTATGTAACTCCAAGGGGTGCTACCTGTTTATCTAGGGGTCTTGGGTACCATATATTAAATTGTATTTTACCTGCGATTTTATGTTAGTAATTGATAATCTCTTGTATGAAATATTTTAACAAAAATTATTCTATATGTATTGCCAATACAATTAATAAAGGCATATTATTAATCCTAATGCTGTGGTAATCTCTGGTGATTTCCTATCCTATGGTGGTTTGGTGGTTCAGTCCCTTCTATCAGTGGTTCACACTGAAGTTCTCACAAGTGCACCTTGACTATATAGGACATATCACGTTATTTTTCCTATTTTAGGTTGATTTATGGTCTATATAGGTGCTTGTTGTGTGTCTCCTAAGAATAATGTAGGATGTATTGGGGGAGGTGGCGGAGACATTAAACGCACAGAGGTTTATCCCAATCAAATAGAATAGCAGGATTTATTTTTTTTTATGACGTTCGGCGTTAGAAAGATTTTGACTATGTTATTTTTTTTTTTTATTTTGTCAGATATTGATGTTTCACTACTTCCACGCCCTTCACCTTCTTTTTTACTTCTCCCACACTTTCTTCTTCATTATCCTCATCATCAGCTTCTTTGACATCAACTATCTTCACCTTATTCATCTTCTTCTTCATCTTCTACCTATAATTTTTTTTTTACATTGTTCATATTCTCTTTATTTAACTACTATCTTCTTCATATTCAACTTCTTCATCATATTCTTATTTGTGACAGGCATTCCCGTAGTTGTTATCTATAAAAGTTTGAAGATTACACCTTCCGTTCTGCCTGTCACAAAAGAGTTACATTTGTCCGCGTTCAGTTTGGCCTGCAGCATCAGGCTTTATCCAGGGGCACCACGAGGAGGAACGGACTCACCCCCATACACTGCTTAGTCTTCTTCTGCTTATAATTTAGATAATATCTTTTGCTCTGATATTTAGTGTTATGCTTAATGTTCTTCTGCTCTTTGTTCTGCAGCCTATTGTTCTTCTGCTTCTCGGTCTCCCATGTCGTCGTCGTCTCCAGGGTCGTCGTCTCCAGGGTCGTCGTCTCAGGGGTCGTCGTCATCGGGGTGGTCTTCAGGGTCATCGTCTCCAGGGTCGTCGTCATCTCAGTGGTTGTCGTCTCTGGTGTCGTCGTCATCTTAGGGGTGGTCTTCCGGGTCGTCGTCTTTAGGGTCTTGAACTTGGAAATGTAGCAGAAGGTACAAGAAGGCTGAGAAAATGCCGAGAAACAGCTGATGGAACTGGAACTCGGATGGCTACCCGAAGGTCCAAGAGCCAATGGAACTACCGAGGACCAGCTGACGTTACTGGAACCCGGTTACTAAGCAGGAGGTACCCGTGCCTGAAAGCACTACCAAGGACCACCTGACGTTGGTGGAACTCGGATACCCAGAGGGAGGCACCTAAGCCAAAGGCTCTGCCCGGAACCAGCTGACGGTACTGGAACCAGGATGGGGAGCAGAAGGTACAAGAGCAAAAGACACTGCCGAGAACCAGCTGACGGTACTGGAACCCGGATGGGTAGCCAAAGGTCCAAAAGCCAATGGAACTACCGAGGACCAGCTGACGTTACTGGAACCCGGTTACTAAGCAGGAGGTACCCGTGCCTGAAAGCACTACCAAGGACCACCTGACGTTGGTGGAACTCAGATACCCAGAAGGAGGCACCTAAGCCAAAGGCTCTGCCCGGAACCAGCTGACGGTGCTGGAACCAGGATGGGGACCTATTCAAGCTTGTCTTCCTAGAGCCCCAACTAGCGGTGTTGGAGCAATAGGTCAGCAGGGGGAGCAGAGTGTAGGCCGAAGCCTTCACTGGAGGCATTTGTAGGTCTGTTGTGTCTGCGTGGCGTTTGCAGGACACGTTGCCGGCTACACAGCAGGGGAACAGCTGGCGGTGCTGAACCCCACTGACACATTGGCTGGTGTTTTTCTCTGTGCAGCTAGCAGTACCGGGCACCAACTGGCGGTGTTAGAGCCCAGGGTCAGCAGGAGGAGGAGAGGGAGCAGAGTGTAGGCAGAAGCCTGCACTGGCGGCAGCTTTGTGTCTGCGTGGCTGTTGCAGGACACGTTGCCGGCTACACAGCAGGGGAACAGCTGGCGGTGCTGAACCCCACTGACACATTGGCGAGGTGTTTTTCTCTGTGCAGCCAGCACTTCGGGGCACCAACTGGTGGTGTTAGAGCCCAGGCTCTGCAGGGGGAGCAGAGTGTAGGCCGAAGCCTAATTGAACCAATTTTAAAGGTAACCTTTAACCCCCCCCCTCAGGTGTTACAAACTAGAAGAGCCACGCCTTATGCAGCAGTAGTGCTGCACAAGTCAAAGGTTGCTCTTTTAATTTTGTTCCTTGCACAAGCTGAATGAAACACGTACAACATTTTGGCCCTTATACAGTCAATCTGTCTTGGAGGCGGGAGTTCCCTTCGTAATGAGACGCAGCACAGCTGGCAAAAATACCACCTTGGTGCTTGGCGCGGCCTCCTGAGCATCGCATTTTGATGTACAGGAGTCTGCGTTGTTGCGTTATCCCTTGGCCATGCGCTGCCCGTCTTCTGACATCATTTCATGTCGGCTGGTGCGGTTCGCGATGCCCATGAATCCCAGCCCCGCAGTGTCTTTACAGTGTTTCACACTGCGGGGCTGGGATTCATGGCCTGGCGCAGTACATATGTTCGCCTCTCGCTCGTGTCCTTACACCTGCTACAGACTGTGCGGCGTCAGCTGATCCCTTATCGCATGCCACGGCCATGAAGCCGCACAGTCTGAAGAAGGCAGAAGGAGCTGAGTGACAGCCTGGCGAAGATATGCACTGCTCATGCCCGTCAATCACACCCTCACAGTCAAAATAAATAAGACACCGAGGGGCGTTGTGTCGGGCAGGGTGGCCGCAGAGGCACAGCCAGCCAAACAATGATGTCAGAAGAAGGGCTGTGCTACCAAGGGGGTCGTTGCGTGTCATTACAAAGGAAAGTCACACCTCAGGGACGTTTTAATGGTCTCAGGGGACACATTGTAGACGTGTTCTGTTCCACGGGTGCAAGGAGAATAAGTTTATGAGCCACATTGCACACATGCAGCATTACTGCTGTACAAGGTGGCTGTAAAACATTCAAACACCTGGGGGTGGGGCGACAGGATCCCTTCAATTTCAGTTCTTGTGTCTGCGTGGCTTTTGCAGGACACGTTGCCGGCTACACAGCAGGGGAACAGCTGGCGGTGCTGAACCCCACTGACACATTGGCTGGTGTTTTTCTCTGTGCAGCTAGCAGTACCGGGCACCAACTGGCGGTGTTAGAGCCCAGGGTCAGCAGGAGGAGGAGAGGGAGCAGAGTGTAGGCCGAAGCCTGCACTGGCGGCAGCTTTGTGTCTGCGTGGCTGTTGCAGGACACGATGCCGGCTACACAGCAGGGGAACAGCTGGCGGTGCTGAACCCCACTGACAGAGTGGCATGTGTTTTGCTCTGTGCAGCCAGCACTTCCGGACAGCAACTAGCGGTGTTGGAGCCCGGGCTCTGCAGGTGGAGCAGAGTGTAGGCTGAAGCCTAATTGAACCGATTTTAAAGTTAACCTTTTACCCCCCCTCAGGGGTTACAAACTACAAGAGCCACAGCTTGGGCTTGGGGATATGCACTGCGCATGTCCATGGATCTCAGGCCCCCAGTGGGATTAAATCAGAAGACACTGCGAGGCGGGCTCTCGGCCAGCGCGGCCGCACAGGCGCAGTCAGCCTGACACCAAATGATGTCAGAAGAGGGGCAGCGCTAAGTGTGCCTGGCCAAGGGATAACATAACAGCGCAGGCTCCGGGACGGAATCAAACAACGCTGAGGACCTGGGGCACGGCGCCAAGGGGGTAGGAATGACAGCTGTGCTGCGTCATATTACGAAGGAAAGTCCCACCTCTCGGACGGTTTTACGGTATCAGTGGACACATTTTATAAGTGCTAAGTTCTGCGTGTGCAAGGAGCTAAACAAAAATAGCTACCTTTTCCTTGTGCAGCATTACTGCTGCACAAGGTGGCTCTTTCAGTAACAAACGCCTTGGGGGGGGGGACAGGTTCCCTTACATTTCAGTTGTTGTGTCAGCGTGGCGGTCGCAGGACACATTGCCGGCTACACAGCTGGGGATCAGCTGACGTTACTGAAACCCAATAACACTGGGTCGTATGTTTTGACTGTGCAGACGGCACTTCTTAGCCTCAACTGGCGGTGTTGGAGCCCAGGAATTTAAGTTCAGGTGGTAGAAAGATGAACACAACAGGAGACCTGGATACTGTAGACAGTCACCTAATTATTTAACCAGGAAGAGGAGTGGCAAATTCCTGCGAGATCCAGGCCTTGTTCATTTTCAGGAAAGTAAGCCGGTCAACGTTATCGGAGGATAGTCGCATGCGACGGTCAGTTAGTACACCACCTGCAGCACTAAAGACGCGTTCCGATAATACACTAGCCGCAGGGCAAGCCAGCACCTCCAATGCATACTGGCTTAGCTCTGGCCATGTATCCAGCTTTGAGACCCAAAACTTGAAAGGGGAAGAGCCGTCTGGGAGTACAGCAAGAGGGCAAGACATGTAGTCTGTCACCATCTGACGGAACCGTTGCCTCCTGCTGACTGGAGCCGTCTGTGATGGTGTAGACTTTTGTGGCGGGCACAAAAAACTGTGCCACAGTTGGGCCATACTGGTCTTGCCTTGGGCAGAGGCACTGCTTCTGCTCCCTCTTTGTGCAGAGCCTCCTCCACTGCCTGGACGCACTGAGCTGCTTTGTAATGCACTAGCAGCACTTCTCTCAGTTGGAATGGAGAAGATGATGGAATTCACCAGTGTGACTTGGTACTCCCGCATTTTTTGCTCCCGGTTCAACGGTGTGATGAGGCTTTCTACGTTGTCCCGGTAGCGAGGATCGAGGAGGGTGAACACCCAATAATCAGACATGTTGAGAATGTGGGCGATGCGGCGGTCGTTTCTCAGGCACTGCAGCATGTAATCCACCATGTGCTGCAGACTGCCAACTGGCCAAGAAACGCTGTCCCCTGCTGGAGGCGTGATCTCTGCCCGCTCGTCATCACCCCACCCTCGCTGTAAACACTGAGTACTGGACAATTGTGTAACTCCCTCCTCTGGACGGATGTCTTCCTCCTCCATTGACTCCTCCTCATCCTCCTCACAAAGTGTCCCCTGCCTACGCGTTTGTGAGGAACCACGTGGTGCTGACTGTCCAGAAGATGATGGAAATGGTGAATCCTGATCCTCCACCTCTTCCACAACATCATCCCTTAGCGCTTGCAGTGATTTTTCAAGCAGGCAGATAAGGGGGACAGTCATGCTGACTAGTGCATCATCTGCACTCGCCATCCGCGTGGAATAATCGAAGGGATGCAAAACCTGGCAGACGTCCTTCATAGTGGCCCACTCTGTGGTTGTGAAGTCTGAACGGCGCGGAGTGCGACTTCTTTGCGCCTGATGCAGCTGGTACGCCATTACAGCTTGCTGCTGCTCACACAACCGCTCCAACATATGTAACGTGGAATTCCACCTGGTAGGTAGGTCACATATGATGCGATGTTCCGGCAGGCGGTGTCGGCGCTGCAGAGCCGCAATGCGCGATTTTGCCGTACTGGAACGCCGCAAGTGAGGTCACTCTAGGTGGACCTTGTGCAGCAGTGCATCAAGATCCGGATAGTCCCTCAAAAAACTCTGCACGACCAAATTGAGCACATGTGCCAGACATGGGATGTGAGTGAGGTTGCCGAGGCCCAGAGCTGCCACCAGATTTCGGCCATTATCACACACTACCATGCCTGGCTGGAGATTCGCTGGCACAAACCACACATTGCTCTCCTGCTTGATGGCATTCCAGAGCTTCTGCACTGTGTGGCTTCGATTCCCCAAAGAAATTAATTTCAAGACGGCCTGTTGACGTTTGGCCATGGCTGTGCTCATATCGGTCGTAACAGGTAAACGTTCATCACGGGTCCATGTGGAGGTGGACTGTGACGGCTCCTGCAGCGATGATTCTGAGGAACTGGTGTAAGAGGAGGAGTCAATGCGTACAGAATGGATTCCTGCAATCCTTGGAGTGGGCAGGACACGGCCTGCGCCACTCGCACGATCTGTACCCGGCTCAACGACATTAACCCAATGGGCAGTGAGGGAAAGGTATCGCCCCTGTCCATGTTGACTGGTCCACGCATCGGTGGTGAGGTGGACCTTGCTACTGACGGCGTTCAGTAGCGCGTGTTTTATGTGTCCCTCCACATGCTTGTGCAGGGCAGGGACAGCTTGCCTGCTGAAGTAAAAGCGGCTGGGCACATTGTACTGTGGGACTGCCAATGACATCAAGTCACGGAAGCTGTCAGTCTCCACCAGCCTGAATGACAGCATTTCCAGTGACAGAAGTTTGGCAATGCCTGCAGTCAGAGCCTGTGCTCGTGGGTGGTTTGACGAGAAAGGCCGCCTTTTCTCCCATGCCTGTACTACCGATGGCTGTAGACTGGGCTGGGAGTGTGTGGATGACTGGGAAAGTGGTGCTGCGGGTGGAATTACAGTGGGTCTCTGGACAACAGGGCCAGAGGTTCTTCCACGGCGATCCTGGGAGGAAGCCGAACCAGCTGCGTGTGAGCTGGAGGAAGAGGCAACACGAGCTGAAGAGGTGGTAGCTGCCGCTGTTGGTTGGCCTAGCTCTTCAGTGTGTTTTTCTAACTCCGTCGCGTGCCTGTTGCGCACATGTTTCCACATGTTGGAGGTATTGAGGTTGCTGACATTTCGACCTCTTTTGACTTTGTGATGACACACCTTGCATTTGACATAGCAAATGTCATCTGCAACTGTGTCAAAAAAGGGCCAGACACTGCAAGTCTTGGGAGCGCCCTTTTTGGCTTTTGGAACAGACATGCTCCTAACGGGTGCCAAAGTGGAGGCTACAGGCTGCGCAGTCTTCCCCCTCCCTCTACCTCTTTGGCCCGTTCTAGGAATCTCTTCCTCGGAGCTGCTCCCACCACCTTCCTGTCCCTCACGCCACGATGGGTCAAGGACCTCATCATCTACACTACCCTCTGCCACCAACTGCTCCTCCTGGGTAGTCTCAGCAGCAGAGCACACACCAGAAAGTGGCACCTGAGTGTCATCATCAGCGGATGCGGCCTGCGATGTGGTGACCGGAGGCACTGGCCCACCCGCCTCTTCAGAGGAAGAGAGAAAAAGCTGTTGGGCATCACTGCACCCTGCCTCTTCTTCCATTTCTCCAATGCTGCTTGGCTGGCCCCCTGTTTCCAAGCCAAGAGATTCAGAGAACAGAAGTAGAGATGGCTCCTGCCCTGGGCTCTCTGTCTGCCTGGCCAATTTGGCAGGTGGTGAAGAGACAGATGGCTGCTCTCCAGTGCTCTGTGTCTGAGAGGATGTGGCACTAATTGAAGTCGATGCGTTAGCTGCCATCCATCCGACAACGGCTTCAATTTGGTCTTCACGCAGCAGCGGTGTACGGCGCTCTGCGACAAAGCTGCGCATGAAGGACTGTTCCCTGGTGAAACTGGGTGCTGAGGAGTCACCGGTGCCCGCAGCAGGCACAGAATCCCCACGTCCTCTCCCTGCTCCGCGCCCACGCCCACGTGCCTTACTCCCTGCCTTCTTCATTTTGGTTGACTGATAAAGATAAGCAGAAAAGTACTAACGGCTTTGTGTGCTTATTCCTGAAAAGCTCCGAGTCCTAACAGGTATAGGAAACACTAATTTTCTAAAGTGTGGACTAGACTTTAATATGAGCTAATGTGGCCTACACAAATGTAAAGTGGTGTGTTTGGTGAACTTTATTACTTATTTATTTTTTGGGGGCTGAACTGACAACAGAGAGAGCTGCAGTCACACGGACACCGTGCAGACAGCCGTTAACGGCACTGCAAGGCCCAAAAAACCTAATCTACTTTATCCTATGTAGTGTTTTTCCACAAGTTAGCTGGATACGGGTGGAAAGACACTAATAGGAATTTTTTGAAAAAATGTGCAGCAGCCTGCACTACTTAAAACAAAAGGAAAATTGATTTTACGGTATGACGCAGTGAACAACCCTGAGCTGGATACAACCAGGCTATGGCTGCTCACAGACTACAGGGCGAGCTGCAGTCACACGGAGACCGTGCAGACAGCCGTAAACGGCGCTGCAAGGCCCAAAAAACCTCCTCTACTTTATCCTATGTAGTGTTTTTCCACAAGTTAGCTGGATACGGGTGGAAAGACACTAATAGGAATTTTTTGAAAAAATGTGCAGCAGCCTGCACTACTTAAAACAAAAGGAAAATTGATTTTACGGTATGACGCAGTGAACAACCCTGAGCTGGATACAACCAGGCTATGGCTGCTCACAGACTACAGGGCGAGCTGCAGTCACACGGAGACCGTGCAGACAGCCGTAAACGGCGCTGCAAGGCCCAAAAACACTCCTTTACTTTATCCTATGTAGTGTTTTTCCACAAGTTAGCTGGATACGGGTGGAAAGTCACTAATAGGAATTATTAGAAAAAATGAGCAGCAGACTACACTACTTGAAAAAAAAAAAAAAAAGAACAGTATGAGACAATGAACCACCCTCCCTGAACTGAATACAACCAGCTATGGATGGCCTATGGCTGCACACAGACTAGAGAGTGGGCTGCACTCACACACACACACACACACACACACACACAGACCTTGCAGATCGCTGTGAAAACAGCGCTGCAAGGCAAAAGCAAGGTGATTAGTAGGTGAACACAGTGGTTGCTAAATTAGCCTTGGAAAAGCACAAAGAAGCAAATCGCTATCTCTAAACTGGCCCTCAGTCAGCAAACAGCGTCCTGTCACTAACTGAATTCACAGCAGAGTGAGCGAAAAATGGCGCCAGCGACTTTTAAACTGCATCATGACATCATTTCAGCAGCCAATCACAGCCTTGCCAGTAGTTTCATGCCCTCCATGCTGAACAGGATGTGCCCACACTTGGAATCATTCTCATTGGCTGAATTCGTGCAGTTTGAATCTGGGAACTTCCGATTCCGGTATCCGATACGCGGCAAGTATCGGAATCCCGGTATCGGAATTCCGATACCGCAAGTATCGGCCGATACCCGATACTTGCGGTATCGGAATGCTCAACACTAAATAACACTTTGTAGGGCCAGCTGTACTGTTATGGACCTGGTGGTTAGGAGCACCCGGAATGACCTGATGAGTAAACTAGTAATCGGAACAAGCTCTGGGAAAGTGGGAACTCTGCTGACCGCAAACCCTACTCCTATCACACACACTAGAAATAGCCGTGGAGCGTACCTAACTCTCCTTAGATCCCTCTTCACAGCCTAAGAGCTAACTACCCCTAAAGATAGAAATAAAAGCCTAACCTTGCCTCAGAGAAATTCCCCAAAGGTAAAGGCAGCCCCCCACATATATTGACTGCGAGTTAAGAGGAAAGTCACAAACGCAGGAATGAAACAGGTTTTAGCAAAGGAGGCCAGACTTCACTAAATAGTCAGAGGAAAGAAAAGGAAACTATGCGGTCAGCACAAAAAGACTACAAAAACCACGCAGAGTATGCAAAAAGACCCCCACACTGATTCACGGTGTGGAGGTGCAACACTGCATCCCCAGAGCTTCCAGCTAGCAAGGAAATATCATGATAGCAAGCTGGACTAGAATTTAGCAGTACTAAGACATATATTCAGGCAGCAGTAACAACAAATGAACTAGCAGGGACTTAGCTTCTGCTGGAGTAGACAGGTCCTCAGAGAAGTCCAAGAGAGATCTGAACCAATACTGAAACATTGACAGCTGGCATGAAGTAACGATCTGAGTAGAGTTAAATAGGGAAGCCAGCATAACAATAAATGAGGGCAGCTGAGAAAGCAAACCTCAGAGACCAGCAGTTCCGCTCAAAGCCACCAGAGGGAGTCCAAGAGCAGAACTAACCAAAGTACCATTCATGACCACAGGAGGGAGTCCGAGAAATGGAATTCACAACAGCCGGCATAAGGGGAGAACCTCAGAGATATACGGGGCCTGCGCACAGGGGCTAGAGCCTAGGAAAGTTGTGTATATGATAACGGAGGCCATATGCAGGTAGAGCCGCAGCGCAGGATGGACCATGTGGAGACCGGACCGTTGAGAAGAAGGCTAGAGCTAAACCATGGGCAAAGCTGAGGGCAAGCGTTCGAAATAATCTGCCCAGTGGCAGAGATAATCGTGCATGTCAAAACAGGTCCCTAAATGGTGGTCACACAGGTGCAATATAGAGATAAGGTTAACACTCTATATTAATATGGCATTATGTAAGGATACTGTACCATGTGAGGAAAAGCCAGTGCTCAGTGCATGGGGTGCAATTAACGGTTCTGTGGAGGCACAAGAGAAAAACATGAAACAGTTAAAATCAAGACATTATTTAGTCAAACAAAATATACATCACCAATGCATTCTTTACGTGCACAGTGTATTACAAAAAAGCTGAGACGTCATAGTCCCTATTTAATCCCTTGGGTTCTAGAGTCTGTAGTGTGTAAATCCAGTATGCTTCCCTCCTTTGGAGCATTCTGATACGGTTTTGGCCCCTTCTAGGGATGTCTATTTGTTCTAGAACCTGGAACCGGAGTTGGGCAATGCTATGATTCTTTTCAGAGAAATGATATGGGAGGGGGAGTTGCGTCTTATTACATTGAATGGTGGATTTATGTTGGGCCACCCTATCCCTCACTGTTTGTGTGGTCTCCCCCACATAGGCCAAACCGCAAGGGCATTTTATAAGATAAACCACAAATGTGGACTCACAGGTGTAGAAACCTTTTATGGGAATCGCCTTTCCAGTTTGTGGGTGAAAAACAGAGGGGCCCTTTTGTACATTGCTGCACTGAAAACAGTTTAGGCAGGGGAATGTGCCTCGTTTCTGAGTTTGTAGGAAGGTTTGCTTGGGGACCACTGTGCCTGGGCCAACATCTGCCTTGACTAGCCTATCCTTAAGGTTCCTAGTCCGCTTAAAACATGACAGGAACGGCACTTTGAACTCTGGAATATTAGGATAGCTTTTTGTAAGAATGTTCCAGTGTCTCCTAATGGTAGACTGTTGTGAATTCCGTTCTTGGGCTCCCTCCTGTTGTCGTGAATGGTACTTTGGTGAGTTCTGTCCTTGGACACCCTCTGGTGGCTTTGAGTGGAACTGCTGATCTTTGAGGTTGGCTATCTCAGCTGCCCTCGTTTATTGCTTCTGCTCGCTTCCCTATTTAACTCTGCCCAGGTCGTTAGTCCATGCCAGCTGTCAATGTCTCAGTACTGGTTCAGATCTCTCTTGGAATTCTCAGATGACCTGACTACTCCAGCAGAAGCTAAGCCCTTGCTAGTCATTTGCTGTTCATTGGTTTTTTAATATATTTTTCAGTACATGCTATGTTTCAGTCTAGCCTGCTATTATGATATTTCCTTGCTAGCTGGAAGCTCTGGGGGTGCAGAGCTGCACCTCCACACCGTGAGTCGGTGTGGAGGTCTTTTTGCACACTCTGCGTGGTTTTTGTAGTTTTTTGTACTGACCGCATAGTTCCCTTTCCTATCCTCTGTCTTTCTAGAGAAGATTCGGCCTCCTTTGCTAAAATCTGTTTCATTCCTGTGTTTGTCACTTCCCTCTTAACTCACAGTTAATATTTGTGGGGGGCTACCTTTACTTTGGGGAATTACTCTGAGGCAAGGTAGGCTACTATTTCTATCTTTAGGGGTAGTTAGCTCTTAGGCTGTGAAGAGGCGTCTAGGGAGAGTTAGGTACGCTCCACGGCTATTTCTAGTGTGTGTGATAGGATTAGGGATTGCGGTCAGTAGAGTTACCACTTCCTCAGAGCTTGTACCAGGTTTTCTGTTTTAACCATCAGGTCACTTCGGGTGCTCCTAACCACCAGGTCATAACAGTACAGCTGGCCAACAAAGTGTTAATGCATCTCAAAAGAGGGATAAGAGAAGTTCTGAGTCAATTTTTTTTTCTTTGCAGCTTGTTTTGTCTTTCTTTTCCCCTTAACCTCTGGGTGGTTCAGGACTCAGGTGTAGATATGGATATTCAAGGTTTGTCCTCTTGTGTGGATCAACTCACTGCTAGGGTATAGAGTATTCACGATTATGTAGTTCAGAATCCGATGTTAGAGCCTAGAATTCCAATTCCTGATTTGTTTTCTGGGGATAGATCTAAATTTTTGAATTTCAAAAATAATTACAGACTGTTTCTTGCTCTGAAACCCTGCTCATCTGGTGATCCCATTCAGCAAGTAAAGATTATTATTTCTTTGTTGCGTGGTGACCCGCAAGACTGGGCATTCTCCCTTGAGCCAGGAAATCCTGCATTGCTTAATGTGGATGCATTTTTTCTAGCTCTGGGATTGCTTTATGACGAACCTAATTCTGTGGATCAGGCAGAAAAGATCTTGCTGACTCTATGTCAGGGTCAGGATGAGGCAGAAGTATATTGCCAGAAGTTTAGAAAGTGGTCTGTGCTTACTCAATGGAATGAGTGTGCCCTGGCAGCAATTTTCAGAAAGGGTTTTTCTGAAGCCCTTAAGGATGTTATGGTGGGTTCCCCACGCCTGCTGGTCTGAATGAGTCAATGTCTTTGGCCATTCAGGTTGATCGGCGTTTGCGCGAGCGCAAAGTTGTGCACCATTTGGCGGTGTCCTCTGAGCGGAGGCCTGAGCCTATGCAATGTGATAGGACTTTGACCAGAGCTGAACGGCAAGAACACAGACGTCAGAATGGGCTGTGTTTTTACTGTGGTGACTCCTCTCATGCTATCTCTGATTGTCCTAAGCGCACTAAGAGGTTCGCTAGGTCTGTCACCATTAGTACTTTGCAGCCTAAATTTCTCTTATCTGTTACCCTGATTTGCTCACTGTCGTCCCACTCTGTTATGGCATTTGTGGATTCAGGCGCTGCCCTGAACTTGATGGACTTGGAGTTTGCCAGGCGCTGTGGTTTTTCCTTGGAGCCTTTGCAGAGTCCTATTCCTTTAAGGGGGATTGATGCTACGCCATTGGCCAAGAATAAACCTCAGTACTGGACTCAGCTGACCATGTACATGGCTCCCGCACATCAGGAAAATATCCGCTTTTTGGTGTTGCATAATTTGCATGATGTTGTCGTGTTGGGTTTGCCATGGTTACAGGTTCATAATCCAGTACTGGATTGGAAATCAATGTCTGTGTCTAGTTGGGGTTGTCAAGGGATACATGGTGATGTTCCTTTGATGTCAATTTCTTCTTCCACTCCTTCTGAAGTCCCTGAGTTTTTGTCGGATTACCAGGATGTATTTGATGAGCCCAAGTCCAGTACCCTACCTCCTCATAGGGACTGTGATTGCGCAATTAATTTGATTCCTGGTAGTAAGTTCCCTAAGGGCCGACTGTTCAATTTATCTGTGCCAGAACATGCCGCTATGCGGAGTTATGTAAAGGAGTCCTTGGAGAAAGGGCATATTCGCCCGTCTTCGTCGCCGTTGGGAGCAGGGTTCTTTTTTGTGGCCAAGAAGAATGGCTCTCTGAGACCCTGTATAGATTACCGCCTTCTCAATAAAATCACGGTCAAATTTCAGTACCCTTTGCCTCTGTTGTCTGATTTGTTTGCTCGGATTAAGGGGGCTAGTTGGTTTACCAAGATTGACCTTCGAGGGGCGTATAATCTTGTGCGTATTAAACAGGGCGATGAATGGAAAACAGCATTTAATACGCCCGAGGGCCATTTTGAGTACCTGGTGATGCCATTCGGGCTTTCTAATGCTCCATCTGTGTTTCAGTCCTTTATGCACGACATCTTCCGGAAGTATCAGGATAGGTTCATGATCGTATATTTGGATGATATTTTGGTCTTTTCGGATGATTGGGAGTCTCATGTAAGACAGGTCAGGATGGTGTTCCAGGTCCTTCGTGCTAATGCGTTGTTTGTGAAGGGCTCTAAATGCCTCTTTGGAGTTCAGAAGGTTTCCTTTTTGGGCTTCATGTTTTCCCCTTCTACTATCGAGATGGATCCTGTCAAAGTTCAGGCCATTTATGATTGGACTCAACCTACATCTGTGAAGAGTCTTCAGAAGTTCCTGGGCTTTGCTAATTTTTACCGTCGCTTCATCGCTAATTTTTCTAGTGTGGTTGAGCCTTTGACTGATTTGACGAAGAAAGGCACTGATGTGGTGAATTGGTCCCCTGCGGCCGTTGAGGCCTTTCAGGAGCTTAAACGTTGTTTCACTTCGGCCCCTGTGCTGCGTCAGCCAGATGTTTTGCTCCCTTTTCAGGTCGAGGTTGATGCTTCTGAGATTGGGGCAGGGGCTGTTTTGTCTCAGAGAAGTTCTGATGGCTCCTTGATGAAGCCGTGTGCTTTCTTTTCTAGAAAGTTTTCGCCTGC
Organism: Ranitomeya variabilis; assembly: GCF_051348905.1. Taxonomy (NCBI): domain Eukaryota; kingdom Metazoa; phylum Chordata; class Amphibia; order Anura; family Dendrobatidae; genus Ranitomeya; species Ranitomeya variabilis. The sequence continues at coordinate 335,069,492 of NC_135236.1, forward strand.
CGAGCGTAATTATGATGTCGGCAATCGGGAGTTGTTGGCTATGAAGTGGGCATTTGAGGAGTGGCGACATTGGCTTGAGGGAGCCAAACATCGCGTGGTGGTCCTGACTGATCACAAGAATCTGACTTACCTCGAGTCCGCCAAGCGGTTGAACCCTAGACAGGCTCGATGGTCACTGTTTTTCTCCCGTTTCGATTTTGTGGTCTCATACCTTCCGGGATCTAAGAATGTGAAGGCTGATGCCCTTTCTAGGAGTTTTTTGCCTGATTCTCCGGGAGTCCCTGAGCCGGCTGGTATTCTTAAAGAGGGGGTGATTCTGTCTGCCATCTCCCCTGATTTGCGGCGGGTGCTGCAGGAGTTTCAGGCTGATAGACCTGACCGCTGCCCAGTGGAGAAACTGTTTGTCCCTGATAGATGGACTAGTAGGGTTATTTCTGAGGTTCATTGTTCAGTGTTGGCTGGTCATCCTGGGACTTTTGGTACCAGAGATTTGGTTGCCAGGTCCTTTTGGTGGCCTTCCTTGTCACGGGATGTGCGTTCTTTTGTGCAGTCCTGTGGGACTTGTGCTCGGGCCAAACCTTGCTGTTCTCGTGCCAGTGGGTTGCTTTTGCCTTTGCCTGTTCCGAAGAGGCCCTGGACGCATATTTCCATGGATTTCATTTCTGATCTTCCTGTCTCTCAAAGGATGTCTGTCATCTGGGTGGTTTGTGATCGGTTTTCTAAGATGGTCCATTTGGTACCCTTGCCTAAATTGCCTTCCTCCTCTGATTTGGTTCCATTATTTTTTCAGCATGTGGTTCGTTTGCATGGCATTCCGGAGAACATTGTGTCGGACAGAGGTTCCTAATTTGTTTCTAGGTTTTGGCGGTCCTTTTGTGCTAAGATGGGCATTGATTTGTCTTTTTCTTCAGCGTTCCATCCTCAGACAAATGGCCAAACCGAATGAACTAATCAGACCTTGGAAACCTATCTGAGATGCTTTGTTTCTGCTGATCAGGATGATTGGGTGACCTTCTTGCCATTGGCCGAGTTCGCCCATAATAATCGGGCTAGTTCTGCTACTTTGGTTTCGCCTTTTTTTTGCAATTCTGGTTTTCATCCTCGTTTTTCTTCAGGGCAGGTTGAGTCTTCTGACTGTCCTGGTGTGGATTCTGTGGTGGACAGGTTGCAACAAATTTGGACTCACGTGGTGGACAATTTGACGTTGTCTCAGGAGAAGGCGCAACGTTTTGCTAACCGCCGTCGCTGTGTTGGTCCCCAACTTCGTGTTGGGGATTTGGTTTGGTTGTCTTCTCGTTATGTTCCTATGAAGGTTTCTTCTCCTAAGTTCAAGCCTCGTTTCATTGGTCCTTATAAGATTTCTGAAATTATCAATCCTGTGTCGTTTCGTTTGGCCCTTCCAACTTCTTTTGCCATCCATAATGTGTTCCATAGGTCGTTGTTGTGGAGATATGAGGCGCCTATGGTTCCTTCCGTTGATCCTCCTGCTCCGGTGTTGGTTGAGGGGGAGTTGGAGTATGTGGTGGAGAAGATTTTGGATTCTCGTATTTCGAGACGGAAGCTGCAGTACCTGGTTAAATGGAAGGGCTATGGTCAGGAGGATAATTCCTGGGTTGTTGCCTCCGATGTCCATGCTGCCGATTTGGTACGTGCCTTTCATTCATTATCCTCACCAGAGCCCCCAGGCCGATCAGGACGAGCCAAATGAAAACCACCCCTAAATGACACAGCATATGAGGTGATCTCCCAAGCTGCGGAGTCATGCAAGGTGAACTGCCTAAAACATAAGAATATAGACACATGAATACATACAAAAATGCTGTTGTGTAAGTATTGTACATAGTGACTAAGCGTAAAGCCCAATTGGACTTACTGGAATAACAAAAACAGCCCTTATGTGTGACCACCAGGAGCCTGTATGTATTGATTCTAGATATGCAGGTCTAACCACACGGTGCAGTGTACACAATAAGGGTAATGTGCCCCCCGAGGCCCTAAAATAATACCTGGAAGCCATAAAATATACGTATGGGCCCACTAAGGTGCCAACGTCAGATGGAGTCCAGGAGACAAAAAAATGCCTAAGAGACATAACAGAACGGAAGTACATAAATACCGCATGGCACTGACTAAATAGCCCAGAATGGGACCAGACCCCCAAAGTAAGAGATGTTACCTTGAAAAAGTCTGGAGGTATAAGGGATGAGCGCTGCAGAGAGGCGAGATACTCGCAGGGACGCTATGGTATACAAAGTAATACCATATAACCCTTTGAATCAGTTGGTCCAAAAAATTGCACCTATCATAGACTTCCATTTTCAAGCAGGCACTATTGACAGCAAAATGAGGGATTTCCTCTTTAAAAGGGACCCCATCACCCCCATATTTTATGTTTTACCAAAAATACATAAAAGATTAGTCAAACCACCTGGCTGGCCTATCGTATCCCTGACCGACTCTGTCTTGTCACCGTTGTCAATGGTGCTTGAGAAAATTCTAACGCCACTAATTAAAACTACACGCTCTTTTGTGCTGGATACTAATGACTTTATTCAAGCCATTAGATCCTTGGGCCCCATATCCCCCTCTTCCCTTTTGATTACTTGGGATGTCAACAGCTTGTACACATCGATAGTTCACGAGAAAGGCTTAGCGGCTACGGATAGACTCCTGAGTGATAACAAAGTAGACATCAAAATTTGTCATTTCTGTGCCGACCTTTTGGGCTTGGTGCTTAAAGAAAACTACTTTATGTTTCAGGACACTTTTTATGCCCAACAACAAGGCACAGTAATGGGCGTGAACGTAGCGCCCCCTTACGCTGTAGCATACGTGGCAGCCTTTGAAAATGACTACGTGTATAATCATCCCTTATTCGCGGCTCACTGTAGGGTTTGGCGGAGATATATCGATGATATATTTTGCGTCTGGGATGGTCCAAATGAATCACTCCTGCCCTTTGACCAACACATCAATATTATCTGGCCCAAACTCAGATTCTCCATACAACATGACACACACAGGATCAGCTTTCTGGATACCTTGATTTACAAGGAAAGGGAGGGCAACTTGGCGATTGATTTATTTACTAAACCTACAGATCACAATGGTCTCTTACACTTCACCAGCTGCCACCCACCCTCTGTCAAGAACTCTATTCCCAAATCACAGTTCCATAGAGTTGACAGGATTGTCTCCGACGAAAAAGTCAGAAAAATCAGACTCACTGAGATGGAACATAAATTCACTGATAGGGGCTACCCCCAAGGGGTTTTGACAGATGCCAAATGGAATTTATCCAATAGTAAACCCAAGGATAACCAAAAGAGAATCCCCTTTGTTTCTACTTTTCACCCTTTCTCTGGTTTAGTACAGTCTACCATTAGGAGACACTGGAACATTCTTACAAAAAGCTATCCTAATATTCCAGAGTTCAAAGTGCCGTTCCTGTCATGTTTTAAGCGGGCTAGGAACCTTAAGGATAGGCTAGTCAAGGCAGATGTTGGCCCAGGCACAGTGGTCCCCAAGCAAACCTTCCTACAAACTCAGAAACGAGGCACATTCCCCTGCCTAAACTGTCTTCAGTGCAGCAATGTACAAAAGGGCCCCTCTGTTTTTCACCCACAAACTGGAAAGGCGATTCCCATAAAAGGTTTCTACACCTGTGAGTCCACATTTGTGGTTTATCTTATAAAATGCCCTTGCGGTTTGGCCTATGTGGGGGAGACCACACAAACAGTGAGGGATAGGGTGGCCCAACATAAATCCACCATTCGATGTAATAAGACGCAACTCCCCCTCCCATGTCATTTCTCTGAAAAGAATCATAGCATTGCCCAACTCCGGTTCCAGGTTCTAGAACAAATAGACATCCCTAGAAGGGGCCAAAACCGTATCAGAATGCTCCAAAGGAGGGATGCATACTGGATTTACACACTACAGACTCTAGAACCCAAGGGATTAAATAGGGACTATGACGTCTCAGCTTTTTTGTAATACACTGTGCACGTAAAGAATGCATTGGTGATGTATATTTTGTTTGACTAAATAATGTCTTGATTTTAACTGTTTCATGTTTTTCTCTTGTGCCTCCACAGAACCGTTAATTGCACCCCATGCACTGAGCACTGGCTTTTCCTCACATGGTACAGTATCCTTACATAATGCCATACCAATATAGAGTGTTAACCTTATCACTATATTGCACCTGTGTGACCACCATTTAGGGACCTGTTTTGACATGCACGATTATCTCTGCCACTGGGCAGATTATTTCGAACGCTTGCCCTCAGCTTTGCCCATGGTTTAGCTCTAGCCTTCTCAGCGGTCCGGTCTCCACATGGTCCATCCTGCGCTGCGGCTCTACCTGCATATGGCCTCCGTTATCATATACACAACTTTCCTAGGCTCTAGCCCCTGTGCGCAGGCGCCGCAGGCCCCGTTTATCTCTGAGGTTCTCCCCTTATGCCGGCACCTTCTCTGCGCACGCGCAGCATTTCATAGTCATGTGATCCTCATGACGTGATGGGTCAGGTGACCCTCTGTCAGCGCGCACTTAAACCCGGAAGTGCCGCTGCTTGTCAGCAGTACCGGGAGCAGCGCGACCCCTGCAGCACGGCGCCCATGTCCTCAGAGGTTACAGGTACAGCAGCGCACCTTTCTAGCAGCCCTTCGCCCCCGTCCCTGGCACTCTCCTTGGCTCAGTCACCAACTCCCTGCCTTTTCCTCCACAGCGCTACCGTCCCTGCGAGTATCTCGCCTCTCTGCAGCGCTCATCCCTTATACCTCCAGACTTTTTCAAGGTAATATCTCTTACATTGGGGGTCTGGTCCCATTCTGGGCTATTTAGTCAGTGCCATGTGGTATTTATGTACTTCCGTTCTGTTATGTCTCTTAGGCATTTTTTTGTCTCCTGGACTCCATCTGACGTTGGCACCTTAGTGGGCCCATACATATATTTTGTGGCTTCCAGGTATTATTTTAGGGCCTCGGGGGGCACATTACCCTTATTGTGTACACTGCACCGTGTGGTTAGACCTGCATATCTAGAATCAATACATACAGGCTCCTGGTGGTCACACATAAGGGCTGTTTTTGATATTCCAGTAAGTCCAATTGGGCTTTACGCTTAGTCACTATGTACAATACCTACACAACGGCATTTTTGTATGTGTTCATGTGTCTAAATTCTTATGTTTTAGGCAGTTCACCTTGCATGACTCCGCAGCTTGGGAGGTCACCTCATATGCTGTGTCCTTTAGGGGTGGTTTATCAATCAGCATCCCACTTTGATAGTCCGTCGACAAGACTTGTTATGTTCACTTCACTACAATTTTCTTAAACACGTTCACTATCCTTAGCATCTCCTGAACGAGGCTCACGACTCACGGAACACCAGGCCGGATCCACTCAGACCGCCACTATTGTTGTCTGTCACACAACTAGTGATGTACTTTATTTTTTTAATTTTTGAGCAGAATGTATCATGCGTGTATTTATACTGTGCATCATGTATTTTGTCTAAAAATCTTTTTGTATTTTTTGCATATGTATTTCAGTACTCAAAACTGTTTCTGATGAAGGTCTTGTGATTAGACCGAAAACGTTTAAATTTTGAACTGGATGCACTGAATAAACGAATTTCTTATCTTGCAAAAAGATCTCCTGAGTGCCAAGTAATTTATTGCTTATATTTGACGGGTTGGATACCTAACTTGTGCACCTCCAAGAAGCCTAGAGTGCCGTGTCTACTATTGCTCTATACCTGCTCCCATAGGTTGGTGAGGAGGTTTTGGCCACCAGACTTACTGTACTCCTGTTGTACCCTAAGCTGTCTCATCCCACTCCCCCAGGAGGCGTGGGACAGAAATGCTAGCGTATAATCACTTAAGGCAAGCAGGGATTACAAAAATCAACTAACATCCGAAACACTCACGAAAGGTAGAGAGGAACAGTCCTGCACATTATTATTGGCACCCCTTCATTTTTTTCATAGACTGTACAATATCTTCAGAAATAAATGGAAATAAACCATAGTTATAGATGAGTGAATATTTCAATGTTTGGTTCAGATTACGATCCCAAAATTGCAATAGTTGCCGATTTGTTCGTTGAATATTCACCAATTCTGAACAGCCAATCACAGCCTTTCTCATTGTTTCAGCCAATCAGATTGGGTGAAACAGTGAGGTCCCAGGCTAGGATTGAGTACCGATATACCGCCAGGCAAAGCCAGGCATTGGCCAAAACTACTCAGATTGGCACGATCGATGATCACATCGATCGCGCCAGTCACAGGGCACAGCCGCGGTGTTACCAGGCTGTGTCCTATCGGTACCTGCCTAGATCGGTGCTGTACTAGCCTGCAGGTGCTGATTGGTGTGATTGATGTAATAGGTAATGTCAATCGTGCCAATCACAGGGCACAGCACTGGTGTGACTGCGCTATGCCCTGCCGGTGACCTGCTGGTGACCTGCCCAGCAACACCGGCATCACCAGGGCCAATGACATTGATCCCACCAATGACCGGTCACAGTAGCGGTATGACTGCTTTGTGACCTGTCTGTCACCTGTGTGTGACCTGTCTGACTGCTCTGCAGGAATCCTCACACTAGCTGAGGATTCCTGCAGAGCAGTCACACTGCCAGAGCTCCTCCTGTGCTGGGCATTGCGGTGCCACAGAAGCCTGTGACACCACAATTCCTGCTGAAGAAAGAATGAAGACAGAAGAAAGAAGAGAGACTACAACCGTAAGTGTTGATCCCTGATCCCTGCCCGATCTCTCTTCATCCACCCCAATCCTCCCAATCTCCCCATATTCCCCTTCTCCCTTTCCCTCTTTTTAACCCCCTTTGTGCCGCCTCTGTGCGCACATTTAGCAGCCGCTGAGCGTTGATTGTTTACACAGTTCACCGATCAACACTTGTGCTTGCTTTTTTTCTCAGCCCGCTTTGCGCCAACTCTGTACGCACATCCCGAAAATGCCAAACTTTGATAAGTGACGCAGTTCACTTATCAGAGCTCATGCCTGCAGGTTTCCATTTTTTGCCACCCCTCTTTGCGCCACCCCCGTGCGCACATCCAGCAGCCGCCGATCTTTAATAAGTAAAAGAGTTCACTTATCAGAGCACGTGCCTGCTTTTTGCATTTTTTTTCTCCCCATTAGCTTTTTTCTTTTTCTTTTCAGACAAGTTTGCACCAATCACTATCCCCCTCCCCCCACACACATACAGTTATAAATAAAGTACACACAAAGCACCATATTCACATAAAAAATGTCCCGCCCGTCACGTTCGTCCCTACAGCGCTATTCAGTGGAGGAGGCATATTCTTTCCTTGCCTCCGACACTGATAGGGAGGGTGAGGATCCCACATTTCTTTACTTTTTGCATTCTTCCTCCTCTTCCTCCTCCTCATCTTCCTCCTCGGGTCCTGCAGAACCTCAACACAGACATCCTAGGACAGAAGATGAGGCAGCGCCCACTCCTGAAGATGAACCAGCGCACTCCTCTTCAGACCCCGTATGGACCTCACCCCTCGAAAATTACGAGCCACTGATTCCTGATTTTGTGGCAGAATCTGGATTCAAGTTTGACACCACTGGCCTCACAGAAATAGACTTTTTTCAAAGTCTTTTTCTCTGAGGATTTTACTAACCTCATGGTGGGCCAAACTAATATATATGCTCGGCAATTTTTGGCGCAAAACCCCGGTTCATCATTTTCTAACTGGTCTCCTGTAGACGCAGTTGAAATGATGCAGTTTTGGGGCCTGGTCCTTCATATGGGGATCCTAAAGAAGCCAGAACTTTGGCAATATTAGAGTGTTGATATTTTGTACAACACTCCAGTTTTCCGAATGGTCATGACCCAGATGCGTTTTGAGGCCATCCATAAATTCCTGCATTATCACGATAATGCACAGTGTCCCGCACGAGATGACCCCAGCTTTGACCGTCTGTCCAGAGTTTGGCTGGTCATCAATCACTTCAACAAAAAGTTTGCTGAAGTGTACGTGCCCCAAAGGGAAGGCTCAGAATCCATCAGTACCTGCCCAGCAAGAGGGCCAGGTATGGAATCAAACTCTATAAGCTATGTGAGAGTACCTCAGGGTACAACTACAGCTTTAGAGTATACGAAGGAAAGGACACCAGGATTGAGTGTCCCCCTGTCCTGGGAGTGAGTGAGAAAATTGTGTGGGATTTGGTGCACCCACTGCTGGATAAAGGTTATCTCACCTCTACACCAGTAACTTTTATTCCAGCATCCCACTATTCAAATACCTCTCTGCGCGAGTTACCGCAGCCTGCGGTACTGTCCACGAAAATCAGAGAGGCCTCTCAAAAATGCTACTTGGGCAGATGCTCAGAAGGGCTGACAGCTGAGCCCAATGTAGCAACCACCTGCTGGTGGTCAAGTACAAGGACAAGAGTGATGTCCTTCTCTTGACCACCATACACGGTGATGGCAGTGCCCTCAGCATTGTACGAGGTACCTCAACACAGGTCAGCAAACCGGACTGTGTACTGGGGTACAAAAACATGGAGGGCGTTGATCTCTCCGATCAACTCCTTCAACCGTATAGTGCTTTGAGAAAGGCCAAGGTGTGGTACAAAAAGCTGTCCATGCACATTGTACAAATGGCAATGCTCAATGCTTTCCTGCTGTCACAATGTGCACGCCACACTGATACGTCATACCTTCAGTTCCAGGAAGTAGTGGTTAAGGCCCTGATATTTGACACTCAGGAATGAGCAGGCCCCAGTACTTCTGGAACTGAAGGTGCTCGTATCGTACCAGGTCAGCATTTCCCAGGGGTGGTCCCGCCAACTAGAAGAAAAGGTAAGCCACAAAAAAGGTGCTGAGTGTGTTACAAAAGGGGAATACGCAAGGACACCATTTATCAATGCGACACCAGCCCCGACAAACCTGGCCTGTGTATGAAAGATTGCTTCAAAATGTACCAAACCTCCATGCACTACTAATTTACTGAGATTTACAGGAAACAGGAGATTAGTTCCAAAAAGGGGGCACATTTAGATAAGTTGGGGGTCTAGTTTCAAAAATGATGTCACTTGTGTTTTTTTTTTACAGTTTAGGCACATGAGGGGCTCTGCAAACGGAACATGACGCCCTCAGAGCATTCCATCATAGTCTGCATTCCAAAACGTCACTACTTCCCTTACAAGCCCCGACGTGTGTCCAAACAGTTTTTTCCCATATATGGGGTACCAGCGTACTCAGGACAAATTGGACAACAACTTTTGGGTCCATCTCTCCTGTTACAATTGGGAAAATAAAAAATTGGGGACTAAAAGATCATTTTTGTGGGCAAAAAATAGGATTTTTTATTTTCACGCCCTGACATTATAAACTTCAGTGAAACACTTGGGGGTTCAAAGCTTTCACCACACATCTAGATACGTTCCTTATGAGGTCTAGTTTCCAAAATGGGATAACTTTTGGGATGTTTCTACTGTTTAGTCACATCAGGGGCTCTACAAACGGAACATGACACCCGCAGACCATTCCATCAAAGTCTGCATTTCAAAACGTCACTACTTCCCTTCCGAGCCCCGACGTGTGCCCAAACAGTAGTTTTCTTCCACATATGGGGTACCAGAATACTCAGGACAAATTGGACAACAACTTTTGAGGTCTAATTTCTGATTTTACCTTTGGGAAAATAAAAAATTGGGGACTCAAAGATAATTTTTGTTGGCAAAAAATAGGATTTTTTATTTTAACGTCCGGGCATTATAAACTTTAGTGAAACACTTGGGGGGTCAAAGTTCTCACCACAGATCTCCTGTTACCCTTGGAAAAATAAAAAATTGGGGACTAAAAATCATTTTTGTTAGCAAAAAATAGGATTTTTTATTTTCACGTCTGAGCATTATAAACTTTAATGAAACACTTGGGGATTCAAAGTGCTCACCACATATCTAGATAAGTTCCTTAGGGGTCTAGTTTCCAAAAGGGGGTCACTTGTAGGGGGATTTCCACTGTTTAGGCACATCAGGGGCTCGCCAAATGCGACATGGTGTCCGATCTCAATTCCAGCCAATTTTAGTTTGAAAAACTCAAATGGCGCTCCTTTTCATCCGAGCCCTGCTGTGCGCCCAAGCAGTGGCTCCCCCCCACATGTGAGGTATCAGCGTACTCAGGACAAATTGGACAACAAGTTTTGTGGTCCAATTTCTCCTCTTACCCTTGGGAAAATAAAAATGTAGGGACTAAACCATCATGTTTGTGGAAAAAATATGATTTATTATTTTCACGCTCGGGCTTTATAAACTTTAGTGAAACACTTGGGGGTCAAAGTGCTCACCACACATCTAGATAAGTTCCTTACAGGGTCTAGTTTCCAAAATGGGGTCACTTTTGGGGGGACATGGCATCTGATCTCAATTCCTTTGAAGTCCATGCGGTCAGACTCTACATCTCCTTCTCCATGCGAGTGGCGGTGGTGTATCGTCCTCCGGGCCCCTCTCATCAGTTCCTGGATCACTTTGCCACCTGGCTTCCACACTTTCTTTCCAGTGACATCCCCACCCTCATCATGGGTGATTTCAACATCCCCATTGCTTTTCCTCTTTCCCCATCTGCTTCTGACCTTTTATCTCTAATCTCCTCTTTCGGGCACTCGCAGCATACTAACTCTCCAATGCATGAAGACGGAAACTCCCTCGACTTGGTCTTCTCCCGGCTTTGCTCAGTGGACGACTTCACAAACTCCCCTCTCCTGCTCTCGGACCACAATCTTCTTTCATTCTCTATCAAGAACTGCCATCCTGCTCAGGTCACCCCCACTTTCCACACTTATAGAAACATATAGGCCATTAACACCAAGAAACTTATGAAGAACTTGCAGTCATCATTGGCCTCAATCTCCTCCATCTCATGTCCTGATTCTGCACTGAAGCATTACAATGAAACCCTGCAAAGTGCCCTGGATGAAATTGCACCTCCTTTACATAGAACAACTCGGCACAGACGGCGACAACTGTGGCAAACGCTGCAAACACGTTTCCTGCAGCGGTGCTCCTGGTGCACCGAACGTCTGTGGAGAAAATCTAATCTACCCGAAGATTTCATCCATTATAAGTTCATGCTTGAAACATACAACTCTGCCCTTCACCTCTCCAAACAAATCTATTTTAACACCCTCATCACCTCACTGTCCAATAACCCTAAACGTATCTTTGACATTTTTCATTCCGTACTCAACCCAAGAGTGCAGGCCCCAACCACGGATCTCCACACTGATGAGCAGGCCAACTACTTCAAAGAAAAAATTGACCACATCCAACAGGAAATTATCTCCAAATCCCTTTATACCATGCACTGTCCTGCCTCCCTCACTGCATCTAGTTCACTCTCTGACTTTGAACCAGTTACAGAAGAAGAATTAATCAGGCTCTTTCCATCTTCTCGCACGACCACTTGCACCAGTGACCCCATACCGTCACGTCTCCTCCAGTCCCTTTCCCTGGTTGTCACCTCTCACCTAACAAAAATGTTCAACCTTTCTCTCTCTTCCGGTATCTTTCCCTCCTCATTTAAGCATGCCATCATACATCCATTACTGTAAAAACCATCCCTCGATCAAAACTGTGCTGCTAATTATAGACTTGTCTCTAATCTTTCCTTCATCTCTAAACTCCTGGAACGCCTGGTCGACTCCCGTCTTATCTGCTATCAGATAACTCTCTTCGCTACCCTCTACAATCCGGTTTCCGCTCTTTACACTCTTCTGAAACTGCCCTCACTAAAGTCTTTAATGATCTACTAATGGCTAAATCTAATGGTCACTACTCCATGCTAATTCTCTTGGATCTCTCCGCAGCATTCGATACTGTGATCATCAGCTCCTCCTCCTCACTATGCTCTGTTCCATCGGCCTCAAGGACACAGTTCTCTCCTGGTTCTCCTCCTATCTCTCTGACCACTCCTTCACTGTATCTTTTGCTGGTTCCTCCTCCTCTCACCTTTCCCTTACTGTTGGGGATCCTCAAGGATCAGTCCTAGGTCCCCTCCTCTTCTCTTTGTATACTGCCCTTATTGGACAAACAATCAGTAGATTTGGTTTCCAGTACCATCTCTTTGCTGATGACACCCAATTATACACTTCTTCTCCTGATATCACGCCTGCCTTTTTAGTAAACACCAGTGATTATCTTACCGCTATCTCTAACAACATGTCCTCCCTCTATCTGAAACTGAACCTGTCAAAAACTGAACTCCTCGTGTTCTCTCCCTCTACTAACCTACCTTTGTCTGATATTGCCATCTCCGTGTGTGGTTCCACCATTAATCCCAAGCAGCATGCCCGCTGCCTTGGGGTCATACTTGATTCCGAGCTTTCACTCATCCCCCACATCCGATCACTGGCTCGCTCTTATCTGCATCTCAAAAACATTTCTAGAATTCGCCCTTTTCTTACTTTCGACTCCTCCATCATGTTCTCATACACTTTATGCAGTTAATAGCCTCTGTGTCTGTACTGTTACATACTTAGGCAGTTAACTGGTTCATGCAGCTTTACATGAACACCCGAGCCTTACACTATGGCTGGTCCAAATAACTAAAGCAATTGTTACCATCCACCTCTTGTGTCTCCCCTTTTCCTCATAGATTGTAAGCTTGCGAGCAGGGCCCTCATTCCTCCTGGTATCTGTTTTGAACTGTGATTTCTGTTATGCTGTAATGTCTGTTGTCTGTATAAGTCCCCTCTATAAGTTGTAAAGCGCTGCGGAATATGTTGGCGCTATATAAATAAAATTATTATTATTATTATTATTACTGTTTCACTCATTCATTCTCGTCTGGACTATTGTAACTTTCTACTAATCGGCCTCTCTCTTACCAAACTCTCCCCACTCCATTCTGTCCTGAATGCTGCAGTAAGAATCTTTTTCCTCACCAACCGTAACGCCAATGCCTCTACCTTGTGCCAGTCATTACACTGGTTACCCATCAATTCCAGAATCCAGTACAAAACTATTACCCTCATCCACAAAGCACTCCATGGCGGCGCCGAAAGCCCCTGAAGCTTTGAGTGACGGCAGAGTAGCGGTTGAAGCTGGGGAGTGAGGACCCGTCTCCCTGGCTAAAGACAGGTATTTTGGCTAAGTTTCAAAGCGCTTTATTTTGGGAATACTTGAACCAAAGACTAAAAGAGCCACCTTGTTAGAATGCAGCATTACTTCTGCACAAGGTGGCTCTTTTAGTTTATAACGGCTGGAGGGGGTGACAGTGGCCCTTTAATGACTCGAGTATAAGCCTAGGGTGGAAAATGCAGCAGCTACAGGTAAATGTCAAAAATAAAAATAGATACCAATAAAAGTAAAATTAATTGAGACATCAGTAGGTTAAGTGTTTTTGAATATCCATATTGAATCAGGAGCCCCGTATAATGCTCCATACAGTTCACGATGGGCCCCATAAGATGCTCCATACAAAATACACCCCTTATAATGCTGCACAAATGCTGATTATGGCCCCATAAGATGCTCCATACAGACATTTGCCCCATATAATGCTTAACAAATGCGGATTATGACCCTATAAGATGCTCCATACAGACATTTGCCCCATATAATGCTGCACAAATGCTGATTTGGCGCACAAAACGATCTCTCAAAATCAGAATTAATGAACACATGCGTAACATAAAGAAGAAGTTTACAGGTCACCCACTTTCTAAGCACTTCATAGAAGTACATGGTGGAAGGGTCCAAACAATGGAAATCTCCGGTATTGAAATTATACACCCGCACTGGAGAGGTGGCGATTATATAAAATCCATGTCCAGGACTGAGAGTAAATGGATCTTTTTACTAGATACGCTAATTCCCAGAGGACTAAATTGTGGAGTGGAATTGTTCGGTTTCTATTAAAAGGAAGGATCGCGGATGCTATATAAGGACCCATAAGTTGGGCAAGGACCAGCCCTGAGGAAGAAAACAGTAGTTTTCGAAACGCGTAGGCTGTGTTGGTCCTTACCGCGATCCATACCGAATATTGCAGTCACGTGGGGCGGTCACCTGTCTCACTGCGTCACACAGGTCCTAGACGCGCCAATCACACTACTCGCACTGTGCGGCGCTGCCGGCCTTAGACGGAGTGTCCCCGCCTCTGGCTTCAGTTCGGTGCACGGAGCAGCTGCTACCGGCCGGAGCAGCTCTCCGATACAGATATCCGGACAAAGACTTCATCCACATTATCAAGAAATATCGATGAATCACAACGACGGATAAGTGATGCAACTTTACTTTGAAGGTACCTACTTTTTCATTCAGGTGGCACGATCCGCTGCGGGCCTCAGACTGTGAAGGTATTGACTTTTTCATCTAGGCTGTATTATCAAGCTGCGGGTGCAGTGGTTCAACTGTTCCTCCCTAAGGGAGGTGTATGACTCTAGTGTACTTTTGAACTGACTATACACCTAATTTATGAGTATTGGTGATGGGATATACCAGCGCGAATAATTATACTTTTTTACTTTCTAAATGCTGATTATTGCCTCATAAGATGCTCCATACAGTCATTTGCCCCGTGTAATGCTCTATAAATGCTGATTATGGCCCCATAAGATGCTCCATACAGTCATTTGCCCCAAGTAATGCTCCATAAATGCTGATTATGGCCCCATAAGATGCTCCATACAGTCATTTGCCCCATGTAATGCTCCATAAATGCTGATTATGGCCCCATAAGATGCTGCATACAGTCATTTGCCCCAAGTAATGCTTCATAAATGAAGATTATGGCCCCATAAGATGCTTCATACAGTCATTTGCCCCATGTAATGCTCCATAAATGCTGATTATGGCCCCATAAGATGCTCCTTACAGTCATTTTCCCCAAGTAATGCTCCATAAATGCTGATTATGTCCCCATAAGATGCTCCATACAGTCATTTGCCCCATTTAATGCTCCATAAATGCTGATTATGGCCCCATAAGATGCTCCTTACAGTCATTTGCCCCATGTAATGCTCCATAAATGCTGATTATGGCCCCATAAGATGTTCCATACAGTCATTTGCCCCAAGTAATGCTCCATAAATGCTGATTATGTCCCCATAAGATGCTCCATACAGTCATTTGCCCCATGTAATGCTCCATAAATGCTGATTATGGCCCCATAAGATGCTCCTTACAGTCATTTGCCCCATGTAATGCTCCATAAATGCTGATTATGGCCCCATAAGATGCTCCATACAGTCATTTGCCCCATGTATTGCTCCATAAATGCCGATTATGGCCCCATAAGATGCTCCTTACAGTCATTTGCCCCATGTAATGCTCCATAAATGCTGATTATGGCCCCATAAGATGCTCCATACAGTCATTTGCCCCATATGCTGTTGCTGCGATAAAAAAAATCACATACTCACCTCTCGTTTCATCGCCGAGCGCCAGCCGTTGCTATGTTCCCCGTCCACTGCACTGACTACTCAGGCAAAGGGCGGCACGCACTAATCGCGTCATCGCGCATCTGACCTGAGCGTCAGTGCAGAGGATGCAGAAGACGCAGCGGCGGCCAGCGACGGTGGATCGGGGAGCAGCTGAATATCGCGCACTGCTTATACTCACCTGCTCCTGGCGCAGTCCCTGCTTCCCCGACACCGGCAGCTTCTTCCTGTAATGAGCGGTCACATGGTACCGCTCATTACAGTAATGAATATGCGGCTCCACCCCTATGGGAGTGGAGTGGGGTCCATATTCATTACTGTAATGAGCGGTACCATGTGTGTTATGATCCTTAGTGGCTGAGGATCACAGAATGAACGAGCTAAGTTACTTAACATAGAACGAGCTCTAGGGAGGTGGTAACTGGACTGACCGCAAACCTGATCCTAACAAACACACTAAAGGCAGCCGGTGAACGTGCCTAAATTCCTGGACGTCTCGACGCAGCCTGAGAAACTTGCTACCCCTATAGAGAAAGTAAGACCTCACTTGCCTCAGAGAAATGACCCCAAAGATATAGGAAGCCCCCAACAAATAATAACGGTGAGGTAAGGGGAAAATACAAAACGTAGAAATGAAAACAGATTCAGCAAATGAGGCCCACTAATACTAGATAGCAGAAGACAGGCAGGGAACTGTGCGGTCAGTAAAAAACCCTATACAAAATATCCACGCTGAGAATTCAAGAACCAAACACCAACTAACGGTGTGAGGGGAGAAACTCAGCCCCCTAGAGCTACCAGCAAGCAAGAAAATCACATATTAGCAAGCTGGACAAGGACAAGTAAATAACCAAGAAAAATATTGAACACTGATGAGCAAAAAATAACCAAACAGAAAACTTAGCTTCTCTTGAAGAGACTGATAGCGAAGGACTTCAGGAGAGATCAAAATAGCACTGAATACATCGACAGCAGGCAAACACTGAAAGTCCAGGTGAGCTAAATAGGAAACCAGCTAACAGATAACGAGACAATTGATACAGCCTCAGACCTGCATAATGACACAAAGAGCCACCAGAGGGAGCCCAAAGACAGCACTCACACAGTACCACTTGTGACCACAAGAGGGAGCCCAAAAACAGAGTTCACAACACATGTGACCGCTCACTACAGGAAGAAGCTGCCTGCGCCCGGGAACCAGGGATGTGCAGGGACCGCGCGAGGAGCAGGTGAGTATTATTACACAGCTCCGCTCTCCCCCTCCCCTGCCGACCCCTGGGTATAACTCGAATATAAGCCAAGCGGGGCAATTTCAGCCTAAAAAAATAGGCTGAAATTCTCGGCTTATACTCGAGTATATACGGTAATTCCAGCCAGTTTTGGTATGAAAAAGTCAAATGGTGCTCATTCCCTTCCGAGCCCTGCTGTGCTCCCAAACAGTGGTTTTCCCCCATATATGGGGTATTTGCATACTCAGGAGAAATTGCACAACAACTTTATCTGTTTATTTTCTCCTTTTACCCTTGCGAAAATAAAAAAATTGTTGCTTAAAGGTCATTTTTATGACTAAAAAGAAGGAAGGAAAAACTTCCACGTTGAATTTTCTCCTGTGAAACACCTGAAGGGTTAATAAACTTTCTTGAATGTGGATTTGATCAGCTTGAGGGGTGCAGTTTTTAGAATGGTGTCACTTTTGGGTATTTTCTGATATATAGATGCCTCAAAGTGTCTTCAAATGCGAGGTGGTCCCTAAAAAAAATGGTTTTGTAAATTTTGTTGTAAAAATGAGAAATCACTGGTTAACTTTTAACCCTTATAACTTCCTAACGAAAAAAAATGTTGGTTCCAAAATTGTGCTGATGTAAAGTAGACATGTGGGAAATGTTATTTAATAATTATTTTGTGTGACATTTTTCCTCTGTTTTAAGGGCATAAAAAATCATATTTTGAAAATTGATTAATTTATCAAATTTTCGCCAAATTTCTGTTTTTTTACACAAATAAATGCAAATTACATCGAAGAAATTTTACCACTATCGTGAAGTACAATATGTCAGGAGAAAACCGTCTCAGAATCGTCGAGATTCATTGAAGTGTTCTGGAGTTATTATCTCATAAAGGGACAGTGGTCAGAATTGTAAACATTGGCCCGGTCATTAACATGCAAACCACCCTCGGGGGTAAAGGGTTTAAAGTTTTGAATTAAACATCAAATTAAAATGAGGTGGGTGAGGGATCGGTGTAGGCCTGCTGTGTTGGGAGCCCTGATACCACATGCAAGAGCTCAACCTGCGATCATGCTCAGCCACACTCAGGTGGCACAAATATCATTTTCGTAGACTACTATTGTCAAAAAAATCTAAGGATAGTAACATGGGTAGTTTACTCAAAGAAAGTGAAGGCCTGCCGGTCTCAGAGGCCTAATGTTACAGGCAACACAAATGGAGACCCAACCAGGAGTTTACACATTTTCAAAAAGTCTGTGATTGGGGTGCAAAAGTTCATCTTGATGAAAGTTAGCCTGTCTATACTTTCAGGGGACATCTGTCAGGACACCACCAGCAGCGCTGAATACACATTCTGAGAGAACGCTGGCTGCCGGGCATGATAAAACCTCCAAGGCATGAGAGGCGAGCTCAAGCCACTCTTCCATTTTTGAAGACCAAAATTTGAAAGGGTCCAAGCTCTCCCTAATGGTATTGATCTTCAGTTCTAGATACTCCAGCACCATCCTCTCCATTCGTTCACCACTTGTCAGACTTGGACTCTGTTGTGCTAGTGCACGAGCTGGTGTAAAAAAAATGTCAAAGGACTCACAGAAATTGCTTCTGCCACTTACACTACTGATGCTGCTGCTAATGTGATGGCATTGACGAATTGATGTTCCTGAGGTTGAAAGTCTAGAGCTGCGATGCACTGTGTGCCTCATTGCTGTCTTGGGAAAAACCTCTCTTAAGGTTGTGTAAAAGCGTGTTTGGATACTCCAGTATTCGCGGGTGCCTTTCCAGGGCAGAAAACATCTGCAAAATGTTGTCTTATAATGTGGATCTAACAGTGTGGCAACCCAGTATTCAGCACTATTTTGAATCATAATTATATGGGGATCATGTTGCAGATAGTGTAGCAAGAAGGCACTCATATGTCGGGCTCTTCCATGAGGTCCAAGCCCATGCCGTGTTGGTGGCTTGGTAACATGGATGCTTGTTTCCTCCGTCCCCTCTCTCCCACCACGAACAACAGAGAGGGGATGATTATCTTCATCTCCTGACAGTTGCTTACCCATTTCCTCGTCCTCCTCCATTTTTTTCCTTGGATCTTGCACCTTCGATAACAGTTTGTTATCACCATCCCCCCTTGATTGCACTAATCCACTCTCCCTTGGCAACCACCTGTGTGACGACAGTCTGGAACTTTGAGACAATGTTATCCCTTTCGCATCCTCCTCTGCTTCCTCTGCTTCCTCTTCCTCTGGGACCACCACCTCCTCCTGCAGGCTACTCAAAGTCTGCTCCAGCATATAGATGACCGGAATAGTGTTGCTGATGACAGCATTGTCAGAGCTAACCATCTTAGCAGCCATTTTGAAACTGTGAAGAAGGGTGCAGAAGTCTTTAATCTGTGCCCACTCCATAAACATGATATGCGACATGTCCGTAACGTTGGCCCAGGCTATATGACATCACATATTGCGTCAGGGCTCATTGCTGCTGCCACAGTTGCTGCAACATATGCAGAGGGGAGTTTCCCTGATTCGGCACATCGCATATCAATCTGTTAAATGGCATGGACAAAGACCTCTGTATCGATGCAAGTCGATGACCTGAGGGGTGCGAACGGCGGAAGTGAGCACACAGATTATGTGCTTTATGCAGCAGCTCATCCAGGCCAATATAGTGGGGGAGAAAACACTGTACCACCAGGTTGGTGAGCCATGAAAGGCATGTGTGTGATCTTGCCTCAATGTAGGACCGCCACCAGGATCACACCATTATTGGGCATGGCCTTCCCTGGATGCAGGTTCAGGGGAGACAGCCATTGCTCATACTTGGCCTTGAGTGCTGTTCACAACTCTTCAGCTGTATGACTGCGAATTAAATCTCAATTTTAACACTGCCTGATTGCCGTGAGCCATGGCTGCACAGTACGGAGGTGGTGGGGATTCACTCTGCACTGTTGGAACGCGTGTCTCATTAAGGAATACGTTGAGAGTGCAAGTAGAGGCCCTAGAGAGGAGGCAGAAGCAGTGGGGGAAGTGTGAAATATAGAGGTTAGTCCTGCAAGTCTTTGGGATTCCAAGACTTGTGGAGCAGCACCTTCCCTGCCTGCCCCCACAGCTACCAGAGTCACTCAGTGCCCAGTCAGCGAGATGTAACGCCCTTGGCCATGGTTACTCATCCAAGTGTCTGTGGTGAAATGCACCCTGGCAGACAGATTTTGTCAAGGAACAGGTGATGTTATCTGCAACATGCTGGTGTAGCGCAGGTACAGCTTTCTTAGAAAAGTAATGGCGACTGGGCAACTGGTATTGGTGGACTGAGATGGCCATCAACTTTTGGAAACTGTATTTTCCAGCCGGAAAGGCAGCACTTAGGTGGCCAACTGATTGGAGATGGTGGAGCTCAACCTCTTAGCTTTGTCATGTGTAGGAGAATCCGATCTTTTACGTGACCACCAATGTGAGACCGAGGGCTGACTGCAGTTATGAGAGAGGGCAGAGTACGGTGAACCACACAAACTACCGGACCGTGAGGGAGGTGCAGGCGGAGATTTTACAGTGAATTAATAATGTTGTGCTGTACTCAAAGCAGCAGGAATGTCGGCTTCCATTAAAGCTGACAGGCTCTCACTCTGCCTGACTGGAGTGGGTAAAGGACCTGAGGCTCTGTGATTGGAGACCTGCATCACAATACTTGGCATGGTAACAGAGGAGCAGACATGATTGATGGGGCAGCTGATAGTTGTTGAGGTCCTCTGGTCCTCATTTTAGGAAAGTGGGATTCCCAGAGTAACACATGTTTATTGTGCATGTGAAGGTTCATACATGTAGTAGTCAAATTATTGCACTTTTTCCCTCTACTCAGTTTTTTTTTTTGCAAAGTTGGCACATTAAGGGAGTTGACACATCCTTTGCAATGTCTAAAAAGGCACAGGCTAGGCAACACTTGCCGCCCCTGAGAGCTGCAGATCCGCAAACACTGCTGGCCACAGCCATAGTTGTGGCTGAGGATACATTATTCGTTGTAGCTGCACCACTACATGTCTGCACCACACGTTGCAACGTAAACTCCTCATCTCCATCATCCTCCTCCTCAGATGACCTACTCAGGTGCGTGCCTCTGTGTTAATGCCAACTGGGATCTGCCACCTCATCATCATCATCATCATCCTCTGTGTTATCACATTCCTCACCTTGAAAGTCACCCTCCTCTTCTTCCTGCCCTGACAGCACAGTACAGTCCGCGTGAGCCTTAGACATCTGAGTCTCATTAGGATCTCCTCCCTCCTGGGGGTTAACGTTTGGTGACGAGGGTCAGGATGCTTCTGGGGCCCTACTTCGCACTGCCCTGGATCCAAGCTAAAAAATTTTGGGCATCGGTGCAGATGATTTCCTCCTCTTGACTTTGGGAAGCTTTTAAGTACACTTCTGATGCCTATGGCATATAATGTGTGAACAGCTCTGCAGACTCACCCATCTGTGGTTCCCTACAGTCAGTTGGGAATTTGGAGAGTTGTGTCGTGGGGAGAAGCAAGGGTAATTGGGGTGTCACCTCTCTGGTGGGTGTGATGTTGAGGTGGAGTAAGAGGAGAAGAGACCACTTGAAACTGCGCTTGCCATCCACTCGAGCATATGCTTTTCCTGGGCCTCATCAAAAAGGCGTACCACTGTGCGTCTGCCAAAGAAAAGTAGTGTAGTAGCCCATCCAGTAACAGAAGTTGTCAGTTGTCTTTGCATAGGACATGACGTTGTTGGTTCAGTAGTGCTTTCACAAACATTACCTCCTACCCCACGTACACCTTGAACACCAAGCCCCATCACCCTTCCATCATGGTCTCACTTTTTCTCAGTCATGTTGCTCAAATAGTGTGGTAGGGGCATAGTATTAGCAACAAAAAATTAGATTTTTTTTTACTCTGCACCAGCTCTTCACACAGCTGAATTTCAGCGGCACTAAATGACAAGGTGATATATGGCATGCTGAATCACGTTAGCAACTGGCCCCTAAATGTTTTATTTTATTGTGCGACAGCTCTACATATAGAACAATTTCATCTCCACAAAATTACTGTGTGGGATATGGCGGGCTGTATCACATTTAGCAACAGAAAAAAATATATTTTTTAATGTGCATGAACTCTGCAGTTTAATTTCACCGCCACAAAATTACAACATGGGATATGCTGGGCTGTATCACATTTAGCAACAGGTTTCTTTTTTTTAAATCTGCATGAGCTATGCAGACAGTTGAATTGCACCGCCACTAAATAACAAGGTGATATAAGGCTGCTTTCACACTAGCGTCGGGCTCGGCCCGTCGCAGTGTGTCGGGCCAAGGTTACCAACGCTAGCGTTGTATACGCCGCACAACGGGGGCAGCGGATGCATTTTTCCAGCGCATCCGCTGCCCCATTGTGAGGTGCTGCAAGCACTTTTGCAGGATGCGTTTTTTCTGCAAAACTACGCATTGTGACGGATTGCAGTTAACGCTAGTGTGCAAGTAGCCGAAGACATGCTGAATCATGGTAGCAACTGCCAAAAAAATTATTTTATTCTGGCCAACAGCTCAAATCACAGAACAATGTCACCACACCACTAAATGACAAGGTGACATATGCCTTGCAGTATCACATTTTGCAAGTGAAAAAATAAGATTTAGAAAGGTCTACTTGTGCATGGAATGTGCCCTGCTTTTTGTGTACCTCAGTAATGGCGCAAAAAATAAAAATAAAAAATCTGCTGGAGGGTTGATTTCATAGCCACTCAGTACACTAGCTATCTAAACTATCTGACTTAGATGTTGGCAAGTTAGCTAGACGGTTGTGTCTATCAGCAAACAGTCCCAGCATCAGGAGCAGTCTCTCTGCTTTATTATGTAATGAGCTGGCCGGCTCTGACTGTTCTGTTATCATTGACATAGAAGAATCTGTGACAGACACTGCCCCCGTTTGGCCAGAAGTTATACCTATGCCGAATGTGATTACAGAGAAACAAACTGTGTTGGCTAAGCTCCCCCCTGTTATGTCATGTGACCAGGAAGGAGAGAGAGAAGAATAAGAGCCCGGGAAACTTCTCTGTGCAGAGATAAGTCTGTGTATGCTTGTGCCCTCCTGTAGATGCGACATAGGAGATTGCCTGGACGATTCCCCTCTCTTGAAAGCTGACTTCCAGATCCTGAACCCACGAACTGTAAGCGGGTCCTCTGTTGAGAGGCCGAATATTCACTCAGCGGTGACATCTCCACAGATCCTGAACCCACGAACTGTAAGCGGGTCCTCTGTTGAGAGGACGAATATTCCACCCCTACCTGCCGTACCCCAAGGACTACAGTCTGGACCTGAGAGACGGAGCTTTGTTTAATCCCTGCAGAGACAGACAGGCCTGCGACGTGGGAAGATAACCCCTTCTGGAGCAAAGAGACTGGTAACGTGTGGATAGGGACAGTGAGGGATAGTTTGTTATTACACGTTAACTCTGTGAATAGGCATTTTTTGTATTGTCTACAATTGTGTTCCGCTGTGTTAAGAAAATGTTTAACAGTAAAGATACGTTTGTTAAGATGGAATCTGAGTGTGGAAGTTTTGCTGGGCCAGATCATGGATATACATGGGCGACCTTGCCCTCGTCCACTTCATCTGGCGTAGTCGGCAGGATCTGTGCCCAGCAGGATTCCCACCCAGGCCCAGTATACAGTCAGAAACCGCCGCCGGTGTCCATTGTAAACCAGGTCAGGAAATTTGGCGGGCGAAACTACCCCGTACCAGAGTGGGCGGAACAAGTGCGGATACTGGGAGAAATGTATAATATTGACCCTAAGACCTTGGCAGAAATGGCGGTACTGACACTAGAGGGGGAGGCATGGACGACAGTCAGACTGGAGACGGTCAGGGGGCAGCGTGTGTTGGAGGATTTGGTGCAGGTGCTGGAAAAGACCTATGGACCTACTACGTACCAGGGAACACTGCGGTACCTGTTCTTCAGACGGACACAGCTTGAATGGGAGGACATTCCCCAATATGCAAATGCCCTTCAGGTACTCCTTGAACAAGTCTGTGCAAGAGGGGAACAACTGGCTACTATAGCTCCTCGTGACCTGGTACTGAGAGACCAATTCGTTATAGGGCTGAGAGACCAGTATCTTAACCGTACGCTACAGGACTTGATTCGGATGACGCCGACTCTCACCTTCGCTGAAGTCAAGCAGGAAGCCATAGAACGTTCTAGGGGACCCGTCATGGATGTGGGGACTCAAAGCACTGCGTGCAGATCCATATTAAACAGTAACCAGCCCAACAGTGACACCGAGGAGCTGAAACAGATGGTAGCAGATTTACAGCACCAGGTGTCACAGTTAACACTAGAACGGCAGAGAGACCAGCGGATACAAACTAGCCGTCCCGCGGGACCGTGTTGGTCATGTGGTGACCCTCGCCACAGGGCGAATCGTTGTCCTCAACGAACAAACCATCAGTTACCACGACGAACAGAATATCAGCTACATCCACAAGCAGAGCCACCACGCCAGGTCTCACCACAATGGCTGCCGTTAAACTAGACACCCCTGCAGCTGAGGTTCGAGCAGCAGGGGGGGACAGAGGACGGGGTGTAGAAAAACAGAACCAGCAACGGAGTACTCTTGCCTCAAGTAGTCCTATACTTGAAGTTATTCTGGAGGGAATTGCGGTGCAAGGATTGATGGACACTGGGTCGCAAGTGACCACGATCTCTGAACAGTTTTATGAAAAGTACCTCAAACCAAGAACTGCTTGTGATCCAGAAACCACCATTAAGATAATTGCGGCTAATAACTTACCCATTCCAGTAACCGGAGTCGCCTGGATGGATACGAAGGCCTGTGGACAAGACCTAGGGAAACAAGGAATCGTCATTGTCAAGGAAGGCTTCGGCTCCGATACCCCAGTAATAATTGGAATGAATATCTTGAAAGACCTGGATCTTATGTTGTTGACAAGAAAAGGGCCCAAGTACTGGCAGAAAGTTAGCAAACATAAACCGACTCGTCTGGCGTTCCAGCGCGTAATCCGGACCGTTGGACTTCAACAGATGGCAAAGGAACAACTACCCCTAGCAGCCATTAAAGTGCCCCGCTGTACCCGGATTACTTTGCCCGCTGAAAAAGAGACAGTCATTTCCCTGCCTCTTAACACCAACCGACAACTTGAAGGAGATGAAGTGTTAATCGAACCGAGAGCTCCAAGTGGGGGTAAGGTAAACCCACTAGTCGCCCGCACCCTAGCCGTCGTGAGGAACGGAAGAGTCCCTGTCAGGCTAAACAACACCGCAGACGTAGGTGTAGCCCTTGAAGCTGGCACGCAACTTGCCAGAGTATATGCTCTACCTACAGAAGTGAACCCCATGGGACCCTTACAATTCACCCCGTCTACAGAAGATGGCCAGACGGTAACTGTCTCAACCATAAGTGCTCAAGCAGATGATGAAGACATTGGGCGAAAACTACTGGAAAAAGTGCAACTGGACCCGTCCCAGTACACCAAACAGGAAGTGTCTCAAATGGAGAAACTACTGCGAGAACACCAAGACTCCTTTGCAAAGCATGACACTGACATCGGGTACACCACCAGTATCCAACACGAGATTCCCACGGGCGACACTGCCCCTATTCGCGAGAGGTACCGACAAATACCACCTCAACAATACCAGGAGGTGAAAAGCCTCTTAGAATCTATGCTACACGCCGGAGTGGTGCGGGAGAGCCAGAGCCCATGGGCTGCACCCGTGGTGATAGTCAAAAAGAAAGATGGATCCCTGAGATTTTGCGTAGACTACCGTCGGCTGAACGCTTGCACGATCCGGGACTCCTATCCACTCCCCCGGATCGAAGAGTCACTGACCGCCCTGAAAAAGGCCAAATATTTTTCATCTCTAGACTTGGCCAGTAGATATTGGCAGGTCCCCATGAGTGAGAAAGACAGAGAAAAGACCGCCTTCATCCTTCCTATGGGCCTGTACGAGTTTGACCGGATGCCATTCGGCTTGAGTAACGCACCAGGGACCTTTCAGAGACTGATGGAACGCTGTCTGGGAGATTTCAACTTCGAATTCACGCTGATATACCTTGATGACATAGTGGTATACTCCGCCACCTTTGAGGATCATCTTCACAAGCTTGGCAAGGTGTTCCAGCGCTTGAAGAAACACGGCTTGAAGTTGAAGCCCAGCAAGTGCCGTCTATTCCAGCAGGAGATCGATTACCTGGGGCACCGGATCTCGGCCGAAGGTGTCCAACCCTCTCCAGAGAAGATAGCAGCTGTCCGAGAGTGGCCACAACCAACTACCATCAAAGAGGTCCAGGCTTTCCTGGGGCTAGCGGGCTATTACCGCCGATTTGTCAAGGACTTTGCCCGGCTTGCGGAACCACTGCATGAGACCCTCCGAGGGACCGCGAACAGTCCCAGAGGACGACGCATCAGCTGGGGGCCCGACCAAGAAAGATCCTTCCGGGCGCTTCAAGCTGCTCTGACATCACCCCCTATTCTGGCATTTGCAGACTACACCTTGCCGTTCCAGTTATACACCGACGCCAGCCTTCAAGGTCTCGGGGCGGTCCTCTCCCAAGTCCAAGATAACAAGGAACGCGTAATAGCCTATGCCAGTAGATCCCTCCGTGACACCGAAAAGAACCCCGTCAACTACAGCTCTTTCCGCCTGGAACTCCTGGCCCTGACCTGGGCTATGACAGAGAAATTTGCTGGCTACCTGACAGGGGCGGAGGTGCTGGTCGTGACAGACAACAATCCTCTTGCTCACCTAGAAAATGCCAAACTAGGGGCAATGGAACAGCGCTGGATGGCAAGGCTCTCTAGATTCCAATACAAAATTAAATACAGAGCGGGAAAGGAGAATCAGAATGCTGACAGCCTTTCCAGAGTGACCTCATCCCTGCCGGTAGGGGACCGGGATGAAGAGTTGGAGGGAGATGAACTGCCCGACTTTGCCCGGCTAGCTAAACAAATAGAAGATAGCCGCCAGTATGCTGTAGGCGGGATCGAAGCCGTAGTGGGGTCCCCCCTGTCCCAACAAGAATGGGCCAAGCTTCAAGATCGAGACCCTGAACACGTCTTACTGAAACAGTACGTGAAGACACAAGAGAAACCACCCTCCGAAGTAAGAGCCCGACTATCAACCAGGGCCTCTGCCCTACTTGCCCAATGGGATCGGCTGATCGTGAAGGATGGAGTCTTGTATCGCAGGGTCCTTTTATCCCATATGCTGGAAGAATGTTTGCAGATTGTTGTCCCGGTGCAGCTAGCCCATGAGATGGTGGCTGAAGCCCACAGAAGGAACGGCCACTTCGGCATAGACAAGACCCTCCGGTGGACCCAGCAATTCATTTTTTGCCCAGGACTCCGTAAGCTGGTTGAAAACGTCTGCCTAAGCTGTCGTACATGTGAACTCCACAAGTCTACTGAGCAGCGTGCACCCGTCCAGACCATTAGCACATCCAGGCCCCTTGAGTTGTTGATGGTGGACTATCTGTTGATCGGAACGGCGAATAGTGGCTACCAGTACTGTCTGGTGATGGTGGACCACTTCACGAAATTCGCCGTCGCTGTTGCTACCAAAGATCAGACTGCCGAATCAGCTGCACAGGCCATCTGTCAACACTTCGTTCGGGTCTACGGGTGTCCGGAGCGGCTGCACTCGGATCAGGGGGCGTGTTTCGAAGGGCGAGTCATTGAAGAACTTCAGCAGATGTATGGAATCAAGAAGTCCAGGACCACCCCGTATCATCCACAAGGGAATGGCGCATGTGAACGTTTCAACCGGACTCTCTTACAACTGATCCGAACCTTAGCAGAAGACAAAAAACCCGACTGGCCTCGATTCCTCCCAGAACTGCTGTGGGCCTATAACAATCAAGTCCATTCTGTCACCGGATACACGCCTTACACCCTCCTGTTTGGCCGCCCAGGCAAAGGCATCCATGAGCTACACCTGTCTAACTCTGATGAAGACACCTGTGGTACCTATCCTTCCTGGCTACAAGCACACCGTCAAAGGATGGAAACTGTCTACTGGCTGGTGGAACAGCAGATCCAGGACCAGGTCCACGCTGATCCACTTCCAGTACAAGAAGACCTACTGAGTGTGGGTCAACTAGTCCTAGTTCGTATAAAGAAACCGCAAGGAAAACTCCGGCCCAAGTGGGAGACCGAAGTCTACCGAATAATTGGACACCCGTACCCTGATGGCCCCGTCTATCAAGTACAAGGCGAAGACAGCGGCAGCCTCCGCACCCTGCACCGTAACATGTTGCGCCCCTGCCGTTCTCAGCCTGACTCCCCTCCTGTGATACCTAGAGAGATGGATATCACTAATACTGTGGGAGACACCGACACCGGGGATGTAGAGGTAGAAGACATACCTACCCCTGCTCGCCTGACTGACACGTCTGCACCCCTTACCTCCTCGACTGACTTACCGACTGGGGCGGAGAGTGGAGTGACTGGTCGGGGAGAGAGATTAGCACCCGTTAGGCGGACAGCTAGGACCAACGCAGGAGTGCCCCCGGGACAGTCCTACAGAGACCAATATGTGTGGCCCTCTTCACAGCCGGGTCCTGCAACCTCCACAGCCATCGCCGCCCTGGAGTCAGTCGTTGACAGGGACTGCCAACCTTCAAGTGGGGGGGCATGTAATGAGCTGGCCGGCTCTGACTGTTCTGTTATCATTGACATAGAAGAATCTGTGACAGACACTGCCCCCGTGTGGCCAGAAGTTATACCTATGCCGAATGTGATTACAGAGAAACAAACTGTGTTGGCTAAGCTCCCCCCTGTTATGTCATGTGACCAGGAAGGAGAGAGAGAAGAAGAAGAGCCCGGGAAACTTCTCTGTGCAGAGAGAAGTCTGTGTATGCTTGTGCCCTCCTGTAGATGCGACATAGAAGATTGCCTGGACGATTCCCCTCTCTTGAAAGCTGACTTCCAGATCCTGAACCCACGAACTGTAAGCGGGTCCTCTGTTGAGAGGCCGAATATTCACTCAGCGGTGACATCTCCACAGATCCTGAACCCACGAACTGTAAGCGGGTCCTCTGTTGAGAGGACGAATATTCCACCCCTACCTGCCGTACCCCAAGGACTACAGTCTGGACCTGAGAGACGGAGCTTTGTTTAATCCCTGCAGAGACAGACAGGCCTGCGACGTGGGAAGATAACCCCTTCTGGAGCAAAGAGACTGGTAACGTGTGGATAGGGACAGTGAGGGATAGTTTGTTATTACACGTTAACTCTGTGAATAGGCATTTTTTGTATTGTCTACAATTGTGTTCCGCTGTGTTAAGAAAATGTTTAACAGTAAAGATACGTTTGTTAAGATGGAATCTGAGTGTGGAAGTTTTGCTGGGCCAGATCATGGATATACATGGGCGACCTTGCCCTCGTCCACTTCATCTACATTGTCAAAAAGGCGCTAAACCAAGATGTCCCCTCTTTATATTGAGAGGGACATGTGAATTCAGCAGCCAATGACACAAGCCATTATGTCAGGACCTTGTGGATGTTTCACGCACCTTGATTGGCTAGCCGCAATATGCACATAAAGTTAAAAAAAGTTTACAAGCACGCCGCTTCTCTGAGCTCTGCCAACCCCCTCAAAATAATTTAGTGGCAATGCAAATATTTTTCCGCACTTTTTACGGATTGTTTCCGATTTTTTCCAATTTTATAAAGTTTTGCTCGTGTTTTGTGTTTTGAATCCGATGTGCCATATTTGTACCAATTTTAAGTTTAGCGATCATTTTTCTAACAAATTCACTCATCACTGGTGCTGATACTGGGACAGTGTGGCTTATGGAGGACAAGGGGGCAGAGGGGATGTTGCAGTAAGATGGGACACTGGGGCCGTGTGGAGCAGGAGGTGAGAAGCAGGAGTGGGCTGTGTGGAGTGCAGACGCTGTGAGGCTGCAGACTGTTGCACACAGAAAAGCAGGACAGTGTCTGGGGGGCTGACAGGGAGAGAAAGAGAGGACCGAGGATGAAGAGGCTGACGGGAGGGGAGAAGGGCAAAGAGCAGTCAGCAGAGGAACCAGGGAGCATGGAGAGAGTCAGGTGGTGAGCAGCAGAATATCAGACTGCATTACACAAGGATGAAGTGCAGGCTGGGGTCAATGAGCTGCAGTGAGCACACAGAGCTGGAAGGGGAGAGGGAAGACGTGGAGAGATGGGGTAGGGACCGTGGATGTTGCGGTGGGACATGGAGATGTATGGGAAGCAGAGGAGATGAAGGGGGCTGCAGACAGGATAACACATGGGGCTGAGAGGGGTCAGACAAGAGAAGAGGGTGGATGTGGTGGTGGGGAGCAAAGGAGAGAGAGTGGGAGCACCGGAGTTGGATATTTAAATCTAGTGGGGCGTGCTTCCATTTGGCTACACCCTGCCCACCTTCTGCAAGTGTGCAGGTAGGGTGCGAGCGCTGTCTCGGTGCATAACATAGCACAGTGGCAGGTCGCTTTGAAGTGCCGGGCGCTTGCACTGGTATGAATAAATCAGCGCTGGAGTCCGGACCCCTGCATTCAGCAGCTACTTCCAGAACAAAGGATCACTTTGATCCTTTTCCTCTAGCAGTGTGGTAGTTAACCAAGTCAGCAAATAGCTGATCGACATCTGTCCATCATCTATATGTGGGGGACATTATTATAAGGGGCACCGGGGGACGATATTTGGAATATATACTGTATATATGCATATACTGTATATATACATGGCTAGCATGCAAATACATATATGCATGCACAACCTGGGACCAGGCAGGCTGCGAGGAATTTCGGGGCCCCATACTGGCAAAATTTTGGGGCCCCTTTGAGACCCCGCCCAGACTCCACCCCTCGAACCCTCCACAGTCCCATCGCCCTCTCTTGGAAAAACTCCACTTCTGCACCACATCCTCACTAATCACACATTAACAGGCCCCATCACCATATCACATACATAGCCAGCAGCCAGGGCCGGACTGGGACTAAAATTCAGCCCTGGCATTTGAAGTCACACAGGCCCACTTGTCGCATGGTGACTGTATAATATCTTTGTACACTTGTAGGCTACAAGAAGTGAGGGGAGTGTAACACGACTATATAACATATAATTACAGCTGTATCCAGCATTACAGCTCAGTCCCCATAGAATGTAATACAGCACAGCCCCCATAGAATGTAATACAGCACAGCCCCCATAGAATGTAATACAGCACAGCCCCCATAGAATGTAATGCTGCAAAGCCCCCATAGAATGTAATGCTGCACAGCCCCCATAGAATGTAATGCTGCACAGCCCCCATAGAATGTAATGCAGCACAGCCCCATAGAATATAATGCAGCACAGCCCCATAGAATATAATGCAGCACAGGCCCATGGAATGGAATGCAGCCAGGCCCATAGAATATAATGCAGAACAGGCCCATAGAATGTAATGCAGCCAGCCCCATAGAATATAATACAGCACAGGCCCATAGAATGGAATGCAGCCAGCCCCATAGAATATAATGCAGCACAGGCCCATGGAATGGAATGCAGCCAGCCCCATAGAATATAATGCAGGCAGCCCCCATAGAATGTAATGCAGGCAGGCAGCCCCCATAGAATGTAATGCAGGCAGGCAGCCACCATAGAATGTAATGCAGGCAGGCAGCCCCCATAGAATGTAATGCAGGCAGGCAGCCCCCATAGAATGTAATGCAGGCAGGCAGCCCCCATAGAATGTAATGCAGGCAGGCAGCCCCCATAGAATGTAATGCAGGCAGGCAGCCCCCATAGAATGTAATGCAGGCAGGCAGCCCCCATAGAATGTAATGCAGGCAGGCAGCCCCCATAGATTGGAATGCAGGCAGGCAGCCCCCATAGATTGGAATGCAGGCAGGCAGCCCCATAAAATGTAATGCAGGCAGGCAGCCCCCATAAAATGTAATGCAGGCAGGCAGGCCCCCCCCCCCACAGCTCCACAATCCAGTCATCACTCATTGATAAAAAAAAACAAACACTCTACTCACCTCTCTCCTCGTGCCCCGCGTTGCTCCTGGCTCTGGCCTCAGCAGATGCAATCAGCCCGGCGCCCGGTCACACAGCAGGTGCGCGATGATATGATGTCATCGCGCACCCGCAGTGTCAGCGGCAGGCAGAGCGGGGAATGATGGGAGAGGGGGCGTCAGCAGACAGACGCTCTCTCCTCCATCATTGCATTCAACTGTACCGGTGTCTATGACGCCGGTATAGTTGAATGCGGGGCCGGGAGTGTGCCGCGACAGCGTGGGGAGTGTGCCGACAGCGGCACACTCGAGCGGCCCACTACTGCCACCGGCCCTTCTGGCATTTGCCAGAACTGCCCTATGGCCAGTCCGGCCCTGCCAGCAGCTTTTGTTTTGGCCAAAAGATTTTTTAATCCGCCACCACGACAAGGTAGACTATTTTGGCCTGGCTCTATTCTACTGTAACTTATTAAACATTTTTTAAATATCCAATACAATTTAGGTATATTTTTATTTATTTTTCAATTTTTGAAATTACCATATAATATCACATACAAGAAAAAATACCACCATGCCATGACCAGACCACATAATACTACCAGAGTGACCGAATAACAGCACATATAAAGAATATTGCCACGCCATGACCAGAACACATAATATCACTACATAGTGACCAACTACTACAATACTGATGATCATTAATAAAAAAAACACAATACTAATACCACCATAAGGGCCATTATACACAGGAGATCTGTACTTAGTATGCAATGTCCATGTACAGGTAATACAGTGTTTATCGATGACATTATATACAGGAACTCTGTATATAGTGTATAGTGTACAGGTAATACAGTGATCACCGGTGACATTATACAAAGGAGCTCTGTATAAAGTGTCAGTGTACAGGTAATACAGTGATCACCAGCGACATTATACACAGGAACTCTGTATACACTGTCATCTTGGAGCAGGATGGAGAAATATGGGGGAGGATGGAGACACATGGTCCATGTGTCTCCATCCTGCAGTCCAAACATATTGTGGCTTGCCGCTTTCAATAAAAAACCAAACAAACAAAAAACAACTTTCTCCTTACCTGGCTGCGGTCCAATGGCGATGTCCCCTCTATTCATTTCAAGCGTGGACTTGCCAGCGAATGACAATGACATCATATGCTGGCAACGTACGCCCTGACGTCAGCTGCCAGTCTCCGATTGGCTGGCAGCTTTTAACTATAGATTTTAACTGAACCTGCATCTCGGACGCAGGTTTAGTTACTGCACCAGTAGAGTCCTGCGGCTGGGACTCGGTGAGCAGAAGAGAGGGGACCCGGTGCTGGCCCCTTATGCCAGTGAGAGCAGTAATGCCCCAATGGCGGCCCTGCCTGAGTCCCTTCCCTTTACATTGTCAAACTTTTGATATTTTCATAAATGAATAGTGTTGAGCGATACCGTCCGATACTTGAAAGTATCGGTATCGGAAAGTATCGGCCGATACCGGCAAAGTATCAGATCTAATCCGATACCGATACCCGATACCAATACAAGTCAATGGGACACCAAGTATCGGACGGTATCCTGTATGGTTCCCAGGGTCTGAAGGAGAGGAAACTCTCCTTCAGGCCCTGGGATCCATATCAATGTGTAAAAGAAAGAATTAAAATAAAAAATAGGGATATACTCACCCTCTGACGAAAACCTGGACTTTACCGCCGTAACCGGGAGCCGTTGTACCTAAGAATGCGCGCTTGAGGGGCCTTAGATGACGTCACGGCGCTCTGATTGGTCCGTAGCGGTCACGTGACCGCTATGCGACCAATCACAAAGCCGTGACGTCACCTAAGGTCTTTCAAGCGCTTGAAATACCTTAGAAGACGTCATGGCTTTGTGATTGGTCGCGTAGCGGTCACGCGACCGCTACGGACCAATCAGAGCGCCGTAACGTCATCTAAGGCCCTTCAAGCGCGCATTCTTAGGTACAACGGCTCCTGGTTACGGCGGTAAAGTCCAGGGGCCGCCGGAGAGGTGAGTATATCCCTATTTTTTACTTTAATTCTTTCTTTTACACATTGATATTAATCCCGATACCGATTCCCGATACCACAAAAGTATCGGATCTCGGTATCAGAATTCCGATACCGCAAGTATCGGCCGATACCCGATACTTGCGGTATCGGAATGCTCAACACTATAAATGAATACAAATCATATTGACCAAAATTTACCATCAATATGAAGTACAAAGTGTTAAGAAAAAATAATCTTAGAATTACTGGAATATAGTGAATCATTCCAGAGTTATAAAGTGACACTGGTCAGAATTGAAAAAATTGGCCTGGTCAGGAATGTGAAAACAGGCTTGGGGGTGAAGGGGTTACTGCAAAAGTGATCATTTTTTCTCCCAAAAAATTATTTTAGTGTGCAAAAGTAGCAAAACATAAAGAAAAAAAAGCCAAGTGTGCCCAAATTGTAGTTAATGTCCATGTGTAGCTAAAAACCTATGCAATAGATCATGGGGTGCATGTCTGTAGAAACACCAGCTGGGCTCAATGTATTGGATGGCATATTATCTCTGTGCAACATCTTCTTACTTTCGGAAAACACCTGTGTCGTAAAAATAATCACTATTTATGAGGGTCCTGATTTTCAAATTAGTATCATTTTTTGGATTATTTTCTTTAATATTTTTGCATATTTGAGGGTTGTACAAATAGCATTCACAAACTATTCCAGTAAAACCAGTTGTTAGTTGTCAGTATCTTCCCAAGCTCTTTCATGTGGTCAAACAGTAGGGTACAACCAAATATAAAGTATTGCCATGTCCACTAGAAATTGCATAATGCATTTTTGAGGCCATTTTTACATATATCCCTAACGCAAATGATAACATTCGGAGCTAAAACATTTTACTGGAAAACATTTTATTTTGTTTTCACAGCCCAACAGTATAACATTTTTGAAGCATCTGCATACTCAAGATGCTCATCACAACTAAGATTATATTTTCTTGAAGGGTTTAATTTACAAAATGGGGTCACTTCTAATTTTCTTACCTCTGGGGTTGTGTAAATGCAAGATGGCGTCTGCACACTATTCCAGAAAAAAATCCAATAGACATATTAACTATTTTGCCATTGGGTAAACTGAAACTCAGTTTCCCAGATCGTTAATTTGTGTACTTTATTTATTATCTCTTAAATATAATAATTACCTTTTATTAAGTTACTAGCTGAAGAGCCCAGCGTTGCTTGGGTATAGTAAATATCTGTGGTTAGTTATAGCACCTCACTTCTCTTATTTTCCCATCGCGCCTCTCATTTTCCCCTCACATCTCTCATTTTCTCCCTTACACCTCTCATTTTCCCCCTCACTACTCTTATTTTCCCCCTCACTCCTCTCATTCCCCCCTCACTCCTCTCATTCCCCCCTAACACTTGTCATTTCGACCTCACATCTGTCATTTTCCGATCACTCCATTATATTCCCTCACTCCTCTCATTTTGCACTCACACCTTTTCATTTTCACCTCACACCCCTCATTTTCACCTCACACCTCTCATTTTCCCCTCAGTATATACATGTTTGTCATCTCCCTTATATATAGTATACACCTGTATGTCATCTCTTGTATATAGTATATACCTGTATGTCATCTCCCCTGTAAATACTATATTCCTGCTGTATGTCATCTCCTCCTGTATGTTATATATACCTATGTGTCATCTCCTCCTGTATATAGTATATACCTGTATGTCATCTCTTCTGTATATACTATATACCTGTATGTCATCTCCTATATTTAGTATATACCTGTATGTCATCTCCTGTACTCCTGTATATAGTATATACCTGTATGTCATCTCCCCTGTATATAGTATATACCTGCTGTATGTCATGTCCTCCTCTATATACCTATGTGTCATCTCCTCTTTTATATAGTATATACCTGTATGTCATCTCCTCCTGTATATAGTATATACCTGTAAGTCATCTTCTCCTGTATATAGTATATACCTGTGTGTCATCTGCTCCTGTATATAGTATATACCCAGGGGTGGGATTCAGCCGGTACGACCCGGTACGGGGCAGCCGTTTACTAAAATTTCTATCTGCCAGCGTTCCGGGAGCCGGCTCTGCAGCGTGAGTGAACCGACTCTTTTTTTTTTTTTTTTCCTTGTCTGGCACCTGCAGCCTATCAGATTCAGCGAGCTCAGTGAGTGTGACTGTGACTCATGTGGGAGGAGCAGACAGGAGAGAGGGAGAGTGGAGTCTGTGGAGTGTAAAGAAATGCCTGTGAGTCCAGTGATGTGATCACAAAATCAGTCCCCACTCCCTAGGAAGGCACAGCCGGGTGCGGTTGAAGTGTCGCTGTATTGTTCCCCTCAGCA
The DNA here is from genome assembly GCF_051348905.1 of Ranitomeya variabilis. Classification (NCBI taxonomy): domain Eukaryota; kingdom Metazoa; phylum Chordata; class Amphibia; order Anura; family Dendrobatidae; genus Ranitomeya; species Ranitomeya variabilis. The sequence goes on from NC_135236.1 coordinate 335,105,526, forward strand.
CCCGGGCATTCACCTCGCACAAGTACCGCAGCTGTGCAGCCTGTAGCCTCCCGTCAGGCCAGGCTTGTGCTGGAGAGGTGGCCATGCTGTTAGTATCAGCTCCCTCTAATAACGGCTGCAGTTCTGTGCCATCTCCAATTATCTGACACTCTGCAGCTCTTCTTGTCTTTACACTTTTGCAACCTTTTTAATGCACCCAAAATATCTGCAAATCATGGTGATTAACCCCTTCATGTTGTAGCTATTGTTCTTTTTCTGCCACACCTTTCAGGAGCCTTTGTAAGGGCTTGGGGTTTTGTTTTTCTTTTTTGCAGGACAAGTTTTAGTTCTGAATGAGCCCATTTTACCATATAATGTCCTGAAAAACCAGGAAAAAAAAAGTTCACAGTGAGGTAAAATGAAGGTGGGGAAGCAATTCCACCGTATAGTTTGGGGGATTTGTTTTGCGTAGTTCAGAGTGCACGGTTTCATTTGAGGTGGTCTCACACGTGGCATCACAGGAGGCTGGGGCTGCACTCGCTTCTCTGCAGCGTCTCGCCACATTGATCACCTACAGTAAGGGTACCGTCTCACAGTGGCACTTTGGTCGCTACGACGGCACGATCCGTGACGTTCCAGCGATATCCATACGATATCGCTGTGTCTGACACGCAGCAGCGATCAGGGACCGATCAGAATCGTACGTCGTAGCAGATCGTTTGAAACTTTCTTTCGTCGCTGGATCGGCATGTGTGACACCGATCCAGCGATGTGTTCGCTTGTAACCAGGGTAAACATCGGGTTACTAAGCGCAGGGCCGCGCTTAGTAACCCGATGTTTACCCTGGTTGCCATTGTAAATGTAAAAAAAAAAAAAAACACTCACCTTCTGATGTCTGTCACGTCCCCCGGTGTCTGCTTCCCGCACTGACTGTGAGCGCCGGCCGTAAAGTAAAAGCAGAGCACAGCGGTGACGTCACTGCTGTGCTGTGCTTTACGGCCGGCACTGACAGTCAGTGCGGGAAGCCGCCGGCGGGGGACATGACAGACATCAGAATGTAAGTATGTAGTATTTGTTTTTTTTTACATTTACAATGGTAACCAGGGTAAACATCGGGTTACTAACCGCAGCCCTGCGCTTAGTAACCCGATGTTTACCCTGGTTACCTGGGGACTTCGGCATTGTTGGTCACTGGAGAGCTGTCTGTGTGACAGCTCCCCAGCGACCATACAACGACTTACCAACGATCACGGCCAGGTCGTATCGCTGGTCGTGATCGTTGGTAAATCATTTAGTGTAACGGTACCCTAAGGCCAGGCCATCAATGTTAGTCATGGACAATCTCTTTAAACTTGTTCTATCTGTAATACTACCTCAATCATATTTACTGTAACTTAACTGTTAATAAAGTTGGTATGTAACTAGGGTTGCAGTGCCATATTCTGTTTGACTTGCTGGGATTTGTAGTGCTGTGCACCACCAGCAGGAGTTGATGGTATAGTAGCAATTATACATTTCTGTTCCACGTTGTGTTGAAATAAACTGAGTTTACTATTCCGTATGCTTTGCACAGCGTGTGTGTGTGTGTGTTTGTGTGTGTACAGTGTATACATTGCGTATGTACACAGTGTATGTGTGTGTAGTGTGTGTACAGTGTGTGTATACAGTGTGCGTGTAAGGCTACTTTCACACTAGCGTTGTTTGGTGCACGTCGCAATGCGTTGTTTTGGAGAAAAAACGCATCCTGCAGAATTATCTGCACGAAGCGTTTTTTCTCCATAGACTTTTATTAGCGACGCATTGCGATGTAAGGCCACACGTCGCATCCATCGTGCGACGGATGCGTTGTGTTTTGGTGGACCGTCGGCACAAAAAAAGTTCCATGTAACTTTTTTTGTGCGTCACATCTGCCATTTTCGACTGCGCCCCCTCCTCCCCAGACCTTACAATGGGCAACGGATGCATTGAAAAACTGCATCCGCTGCCCACGTTGTTCATTTCTTTCACAACGTGCGTCAGTACATCGGGCCGACGCATAGCGATGGCCCCGTACCGACACTAGTGTGAAAGTAGCCTTAGCACAGTGCTTGCAGCATGCCTTTATTTTTATGAATTACAATCTTATACAGCACCAACATATAGCACAGCACTTGCTAATTCAGAAAGGACGTGTACAAAAAACGGCACATATTACAAAGTAATACAGGTTAGGCTGGGTTCACATTGCGTTAGTGGCGTCTGTTAGACGGACTACGTTACACAGCGGCATAAATGCGGTGTAACGCAGTCCGTTACGGCCACCATTGACTCCATTGTCGGACGCATCAGTAGCGCACACCCACAATGGGCGAGCGCTAGGGATATGCCATCATTGAGTGACGGACCCGGAGCCGCGGGCTGCAGCGTTTCCGGGTCCGTCACTGCTAGCGCAGATAGAGCTAGAAGATGCTCTATCTGCGCTAGCGCGATGTAACGTCGGCACTTGCGTTAACAGCAGCCAGTTAGCATATGTGCTGAGCGGGCTGCTGCTAACGCAGTGTGAACCCGGCCTTAGGACTACAACCAAGTAGCGCGGGCTCTGTTCACAAGAGCCAACAATCTGCGGAAACAGCAACGCTAAAAAACAGTCTTTACTGCTTCACTAGATACTTACACAGGTGTATCATGAGGCTGTCACTTTACAGGCAAAGAGTGGGAACGATGACAGAGTAAAATCTAGTTTTATTTAAAAAAGAGCCGGTTCACGAGCCGAAAGAGCCGGCTCTTTATAGTGAGCGGAGCCGAAAGAGCCGGATCACCAAAAAGAGCCGGACTGCCCATCACTAGCTCTCAGCGACTGCACGACTGCAGTTCGCCCTGTGTGAGTGGTCACATGGTGCCGCCTCATTAAGGTGATGAATATTCATGAATATTCATCATCTTAAATGACCATTACCACCTGACCGCGGCACTCACACAGGACGAGGAGGACGGTGCAGTGCTGCGCAGGGACAGAGCGAGGTGGAGGATTCCGTTCCTCTGCTATGCGGTGTGTGAGCCTGTGAGGTGACTCAGGTGAGTATGAATCATTCCAGCCAGGGAGGACGGGGGAGCCGGCGGGGAGGAGGAGGTCTGCGGTGGACGGCCAGGACGGGGAGCCATGCCCATGAATGATACAAGATGGGACTGGGAGCGTCGGGGAGCCGGCGATGAGCCACGCATGGGGGGGGGCGGCGGGATGAATCATGAATCATTCCAGGCAGGCAGCCAGGGAGGATGAAGGGAGCCGGCGGCGAGCATGTAGGAGGTCCGCGGTGGACGGGGAGCCATGATACAAGATGGGACTGGGGAGCCGCGCCGGCGATGGGCCACGCATACGGGGGGGGGATGGGAGATGAGCCAGTGCCTGAGCCACCCATGCATACATAACGTATTCTTGTCATTAAGGGAGACAAACTGCTCCCAAAAATATGAATCGTGCCACTGGGCGTGGCTTATTAGTATGGGCGGGGTTATTGAAAATGGGCGTGGCCAAAATTCCGGCGACTTAGAGGACCTGTTGTTAAAAATTTGAATCCCACCCCTGTATATACCTGTGTGTCATCTCCTCCTGTATATAGTATATACCTGTGTGTCATCTCCCCTGTATATAGTATATACCTGTGTGTCATCTCCCCTGTATATAGTATATACCTGCGTGTCATCTCCCCTGTATATAGTATGTACAGTACAGACCAAAAGTTTGGACACACCTTCTCATTTAAAGATTTTTCTATATTTTCATGACTATGAAAATTGTAAATTCACACTGAAGGCATCAAAACTATGAATTAACACATGTGGAATTATATACTTAACAAAAAAGTGTGAAACAACTGAAAATATGTCTTATATTCTAGGTTCTTCAAAGTAGCCACCTTTTGCTTAGATGACTGCTTTGCACACTCTTGACATTCTCTTGATGAGCTTCAAGAGGTAGTCAACGGAAATGGTTTTCACTTCACAGGTGTGTACTGTCAAGTTTAATAAGTGGGATTTCTTGCCTTATAAATGGGGTTGGGACCATCAGTTGTGTTGAGCAGAAGTCTGGTGGATACACAGCTGATAGTCCTACTGAATAGACTGTTAGAATTTTTATTATGGCAAGAAAAAAGCAGTTAAGAAAAGAAAAAGGAGTCGCCATCATTACTTTAAGAAATGAAGGTCAGTCAGTCCGAAAAATTGGAAAAAACTTTGAAAGTGTCCCCAAGTGCAGTTGCAAAAAACATCAAGCGCTACAAAGAAACTGGCTCACATGAGGACCGCCCCAGTAAAGGAAGACCAAGAGTCACCTCTGATTCTGAGGATAAGTTTATTCGAATCACCAGTCTCAGAAATCGCAGGTTAGTAGCAGCTTAGATTAGAGACCAGGTCAATGCCACACAGAGTTCTAGCAGCAGACACATCTCTACAACAACTGTTAAGAGGAGACTTTGTGCAACAGGCCTTCATGGTAAAATAGCTGCTAGTAAACCACTGCTAAGGACAGGCAACAAGCAGAAGAGACTTGTTCGGGCTAAAGAACACAAGCAATAGACATTAGACCAGTGGAAATCTGTGCTTTAGTCTGATGAGTCCAAATTTAAGATCTTTGGTTCCCACCACCGTGTCTTTTTGCAACACAGAAAAGGTGAACGGATGGACTCTGCATGCCTGGTTCCCACCGTGAAACATGGAGGAGGAGGTATGATGGTGTGGGGGTGCTTTGCTGGTGACATGGTTGGGGATTTATTCAAAATTGAAGGCATACTGAACCAGCATGGCTATCACAGCATCTTGCAGCGGCATGCTTTTCCATCCGGTTTGCGTTTAGTTGGATCATCATTTATTTTTCAACAGAACAATGACCCCAAACACACCTCCAGGCTGTGTAAGGGCTATTTGACCAAGAAGGAGAGTGATGGGGTGCTACGCCAGATGACCTGGCCTCCACAGTCACAGACCTGAACCCAATCGAGATGGTTTGGGGTGAGCTGGACCGCAGAGTGAAGGCAAAAGGGCCAACAAGTGCTAAGCATCTCTGGGAACTCCTTCAAGATTGTTGGAAGACCATTTCCGGTGACTACCTCTTGAAGCTCATCAAGAGAATGCCAAGAGTGTGCAAAGCAGTCATCAAAGCAAAAGGTGGCTACTTTGAAGAACCTAGAATATAAGACATGTTTTCAGTTGTTTCACACTTTTTTGTTAAGTATATAATACCACATGTGTTAAATCATAGTTTTTATGCTTTCAGTGTGAATTTACAATTTTCTTAGTCAAGAAAATACAGAAACATCTTTAAATGAGAAGGTGTGTCCAAACTTTTGGTCTATACTGTACCTGTATGTCATCTCCCCTGTATTTATTATATACCAGTGTGTCATCTCCTCCTGTATATAGTATATACCTGTGGGTCATCTCCCCTGTATATAGTATATATGTGTGTGTCATCTCCTCCTGTATATAGTATATACCTGTGTGTTATCTCCCCTGTATATAGTATATACTGTATGTGTGTGTCATCTCCCCTGTATATAGTATATACCTGTTTGTCATCTCCTCCTGTATATAGTATATATCTGTGTGTCATCTCCTCCTGTATTAGACCTCGTTCACACGTTATTTGCTCAGTATTTTTACCTCAGTATTTGTAAGCTAAATTGGCAGCCTGATAAATCCACAGCCAACAGGAAGCCCTCCCCCCTGGCAGTATATATTAGCTCACACATACACATAATAGACAGGTCATGTGACTGACAGCTGCCGTATTTCCTATATGGTACAGTTGTTGCTCTTGTAGTTTGTCTGCTTATTAATCAGATTTTTATTTTTGAAGAATAATACCAGACTTGTGTGTGTTTTAGGGCGAATTTCATGTGTCAAGTTGTGTGTGTTGAGTTGCGTGTGGCGACATGCATGTAGCGACTTTTGTGAGATGAGTTTTGTGTGTCAAGTTGCATGTGACAGGTTAGTGTAGGAAGTTGTGTGCAGCAAGTTTTGCGCATGGCGAGTTTTATGTGTGGTGCGTTTTGAGTATGTGCAAGTTTTGTGTGAGGCAACTTTTGCATGTGTTGCAACTTTTGTGCATGTGGCAATTTTTCCGCGTGTGCAAGTTTTGCGTGTGGCGAGTTTTCCATGAGGTGAGTTTTGCACGTGTGGCGAGTTTTGCGTGAGCCTAGTTTTGCATGTGGCGAGTTTTGCGCGTGGTGAGTTTTGAGCGGTGACTTTTGTGTTTCGACTTTTATGTGGCGAGGTTGGTGTATGTGTGGTGAAATGTGTGCTGAGGGTGATATGTGTTCAAGCACATGGTAGTGTGTGGCGCATTTTGTGTGTGTGTTCATATCCCCGTGTGTGGTGAGTATCCCATGTCGGGGCCCCACCTTAGCAACTGTACGGTATATACTCTTTGGCGCCATCGCTCTCACTCTTTAAGTCCCCCTTGTTTACATCTGGCAGCTGTCAATTTGCCTCCAACACTTTTCCTTTCACTTTTTCCCCATTATGTAGATAGGGACAAAATTGTTTGGTGAATTGGAATGCGTGGGGTTAAAATTTCGCCTCACAACATAGCCTATGATGCTCTCAGGGTCCAGACGTGTGACTGTGCCAAATTTTGTGGCTGTAGCTGCGACGGTGCAGATGCCAATCCCGGACATACACACATACACACACACATTCAGCTTTATATATTAGATGATATAAGTCAAGACATTTAAAACCATCAGAGACGTGAGACTTGTGGCATTTCCATAGTATGATTCTATACAGTTGCCACTCTGGTAGTCACCTGATTAAATTATTAATAGTCCTTGACAGCATTTAGATCTGAATGCTATTTAATAACATGACTAGTCTACTTGCATTAGCATATCAGTCATCTTCAATGTATGGCAACCTGCAGACATGCACACTATATACCCTGAAGCACTATTAATAATTCAATCTGCTGACTACTAGATTAGCTACTATACTTACATTTACAGTATAAATGACACAATTATAATGCTCTTGGATGGTTTTAAATGTTTTGGCTTATATCAGAATTTAATAAAAGTTACATGTTATCATTAAAAATATGTAGGTAAATTAGCAGTGTGACAAATATACTTTCAGTTTCTCAAATAGCAATATGCTTATTAGGGTATTAGCCCTATACATCCTAAGATCATTATTAGTTACGAGCGAATAGTGAAATATTCTGACTCGGGAAAATCAGCACAAATAATTTTTTATATTCGTGTATTCTTACTAAATACATATTTCCCATCACTTTACAATACCAGCTAAAACATGGCTATTTTAATTTTGAGCTTCGCCCTCCATCACCGCCATGTCCACTGCCATGTCATTATGGGGCTCTCGCTTAATATTTTCAGAGGGCAAGAAGGTTCTGTGAAACTGGAGTTTGGGAAGGGCACTCAGGTGGCACTGTATCATACATTTGGGAGAGCTTTCACTCCTACGTTTGGAAGGTCCCTCCCTCATTCAAAATTCTTAGCTAGGGGGCCAGCAGGTGCTGTGAAACCTGAGTTTTGTGAGCTCCACAGTTCATTTTGGCCACCGGATCCCAAAGGAGCCACTGTCATAGCGGGTGAAGCGGCTGTAAGGTGAATATAATACAGGAGTTGGGTGAGCTGTATGATCAATGTCAGTAAATTGGATTCTACCAGACACCAAAATCATTTTAACTAAATTCTGAATACAGTGTATGCAAGCGAGGGCCTGTATTGTGCTCAGTCTGTCAGGCCTGAAACCTGACAATTTGGGAATAGACATATGTTATTTTATCCCCAAATTTTGCATTTTCATAAGGGTAACAGGAAAAATGACCAGGTCCTTGATGAGCCATGTGTTGTCCATCAAGACTCGATTTACTGCACCATCACCTCCAATCTATGCTGCAAGACACAGTGCTTATTTTTTAGGACTTTATATGAATATATCAAACAATGTATAATATTTACATATATTATGCCCATCCTTTTTAACAACTTTCTGATAACACTATGTTCCATTTTTTGATTTTTGATTTTTCATCCCCTTCTTACAAGAGACATATTTTTGGGGGACTTTCTGTACACATAAACATATGTAAGCTTTTTCTTTTAGACACAGCATTCATTTTTCCACTTTGTGTGCTGGAAAATGGGAAGAAAAAAATCACAGTGTGGTGAAATTGCAGACATTGTTTTTTTGGGAATTCTTTTTACGGCATAGATTGTGTGATACAAATTATTACAGTAGAGTATCTAAAGCTCCTGGACCCAAATGTCAAGTCTAGTTTCGGGCTGAAACCATCACCAGTCCTTTATAGTATTGCTACATTGTTATATCACAAAAGATTTTCCAGGTCCATAGCTCCCTCAACTAACAAGACCAATTGCGACTGCAACCTCTGCCCCATTGCAGAAAATAAAACTATATTTTCCCATTACCAGTTGTGAGCAAATGTAATTACTAGTAATCACCAACTCTGTATCCTTATACAATTTTTTTATTGCACGAACAAATAATTAATATATAAATGTGTTCACTATGCAATAATTTTATGTGCCGAGTACATATGCAGTTGGAAAATGTTGCTTGACACAAATTGAGAATGGTGATGTGAATATTGCGTGCAAAGCTTAAGTAACTTTGACATTAGTATACATTCTAAAAGTTATGCTTTCATATATGAAGCAAGAACAGCATGACATAAAATAACCACAGAGAGCAGATTTTGGAAAAAACAGTATATTTTTGTTTTAAAGTTATCTGTCATTGCATGGTAAAAATTGTAAACCGATAAATATCTATGATGATGGAGTAGTCTTCTAGGCGTATATGTTCCAAATTTTTACAACTGAGTAATTCTAAACTATTTATACATATATACTGTATATTTGCATTTGAATAAAGCAACTCCACACCTTTCAGGTTAGAATAAAAAAGTCACATACAACTGACTAACATGTTATTTAACCCCTTTAGCCCAGAAAGTGGTTTGCACTTTGATGACCACTGCACCCTTAGGTGAATTTATTGACAGGTGTAGTTTGTAAAATGGGGTCACATATGGGGGGATTCTCCTGTTCTGGCACCTCAGTGTCTCTCCCAGTGGGTTATGGCAAATGCAAACCATAACAGTAAAATCCGCTCTTATGTTAGTGCAGCGCCCCAGAGTCCTGGTCGTTGCAGTACTGTGGCTCCGCCACTAAGGGGAGCTATGGTACGTCTGATGGCACTGAAGGAGTTCATCTGATCAGGTATCACAGACACCAATACATTTCACAGTCGGGCCTCCGGGGGGAGCTAAGGGTTCTATTCACTAGGCCACTCCCCACCATAGTGGGTAAACTGGGGGTCAGGCAGGAAGTTAGATCAGAAAGCTGACTGGGTTGGAACCAGGCAACACCTTGTGGCAGAGGGTGTTGTGGGGGGAAGATACAGTAGGGTCTCTGTCAGGGGTGGGATCCTGACAGAGGCTTGGCAACTTGAACGAACGTAACGGGACCGTGCCTGCTCAGCATAGCGGCGGTGCCCAAGGAAGGATCAGAAGCGAGATAGATTGTGCTGAGTGAGAAACGAGATCAAGCAATAGGAGAATACCAGTAGGGGTCGTGCTGTAAGACTGAAGCAACACCCTACTGAGGCGCACTACCGGTGGCCGGAACGCCGAGGGAGTATCATAATATCTAGCTTCAAGCAATACTCTAAACAGCGGCAGGACAGTCAGTCTAAGGCCATGTTCACACGCTGCGGGTTCCTCTGCGGGTTAATCCCGCAGCGGAATTGAAAATCTGCAGGGCAAAACCGCTGTGGTTATCCCTGCAGATTTATCGCGGTTTGTTCCGCGGTTTCCGCTGCGGGATTACTGCTGTACTATTGATGCTGCATATGCGGGTACCACGCGCACATTATCCGCTTACTTCCCGCAACGTGGGCACAGCCCCATGCGGGAAGTAAGCGGTTCAATGCATTTCTATGGGTGCAGAATCGCAGCGATTCTGCACAAAGAAGTGACATGCTGCGGGTTGTAAACCGCTGCGTTTCTGCGCGGTTTTTCCCGCAGCATGTGCACTGTGGTTTGCGGTTTCCATAGGGTTTACATGCTAATGTAAACGCTATGGAAACTGCTGCGGACCCGCAGCATCAAAATCGCGGCGGTTCCGCGGTAAAAACCGCAGCGTGTGAACATGGCCTAAGGCGGGCTGTCTAACTTAAATCACCTATGCAGTCTTGGGGGGCAACTTGTGGAGAGGGGCGACTCTAGGGTCCCGGAAGAGCTCCGAGCCTACCCGTCAAACGGGTGCCGTCCCTACCAGGACATCAGGGAGGGACGGAGGATTAGCAGAACATCATCTAATCGGGTTGTGAGGGAACTTAAGAAACAGACACAACAGTTGTGGGGACTTTCCGTAAGCACAGCAGGGAAGGACCGCAACACATAGCGTTAGAAGGAAGGCACAGATTTCCACCTGTGAAGAGAACTCTGGAGGTGCCATTGGACCGGCTGGACTTGCGCTGCCTGGTGAACCGTGTTCTGGACTGAGGACCCAGAGATCTTCAGTAAAGAGGTAAAGAGACTGCAACCTGGTGTCCTCGTTATTTAACCGCGACCTGCACCCCACAACTGCACCGCACCATCACAGCCTCACCACCACCATCATCCGTCCTAGCCTAGCCTAGCCACCGTGACAACCCCAGAGCAGAGACTCAGAGGCCCGGTACCGGGTACCCCTCGGCCCTGCGGCAGTGGGGGCGCTACAACTTGGCGTCACGAACAGGATCTACTTAAGCCTGGAGAATCAGGTCATGTGTGCCTTGGAACTGTGATTTATCGTGCTTGGACTGTGCTTTATTACAAGGACTGTGTGTTACCACTTGCCGCCAAAAGTTACGGCCAAAACCGCCGCCATTACAGCGCTAAGGAGAGCGCAGGAGAAGAAGAAGGGCGTGGAAGTGGGCGTACACAAGCTGGAGGGCGCGAAAGACAATGGCCGCCCAGTCTAAGTATTTCTGCAGCAATGTAATAGAAAAGAAAAGGCGGCACTCACCCTTTATTTTTCCGTTTTTGAAAAATCACTTTAATCCATGACGAACAAGTTTACAAACAAGTGCGGAATCGGCTAAGGCATAGGAATGGAGAGGGAGCGGTGAAGACAAGACGGACGACGGCCGTTTCGCTCTTACGAGCTTCTACGGGTCCATGTGTGCTGTGCAGGTAACGTCATTTCCTTTATCAGGTGAGAGACGCACCATGTGCTGAATAAATACATACATGATTAAAATCAACAACATTATCTCTTAATCGTTTCTCTCGGATTTAGATGAAAATGGCCATATCTAATTTGTCGTTTAACCCCCAGGGCCCCTGGGCGTTAGTTTTGAGAATCCACCTTGCTTCGCATTGAAGGAGCAATTTATTATGATCTCCTCCATGCTGCGGGAATTTAACTACTTCTAATCCCGCAAATTTTAGCTGGTTAGGATCTCCTCCATGTACTTCTTGAATATGTTTAATCAAGCGAACACGTCCCTTCCCTGTGAGCACTGAATTGTAATGCTCACGGAAGCGAACCATTAGTGGCCTAATAGTTTTCCCTATATAAAACTTGTTACAGGGGCAGAAAATCGCATATACGACAAATTTAGTTTTGCATGTGATAAAGTTTCTAACGGAATGAATTATTGTGCCGATTTTTAGAGGGTCTTTGGTGTTATGTAGCTGGCACATGCTACAGTTCCCACATTTAAAGTTTCCCTGTGGCCGAGATTTTTTTATCCAATCTGGATTTTCTATAGCAATTTTATTTTTTACTACTAAATCACCGATATTCCTTGAGCGTTTATAAGCAAAACGTGGGCGACACTCAGGTAGACTCCTAAAATCTGAATCATTTTTTATGATGTGCCAATTTTTTCGTATCGCTGAATATATCTCTTTATCTAACGGGCTATGTTTGAAAATAAAAGTAAAAACCCCCTCTCTTTTTTCACTACTACTTCCATTCATTGTTTTTCTTCCTTTTCCCCTCCTTCCTTTTTTCAATAGTTCTATTTGGGAGAGGTTTGCTGCCCGTGATTCAGCTTGCTGCAAGATATATTTAGGGTACCCTCTATTGCTAAATCGCGACTTCAATTCTCGTACTTGGTTATTATAGCCTTCCTCGTTACTATTCAGTTTTCTCAAACGGACCATCTGGCTATAAGGGATGCTGTTTTTTGTGTGAGGGGGGTGTGCACTTTGGAAATGTAGCACATTATTAGTCGCTGTTTCCTTTCTATGAGCTTTGGTAGTTATTATCCCATCCTGAACTTCAACTTTCACGTCCAAAAACTCTAAGGATTTACCTCCGAAGACAGCTGTAAATAGCATATTATCCTCATTGTTATTATTCAGGTATAACACAAATTCATTAAAGCTCAATTCATCCCCATCCCACACCATAAACACGTCGTCGGCGAATCGCAGGTACATTCGTATGTAACTTAGAAAAGGATTTCGGGGTCCGGTGACGTGCCTCTCCTCGAACGCTGCCAAGAACAGGTTCGCGAAGACGCACGCCACCGGAGTACCCATCGCGGTACCAACCTGCTGGGAATACCACTTATTTAAAAATTTGAAAGTATTATTGGTGAGTACGAAATCCAGCCCCTCTAAGATGAATGAGATAAAATTCTCATCTTTTTCCGTGTTTGTTAGGATGCGTTTTATGGCATCCAACCCCTTTTGGTGCGGTATACGGGTATATAAATTGACGATGTCAATTGAAACTAACGAAAAAGTGGGTTGCCAAATTAGATCTTTAAGTTTTAACAAAAAATCCCCCGAGTCTTTAACAAAAGAGGGTATCTCCATCAATAAAGGTTTGAGGAGCCAGTCGAGGAATTGGGAGAGGGGTTCAGTAATGGAATTTTTCCCTGATACTATTGGGCGGCCCGGAGGCTGTCTCACATTTTTGTGGATTTTTGGGATACTGTACCAGTTAGCATAATGGGGGAATTCTGGGATTAATTTTTCTGCCCTTGTTCTTGTTAGCGTGCCCATCTCTACATATCTACGCAAGAGCGTTCTTAATTTTATTTTTATATTATTGGTGGGATTTCGTTCCAGCGCTACATACGTATTGGAATCGTTTAGTTGGGACAAAGCTTCCTCTATATAATATTTCTTGTCAAGGATTACGATGTTGCCCCCCTTATCCGCTCTTCGGATGACAACGTCGTTCCATTTTTGTATGTCTCTTAGCGCATTCAGTTCCTGTGATGGTATATTTTGATGGGCTTGTTGATACAGTAGGGCTTCTATGTCTTTGATAACCATATCCTGGAATAGATCTATATTATTTCCAGGGGATATGGGGGGCATCCAATTGGATTTAACCCCTCCCGTGAACGGACCTGGAACATATGAGTTCCCGGCGTTATGACCTAATCCCCCACTCTCTTGATTTAATTCATCTAAACTGGCCAGTAAATTAGTTATATCAATATCCTTTTGGTCCCATATTGGATCCACCATGAAGCCAAGGGGCCCCACTCCCACTGGAACATCCGTAGAAACCGGTGTTACATTATTTTCTTTGCTTTTAATAAAGAATTTGTGAAGATGCAATTTCCTTACTCCTCTAAACAAATCAATTTTGAAATCGTTTATATCAAAGTCCTCAGGCAAACAAAAATTAATCCCCCGTGACAACACCTTAGTTTCATTTTCCGTCAAGGTTCTACTAGACAAGTTCAGTATTTGTAGAGAACCGTCCTCTTGAACGTTATCCGTTGGAACTGTTATCGTCTCCAGGACACTTGCTTTCGTTTCCTTTGTGCGTTTCCTTCTCCCCCCCCGTCTTGTTTTCTTCCCCCTAAAGGGATATGTAAATTTGGGGGCGCAGTCGTTCCCACACTTGTAGAGGGTGACACTGAGTGGTCCTCATTAATATCATCAGTGGCACTAGAGTCAGAATCAGTAATCCACCCGTCACGATAATTCTTTTGATATTTGGTAAATTTTCGTGATCGAAATCTCGCAGAAGGCTTTCTCGTGTTATTGGTTTTATTCCATGTGAAGATTTGGCCAGAGTCAAAGTCACGTTTATCTCTCAGGAATTTTTCTTTCTTTTTTTCCTTTGTATCCATTTGCACTAATACTAGCTTTTTTTCAAGCTTCTTTTCAAAGATCTTATACGACTCTCCATTGACCCTAGAGGATAATTCACATTTAGATTTTTCCAATTGTTCGCATAATTGCGCATAATCTTTTTCATTTTGAAAAATAACCAGTTTGAGCAGATCTTGGGAGCATTGCAGATGTATTTGTTCCCATGCTTTTTGAAAAGCCTGATCTTCTTTAAATTGTGAGATATCTTTAAAGACCCTTAGTCCTCGTGGGACTCGGTTACATTCCATATAGGACTTTAAGGACTTGATGGTCCAAAACAAACGAATTTCTTTTTCTGCCAACATTTGGACTTTTATTTCCAAAGATTTGGTGCTTATAAGTTCCAATTCATCCTTGTGGTTACAATCCGAGAAAAATTCTCCTGCTCCCTCTCTGCCTGCCATTGTTTAGAGGAGTAAGGAAATTGCATCTTCACAAATTCTTTATTAAAAGCAAAGAAAATAATGTAACACCGGTTTCTACGGATGTTCCAGTGGGAGTGGGGCCCCTTGGCTTCATGGTGGATCCAATATGGGACCAAAAGGATATTGATATAACTAATTTACTGGCCAGTTTAGATGAATTAAATCAAGAGAGTGGGGGATTAGGTCATAACGCCGGGAACTCATATGTTCCAGGTCCGTTCACGGGAGGGGTTAAATCCAATTGGATGCCCCCCATATCCCCTGGAAATAATATAGATCTATTCCAGGATATGGTTATCAAAGACATAGAAGCCCTACTGTATCAACAAGCCCATCAAAATATACCATCACAGGAACTGAATGCGCTAAGAGACATACAAAAATGGAACGACGTTGTCATCCGAAGAGCGGATAAGGGGGGCAACATCGTAATCCTTGACAAGAAATATTATATAGAGGAAGCTTTGTCCCAACTAAACGATTCCAATACGTATGTAGCGCTGGAACGAAATCCCACCAATAATATAAAAATAAAATTAAGAACGCTCTTGCGTAGATATGTAGAGATGGGCACGCTAACAAGAACAAGGGCAGAAAAATTAATCCCAGAATTCCCCCATTATGCTAACTGGTACAGTATCCCAAAAATCCACAAAAATGCGAGACAGCCTCCGGGCCGCCCAATAGTATCAGGGAAAAATTCCATTACTGAACCCCTCTCCCAATTCCTCGACTGGCTCCTCAAACCTTTATTGATGGAGATACCCTCTTTTGTTAAAGACTCGGGGGATTTTTTGTTAAAACTTAAAGATCTAATTTGGCAACCCACTTTTTCGTTAGTTTCAATTGACATCGTCAATTTATATACCCGTATACCGCACCAAAAGGGGTTGGATGCCATAAAACGCATCCTAACAAACACGGAAAAAGATGAGAATTTTATCTCATTCATCTTAGAGGGGCTGGATTTCGTACTCACCAATAATACTTTCAAATTTTTAAATAAGTGGTATTCCCAGCAGGTTGGTACCGCGATGGGTACTCCGGTGGCGTGCGTCTTCGCGAACCTGTTCTTGGCAGCGTTCGAGGAGAGGCACGTCACCGGACCCCGAAATCCTTTTCTAAGTTACATACGAATGTACCTGCGACGACGTGTTTATGGTGTGGGATGGGGATGAATTGAGCTTTAATGAATTTGTGTTATACCTGAATAATAACAATGAGGATAATATGCTATTTACAGCTGTCTTCGGAGGTAAATCCTTAGAGTTTTTGGACGTGAAAGTTGAAGTTCAGGATGGGATAATAACTACCAAAGCTCATAGAAAGGAAACAGCGACTAATAATGTGCTACATTTCCAAAGTGCACACCCCCCTCACACAAAAAACAGCATCCCTTATAGCCAGATGGTCCGTTTGAGAAAACTGAATAGTAACGAGGAAGGCTATAATAACCAAGTACGAGAATTGAAGTCGCGATTTAGCAATAGAGGGTACCCTAAATATATCTTGCAGCAAGCTGAATCACGGGCAGCAAACCTCTCCCAAATAGAACTATTGAAAAAAGGAAGGAGGGGAAAAGGAAGAAAAACAATGAATGGAAGTAGTAGTGAAAAAAGAGAGGGGGTTTTTACTTTTATTTTCAAACATAGCCCGTTAGATAAAGAGATATATTCAGCGATACGAAAAAATTGGCACATCATAAAAAATGATTCAGATTTTAGGAGTCTACCTGAGTGTCGCCCACGTTTTGCTTATAAACGCTCAAGGAATATCGGTGATTTAGTAGTAAAAAATAAAATTGCTATAGAAAATCCAGATTGGATAAAAAAATCTCGGCCACAGGGAAACTTTAAATGTGGGAACTGTAGCATGTGCCAGCTACATAACACCAAAGACCCTCTAAAAATCGGCACAATAATTCATTCCGTTAGAGACTTTATCACATGCAAAACTAAATTTGTCGTATATGCGATTTTCTGCCCCTGTAACAAGTTTTATATAGGGAAAACTATTAGGCCACTAATGGTTCGCTTCCGTGAGCATTACAATTCAGTGCTCACAGGGAAGGGACGTGTTCGCTTGATTAAACATATTCAAGAAGTACATGGAGGAGATCCTAACCAGCTAAAATTTGCGGGATTAGAAGTAGTTAAATTCCCGCAGCATGGAGGAGATCATAATAAATTGCTCCTTCAATGCGAAGCAAGGTGGATTCTCAAAACTAACGCCCAGGGGCCCTGGGGGTTAAACGACAAATTAGATATGGCCATTTTCATCTAAATCCGAGAGAAACGATTAAGAGATAATGTTGTTGATTTTAATCATGTATGTATTTATTCAGCACATGGTGCGTCTCTCACCTGATAAAGGAAATGACGTTACCTGCACAGCACACATGGACCCGTAGAAGCTCGTAAGAGCGAAACGGCCGTCGTCCGTCTTGTCTTCACCGCTCCCTCTCCATTCCTATGCCTTAGCCGATTCCGCATTTGTTTGTAAACTTGTTCGTCATGGATTAAAGTGATTTTTCAAAAACGGAAGAATAAAGGGTGAGTGCCGCCTTTTCTTTTCTATTACATTGCTGCATTTGGATGTGTTATCTTCTACGGCTGAGCACCGCCCGATTTCCCTAAGTGAGCATTAACCCCCGGACATTTAAGCTCCACAGCTGCAACAGTTTTAAATGGACATTCAAAGTACGTTCAGTGCCAACCATATTTCTTTTTCTTCTCCATATGGTTCTACGAAATATAAGTATTTCTGCCCCTTGAGGGCGTGTCCATCAGCAGCTGAGATCCGCCTCCTCATCCTCAATGGAGGGCGGAGACAACGAAAGCGAAACCGCCCACGAAGGAGAGAGCGGGAAAGGGACCAGGAAGAAGTCGTCAGCGAGATGGAGGACGCCATGGCCAGCCGCCCGGAGCCGGAGCGTGGGGTCGGAGCCGAGGACTCCCCCAGCTACCCGGAGAGGCACCGCAGCCAGACCTCCACAGTTGATGCTGACCTCCTGCAGACCGGAGCAGATGAGCTGATCCACTAACTCCTGCAGACGCAGCTGAGCACTGAGGCCGGGTGGAAGAAGACCATCATCGGGAGCCTCACCAGACATCTGTCGGCAGCCTCGCCTGGTCCGGAGCAAGAAAGAAGTTCCAGCGCTCCGAAGCCAGAAAGCAAGGCCTTGCCGGAAAGCGAGATGCTGCGAGCAGAGATGACAACGTCGCAGCACGAGGCCCTGCAGCCAGCATTTCAGACCCCAGCGGAGGCAGAGCAGACCGGCACCGGAGGGACCGCATCTGAAGCAGGTATGAAGGACGACCCTGCCTTGACGACCGACACCACTGCAGTGACTGCTAGTGCCACAGCCGCTGACTCCGTTCCAGTGACTGATCTTGCAGCAGCTGCTACTTCTGTTGCAGCAAATGCCCATACTCAAGCTGCGCAGACCTCCATCGCTGCGCATGATTTCACCGTACTTGAAAGACAGATTAACGGCGTTTGTCCAGCACTGGGTGTGACCCTGGACCTCACTCTTCCCAGGCCAAGAGGGGTTAAGTGCCAGGTGCAGCCCTGGAAGCCGTCCAACTAAACCTCGGAAACCTGAACATGTAAATAGTTAACTGTTTCTACTGTTCTGCTTTGCTAAAACCCGTCTAGGGTTATTCTTAAAGGGATCCCTTTGTTGACCCGGGATCCCTATTGCCTTTTTGTTTGTTTTCTACGTTTTTGCACCAGTTATCAAGAACTGCTGAATCATGAACAATGCATGATACAAACTTTTTGTACATAGTTTGCACCTTATTAAAGGTGCTCCCTACTGGTTTTACTTCAAAAAGGACTCTTTGTGAAGATACCACACCGGAACCTTTGCTGAGTACGGACTGGTAGCCTGAGAAGATATGCTACCCCATAGAGACTTAGTCCCCTCTTAAAGGGGATGTTCGTTTGTTGCACTTAAATGGTGATATTGCTTTAAAGACTGAGAGATAGCAATAATGTTTTGATAAAGAGAACGTGATGATAATGTTTGTGTGAGAAAGTTATGTGTATCCAATTAGTTAATTGTAAGGAAATGCTGATGATGTTCCCTGAAAGAAAGTGAAAGCTAGGAGAAGGATGCAGTGGGCCCGTAGGGGTAGACATGGTGTCCAGCATGCATGTTAGTGAGAAAAATAATGAGAAGGTTTAATGTTTTATAGAAAATGTTTGATAATGTTGATAGACAATGAGGATAGAAGGTAAACCCTGAGTCCCCATAGGAGTCATGTAGAGATGGCTCGGTGCTCTTAAACTGAAAGTAATGTTATGCTCTATACTGTGTATAGTAGTTGAAAAGGCAGTAGGCCCGGGCTGAACGGGGCGGTCCTGCATAGAAAGGAGAGGCAGAAGGTCTGGTGCCGTTAGGACAGGCGGTCCTGCAGATTTAAAGTAGGAGAATGAAAAAGTTAAATTGCCTTATAATGTGATTATAAGAAGGTCTTTAGTGGATTCAGAGTGTATGTCCTTAAAGGCAATGTTAAATTATTGTTCAACAATTTTGCACTTAGTAGAATACCCGGTTGGGTAAAAGGAAAGTTATTTGTAGCATGTTGCTATGATATTTAACCATGTTTGTAACGTTCAAGTGTCCTTACCTCCCATAAAGGGAAGCCTGTTCAAACATACTTATTGTTATTGCACTCAACAAAACTGTATGTCTTTTTGCTAATTTGTATTGTTGTTTTCTTCCCAGTACTGTGTTTAACCAGGGGGGAGTGCAGCGCCCCAGAGTCCTGGTCGTTGCAGTACTGTGGCTCCGCCACTAAGGGGAGCTATGGTACGTCTGATGGCACTGAAGGAGTTCATCTGATCAGGTATCACAGACACCAATACATTTCACAGTCGGGCCTCCGGGGGGAGCTAAGGGTTCTATTCACTAGGCCACTCCCCACCATAGTGGGTAAACTGGGGGTCAGGCAGGAAGTTAGATCAGAAAGCTGACTGGGTTGGAACCAGGCAACACCTTGTGGCAGAGGGTGTTGTGGGGGGAAAATACAGTAGGGTCTCTGTCAGGGGTGGGATCCTGACAGAGGCTTGGCAACTTGAACGAACGTAACGGGACCGTGCCTGCTCAGCATAGCGGCGGTGCCCAAGGAAGGATCAGAAGCGAGATAGATTGTGCTGAGTGAGAAACGAGATCAAGCAATAGGAGAATACCAGTAGGGGTCGTGCTGTAAGACCGAAGCAACACCCTACTGAGGCGCACTACCGGTGGCCGGAACGCCGAGGGAGTATCATAATATCTAGCTTCAAGCAATACTCTAAACAGCGGCAGGACAGTCAGTCTAAGGCGGGCTGTCTAACTTAAATCACCTATGCAGTCTTGGGGGGCAACTTGTGGAGAGGGGCGACTCTAGGGTCCCGGAAGAGCTCCGAGCCTACCCGTCAAACGGGTGCCGTCCCTACCAGGACATCAGGGAGGGACGGAGGATTAGCAGAACATCATCTAATCGAGTTGTGAGGGAACTTAAGAAACAGACACAACAGTTGTGGGGACTTTCCGTAAGCACAGCAGGGAAGGACCGCAACACATAGCGCTAGAAGGAAGGCACAGATTTCCACCTGTGAAGAGAACTCTGGAGGTGCCATTGGACCGGCTGGACTTGCGCAGCCTGGTGAACCGTGTTCTGGACTGAGGACCCAGAGATCTTCAGTAAAGAGGTAAAGAGACTGCAACCTGGTGTCCTCGTTATTTAACCGCGACCTGCACCCCACAACTGCACCGCACCATCACAGCCTCACCACCACCGTCATCCGTCCTATCATTTGCTGTGCGCCCCACGGCAGGGTCACGGACCGGGGCCTAGCCACCGTGACAACCCCAGAGCAGAGACTCAGAGGCCCGGTACCGGGTACCCCTCGGCCCTGCGGCAGTGGGGGCGCTACATTATGGTGATCCTTCTCTCCTGAGTTTTGTACTATTCCTCAAAAATAGTTCCCAATTACATTGTAGTTTATAGGTGTACTCAGGAAAAATTGCACAACAAACTGAGAGGTCCATTTTTTCCTATTAGCCCTTATAAAAATAAAAAAATTGGGGGCTAAAAAACATTTTAGCGGTAAAAATGTAATAATTCTTTCTTCACCGCCCAATGGTATACATTTCTGGAAGCACATGTGACGTCAACATGCTCTCTGCACCACTAGATGAATTCATTGAGAGGTGTAGTTTGCAAAATTACGTCACTTATGAGGAGTTACTCTTATCTGGTACCTCAGAGGCTCTGCCAATGTGACATGGCAGCCTCAAACTATTCCAGCAAAATCTGAACTCCAATATGGCGCTTCTTCCCTTCTGAGTGCTATGCAATAAAAAATCGCATAGGACTCGGACCAATGTTAACCCCTTCATGACCTTGGGATTTTCCATTTTTCGGTTTTCGTTTTTTGCTCCCCTCCTTCCCAGAGCCATAACTTTTTTATTTTTCCTTAAATATGGCCATGTGAGGGCTTATTTTTTGCAGGATGAGTTGTACTTTTGAACGACATCATTGGTTTTACCATGTCGTGTACTAGAAATCGGGAAAAAAATTCCAAGTGCGGTGAAATTGCAAAAAAAGTGCAGTCCCACATTTGTTTTTTGTTTGGCTTTTTTGCTAGGTTCACTAAATGCTAAAACTGACCTGCCATTATGATTCTCCAGGTCAGTACTAGTTCATAGACACCTAACATGTCTAGGTTATTTTTTATCTAAGTGGTGAAAAAAAATTCCAAACTTTGCTAAAAAAAAAAATTGCGCCATTTTCCGATATCCGTAGCGTTTCCATTTTTCATGATCTGGGGTCAGGTGAGGGCTTATTTTTTGCGTGCCGAGCTGGCATTTTTAATGATACCATTTCAGTGCAGATACGTTCTTTTGATCACCCGTTATTGCATTTTAATGCAATGTCGTGGCGACCAGAAAAACGTAATTCTGGCGTTTCAAATTTTTTTCTCGCTACGCCATTTAGCCATCAGGTTAATCCTTTTTTTTTATTGATAGATCGGGCGAATGCTGCAATGCCAAATATGTGTAGGTTTGATTTTTTTTTTAATGATTTATTTTGAATGGGGAGAGGGGGGGTGATTTAAACTTTTATTTTTTTTATTTTTTTCACATTTTTTTTTCTTTTTTTTTTACTTTTGCCATGCTGGCACAACGCGATCGGCTCTGCTACATAGCAGCGATCATCAGATCGCTGCTATGCAGCAGAAATGCAGGTGTGCTGTGAACGCGGACCACAGGATGGCGCTCACAGTTACCGGCGATCAGTAACCATAGAGGTCTCAAGGACCTCTATGGTTACTCTGCACAAGCATCGCTGACCCCCGATCATGTGATGGGGGTCGGCGATGCACTCATTTCCGGCCGCCCGGCAGGAAGCGCCGGTTAAATGCCGCTGTCTGCGTTTGACAGCGGCATTTATCTAATAGCGGCGGGTGAATCACGATTTCACCCGCCGCTATTGCGGGCACATGTCAGCTGTTCAAAACAGCTGACATGTCCCGGCTTTGATGCCGGCTCACCGCCGGAGCCCTGCATCAAAGAGGGGGATCTGACCTCGGACGTACTATCCCATCAGAGGTCAGAAAGGGGTTAATCTATGGGGCAGCTCCCATCATCCGTTTTTTTCTCGTCCGTATTACGCATGCGAGTGAAATCGCAGCATGCTGCGATTGTCTGCGTATCTCAGCTGAGAAACGCCAATGCAAGTCTATGTGTGTGAGAAAAAATAGCACAGCACACGGACCATGTGTGTGACTTGCGAGAAATTCTCAGGCATTGGACAGGTGACAGGAAATTGGCTAAGCCATTATTTGCTCAATTTGCAAGTGTGTGAGAAAATCTCACCATACGGATGAGATATGGATGACACACGGATACTTTTTTGAGAAAAAAACGTATCCTGGCATTGCACACAGATGAGATACGGATCACCATGCGGAGAACATTTGTGCGATTCTCGGAAGACAAAATCGGACAGATTTTTTATACATTGTTTGTGACTCCAGCTTACTAAGGAGAAATTGCCCAACAAATTGTATGGTGAAATTTCTCCTGTTACCCTTGTGAAAAAAAAATTGGGGCTAAAAACATTTTTGTGGGACAAATGTGATTTTTTTTTTTATTTGCACAGCTCAACGTTATAAACTTCTGTGAAATACCTGGAAGTTCAAGGAGCTCACTATACATCTAGATCCATTCCTTGAGGGGTCTAGTTTCCAAAATAGGGTCAGTTGTGGTGTGTTTCCACTGCTTAGGCAGATTAGGAGTTTTTCGAACGCGACAGGGCATTCGCTAATGGTTCCAAGCAAGCTGGGCGCTCAAACAATAATTTTCCCCCACGTATAGGGTATCGGTGTACTCAGGAGAACTTGCACAACAACGTTTTGGGTTGGTGCACATTGTCCTGTTACCCTTGTTAAAATAAAATAAAAAAATTGGGGCTAAAAGTAAAATTTTTGTGATAAGTTAAATGCAATTTTTTTTCATTCCCCATTCCATTAAGTCTTGTGAAGCACCAGAAGAGTTAATAAACTTCTTGAATATGGTAGTGAACACCTTGAGGAGTGCAGTTTTTATAATTGTGTCACTTTTTCTGTCATATAGACACCTCAAAGTTACTTCAAATGTGATGTGATCCCTAAGAAAAATGGTTTTGTAAGTTTTATTGGAAAAATTAGAAATCGCTGGTCAACTTTTAACCTTTCTAACTTCCTAACAAAAAAAAACATGTTTCAAAAAGTGTGCTCATGTACAGTAGATATGTGGGAAATATTATTTATTAACTATTTTGTGTTTAAGGGCATAACAATTAAAAGTTTGAAAATTGCAATGGTTTCCTAATTTTTCCCAAAATTCAGATTTTTTCACAAATAAATTCAAGTCATATATTTAAAGTTATATATTCATATATAAATGCAAGTCAGCAAATGTTACCACTATCAGGAAGTACAATATGTCACAAAAAAATCCAGAGTTAGTACCACATAAAGTGACACTGGTCAGAATTGTTCCTATTCATGAAGGTGAAAACAGGCTTGGGACGTGAGGGGTTAAAGTGGTTGGCCGGTCCTAGGGAACAAGTCTGCAGTCACTCTATGTGACTACAGATTTGGAAATCCTCACAAAGCACGAACTGTGCGCTGTGAGGCTTCTCCCGTGTTGGTGCAGGGAGCATTCCGAATAGACTGTATCCGGCCTCTCTCAATACACCTACAATAACACTAATGGGCACATGATGTGACACTACAGTACACTTGTATCACAGACGTAATAGTGTTTGTATAAGTAGCATTAAATTGACTTTCTTAAAATACCCATTTAAAACTGAACTAATGAGTTTACTGACATTACATGTGTGCACAAAAAAACTATTATTTGATCTAACAGAATACCAGCCAATATAACATCATCATTATTCAATAATGCTACTATAGAGACAATAAAAACTAGCACCAAAACTGTTCATATAGTCTTCAAGTTACTTAATTTAGGAAAACAATCTAATTTCTAGAATGCTTGAAGGCAATTTAAATAAAGAGGTAGTCTCAAATTCAGAAATTGATAAAATTGCAAAGTGTTTGTAAAAACAAGCAACCTTGCAATGAGCACCTTTATGAACAATCCTCTCCCTTTTTTTAAGAACAGAGAGATTTTTTCTTGTAGATGAGAAAAACAAATGCCTATATAAGGCTTATCACCACAGAAAATTTCAGAGAGCGTTCATGTTTCAGTAACATGGGTGGCACCAGCGCAGGTTCAGTCAACGCTCAGTTCATTTTCTCACGACAGCATTTCGGTAAGTGTGGACTTAAGCTATTAAGGCTGGTTTCACACTAGTGCTTCAGTCCGCAGCGTAGGGCTGCCTACTTCTTTCCTTAAGATCCTCATAGATCTGCATGCATCCGGTTGCATTCAGCGAGCACATCAAAACGACCCACGGGGACGCATCGGCATACAACACATGTCCCTGCCTACACCTAAGTACACAATGTTAAATATAGGTACGCAAGACGCCAGCTGATCTATGCGGATCTTAAGGAAACAACTATGCAGCCCAACGCTGCGGACTGAAACCCTAGTGTGAAACGGACCTAACCTGCAGATTAACCCCATATCTGCAGGTTAATAAAGTTTTTTTCTGCAGACAGGTTCCCTTTAATCCTTATATAGACATTTTTTTCTCAAATACAAGAAAAATGGGTTGATTATTTTGAACAGACTCTGATCATATTTTGATCAAAGTGAGGTCACACTGTCATCAGTTTTTCTCATACGTACAGAAAAAAAAGTTTCTCACCCTTTCTGACAGTCTGTGAAAATCAGACCGCAATCGATGAAACCTGAGTTCCTCCAATTTTTTCACTAACCCATAGATTAGTCTCGTAAATCCATGTTGAAAACTATTCATCCCCCAGATATGGATTACGGCGTGGGACAGAATGACGGAGAGGTGAGGGATATTGTTTTTTTATTTTTGTTTTATTACAGAAGACGAGGGCTTCGATGGAATGGGTGTTAGGTGAGTATAACTGTGTGTGTTATTTTTAAATAAAAATGGAAAACTGTGTTTTGTTTTATTTCTAATAAAAAACTTTATTCTGGCTGTGTCTTTATTTACCATGCAACTATAGGATTAGTAATGGATAGGTGTCTTAATGAAGCCTCTCCATATCTAAGCCGTGGGCTTGATGTCACCTGACAATACAGAGGTAACATCAACCCCAAAAATATGAACGCCACTTGCAACCATTACAGGGCAAGTGTGAAGAGCAGGGAAAAGCGCCAGAATTGGCAGATCTAATAGATGCGCCTTTTCTGGGAAGCTTTGGGCTGCTATGTTTAGGTTGGGGGGGGGGGGCTATATCAATGGCCCCTTACTAGCCTGAGAATACCAGCCCCCAGCTGTCAGCTTTAGCAATGTTAGGTGTCAAAAATGGGGGACCCCACACTGTTTTTTTAAAATTATTTATGTAAATAATTTAAAAAAAACAGCGTGGGGACCCCTCTATTCTTTATAACTAGCCTTGCTGAAGCTGACAGCTGAGGGTTGCAGCCCCAACTGTGAGTTTTGCCTGTCTGGTTATAGAAAATAGAGGGAACCCACGCCGGGTTTTTTCATTTATTTATTTATTTACAGTGCCACCGACAGGTGAGGAATACTCTCATCAGCCTCTCCTGCTGTCACTGTTATTAGTGGCAGCAGATGTAGGCTGATGGGAGTAATAGTCCCATCAGCCACCACCTGCTGTCATTGTTATCTCTTGAATATAACTCTCATCATTCATCATGATGAGAGTGTCTTCAGCACCCAGCACCAGGGAACGTCGCTTACTGTAGTGCTTCTTCCTTGGCACCGGTGCGTGTCACACAGATGACATCCATGGTGTGTTCTCCATGTGCATGTGTGTCTGAGGTTTTGCAGTCCATGCTGATGGTAAAAAATGGACATGTCAGCGTGTTTTGCCCACAGACACATGGTCCAAGAAAACACACTGGTGCACAGACCCATTCACTTGAATGGGTCTACGTGTGTCAGTGTCTCCAGTACGTGTGAAAACTGACACCACACATCCTGGAGACAGGGACCTGTGAAAGAGTCCTAAGGGGAAGGGGATTTTTGCAGAGTTCTTCCCAGGGTGGCTGGTGACTGGACATACTGGCCACAGCTGGGCTAAACACACTAATAAGCTATACCGGTAATTCAGTGACGAACCTATGAAACTAAACTTATAAGGTCAAGAACCATAAACAGGGATGCAGAAATGAGAGCCAGAAACAAACCAAAGAAACACTCACCAAGAACTACCAACACTGACGCCCCCTGAGGAAGGAAGTTTTGTACCGAAATGTGCATTGGGGAGTGAGTGCTGAGACAAATACCAAGCGACATGACGGGTAATTAATATCTGAATAGCAGTGCTGTTGTTACCGTTTACGCCACCATGTTTGCTGCAGAGCTAAATTGTTAAGGCCCCTTGGTTAGTGTTACTTATATACTTAAGTGTGGCTATTTCCTACTGATGACGTTTTGTGTCCACTAGGACTTGTACTATGTTTGGAACCACAATAGAGTTACTGTTATTTGAGCCTGACAGCGTTGGTTGGCATGAGACACTATATACATTATAGCATGTGCTTTATACCCGTTTGCCTTGGTATTTTGGATTGGCACTTAGTTTGGATTTTTTCCTACTAACCTCATATGAATACATTGGTATACTAGCTGCTTTGCACATTGTGCTCTTTCTTAAAGATTTTAAATGTGTGAATTAATTGATTCTAATAAAGTTTTTTTCATATTTCTATTTATGGGCATAGACTCTTTGTTCTCCATGTTGTAATAGGAGAAGGTTAAAGGTAGAAATCGGTCACAGGAGCGCTGAAAGGAGACACTGACACTGGATACAGTTTAGCCACAACGCGTTTCAATGGACATGCTGTCTTCATCAGGTGGGAGTAAAACTCCCACCTGATGAAGACGGCATGTCCGTTGAAACGCGTTGTGGCTAAACTGTATCCAGTGTCAGTGTCTCTTTTCAGCGCTCCTGTGACCGATTTCTACCTTTAACCCTGTGTCTATCCTCCTTTGGAGGTTTTCAGCTGGAGCTGCGGCGGTTCCTGTCACTTCCCTTATCCCTGGGGCTGCCTCCTCATTGACTCTGACAGAAGAAGGTTGACTCCTTCTCCGCTGATCAATGCCAACTAACATGCCTGCATTGCATTGTTCCATTCCCCGCACATACAGACTGTGCATCTCCTGAGACCAACTCCCTGTTACCCTCCGACCCCTACAGTACTAACCAGTTGGTGCACCTGACATCTGCTGACTCTCTTTGCAATGCTGATCCGGCGTTGCATACGGTTCACAGCCGTGAGACTGCGGCCTTCATTTCGGAACTTTGTACATCCTTAGCTGTGCAGCAGACCTTTCCCTGTTCAGCACCTCGCTCCAGGATCACAAGACCACGTACAGGAAGATCAGGATACTTTGTCGCGCTACAGAGACAGTGCTTCACTTTTCTTCAGGACCAGCTCAGAGACTTCTCGAGCCACCTATGGCACCATCGTGGGATTTTCCAGCCATCATCGTCCAGGAACCAGAGACTGATAAGTTAACCCGTTTTTTGACCCATCGTTGTTACTTTATTGCCGTATATATATTGTGGGCCTGTATACTTACACCCTGTTACTCCCTGTGTGGAGTATTTACTGCTGTGATAACTACCGGTAAATATAAAAACTCCATTAACTCTTGCTCTGCCTCCTGCTTGTCACTGCATCCCGCGTTCCTGCTAGTACCTTACACATGTTTCAGATCCACAACTTTTCAATTTCTCCTGCAAGTACACCGAGATTAATTCACAGATTTTTCCCATAGACTTGCATTAGATGTGGAAATCCGCAGGTAAAAAACACAAATGCATTTTTACTGCATTTCTGTGGCCGAAACACATCAAAAGCTCATCATGGCCACACTGCCTAAATGTGTTCAATCATATGAAAGTGTGAGCTCCTTCATGTCAATTTTAGGTGTTTAAAACCAAAGGCCAGCTGTGCTTGCTTGTTCATTAACATTCACTAAAACTTACGTCTTCTAATACAATGTAACATTTAAACCTTTGCTTTTCTAACTACTTTCTGACATCTTACGTGATAATCCATCCATGTGCCCTGGATCTATCTGACCAGGGACGGATTATTGCATTATCACTATTGCCCGCTCACACGGGCCGTTCGCGGACGATCACCTCCGGGCGTCAGCTGATTCTGACAGCTGACACTCAGCACTAAGTGCCAGGAGCGGTCACACACTGCTCCTGGCACTTTAACCCCCTAAATACTGCAATCGAATGCGAACGCAGCATTCCGGGAGCTGGCAGAGGGCTGACAGTCCCTTTGCCTTTGGATCGGAGACGCCGCAGTGTGATGCAGGGTCCTAATCATTGCCATGGTGACCCAATGTCATCATGACGACATCCGAGTCATCAGAGCTAGGAAAGTTGCTGAGCATATGCGGTGCATGACCAGCAACTTTCTCTGTCAATGCAGAGCTGACAGTTTATACAACATAGGGATGCTGTACAAGCGATTAGACTGCAAGAAATGATAGTCCCAAAGAGGGACAAAGTAAAAAAGTAAAACATTTTTTTTAAATAATTGTAAAAGATGTAAAAATAAAAATAAATAATAATAAAAAATCTAAAGATATTGTATCTATAAATAAATATTTGTATGAAAAAAAAGTACACAAATTTGGTATCGCCACGTCTGCAGTGACCCATAAACTATAAAACTGTCCCACTAGTTAATCCCTTTAGGGTATGTGTCCACGTTCAGGAAACGCTGAGTTTTTGATGCAGCGTTGAGCAGCATGCATAAAAAACGCAGCGTCCAGATGTTACAGCATAGTGAAGGGGATTTCATGAAATCCTGTCCCCACTATGCAGTAAAAGACGCATGCGGCACACCCGAGAAAACTCACATGCGCGCCGTCTTTTAAGAATGCAGCATGTCCTTACATTGCAGAAAGAACTCAAGAACAACGCAGGTGACCTGCCAGTGACCTCAGGTGCAGAGTTGTTCAGGATTTTACCTGCATAAAATCCTGACCAAATCCTGAAGCAATCCTGAATGTGGACACATACCCTAACTAGTGAACACCATAAAAAAACAAGGCAAAAAACAAGGCATCATCATCATATTGCTGAACAAAAAGTGGAATAAATCGGGATCAAAAAGACGGATATAAATAAACATGGTACCACTGAAACATCTTGTCCCGCAAAAGCAAGCCATGATACAGCTCTATCAGTGGAAAAATAAAAGTATAAAGAATAAAGTGATGCAAAAATAATTCTTTTTTCTATAAAATAGTTTTTATTGTGTAAAAGCACCAAATATAAAAAAGTAAAAAATGTGGTATCGCTGTAATCGTACTGACCTGTAGAATAAAACTGCCTTATCAATTTTATTATTTTATCACACATGGAAAAGCATAAGCCCGCCCCCGCAAAAAAATTCATGAATTGCTGTTTTTTGTTTATTCATGACTTTTTGATTTTCATCCGCTGTAAGCCATAATCATCAACATTAACAGAAATAAACACTTGAAATAAATCACTCTGTTTGTAATGACTCTAATATATGAGTTTCAATTCTTTGTATTGATGAGCTGAAATAAATTAACTTTTTGATTATATTCTAATTTTGTGAGAAGCACTTGTATTTTTAAGCTAGAACAAGAAATTATGGTTAATAATATAACTTTCATTACAAAATCTTCAGTTTTACTCAAACTAGTTTATGCAAAAATGAATGCAAAACGCATCAAAAACTAGTACATCTAGTATGTTGTATAGCTCAATTTTTAAGGACAGCACCAAGTCTTCTAGGCATGGAATGAAAAAGTTGCAGACATATTGCAACATCTATCTCTTTTCATTATTCAAGAAGGACCTCTTTTAGAGCCTGGATGCTGTATGGAGAGTGATGCTCAACTTGTCTCTTCAGAATTTCTCATAGGTGTTTGATTGGGTTCAAATCAGGAGACATACTTAGCCACTGAATCACTTTCACCCTGTTCTTTGGAGATGCAACTGTGGCTTAAATGTGTGTTTTAGATCATTGTCATGTTGGAAAATTGGAAATGGAGTGCAGGTTGAGTGTGTGCAACAACACTCCATTAATTCTTAATGAGAGTGCTGGTGACCAGCCAAGTACAGCGTTCTATCATGTATGGAATGTAAGGTATACATGCTCAGGCTTCTCTGCATACTATTGGGACTCTTTAGCACTCCATTTTCAGGATTGGGGGGCATCTTAGTGGTTGAATCACCAGCGAGGGGAAATTAGCCTCTATACTATGGATAGGGTGTCCTTGCAAAACTTTGCACAACCCCTTTAAGGCCTAATAAATAATTAAAATAAATAAAGTTTTCATAAGAGTAGATTTGGGTTTGGACCAGCTGCTGGCAGTCAAGGTTGAATATTATGGAGTAAACATGGCATGCACCATAATTAGCAAAGCTTTACTCTTGAAAGTAGCGTACATGCAATAATAATAAATGGCTCCCATTATATTTTAAAGGCACATCATAAATGTAATACTATATATTTACTTTGATATCCACTACTGTTAAACTCTTCCACCACGAGATAGAGTCTAGCTATATATATCAAAAACTAACATTTTTAAATGCATTTGATACATACAGAGAACACAGGTAGTTCAATATGAATTTTCTTAAAGCCTGTGTTTATAACAGGAAAAATGGTTTACTGTAAAAGCTGTGAATATTTGACTAGGGTAACTTAATGAGCATATTTCTGATTTTGCTTCTTTTATATAAAATTGTTTTCATCGGAATATGAATACAAATTCACAGCACACAGCCCTTATTGTATAAATCAATGCTACAGTCCTCAAAGCACAATTGGAAACCTGAGAGCCAACAATACGAACAGAGTATTTGAAGTAAAATACTTTGTAAAACTATGGTATTTTAAATCAAGTTATCTTTCTCAGTGGAAATATTATTTGAAAGGACGGAATCAAATTTACATATTTTTGGCTCATATGGACCAAATAAAAAAATATGTTGTTCTCCAAGTTATATTTCATATTTAGGACTGTGCAAATGGGTCCAAGTACGTGGAGGTCTCAGGCAATTACATGTATGCATTTTTCTGGGACATGGCAACTGAGTGGCCTTACTCTAAAATATTCTTCACCAATATTCAATATTTGATCAAAAGTATGTTGAAACCTTACCATTCTACTTATCAACAAGTAGAATGTAAGCCTGTTAGGCCAAGGTCCTTTCACTCTCAGTTCCAGTCTGTTACTGTTTGTCCAATGTCAACTATATACTGAAGCTATTTGTTAAGTAAACCCTGTTCACTAGAGATGAGTAAATATTTCAATGTTTGGTTCGGATTACAATCGCCGATTTTGTAATATTCGCCAATTTATTAGTCGAATATTCGCCGAGCATACCCGAACGTCATTGGAGTCAATGGGAGGAAAAACCAAACGCATACACAACACCTTCAAAAGGGCCCAAAAGCTGCCAAAACACATTAAATGAGGGGCAGAAACCAGGAAAGTGACCTCAATTCACCCTCAGTACAAATTTTAGAACAGCATGGCAGCAATCAGCCATGCATGAGATATCAGGGTCTGGACCAGCATTTACAGCTATGAATTGAACTTCAAATTAAGATGAGCTGGGTGAGGGATTGGTGTAGGCCTGCTGTGCTTGGAGCCCTGATACCACATGCAATAGCTCAACCTGCTTTCATGCTCAGCCACATTCACAGGTCTGTGAGGCTGAGTTTCGTAGACTACTATTGTCATAAAAATGTAATAATAGTAACACAGGTAGCTGACTCAAAGGAAGTGTAGGCCTGCTGATGTCGGAGGCCTACTGCTATAGGCAACACACATGAAGGACACCTAACCAGGAGTCTACATATTACTGAAAATTAGTGGCAGACACCACCAAAGTGTCATCAATTTCAATAGAGTAGAACTAGTATAATGAGGACCGACACCTCTTCCACTACCGCAAACCCAGCAGATGGAGACCCAACCAGGAGCGTACACGTTTCCAAAAATTAGTGGCATACATCAACAAAGGGTCAACAATTTCACAAGAGTAGAAATATTATAATAGGGACTGACATTGTCTTCCATTACAGCCAACCCAGCAGATGGTGAGGAGTCTTCAAATTTAAAATAATTTGTGGCAGACACCACCAAAGTGGCATCAATTTCACTAGAGTAGAAATAGTATAATGGGGAGCGACATCTCTTCCACTACAGCTAACTCAGCAAATGGGGAGACCCAATCAGGACTCTCCACATTTCCAAAAATTAGTGGCAGACACCACCAAAGTGGCATCAATTTCACCAGAGTAGAAATAGTATAATGGGGAGCGACATCTCTTCCACTACAGCCAACCCAGCAGATGTAGACTCAATTAGAAGTCTTCAAATTTAAAAAATTAGGGATTGACAACACCGAAGTGGCATCAATTTCACGAGAGTAGAAATGGTATAATGGGGAGCGACATCTCTTCCATTACAGCCAACCCAGCAGATGGAGAGACCCAATCAGGACTCTCCACATTTCCAAAAATGAGTAGCAGACACCACCAAAGTGGCATCAATTTCACCAGAATATAAATAGTATAATAGACACCTACACGTCTTCCATTACAGCCAACCCAGCAGATGGAGACCCAACCAGAAGTGTTCACATTTTCACAAATTAGTGTTAACATCTGCAGCAGCAGCAGCAACAACAGTAGGCACAGAAGCCCCATTAAAGATATCACAAACAGCAATTACGCAAGATCAATGTAGCACACTTAAAACTACAACATTGCCCAGTCTATACAGTCTGCGATTGGGGTGCAAAAGTCCGTGGAGATCCATGACTTGTTCATCTTGATGAAAGTTAGGCAGTAGTGTTGAGCGATACCGTCTGATACTTGAAAGTATCGGTATCGGAAAGTATCGGCCGATACCGGCAAAGTATCGGATCTAATCCGATACCGATACCCGATACCAATACAAGTCAATGGGACACCAAGTATCGGACGGTATCCTGTATGGTTCCCAGGGTCTGAAGGAGAGGAAACTCTCCTTCAGGCCCTGGGATCCATATCAATGCGCGCTTGAAGGGCCTTAGATGACGTCACGGCGCTCTGATTGGTCCGTAGCAGACGCGTGACCGCTACGCGACCAATCACAAAGCAGTGACGTCATCTAAGGCCCTTCAAGCGCGCATTTTTAGGTACAACGGCTCCCGGTTACGGCGGTAAAGTCCAGGCTGCGTCGGAGAGGTGAGTATGTCCCTATTTTTTATTTTAATTCTTTCTTTTACACATTGATATTAATCCCGATACCGATTCCCGATACCACAAAAGTATCGGATCTCGGTATCGGAATTCCGATACCCGCAAGTATCGGCCGATACCCGATACTTGCGGTATCGGAATGCTCAACACTATTAGGCAGTCTACACTTTTAAGGGACACACATCCAATTTAGTAGAATAGAAGCATTTAGCCATGGAGTATGTAAAAAAGATTTCCTTTATTTAAATATATCTTTCAAACAACATATATATATTTTTTTATTATTGTCAATGAACAAATAAAAATTGGGGATAAAACTGCACAGAAAAAATACCGCCAAATACCACACAGGCAATAAATAACATAGATGTCAAAAAAATATATCCCTTAAAGGTGAGTATAGATATTATTCACCAAATATTGCACATATTCCATAATGTGTCTTATAGCATAATATCAATTGCACTAATGCACTAAAAGTCTAAACCTTTTTCCATTGTCTATATGACCATAATGGTTTCAAAGGAATGAATGACAGGATAAGGGCTCTAATGCCCTAAAGAAGGTCTGACATTTGCCCTGATTTATTGGAACATGAGAAAGTGAATGTGAAAAGTCAATTACCTGTGAGTAATGGCGGTGACCCAACCCGGACGCGCGTTTCGCCTGTGGCTTCGTCTGCGGGGAAAGTGTGTAGTAGCTTGGAGCGTGGAATTGCTTAAATAATGCCGGATAAATTATGGGCGGCAGCAGTTAGATGGCGGCGCTTCCGCCGGTTACACTGCGTGACGTCACCACAGATCGGCGTCATGTGATCGCGGGCCGCTTCCCCTCCCGACGCGTCAAGGAGGGGGGCGTGTCCGGGACCAGCCGCGACGCGTCTCCACGGCAACCCCAGAGCAGAGAGCCGGCGCAAGCGCACACTGCGCACCGGGAAATAATACTCCCTCATTGATGGCCTTAGAAATTGGTATCGGGTAATAAAAAGAGCAACTATACTGTGCCTATTAATGTGTTTTCCTATTAGCTAGAGACATATATGTCAATTCTTATAATGCATAAGTGCAATTGTGCAAAAAATGGTGAAAAAAAGTAATGAAAGAAAAAGATAGACCATACGGGGTTTATAAATATTGCATACATCCCCGACATAATATTGATATATAAAAAGTTTAAAAAACGTGCATGAACAATAAAGTGCATATAATTAGTGAAAAGAATGATTATTCCAAACTAAGAATAATAAATACCCAATACATATTGCATAAAAATATATATATATATATATATATATATATATGTAACATTATCAAATTTAAATACTGCATATAAAAATTATACTGCCATAATAATTTATGAATGGTAATTAAGAATTCATTAATTTAGCCATATGCAGGTTACACAAATTAGTTACATTGAAGTTTTTCATACAATTCGGCCACACAAAATGGTTTCCAGTACGCAGAATAGTAGAATAATGCTGCAGAGGGATTGAATGATGCCGCCACCCAATTAGTGCCTTATTAATTTGTCCTGTGATAGAATAGGCTGTTCCATACTAAAAGAATAAAAACATATTATTAAAACCGGACAAAACACAAGTTAAAAGCATATGAACAAATATTACAGTGCAGTTTTATCCCCAATTTTTATTTGTTCATTGACAATAATAAAAAAATATATATATGTTGTTTGAAAGATATATTTAAATAAAGGAAATCTTTTTTACATACTCCATGGCTAAATGCTTCTATTCTCCTAAATTGGATGTGTGTTGTCTTTTGAAGCATGCCATATTACTAGGCGGTATCTTTTGTTCTTTTTGAAGTACTTTTAAGGGACAGTCTGCTGTGCTTATCCGTCAGGATACCACCAGCAGCGCTGAAGACACGTTCTTAGAGAATGCTGGCTGCAGGGCATGATAAAGACTCCAAGGTGTGAGAGGCAAGCTCAGGCCACTCATCCATTATTGAAGACCAAAATGTATAAGGGTCTTAACCCTCCATAATGATATTAATATTGAGTTCTAGATACTCCTGCACCATCCTCTCTAGTCATTCACCATGAGTCAGACTTGGACTCTGTTGTGCTGTTGCATGAGCTGATCTAAAAAATGTGTTAAAGGACTCACAAAAATTGCTTCTGCCACTTACACTACTGATGCTGCTGCTAATGTTTTGGCGTTAATTCACGTGCTGGGATGCACACTGTGTGCCTCACTGCTGTCTTGGGGAAAACCTCTCTTAAGTTTGTGATTCCAAATGGTCCAGTCTGGCCAGGGAGGCATTTGATACCTTGAAGGAATGCTTTGCATCTGTGACGATACTCATGCAGCCTGATGTCACTGAGCCATTTATTGTAGAGGCTGACGCGTCTGAAGTAGAGGTGGGATCTGTATTGCTGCAGGGCGCACATGGCTTCCAT
This sequence comes from Ranitomeya variabilis, assembly GCF_051348905.1. Taxonomy (NCBI): domain Eukaryota; kingdom Metazoa; phylum Chordata; class Amphibia; order Anura; family Dendrobatidae; genus Ranitomeya; species Ranitomeya variabilis. The sequence continues at coordinate 335,141,383 of NC_135236.1, forward strand.
GTGCATACTTTTTTTAAAAACTGTCACCCGCCTAGAAAAATTATAAAATTGGTAACTGGGAACTCTTGGCAATCTAGTGGGCCTTTGAAGAGTGGCATCATTTTATGGAGGGGGCAGTTCATTCAATTATGGTAATCATGGATCATTAGAATCTTGTATATCTAGAGTCTGCAAAACATCTAACATCTAGACAGGCAAGATGGGTATTGTTCTTCACCAGGTTTAACTTTTTTGTTACATATAGTCCAGAGAACATTAAGGTGGATGCCTAATCTCGTTGTTTTCCTGGGGTGGAGATAATTGTAAATCAGTTCCTATACTACAAAAAAAGGTGGTTATTGCGTCTATATGCTCTATGCTCAATTTTGAGAAAGAGGTTGCGGAGGCTCAGGAGGACCTCCCGGCTCCCTGTCCATCAGGTAAACTGTTTTTACCTGTGAATCTCCATCTGTGAGTTCTTAATGAACATTATGATTCGGTCTTTGCCAGACATCCCGGTAATAAAGCCACCATAGATCTTCTTACTCAACTTTTTTGGTGGTCAGTGGTACTGTACATCAGGAAGTTCGGGAGTATGTAGTCACCTGCAGTGTCTGTACGCATTCTAAAACCTCTCATACTCGTCTGGGTCTCTCCAACCATTGGCGATTACCGTGTCGGCAGGTAATACTGTAATTTTGGTAGTGGTGGACAGACTCAGTAAAGTGTAAATTTCATTACTCTACCCACTTCACCTAACGACAAGACTTTGCCACAAATTTTCATCAGAGAGATTGTAAAATTACATGGGACCCCTACCGATATTGTTTCTGATCGAGGGGTTCAAATTATTTCCAAATTTTGAAGGGTGTTTTGTACTCATTTGGTGATCCATTTGTCATTCTCTTCAGCATTTCACCCACAGCTTAATGGGCAAACTGAATGCGTTAACCAGAATCTTGAGACTTATCTTAGGTGTCTTGTGTCTGAGAATCAGGAGGATTAAGTTACCTACTTACCTCTAGCTGAATTTGCCGTAAATAATCGTTGTCATGAGTCTAAGTGTAAGTCCCCATTTTTCAGGGCATATGGGTTTCATCCTCAGTTCAGCTCATTTAATAGTAATCGTTCTTCAGTAATATCTGAAGAAGAACAGTTTTCATCATCAATTACGTCTGTATGACAAGGAGTTTTCCTGATGATTTGAGGAAGATGGGATCCAAATATAAGAGTGTGTCTGATCGGAGACGTTTGGTGTGTCCAGACTTGTGTGTTGATGACTTGGTGTTGTAGTCCTCAAGGAACATTAATTTGAAGGTTCCCTCTTGGAATCTGGGTCCCAAGTTCATTGATCCTTATAAATTTTTGGCCTTCGTTAATCTCATAGCATCCGCCTTGCTTTGCCGCCCAGCTTTAGGATTCATAATGTATTTCCTCAATCTCTATTAAAAAATGTTGCATCCTTTGTACCATTAACGTTACCGCCAACTCTGGTCATTGTGGATGGAAATTTGGAATTTCAAATAGCTAAGATTGTTGATTGCTGCTTAGTTCGTCAGTCGCTTCTGTATCTGGTACACTGGAAGGGTTACAGTCCTGACGAGAGGATGCCCCTACCAGCATCTGACGGCCATGCAGACAGGATGATCCGGTCTTTTCACGTGGCATACCCTGATAAACCCGGATCTGAGATTCCAGAGGTCCCTCATAGAAGGTGGGAAATGTCACAAGTTTACCGTGACAGAGAGGAGCCAGAAGATCGCAGCATCTGATTTCTCCTACTCATTCACTCATTAGAAGCACTTTACCTTCGTATGGTACAGTGCAGATTTCTTTTCACTGTACAGGGGTTAATATGCTCTTGTTAGTCTGGTTGGTGTATTATGGTGCACTACTGCTCTCCTCTTCCCTGGGTGAAAAAGGGGCACAGACTGAGGGCAAATTCAGGAGCAAAAGCAAGGCACGTGGCCCCAGCGTCTTCACTATCAGTAGTAATCTGGGTAACAGAGCAAGCTAGGGTGCTTCTTGTGTTAGGGACAGGGAAGGAAACTCTGATACCGGGATACCCAACAACAGAGTCGTGGCACAAAATTAAAACTGAATTTGCACTATACATGGAAAATGGGCTCTTGGAATTAATTCCTCTGTTGGGTGCAATACAGCCCAACCTGACTTAAGGGACAGGGAGCTCAGTTGAAACATAGCCCTGACATTGTGATTGCCAGATGTCATAAAGAATCTCTCTCTTTCTTGCTCTCTTTCTCTCTCTTTTTCTGTCTCCCTCTTTCTCTCTCTCTCCTAAAGGGTCCTCCTAGGCAGTTCGGGTTCGCTCATCTCTAGATCCTAGCTATTAGTAAAGGAAAGCATCTATGAGTCACATTATCACTACATTGGGTTTCACATCCATAGGTTTTCGCCCTCATTAAAGGGGTACTCCAGAGAGATATAAAAAAAGTTTGTGCTGTCCATACCCTCATAGCTATAAAGATGAGATACTTAGTGCACTTTAATTATGTTTATAATCATTGTAATTTCGTGTGAAAAGAGCTGCTCTTTAAGGCTGAGTCACATATAACGATAATGTTAACGATATCGTTGCAACGTCACGCTTTTGGTGACGTAAGCAACGATCCCGCTAACGATCTCGTTATGTGTGACAGCGACCAATGATCAGGCCCCTGCTGGGAGATCGTTGGTCGATGGGAATGATCAGGACCTTTTTTTGGTCGCTGATCACCCGCTGTCATCGCTGGATCGGCGTGTGTGACGCCGATCAAGCGATGTGTTCACTTGTAACCAGGGTAAATATTGGGTTACTAAGTGCAGGGCCACGCTTAGTAACACGATATTTACCCTGGTTACCATTGTAAAAGTTAAAAAGAAAAAACAGTACATACTCACATTCTGATGTCTGTCACGTCCCCCGGCGTCCACAGGGTTGACTGTGTCAGCGCCGGCCGTAAAGCAGAGAACAGCGGTGACGTCACCGCTGTGCTCTGCTTTACGGCCGGCGCTGACACATTCAGTGCAGGGAAGCTCTCGGCAGCAGCGTGTGCATTACCAGCGCTCCTGGCGAAAGCAGTTTTAACCCTGTGGACGCCGGGGGACGTGACAGACATCAGAATGTGAGTATGTACTTGTTTTTTTTTTAACTTTTACAATGGTAACCAGGGTAAATATTGGGTTACTAAGCGCGGCCCTGCACTTAGTAACCCGATGTTTACCCTCGTTACCCGGGTGCTGCAGGGGGACTTCGGCATTGTTGAAACTGCCCCTGATCGTTGGTTGCTGGAGAGAGCTGTCTGTGTGACAGCTCCCCAGCGACTACACAACGACTTACCAATAGTGTTGAGCATTCCGATACCGCAAGTATCGGGTATCGGCCGATATTTGCTGTATCGGAATTCCGATACCAAGTTCCGATATTTTTGTGATATCGGAAATCGGAATCGGAAGTTCCCAGTGTATGGTTCGCAGGGCTGGAGGAGAGGAGACTCTCCTTCAGGCCCTGGGATCCATATTCAGGTAAAAAATAAAGAATTAAAATAAAAAATATGGATATACTCACGCCTCCAGCGGCCCCTGGACCTTAGCGATGTAACCGGCAGCCTCCGTTCCTAAGAATGCAGTGAGTTTAGGACCTGCGGTGACATCGCGGCTTGTGATTGGTTGCGTGAGCGGTCACATGAGCGGTCACGCGACCAATCACAAGCCGCGACGTCATCGAAGGTCCTTCACTCTGCATTCTTAGGAACGGAGGCTGCCGGTTACATCGCTAAGGTCCAGGGGCCGCCGGAGGGGTGAGTATATCCATATTTTTTATTTTAATTCTTTATTTTTTACATGAATATGGATCCCAGGGCCTGAAGGAGAGTTTCCTCTCCTTCAGACTCTGGGAACCATCCAGGATACCTTCCGATATTTGTGTCCCATTGACTTGTATTGGTATCGGGTATCGGTATCGGCGAGATCCGATATTTTGCCGGTATCGGCCGATCCAATCCGATACCGATACTTTCGAATATCGGAAGGTATCGCTCAACACTACTTACCGACGATCACGGCCAGGTCGTATCGCTGGTCGTGATCGTTGGTAAGTCGTTTAGTGTAATGGTACCTTTACTGCTTCCCACTCCTGTCTGGGACATTACATTACACAGCAGTGTTCGGCTCCCCTCCTTGAGGAACAACCAGGCTAAGAAGAGGGGGTGTGGCCACACCCCCTGTTCTCTGCATCCAATCAGCTATTAGACTGGATGATAACAGCATGGAGCTGCACACTGCTGTAATGTCCCAGATTGAGGGATGAGAAGTGCCGCAAAAAGCAGATGCTGTAACACCAGCCCCCCCCACCCTCTCTTTAATGTCTCCCTGTCTGAAGTCTGAGGTGATTGGGCATGGCATGCTCCCAGCTTTTATTAACAGCAGCCAGCCCTCTGATAATGTCTCTTTCACTGCAGGGCTAATAGCAGAGAGAGGGCCATGCCCCCTCTTCTCAGGCTTCAGGCTGGCTGTTACTCACAGTGGGGAACTGAACACTGCTGTGTGACATAAGATCAAATAAGGAAGGGGGAAACAGTAAGGAGCAGCTTCCTGTCACACGGAATTACAAGAGTTATAACGATAATTTAAGAGTGTAACACACAGGTTCTTGGATGCAGCGACACAGACGCGCAGAGCAGGGGTTAAGTATTGTTTAATTGTAGAAGAGGGATGTACTCCTTGCAGGGAAATAAAAGGAAAAAGGGGATGCAAACTAAAACAGTATAATGTCCGTAAAATAAGGAAAAAGTCGTACCGCACCAACAGTCTGGGAGAGATGTGGTGGGAACCGCTCACCTGCACGCTGCTGGCCAAGACACCGAGTCCTAGGTGCCGAGTTCCGCAGAAGAAATCCAATGGAGTGTATCGGTGAACGTGAAGAAAGGAACGCACTCGCTGGACATCCGTTGCAGGTGACTTTATTGGTGCATAATACAAGACTTCACGGCCGGGGGTGCTGGATAGGGAGTGCGGCAAAGCTGGACAACAGCTGTTTCGCGCCTGGCTGGCGCTTCAACAGGTCAGTCTGTTGAAGCGCCAGCCAGGCGCGAAACAGCTGTTGTCCAGCTTTGCCGCACTCCCTATCCAGCACCCCCGGCCGTGAAGTCTTGTATTATGCACCAATAAAGTCACCTGCAACGGATGTCCAGCGAGTGCGTTCCTTTCTTCACGTTCACTAAAACAGTATAATGGTTGTTTAACTAGACAGTCTTTGGTTCTCAGATTCACTTATCGTGGTTCCGCTGTCCGTCACTCTCTGGAGGTCCAGTGGGTAATGGGATGTTGGCAGAGGTCAGTGAAGAGTCTTCAGGCGTTCCCGCCCAACACACAGTTCCACTTCTGGTGGCAGCGGGTGGTCATCGGTTTTGCCCGCTGAGCCACTAGTCCATTTAACTGTGGAGCAGGGAGGTAGAACTCTCCGCAAGAATCCACTTGGCATGTATCTCTCTGAGCAGCCACCGTCACCTGAATGGCTGTGCTGCAATGCTCTGCCCGGCATGCGCTTCTCTGTGTGCCAGCCGATACTTCAACATCCATGCTGCACTGCTCTATCTGGTGCATGTTCCCCTGCACACCCACCGATATGGGTGAGTCTCTCACGCCTCTGCCCTGTCTCTGCGCACTGCGGCCTAACACTCTCCTCACTGCAGCCGCGGTCCGCTCTTTTTCAGTGCTCTGGTGGGACGCCCCTTTCAGTTCCCGCGCAACCCCTTTTACCTCATTTCTACACCCCTGACTTCCTTTAGCTCACTATTCCATGGGCAAGAGCTCTTTCATTAGTCTTTTACAGTTTTCGACTTATTGGATAATTCTCTGCCAAATAAACTGATCTTTTTAGTAGCGGGTGGGAGGCCCTCCAGCTGTGGTTTGCTGTGACTGACATAGTTCGGGCTGCTCTGACCCCGTGGGTCTGCCGCTTTGGCGATTTCCAGCGTTGGCAAGACAGTGATCATCTCCCCAGGGGGGGGGGGTAGGCGGCACATCATTGAGGTTTGAGCATGGAGCTAACACTCCCTCTTCTCCATCGAAGTTGGGGACCGGAGCTGGGGGCACCTCCCTGGTTTTTGGCATCTCTTCTCCACTTTTGTGCAAGAAAAGTTGTCTCCAGTGACCACAGGATATATGATTCTTAAAACTTGACATTTATTTATCATCATATTAAAAAGCACAGATATGCAGATATGGGCACTTTTAAAGTGAACATGATTCCTGCTCTTTCACAGTTCAGTATATGGTAGATCCTATTGTGAAAATTCCTTCCAGGACTTGCTGTGCACAGTTGAACTAAGACATTTAGAGGCTGAATCTAGACTGCATGATCAGTTTCCCACTAATAAGTTTATCACCAATAACCCTTTTTTTTTTACACAATCATTGAGAAAGACCTTTTAGCTTTGGATCAAAATTGTGGATCGATTAAGCGTAATCTAACGACCAAGGTAATAAAAGCTATAGAGGAATTGCAACAAAACAAGTCTTTGATTATTCGCTCTGCAGATAAGGGAGGTGGGATTGTTGCATTAAATACAACACTCTATTTCAGGGAGAATTTTAACAATGTTACATAACCCAGATATTTACATTTCTCTTGTCGTCGATCCTACTGTGCTTTATAAACAAAACCTTACCAGCCTACTGAAGGAAGGTCTGAATGAGGGGGTTTTCACACAAATTTTTTTGATTATTTGAATGTGGTTCCTATCTATCATGCACTCCCTAAAATACACAAGAACTGTTTTTTCCCCCCATTCAGACCTATTATTTGTGGCATTGGATCTTTGAAAGAAAGATTGGGTGCTTGGGTGGATCATTTTTTGCAGCTGCTTTTTAAACAATTACCTGGATATGCGAGGGACATTAAGGCGCAGGGCCGGACTGGCCATCTGGCAATTCTGGCAAATGCCAGAAGGACTTGTTTGATTGTGGGCTGCCTTGTCTGCTGCGTTGTTAATAGAATCGGTGTTCTCAAGACACCCATACTGTTAAGAGTTTTGACGGAGGACAAAGTCCATAACTCCGTCACTTACAGCACCAAGCCATCGGTATCATTAGAAATATTGGTCTTGTAGTAAATCTTGCTTTCCTCTATCCAAGGTAATCTACTATATAATTGTCTAAGGGTACTTCCGTCTGTCTGTCCTTCTGTCTGTCGCGGTTATTCGTTCGCTGATTGGTCTCACCAGCTGCCTGTCATGGCTGCCGCGACCAATCAGCGACGCGCACAGTCCGGAAAAAAATGGCCGCTCCTTACTCCCCGCACTCACTGCCCGGCGCCCGCATACACCCCTCCGGTCACCGCTCACACAGGGTTAATGCCGGCGGTAACGGACCGCGTTATGCCGCGGGTAACGCACTCCGTTACCGCCACTATTAACCCTGTGTGTCCCCAACTTTGTACTATTGACGCTGCCTATGCGGCATCAATAGTACAAAATTTAATGTTAAAAATAAATAATAAAAAAAAAACCTGCTATACTCACCCTCTGTAGTCCGCTGAGCCGCTCGCGCCGCCCGCCATCTTCCGTTGCAGGTTGCGGTGGCAAAGATGGTATGGCAGAAGGACCTGCCATGACGTCATGGTCATGTGACCGTGACGTCATCAGAAGTCCTGGGCGCCTGCGCGGAAAGGACCTGACGTGACGTCACAGTCATGTGACCTCTACACGGTCATGTGACCGCGACGTCATCACAGGTCCTGCGCTCAGACCAACCCTGGGACCGGAAGCTGCCGTGGACTACAAGGGGCCCTCGGAAAGGTGAGTATATGTTTATTTTTTATTTTTTAACCTGTGACAAACATGGCTGGGCAATATACTACGTGACTGGCCAATATACTACATGGCTCTGTGCTGTATACTACTTCGCTGTGCAATATACTACGTGGCTCTGTGCTGTATACTACGTCACTGGGCAATATACTACGTCGCTGGGCAATATACTACGTAATTGGGCAATATACTACGGCGCTGAGCAATATACTACGTCGCTGGGCAATATACTACATCGCTGGGCAATATACTACGTCGCTGGGCAATATACTACGTGACTTGGCAATATACTACGTGCCTGGACAATATACTACGTGGCTGGGCAATATACTACGTGGCTGGGCAATATACTACGTGACTGGGCAATATACTACGTGACTGGGCAATATACTACGTGGCTGGGCAATATACTACGTGGCTGGGCAATATACTACGTGGACATGCATATTCTAGAATACCCGATGCGTTAGAATCGGGCCACCATCTAGTATTATAATATATCTCATCTAGTGCTTGGGGGACAGGAATGGCATGGGCCTGTGTGATTTCAAATGCTAGGGCTGAATTTCAGCCCCAGTCCATACCTGCTAAGGTGTTAATTTCTGATCTCACCGACTTTGTCTGGGAAGATAGAAAAATATTTAGAATTGAGAGTCCTCAGTACTTGATACCTTTTAATGGCTAACTGAAAAGATGGAAACAAATTGCAAGCTTTTGAGACTACTCAGGTCTCTTCATCAGGCTTAGACTAATACAAATTCTGAAGAATCACATATTTATCACAACACAGCACAGAAATAATGTCATAGATAAGACAGGCGACGTGAAGCAGAACTACCATTATGGGAGAGCGATAAACAGTTATGTCCATAAATATTGAAACAGTTCATATATAAGGAGTATGAATGCGTTATTGTCTTCTGGTTCTGTGTTGTGATGCCCCCACAAGGTCTGAAGAGCAAATTCCTTAATTGATGTAACAAGACATAAATCCATGCAACACATTCATTCCTGCACTGAGAGTGTCAAAGGTTGTCATAAGCTTATAATCCCAGACTCTTCTGTCTCTCTAATATTTTAAATTACTCTTTAATACAAGTAATCTCATGTCCATGGTGCTGTGATCTGGGATACAAAAATGTTTTGCCACATGTAGATGCATTCTTTTTTCTCTTATTGTGTGGCGGTGAGAGTTCATCCTTGTTCTCAGTTTTTGCCCTGTCTCCCCTATATACAGACCTCCAGTTGGACATTTAGTTCAAATAATTTGGTACACCACATTAGATGTGATGCAGCTGAAAATATCTGGTATCTTGTAGTCCTGATGTGAATTGGGGATCTTTATCTTGTCCGTGGTCATTATAAATGGACAGGTTTTACATTTTTTCTGGTTGCAAGGAAAGGTTCCTGCAGCTTTTGGAGAGGTCAGGGAGCTTCTGACAATGATGCTTCTTAGATTTGGGGGCTGCCCAAAACACAGTAGTGTGGGGGTCTGGAAAAATGGATTGTAAGCGGGCATCTTTTTGTAGTAAAGGTTGTAATTTCCATGCAGCTCCCCTCCACTAGATTTGGATTGTAGGTGACTTCTAGAGGCGCCCGGTTATTTTCTTCTTTAGCTTTGTAATGTAGGAGATGATTCCTTGATATTCTAGTTGCTCTTGTAATTTATTTTGAATTGTTCTTGGATGGTAGCCCTGATTATTATTTATTATTATTATTATTATTTATTTATATAGCACCATTAATTCCATGGTGCTGTACATGAGAAGGGCTTAGATACAAATTACAGATATCACTTACAGTAAGCAGACTAACAATTACAGACTGATACAGAGGGGCGAGGTCTAGGGTTGAGCGAAACGGATCGGACATTTTCAAAAATCGCCGACTTTCGGCAAAGTCGGGTTTCGTGAAACCCGACCCGATCCCAGTGTGGGATTGGCCATGCTGTCGGCGATCTTTGCACCAAAGTCGCGTTTCGTATGACGCTTTCAGCGCCATTTCTCAGCCAATGAAGGTGAACGCAGAGTGTGGGCAGCGTGATGACATAGGTCTCGGTCCCCACCATCTTAGAGAAGGGCATGACAGTGATTGGCTTGCTTTCTGCAGCGTCACAGGGGCTATAAAGGGGCGTGCACGCCGACCGCCATCTTACTTCTGCCGATGTGAGCATAGGGAGAGGTTGCTGCTAGGGTTGAGCGAAACGGGTCGTTCATTTTCAAAAGTCGCCGACTTTTGGCAAAGTCGGCGTCTCATGAAACCGAGCCGATCCCAGCGTTGCATCGGCCATGCGGTACGCGACTTTCGCACCAAAGTCGCGTTTCGTATGACGCTTTCAGCGCCATTTCTCAGCCAATGAAGGTGAACGCAGAGTGTGGGCAGCGTGATGACATAGATCTCAGTCCCCACCATCTTAGGGAAGGGCACTGCAGTGATTGGCTTGCTTTCTGCGGTGTCACAGGGGCTATAAAGGGGCGTTCCCGCCGACCGCCATCTTACTGCTGCTGATCTGAGCGTAGGGAGAGGTGCTGCCGCTTCTTCAGAAGCAGAGATTGTGATAGGCAGGGTCCATAAAGCTACAAACCGCTTGTGCTGTAGCGATTTCCACTGTCCAACACCACCTTTTGTTTGCAGGGACAGTGGAAGCTACATTTTTTTTTCCTCAGCGCTGTCGCTCATTGGGCTGCCTTAGAAGGCTCCCTGACCCTGATAGCTGCGTTGCTGTGCCTGTGTGTGTACGACGCTGTGCAAACCAACTGCTTTTTTCAAAGCACAAATCCTGTATTTCCTTCCTTTCTGCACAGCTATCTTGTGTGTTTGTCCACACTTTTGTGTGCAGCAGTCCTTTTTCTAGCTGCCTGCCATACTTTTCTGAGATAACTGCAGGGAGATACATATTGGCAAGTCTGCCTCCGTGCCATTGCTGTGGGTGGCATCTCTCTCTCATTGTGTGGCACCGAAAAAACCACTGTGTGATACTTGGCCATTTTTTTTTTTTTTTTGGCTACATTTTCCCTTTTAAAAAACAAAAAAAAAATAGTGGGAGATAAATATTGGCAAGTCTGCCTCTGTGCCATTGCTGTGGGTGGCATCTCTCTCTCATTGTGTGGCACCTAAAAAACCACTGTGTGATACTTGGCCATTTTTTTTTTTTTTTTGGCTACATTCTCCCTTTAAAAAAAAAAAAAATTAGTGGGAGATAAATATTGGCAAGTTAGCCTCCGTGCCAGTCCTGTGTGTGGCATCTGTCGCTCATTGTGTCCCACCAAAAAGCACTGTGTCATACTGGGCCTTTTTTGTTTTTTTGGGTCAATTCTCCCTTTAAAAAAAAATAGTTAGTGGGAGATAAATATTGGCAAGTTAGCCTCCGTGCCAGTCCTGTGTGTGGCATCTGTCTCTCATTGTGTCCCACCAAAAAGCACTGTGTCATACTGGGCCTTTTTTGTTTTTTTGGGTCAATAATCCCTTTAAAAAAAAATAGTTAGTGGGAGATAAATATTGGCAAGTTAGCCTCCGTGCCAGTCCTGTGTGTGGCATCTGTCTCTCATTGTGTCCCACCAAAAAGCACTGTGTCATACTGGGCCTTTTTTGTTTTTTTGGGTCAATTCTCCCTTTAAAAAAAAAAATAGTTAGTGGGAGATAAATATTGGCAAGTTTGCCTCCGTGCCAGTCCTATGTGTGGCATCTGTCTCTCATTGTGTCCCACCAAAAAGCACTGTGTCATACTGGGCCTTTTTTGTTTTTTTGGGTCAATTCTCCCTTTAAAAAAAAAATAGTTAATGGGAGATAAATATTGGCAAGTCTGCTTGAGTGCTGCTCCTGTGTGTGCCATCTGTCTCAAATTATTGGGGCACAGAAAACCTAGTGTGTAACATTGGGCCTGATTTTCCTTTCAGTGTCAGGCACCTATAAAGGTATATATAAATCCTACAGAAGTTTGAGTTAAACTTATAAGTTGTTTTACAGTAACAAATAGCGTTACTTTGGTTACGTTTTGCAAACAATGAGGAAGTCTAGTGGAAGAGGTCGTGGCCATGGGCGGTCATTGTCAGCTGGTAATGATGGTAGTGGTGGTGGTGGAGCATCAGGTGGTCGTGGTAAAAGCAGTACAGCACCTAAGTCTCGAGTTGTTGAGCCAAAAACGTCGTCTGCCTACACAAGGCCTCGAACGCTCTCTTTTCTGGGAGTAGGAAAACCACTTTTGAAGCCGGAGCAGGAGGAACAAGTATTGGCTTTCATTGCTGACTCTGCCTCTAGCTCTTTCGCCTCCTCCTCGGAAAGTGCCAAATGTCAGAGTAGTGCATCGTCAGTGAATGCTCCCGGTCAGGAACAAGTCGCTTCCTTGTGTCCTTCACCCAGAACAACAGTGAAGGATGCGTCAGTCGACACAACAGGTTACTCCATGGAGCTCTTTACACATACCGTTCCTGGGTTAGACAGTGAAACAGTTAACAGGCCATGCCCATTAGAAGTTGAATCGGACATGGAGTGCACAGATGCACAGCCACAGCCAGATTACTATGCTGTTCCTTTGACTCAGACCAGAACATTGCCCTCGCAGTGTACTGAGCCAGAATCAAAACCAGCAGAGACTATGGTGCCCCGTCACGAACGCTATACCACCGGCTTACACGGTGACACAGACAAAGTTGCACACGACATAGAAGAGGAGGTCATAGATGACCCAGTTGTTGACCCCGATTGGCAGCCATTGGGGGAACAGGGTGCAGGCGGCAGTAGTTCTGAAGCGGAGGAGGAGGAGCCGCAGCAGGCATCAACATCACAACAGGTTCCATCTACCGGGCCCGTATCTGGCCAAAAACGCGTGGCAAAACCAAGACCAGTTGGAGGACAGCGTGGCCATCCGGTTAAAGAAGCCCAGTCTGCAATGCCTGAAAAGGTATCCGATAGTAGAAAGAGTGCAGTCTGGCATTTTTTTAAACAACATCCAAATGATCAGCGCAAAGTCATCTGTCAAAAATGTTCAACTACATTAAGCAGAGGTCAGAATCTTAAAAGTCTAAATACAAGTTGCATGCATAGACATTTATCCACCATGCATTTGCAAGCCTGGAATAACTATCAAATGTCCCTAAAGGTTGCAACACCCTTGGCCAATGAAGCTAGTCAGCAACGCTACATCCCTCCCCTCACAGTAAACCCACCATTTCCCGCACCACCTGCAGTATCTGTGCAGCTTTCGTCGCCAGGCCAAAGCAGTCAGGGAATCGCCAGGTTTGCAGTAGGAAACACTGCATGTAGAGCACCGGCAAGAATACCATCTCCAACCCTCTCTCACTCACCCATGTCCACCGGCACCACCGCTAGTTCCACAATCTCCAGCTCTCCAGTCCAGCTCACCCTACATGAGACTCTTGTTAGGAAAAGGAAGTACTCATCCTCGCATCCGCGTACACAGGGTTTGAACGCACACATTGCTAGACTAATCTCATTAGAGATGATGCCCTACCGGTTAGTTGAAAGCGAAGCTTTCAAAGCGCTGATGGACTACGCTGTACCACGCTACGAGCTACCCAGTCGGCACTTCTTTTCTAGAAAAGCCATCCCAGCACTCCAACAGCATGTTAAAGACCGCATCGTCCATGCACTCAGGCAGTCTGTGACTGCAAAGGTGCACCTGACAACAGATGCATGGACCAGTAGGCATGGCCAGGGACGTTACGTGTCCATCACGGCACACTGGGTGAATGTGGTGGATGCAGGGTCCACAGGGGACAGCGTTTCTTGGGCAGTTGGCAGTCTGCAGCACATGGTGGATTACATGCTGCAGTGCCTGAGAACCCACCTCCGCATCGCCCACATTCTCAACATGTCTGATTATTGGGTGTTCACCCTCCTCGATCCTCGCTACCGGGACAACGTAGAAAGCCTCATCACACCGTTGAACCGGGAGCGAAAAATGCGGGAGTACCAAGACACACTGGTGAATTCCATCATCTTCTCCATTCCAACTGAGAGAAGTGCTGCTAGTGCATTCCAAAGCAGCTCAGTGCGTCCAGGCAGTGGTGGAGGCTCTGCACAAAGAGGGAGCAGAAGCAGTGCCTCTGCCCAAGGCAAGACCAGTATGGCCCAACTGTGGCACAGTTTTCTGTGCCCGCCACAAAAGTCTACACCATCACAGACGGCTCCAGTCAGCAGGAGGCAACGGTTCCGTCAGATGGTGACAGACTACATGTCTTGCCCTCTTGCTGTACTCCCAGACGGCTCTTCACCTTTCAAGTTTTGGGTCTCAAAGCTGGATACATGGCCAGAGCTAAGCCAGTATGCATTGGAGGTGCTGTCTTGCCCTGCGGCCAGTGTATTATCGGAACGTGTCTTTAGTGCTGCAGGTGGTGTACTAACTGACCGTCGCATGCGACTATCCTCTGATAACGTTGACCGGCTTACTTTCCTGAAAATGAACAAGGCCTGGATCTCGCAGGAATTTGCCACTCCTCTTCCTGATTAAATAATTAGGTGACTGTCTACAGTATCCAGGTCTCCTGTTGTGTTCATCTTTCTACCACCTGAACTTTAATTCCTGGGCTCCAACACCGCCAGTTGAGGCTCAGAAGTGCCGTCTGCACAGTCAAAACATACGACCCAGTGTTATTGGGTTTCAGTAACGTCAGCTGATCCCCAGCTGTGTAGCCGGCAATGTGTCCTGCGACCGCCACGCTGACACAACAACTGAAATGTAAGGGAACCTGTCCCCCCCCCCAAGGCGTTTGTTACTGAAAGAGCCACCTTGTGCAGCAGTAATGCTGCACAAGGAAAAGGTAGCTATTTTTGTTTAGCTCCTTGCACACGCAGAACTTAACACTTATAAAATGTGTCCACTGATACCGTAAAACTGTCCCGGAGGTGGGACTTTCCTTCGTAATATGACGCAGCACAGCCGTCATTCCTACCCCCTTGGCGCCGTGCCCCGGCTCCTCAGCGTTGTTTGATTCCGTCCCGGAGCCTGCGCTGTTATGTTATCCCTTGGCCAGGCACACTTAACGCTGCCCATCTTCTGACATCATTTGGTGTCAGGCTGGCTGCGCCTGTGCGTCCGCGCTGGCCGAGAGCCCGCCTCGCAGTGTCTTCTGATTTAATCCCACTGGGGGCCTGAGATCCATGGACATGCGCAGTGCATATCTGAACCTCCGCCTCTCACTCATCTCCCTACGCCTTCTTCAGACTGTGCGCCGTCAGCTGATCCCTAATAGCATGCCACGGCCGTGACGCCGCACAGTCTGAAGAAGCCGTAGGGAGGGGAGTGAGAGGCGAGGATATGCACTGCGCATGGCCATGGATCCCAGGTCCGCGGTGGGATTACATTAGACGACACTGCGAGGCGGGATCTCGGCCAGCGCAGCCGCACAGGCGCAGCCAGTCTGACACCAAATGATGTCAGAAGACGGGCAGCGCAAAATGTGTGCATGGCCAAGGGCTAACCTAACAGCGCAGGCTCCGGGACTGATTCAAACAACGCCGAGGAGGCGGCGCACGGCGCCAAGGGGGTAAGAATGACGGCTGTGCTGCGTCACATCACAAAGGAAAGTTCCACCAACCGGACGGTATCACGGTAGGAGGGGACACTTTTCATAAGTGTTAGGTTCAGCATGTGCAAGGACCATAATTAAAAGAGCTAAGTTTACCTTTTCCAGCATTAGTGCTGTACACGATGGCTCTTTCAGCTACAAACGCCTGGGGGGGGTTAAAGTTTCCCTTTCAACTTGCTCCAGTGCAGGCTTCGGCCTACACTCTGCTCCCTCTCCTCCTCCTGCTGACCCTGAGCTCTAACACCGCCAGTTGGGGCCCAGATGTGCTAGCTGCACAGAGCCAAACACCAGCCAATGTGTCAGTGGGGTTCAGCACCGCCAGCTGTTCCCCTGCTGTGTAGCCGGCAACGTGTCCTGCAACTGCCACGCAGACACAACAGACCCAAAGCTGCTGCCAGTGCAGGCTTCGGCCTACACTCTGCTCCCTCTCCTCCTCCTGCTGACCCTGGGCTCTAACACCGCCAGTTGGGGCCCAGATGTGCTGGCTGCACAGAGCCAAACACCTCGCCAATGTGTCAGTGGGGTTCAGCACCGCCAGCTGTTCCCCTGCTGTGTAGCCGGCAACGTGTCCTGCAACTGCCACGCAGACACAACAGACCCAAAGCTGCCGCCAGTGCAGGCTTCGGCCTACACTCTGCTCCCCCTGCAGAGCCTGGGCTCTAACACCGCCAGTTGGTGCCCGGTACTGCTAGCTGCACAGAGAAAAACACCAGCCAATGTGTCAGTGGGGTTCAGCACCGCCAGCTGTTCCCCTGCTGTGTAGCCGGCAACGTGTCCTGCAACAGCCACGCAGACACAAAGCTACCGCCAGTGCAGGCTTCGGCCTACACTCTGCTCCCTCTCCTCCTGCTGACCCTGGGCTCTAACACCGCCAGTTGGGGCCCGGTACTGCTAGCTGCACAGAGAAAAACACCAGCCAATGTGTCAGTGGGGTTCAGCACCGCCAGCTGTTCCCCTGCTGTGCAGCCGGCATCGTGTCCTGCAACAGCCACGCAGACACAAGAACTGAAATTGAAGGGAACCTGTCCCCCCTCCCCCAGGCGTTTGTATGTTTTACAGCCACCTTGTACAGCGGTAATGCTGCATGTGTGCAAAGTGGCTCATAAACTTATTCTCCTTGCACACGCCGAACGTAACACGTCTACAATGTGTCCCCTGAGACCATTAAACCGTCCCTGAGGTGTGACTTTCCTTTGTAATGACACGCTGCAACCCCCTTGGTAGCGCTGCCCGTCTTCTGACATCATTGTTTGGCTGGCTGCGCCTCTGCGGCCGCCCTGCCCGACACAACGCCCCTCGGTGTCTTATTTATTTGGACTGCGAGGGTGTGATTGATGGGCATGAGCAGTGCATAAGTTCGCCTGTCCCTCATCTCCTTCCGCCTTCTTCAGACTGTGCGGCTTCATGGCCGTGGCATGCGATAAGGGATCAGCTGATGCCGCACAGTCTGTTGCAGGTGTAAGGACCCGAGCGAGAGGCGAACATATGTACTGCGCCAGGCCATGAATCCCAGCCCCGCAGTGTTTTAACAATGTTAAGACACTGCGGGGCTGGGATTCATGGTCATCGCGAACCGCACCGGCCGACATTAAATGATGTCAGGAGACGGGCAGCGCTAACAGCGCAAGGCCAAGGGATAACACGACAGCGCAGACTCCTGTACAGCAAATAACAACGCTCAGGAGGCTGCACCCAGCAACAAGGTGGGATTTTTGACATCTGTGCTGCGTCTCATTACGAAGGGAACTCTCGCCTCCAACACAGTTTGACTGTATAAAGGGCTAAATGTTATACATGTTTCATTCAGCGTGTGCAAGGAGAAAAATTAAAAGAGCAACCTTTGACTTGTGCAGCACTACTGCTGCATAAGGTGTGGCTCTTCTAGTTTGTAACCCCTGAGGGGGGGTTAAAGGTTACCTTTAAAATTGGTTCAATTAGGCTTCGGCCTACACTCTGCTCCCCCTGCAGAGCCTGGGCTCTAACACCGCCAGTTGGGGCCCGGTACTGCTAGCTGCACAGAGAAAAACACCAGCCAATGTGTCAGTGGGGTTCAGCACCGCCAGCTGTTCCCCTGCTGTGTAGCCGGCATCGTGTCCTGCAACAGCCACGCAGACACAAAGCTGCCACCAGTGCAGGCTTCGGCCTACACTCTGCTCCCTCTCCTCCTCCTGCTGACCCTGGGCTCTAACACCGCCAGTTGGTGCCCGGTACTGCTAGCTGCACAGAGAAAAACACCAGCCAATGTGTCAGTGGGGTTCAGCACCGCCAGCTGTTCCCCTGCTGTGTAGCCGGCATCGTGTCCTGCAAAAGCCACGCAGACACAAGAACTGAAATTGAAGGGATCCTGTCGCCCCACCCCCAGGTGTTTGTATGTTTTACAGCCACCTTGTACAGCGATAATGCTGCATGTGTGCAAGGTGGCTCATAAACTTATTCTCCTTGCACATGTGGAACTGAAAACACGTCTAAAATGTGTCCTCTGTGTGACCATTTAACCGTCCCGGAGGTGTGACTTTCCTTTGTAATGACACGCTGCAACCCCCTTGGTAGCGCTGCCCGTCTTCTGGCATCATTGTTTGGCTGCCTGCGCCTCTGCAGCCACCCTGACCCACACAACGCCCCTCGGTGTCTTATTTATTTGGACTGCGAGGGTGTGATTGATGGGCATGAGCAGTGCATAAGTTCGCCTGTCCCTCATCTCCTTCCGCCTTCTTCAGACGGTGCGGCTTCATGGCCGCGGCATGCGATAAGGGATCAGCTGACGCCGCACAGTCTGTAGCAGGTGTAAGGACACGAGCGAGAGGCGAACATATGTACTGCACCAGGCCATGAATCCCAGCCCCGCAGTGTGAAACACTGTAAAGACACTGCGGGGCTGGGATTCATGGGCATCGCGAACCGCACCAGCCGACATGAAATGATGTCAGAAGAGGGGCAGCGCATGGCCAAGGGATAACGCAACAACACAGACTCCTGTACAGCAAAATGCGATGCTCAGGAGGCCGCGCCAAGCACCACGTTGGTATTTTTGCCAGCTGTGCTGCGTCTCATTACAAAGGGAACTCCCGCCTCCAAGACAGATTGACTGTATAAGGGCTAAATGTTATACGTGTTTCATTCAGCGTGTGCAAGGAGAAAAATTAAAAGCGCATCCTTTGACTTGTGCAGCACTACTGCTGCATAAGGTGTGGCTCTTCTAGTTTGTAACCCCTGAGGGGGGGTTAAAGGTTACCTTTAAAATTGGTTCAATTAGGCTTCGGCCTACACTCTGCTCCCCCTGCAGAGCCTGGGCTCTAACACCGCCAGTTGGGGCCCGGTACTGCTAGCTGCACAGAGAAAAACACCAGCTAATGTGTCAGTGGGGTTCAGCACCGCCAGCTGTTCCCCTGCTGTGTAACCGGCAACGTGTCCTGCAACAGCCACGCAGACACAACAGACCTACAAATGCCTCCAGTGCAGGCTTCGGCCTACACTCTTCTCCCCCTGCTGACCCTTTGCTCCAACACCGCTAGTTGGGGCTCTAGGAAGACAAGCTTGAATAGGTCCCCATCCTGGTTCCAGCACCGTCAGCTGGTTCCGGGCAGAGCCTTTGGCTTAGGTGCCTCCCTCTGGGTATCCGAGTTCCACCAACGTCAGGTGGTCCTTGGTAGTGCTTTCAGGCACGGGTACCTCCTGCTTAGTAACTGGGTTCCAGTAACGTCAGCTGGTCCTCGGTAGTTCCATTGGCTCTTGGACCTTCGGCTACCCATCCGGGTTCCAGTACCGTCAGCTGGTTCTCGGCAGTGTCTTTTGCTCTTGTACCTTCTGCTCCCCATCCTGGTTCCAGTACCGTCAGCTGGTTCCGGGCAGAGCCTTTGGCTTAGGTGCCTCCCTCTAGGTATCCGAGTTCCACCAATGTCAGGTGGTCCTTGGTAGTGCTTTCAGGCACGGGTACCTCCTGCTTAGTAACCGGGTTCCAGTAACGTCAGCTGGTCCTCGGTAGTTCCATTGGCTCTTGGACCTTCGGCTACCCATCCGGGTTCCAGTACCGTCAGCTGGTTCTCGGCAGTGTCTTTTGCTCTTGTACCTTCTGCTCCCCATCCTGGTTCCAGTACCGTCAGCTGGTTCCGGGCAGAGCCTTTGGCTTAGGTGCCTCCCTCTGGGTATCCGAGTTCCACCAACGTCAGGTGGTCCTTGGTAGTGCTTTCAGGCACGGGTACCTCCTGCTTAGTAACCGGGTTCCAGTAACGTCAGCTGGTCCTCGGTAGTTCCATTGGCTCTTGGACCTTCGGGTAGCCATCCGAGTTCCAGTTCCATCAGCTTTTTCTCGGCATTTTCTCAGCCTTCTTGTACCTTCTGCTACATTTCTCAAGTTCAAGACCCTAAAGACGACAACCCGGAAGACCACCCCTAAGATGACGACGACACCAGAGACGATGACCACTGAGATGACGACGACCCTGGAGATGATGACCCTGAAGACCACCCCGATGACGACGACCCCGGAGACGACGACCCTGGAGACGACGACCCTGGAGACGACGACGACATGGGAGACCGAGAAGCAGAAGAACAAGAGGCTGCAGAACAAAGAGCAGAAGAACATTAAGCATAAGACTAAATATCAGAGCAAAAGATATTATCTAAATTATAAGCAGAAGAAGACTAAGCAGTGTATGGGGGTGAGTCCGTTCCTCCTCGTGGTGCCCCTGGATAAAGCCTGATGCTGCAGGCCAAACTGAACGCGGACAAATGTAACTCTTTTGTGACAGGCAGAACGGAAGGTGTAATCTTCAAACTTTTATAGATAACAACTACGGGAATGCCTGTCACAAATAAGAATATGATGAAGAAGTTGAATATGAAAAAGATAATAGTTAAATAAAAAGAATATGAACAATGTAAAAAAAAAAAAAAAAAAATAGGTAGAAGAAGAAGAAGATGAATAAGGTGAAGATAGTTGATGTCAAAGAAGCTGATGATGAGGATAATGAAGAAGAAAGTGTGGGAGAAGTAAAAAAGAAGGTGAAGGACGTGGAAGTAGTGAAACATCAATATCTGAAAAAAATAAATAAATAAACAACATAGTCAAAATCTTTCTAACGCCGAACGTCATAAAAAAAAACAAAAAAACCTGCTATTCTATTTGTTTGGGCTAAACCTCTGTGCCTTTAATGTCTCCGCCACCTCCCCCAATACATCCTACATTATTCTTAGTTGTTTTCCTTCATGTAGAATGAACCTACAAGGAAAGAAAGGGTTTATTTTAATTCCGATATTTTCGTCCCATTGACTTGCATTGGGATCGGGGATCGGTATCGGATTAGATCCGATACTTTGACGGTATCGGCCGATACTTTCCGATACCGATACTTTCCGATATCGGAAGGTATCGCTCAACACTAGTCCCTACTTTAAATACTCCTCCACTGACAACAATGCTGCCTGTGTATCCATGTAACCGACGTAAAACTGCCATGAGCCTATGTTTTGTTATTTTAGGCCTTTGATAGCCTGTCTGTGGTCCCTACTTTAAATACTCCTCCTCCGCTGACCACCAAGCTGCCTGTGTATCCATGTAACCGATGTAAAACTGCCTTGAGCCTATTTTTAGGTATTTTAGGCCTAGGAAGCCTGTCTGCAGTCCCTAATTCAAGTTGTCCTCAAATGAATAAAGCTGAGCTTCTACCTTCTGCCTCTCATTAACTGCTGTTTTTTTTAAAAAAATGGTGTTTAGGGCCTACTAACGGTTTCTGCCCCTCCCTGGTGTTGTCCTCAACTGAATAAAGCTGTGCTTCAACCTTCTGGCTCTTATTAACTGCTGTTTTTTAAAAGATTGGTGGTTCCGGCCTACTAACGGTGTCTGCCCCTCCCTAGTGTTGTCCTCAACTGAATAAAGCTGTGCTTCAACCTTCTGTTCCAAATTAAGATTTTTACACCAAAAATTGGGTGTTTAGGGCCTACTAACGGTGTCTGCCCCTCCCTGGTGTTGTCCTCAACTGAATAAAGCTGTGCTTCAACCTTCTGGCTCTTATTAACTGCTGTTTTTTAAAAGATTGGTGGTTCCGGCCTACTAACGGTGTCTGCCCCTCCCTAGTGTTGTCCTCAACTGAATAAAGCTGTGCTTCAACCTTCTGTTCCTGATTAAGATTTAAAAAAAAAATAATAATGTTTAGGGCCTACTAACGGTGTCTGCCCCTCCCTGGTGTTGTCCTCAACTGAATAAAGCTGTGCTTCAACCTTCTGTTCCTGATTAAGATTTAAAAAAAAAATAATAATGTTTAGGGCCTACTAACGGTGTCTGCCCCTGCCTGGTGTTGTCCTCCACTGAACAAAGCTGAGCTTCTACCTTCTGGCTCTTATTAAGATTTAAAAAAAAAAAAAATGTTTAGGGCCTACTAACGGTGTCTGCCCCTGCCTGGTGTTGTCCTCCACTGAACAAGCTGAGCTTCTACCTTCTGGCTCTTATTAAGATTTAAAAAAAAAAAAAATGTTTAGGGCCTACTAACGGTGTCTGCCCCTGCCTGGTGTTGTCCTCCACTGAACAAAGCTGAGTTTCCACCTTCTGGCTCTTTTTTTTTTTTTTTTTTTTTTTAAATTGCTGGATGGGGCCTAATAGCTCTGTTTGCTCCTCCCTGGTGTTTGTCCTCAACTAAAAAAAGCTGAGCTTCAACCTTCTGGCTTTCTGCCTATAGTATCAGATATTAAACTGCATTTGGCCTTCAACTTTGGTTCCGGCCTACTAACGGCGTGGTGTTTGTCCTCAACTGAATAAAGCTGAGCTTCAACCTTCTGGCTTTTGGCCTACAGTAGCAGATATTAAACTGCATTTGGCCTATTAGTGTGTTTGGGCCCTTAAAACAGTGTCTGCTGCTCCTGGGTTTGCTACTCCATTCAACAAAGCAATGCCGCCTGTTTAGTCCTGTTACCAATTTTGAACTGCATTTAGCCTACTTTATTCTTTGGCCTATATCTGTTTCCTCCTCATCCTGCCCACTGCCCAGCCACTGCTACATGAGTCTGCTGGTACATTGACCTAGACCACTACATTCCCCTTGCACTCTACACAGCCAGAATCTGACCCTGCTGAAAGTCAGGTTCCCCTTCCCGCATGTTATACCACCTTACACAGGGACAAAGAGGAAGGTGTAGATGAAAGTGCAGGTTCCTTCATCAGGTGGGGGGGGGGGCATACTCGTTGGCGACGTCACTGGCACAGGGCCCCTCAGAGTACGCAAAAGTGTCGCTGCTGGTGGGAGGCGCCCCCGCCATGCAAACACACATCGCTGTACTTTGAGGGGCCCTGTGCCAGTGCCAATGCGAACGAGTGCCCCCCCCCCTGCTTGCTCAGGATCACAGCACTTGCAACGTTGAAATACTTACCTCTCCCTGCTCCACCGCCGTGACGTAGTCCACGTTTCCTGGGCCCACTAAAACCTTGAACCAGCCCTACCCCCCACAACTTTTGCCAAATGACCCCCAATTTCCAGTGCCCAACTATTATTATAAAGTTAATTAAGATTGACAAGCTTCAGAAAACAAGAATGGATGTTTTTGGCATTAAAATGGGCACTGTAGGTGTTTTCCTGGCCTCCACTCACTGCCGACTATGCTTCCCCATTGACTTGCATTGGGTTTCGTGTTTCGGTCGATCCCCGACTTTTAGCGATAATCGGCCGACTGCACTCGACTCGACTCTGGACTAAGTCGGGTTTCACAAAACCCGACTCGATCTTAAAAAAATGAAAGTCGCTCAACCCTAGTTGCTGCAGCTTCGTCAAAAGCAGAGATATTGTTAGGCAGGAAATATTAACCCCCAAACCGCTTGTGCTGTAGCGATTTCCACTGTCCAACACCACCTTTTCTTTGCAGGGAGAGTGGAGGCCAGATTTCTGTGCATCAGCTCTGTAGCTTATAAGGCTCCCTGATAGCTGCATTGCTGTTTGTATGCCGCTGTGCAAACCAACTGCTTTTTTAAAAGCAAAAATCCTGTTGCTCCTTTCTGCACAGTTCTATTGTTTATTTGTCCACACTTTTGTGTGCAGCAGTCCTTTTAATTGCTGGCTGCCATACTTTTCCTGAGATCATTGTAGGGAGATTGTTATTGTAGTACAGTCCCTTTTTTTATATATATATCTTCCAGCCACTTTCTGCCACTTATACTGTGTAGTGTAATACAGTGGGCCTGAATTCTGCAGCAGTCTCCCACACATAAAAAGGGAGATTTATATTGCCACTAAGTGCATCTGCGTCAGTTCTGTTTGGCGTATATCTACCAGCCACTTTCTGCCACTTATACTGTGTAGTGTAAAACAGTGGGCCTGTTTTTTATTTGCAGGAGTCTCCCACACATAAAAAGGGAGATTTATATTGCCACTAAGTGCATCTGCGTCCGTTCTGTTTGGCGTATTTCTGCCAGCCACTTTCTGCCACTTATACTGTGTAGTGTAATACAGTGGGCCTGAATTTTGCAGCAGTGTCCCACACATAAAAAGGGAGATTTATATTGCCACTAAATGCATCTGCGTCCGTTCTGTTTGGCTTATATCTGCCAGCCACTTTCTGCCACTTATACTGTGTAGTGTAAAACAGTGGGCCTGTTTTTTATTTGCAGCAGTCTCCCACACATAAAAAGGGAGATTTATATTGCCACTAAGTGAATCTGCATCCGTTCTATTTGGCGTATATCTGCCAGCCACTTTCTGCCACTTATACTGTGTAGTGTAAAACAGTGGGCCTGATTTTTATTTGCAGCAGTGTCCCACACATAAAAAGGGAGATTTATATTGCCACTAAGTGCATCTGCATCCGTTCTGTTTGGCGTATATCTGCCAGCCACTTTCTGCCACATACACTGTGTAGTGTAATACAGTGGGCCTGATTTTTGCAGCAGTCAAGCAAGTAAGGCAGCACACTGCAGCGCTGAAACATGCAAACATGAAACATGAAAACTGAACTGCATTACTGCACTAGAAATATGAAAAATGAGAGCGTTTAGCGCATAAAAATGGCCAATTTTATGTGTACCTGGTAGCCACTTTAGGGCATCTCTCTTATACCAGGTCCTACGCTTTCCTCTCCTCGCTGAGAATAAACATCTCCATGTGAATGGGTACCTGTGAAAACCTCTTCTTAGACTAACATTGTCTCTCTCTGTGGAGGGGTAATGGACCTGTTGCAATTAAGACACCTGTGGCTAAGAGGCGGAGTGCTCGGTCAGAAGGCTAAAGAATACATTTAAAAAAACTGACCGTCACACCCAAACATAGACTAAGTGTGAACAGGTGCTGCTGAACCTAGAGTCACCAACTCGTATACAGTCAAGCAAATAAGGCAGCACACTGCAGCGCTGAAACATGCAAACATGAAACATGAAAACTGAACTTCATTACTGCACTAGAAATATGAAAAATGAGAGCGTTTAGCGCATAAAAATGGCTAATTTTATGTGTACCTGGTAGCCACTTTAGGGCATCTCTCTTATACCAGGTCCTACGCTTTCCTTTCCTCACTGAGAATAAACGTCTCCATGTGAATGGGTACCTGTGAAAATCTCTTCTTAGACTAACATTCTCTCTCTCTGTGGAGGGGTAAAGGACCTGCTGCAATTAAGACACCTGTGGCTAAGAGGCGGAGTGCTCGGTCAGAAGGCTAAAGAATACATTTAAAAAAACTGACCGTCACATCCAAACATAGACTAAGTGTGAACAGGTGCTGAACCTAGAGTCACAAACTCGTATACAGTCAAGCAAATAAGGCAGCACACTGCAGCGCTGAAACATGCAAACATGAAACATGAAAACTGAACTGCATTACTGCACTAGAAATATGAAAAATGAGAGTGTTTAGCGCATAAATATGGCCAATTTTATGTGTACCTGGTAGCCACTTTAGGGCATCTCTCTTATACCAGGTCCTATGCTTTCCTTTCTTCGCTGAGAATAAACGTCTCCATGTGAATGGGTACCTGTGAAAACCTCTTCTTAGACTAACATTCTCTCTCTCTGTGGAGGGATAATGGACCTGTTGCAATTAAGACACCTGTGGCTAAGAGGCGGAGTGCTCGGTCAGAAGGCTAAAGAATACATTTCAAAAAACTGACCGTCACATCCAAACATAGACTAAGTGTGAACAGGTGCTGAACCTAGAGTCACCAACTCGTATACAGTCAAGTAGGTTGATGGCCTACGCAGTACAACGCTATGACCTACCCAGTCGACACTTCTTTGCGAGAAAAGCCATCCCAGCCCTCTACCAGCATGTCAAAGACCGCATTGTCCATGCACTCAGGAAATCAGTCAGTAGAAAGGTGCACCTCACAACAGATGCATGGACCAGTAGGCATGGCCAGGGACGTTACGTGTCCATCACGGCACACTGGGTTAATGTGGTGGATGCAGGGTCCACAGGGGACAGCCATAGTTGGACAGTTCTGCCTAGCCCACGGTCTAGGAAACAGTTGGCTGTAGGCATTCACCACCCCTCCTCCTCCTCCTCCTCCAGCAGAAGTGAAAGCTCATCCACAGAGCGCAGTCGCACGACCACTCCATCCGCAGCTGCCAGTGTTGCACATGAGGTGTCCCATTATGGAACAGCTAGTGGTAAGCGTCAGCAGGCTGTGTTGGAAATGAAGTGTTTGGGTGACAACAGACACACCGCGGAAGTTCTGGCCGAGTTCTTGCAGCAAGAAACTCATTCATGGCTGGGCAGTGTACATCTTGAGGCAGGCAAGGTAGTCAGTTATAACGGAAGGAATTTTATGGCTGCCATAGCCCTTTCAGAACTGAAACACATACCTTGCCTGGCTCACACCTTGAACCTGGTGGTGCTGTGCTTCCTGAAAAGTTATCCGGGGTTACCAGCCCTGCTCCTGAAGGTGCGAAGACTTTGCTCGCACATCTGCCAGTCGCCCGTACACTCCAGCCATAAGCAGAACCATCAGCGATCGTTGAAGCTTCCCCAGCACGGCCTAATAATCGACATTGCAACAAGGTGGAACTCCACACTGCACATGCTTCAGAGGCTGTGCGAACAGAGGAGTGCTGTAAAGTATTTGTGGGAGGATACACATACACGGGCAGGCAGTTTGATGGCAGACATGGAGTTGTCAGGTGTGCAGTGGTCGAAGCTACAAGACCTCTGTCAAGTCCTTTAGTGTTTTGAGGAATGCACATGGCTGGTAAGTGCAGACAACGCCATCATAAGCATGAGCATCCCACTAATGCGTCTGCTGATGCAAAGTTTGACGCACATTAAGGAGCAGGCGTCTGCAGCCGAGGAAGAAGGAAGCCTTCATGACAGTCAGCCATTGTCTGCTCAGGGAACTCTCCTGGACGAGGTGGCGGACGAAGTGGAGGAGGAGGAGGAGGATGATGGGGATGAATATTTATGAGAGGAGGAATCTTCTCAGGGGGCAATAGAAATTGGTCGTGTTGTAAGGTCAGGTACAGGGTTTTTGCGGGAGACAACTGATGTTGATTTGCCAGAAAGTGCTCCTCAACCCAGCACAAGCAGTGATTTGACACCTGGAACATTGACCCACATGGCTGATTATGCCTTGCATATCTTAAAAAGGGACCCCCGCAATATCAAAATGATGACCGATGACGATTACTGGTTGGCCTGCCTCCTGGATCCACGCTATAAAGGGAAATTGCAAAATATCATGCCACATGAGAACCTTGAGCAAATATTGGCTACCAAACAAGCAACTCTTGTAGACCGTTTGGTTTAGGCTTTCCCAGCACACAGCGGCGGTGATGGTTCTCACACGAGCTGCAGGGGGCAACATGGCAGAGGTGTTAGAGGTGCACAAATCAGAAGTGGCGTTGGACAGAGGGGTTTTATGACCAGGTTGTGGAGTGATTTTGCAATGACGGCAGACATGACAGGTACTGCTGCATCAATTCAAAGTGACAGGAGACAACATTTGTCCAGTATGGTTACGAACTATTTTTCCTCCCTTATTGATGTTCTCCCTCACACGTCATTCCCCTTTGATTACTGGGCATCTAAAATAGACACCTGGCCTGAATTGGCAGAATATGCATTACAGGAGCTCGTTTGCCCAGCTGCTACTGTGCTATCAGAAAGAGTATTCAGTGCTGCTGGTTCAATACTGACCGAAAAAAGGACTCGTCTGGCTACCCAAAATGTTGATGATCTAACCATCATTAAAATGAACCAATCATGGATTTCTAATTATTTTGCCCCACCTTCCCCTGCTGACATTTAGCTTTCCTGTAAAAAGGTCTTGCTTTTGGCCTCCTCTTACTGACAGCTCCAATTCCTCCATTTGCAGCTGCTGAATGTCCACCATAGGCCATTTTTACACCTCCCTAAATGGGCTGACTCCCCCCACGGGGCCATGGTCACCACTTGGCGCAAGCACCCGTGCGAGTGCCGTTTGCCTGGACAGGTGGGTGTGCCCACTTTTGGCCGACGGCAGTGGCACAGGGTACCTCATAGTACAATGAAGTGTCTCTGGCGGTGGTGGTGCACACCCAACGTCAGACACACCGTAGTTATATGAGGGGCCCTGGGCCAGTACCACCGCCCACGAGAGAGTGTTCCCCCCAGCTCAAACAGTGCTCTACCACTTGCAAAACTTACCTCTCACTGCTCCACCACTGTTTAGTCTCTGCTGTTAAATCCTTCAATGGCACTGCCAATACAAATTTGTTGAAATGATAGATGATAGTAAAAATATACAGGGGCCCTGCCCTCCATTTAGACCTGTGAATACTGTGCACGAACTACCACTGTCTGCTTCTCAGCAGAGGAACCCACCCCTGTACCTAGCTTTGCCACCTGTTTATTTAGGAACTTTTTTTTGCAGACATTTAGCCCACTTTACTATTTTGGCCAACTTACTGTGTCAGCCACTTCTTCCAGTTGTCCTCCACCGAACAAAGCAGTGCCGCCAGTTTACTCCTGTTACCAGTTTAGAACTGCATTGAGCCTACTAAGTCTGTCTGCGCAATCGTCCTCCCCTGACCAAACCAATGCTGCCTGTGTACCCCTGTAACCTATTTTAAACTGCATAAAGCCTACTTTTTTATTTTAGGTCTAGTAAGTCTGCGCCACTCCTTGCAATCGTCCTCCGCTGACCAAACCAATGCTGCCTGTGTACCCCTGTAACCTATTTTAAACTGCATAGAGCCTACTTTTTTATTTTAGGCCTAGTAAGTCTGCGCCACTCCTTGCAATCGTCCTCCGCTGACGAAACCAATGCTGCCTGTGTACCCCTGTAACCTATTTTAAACTGCATTGAGCCTACTTTTTTTATTTTAGGCCTACTACCTGTGTCTGTCTGCGCCACTCAATACAGCTGTCCTCCACTGAACAAAGCTGAGCTTCAATCTTCAGGCTTTTGGCCTATATTTTGAATATGAAACTGCATTTGGCCTACTAGTTTGGCAGGGCCCTACTAATGGTGTCTGCCGCTCCTTGCTTTTCTCTTCCACTGAACAAAGCTGAGCTTCAATCTTCAGGCTTTCGGCCTATATTTACAATATGAAACTGCATTTGGCCTACTAGTTTGGTTGGGCCTACTAATGGTGTCTGCCGCTCCATGCTTTTCTCCTCCACTGAACAAAGCTGAGTTTCAATCTTCAGGCTTTCGGCCTATATTTACAATATGAAACTGCATTTGGCCTACTAGTTTGGTTGGGCCCTACTAAAGGTGTCTGCCACTCCTTGCTTTTCTCCTCCACTGAACAAAGCTGAGCTTCAATCTTCAGGCTTTCGGCCTATATTTACAATATGAAACTGCATTTGGCCTACTAGTTTGGTTGAGCCCTACTAACGGTGTCTGCCGCTCCTTGTTTTTCTCCTCCACTGAACAAAGCTAAGCTTCAATTTTCAGGCTTTCAGCCTATATCAGATATTTAACTGCATTTGGCCTACTTGTTTGGTTGGGCCTACTAATGGTGTCTGCCGCTGCTTGTGGTTCTCCTCCACTGAACAAAGCTGAGCCACAATTTTCATCCTGTTTCGAATATTAAACTGCATTTGGCCTACTTGTTTGGTTGGGCCTACTAGCAGTATCTGCCGCTGCTTGTTCTCCTCCACTGAACAAAGCAGTGCCGCCTGTTTACTCCTGTTACCAATTTTGAACTGCATTTGGCCCACTTTTTTATTTGGCCCTACTAACTGTGCCTGCCACTCATTACAGTTGTCTTCCACTGAACAAAGCAATGCCGCCTGTTTAGTCCTGTTACCACATTTGAACTGCATTTAGCCTACTTTATTATTTGGGCCTACTAACTGTGTTTCCTTCTCATCCTGCCCATTCCCCAGCCACTGCTAGATGAGTCTGCTGGTACATTGACCCAGACCACTACATTCCCCTTGCACTCTACATAGCCAGAATCTGACCCTGCTGAAAGTCAGGTTCCCCTTCCCGCATACTATACCACCTTACACGGGGACAAAGAGGAAGGTGCAGATGAAAGTGCAGGTTCCTTCATCAGGTAGGGGGGCATACTCGTTGATGACGTCACTGGCACAGGGCCCCTCATAGTACGCAAAAGTGTCTCTGCCGGTGGGAGGTGCCCCCGCCGTCCAACACACCGCCGTACTTTGAGGGGCCCTGTGCCAGTGCCA
Source organism: Ranitomeya variabilis (assembly GCF_051348905.1). Taxonomy (NCBI): domain Eukaryota; kingdom Metazoa; phylum Chordata; class Amphibia; order Anura; family Dendrobatidae; genus Ranitomeya; species Ranitomeya variabilis. Next base: position 335,171,306 of record NC_135236.1, read on the forward strand.
ATGTGAATGAGTGTGCCCTGTTGTGAACTCTGTTTTCAGGCTCCCTCTTGTGGTCACAGATGGTATTGTGTGACTTTGGTTTTTTGGCTCCCCCTGGTGGTTTGGTTTATTATCCTGCGGGTCTGCTGGATCAGCTGCCTCGTTATTCATCAGGGAGGCTCCTATTTAGCTCTGCTTCACTTCCACTTGTTGCCGGTTGTCAATGTATTCAGTGCTATTCTGATTACTCCTGATTATCTCGTTTTCTGCCTCTTCAGGATAAGCTAAGTTCTGTTTGAATATTTTTTGCTCATCTGCCTGCAATATGATTTCTGTGTATGATGAGTCTAGTCCAGCTTGCTAACATGTGATTTCTTTTTGCTGGTAAGCTCTGGGGTATGGAGTTGCTTCCCCCGCACCGTTAGTTGGTGCGGGGGCTCGAGCTATCTCTGCGTGGATATTTTGAATAGGGTTTTTTATTGACCGCACAGTTTCCTTCCTATTTTCTGCTATCTAGTATTAGCGGGCCTCATTTGCTAAATCTGATTTCATCTCTGCGTTTGTGCTTTCCCCTTAACTCACCGTTAATATTTGTGGGGGGCTATTCTATATCTTTGGGGTCTTCCACTGAGGCAAGTGAGGACTTACTTTCCCTCCAGGAATAGTCAGTTTCTCAGGCCATGACGAGACGTCTAGGATTTTTTAGGTAACGTTCCACGGCTGCCTATAGTTGTTTGCGGATAGGATCAGGTTGCAGTCAATCTAGTTACCACTTCCCCAGAGCTAGTAGTCTGTTCAGTTACTTAGCTAGTCCTTGCCACTAGGATCATAACAGTACAGCCGGCCTTTAAAGTGTTAATTGCATGGCAGAAGCAGGAGAAAAGAAGCTTGGAGATTTTTTTTTTTTTTTTGTTTTTTTGCTGCCGTGTGTCTAGCTGCTGTGTGTCTGGCTTCTCTCCTCCTCTTAATCTTGGTGCGGCTCTGAGTTCAGCTGCTGATATGGATATCCAGAGTTTAGCCTCCAGTGTAGATCATCTTGCTGCAAGGGTACAAAGTATTCAGGATTTTGTTGTGCACAGTCCTATGTCAGAGCCTAGAATACCTATTCCGGAGTTGTTTTCTGGAGATAGATCTAGGTTCCTGAATTTTAAGAACAATTGCAAGTTGTTTCTTTCTTTGAAACCTCGTTCCTCTGGGGATTCTGTTCAGCAAGTTAAGATTATTATTTCTTTCTTGCGTGGCGATCCTCAAGATTGGGCTTTCGCATTGGCTCCAAGGGATCCTGCGTTGCTCAGTGTGGATGCGTTTTTTCTGGCCCTTGGATTGCTCTATGAGGAACCTAATCTTGAGAACCAGGCTGAAAAAGCGTTGTTGGCCCTCTCTCAGGGGCAAGATGATGCAGAGGTGTACTGCCAGAAATTTCGGAAATGGTCGGTGCTTACTCAATGGAATGAGTGTGCCCTGGCTGAAAATTTCAGAAAAGGTCTTTCTGAAGCCATTAAGAATGTCATGGTGGGGTTCCCTACGCCTGCAGGTCTGAATGAGTCAATGACTCTGGCCATTCAGATTGATCGGCGTTTGCGGGAGCGCAAACCTGCGCACCATTTGGCGGTGTCTTCTGAACAGACACCTGAGTCTATGCAATGTGATAGAATTCTGACCAGAAGTGAACGGCAAAATTATAGACGGCAAAATGGGTTGTGCTTTTACTGTGGTGACTCAGCTCATGTTATCTCAGCATGCTCTAAGCGTACAAAAAAGATTGATAAATCTGTCACCATCGGTACTTTACAGCCTAAGTTTATTTTGTCTGTTACCCTGATTTGTTCCCTGTCATCTTACCCGGTTATGGCTTTTGTGGATTCAGGTGCTGCCCTGAGTCTGATGGATTTGTCATTTGCCAGGCGCTGTGGTTTTGTTTTGGAGCCTTTAAAATTCCCTATTCCACTAAGGGGAATTGATGCTACACCATTGGCTACGAATAAACCTCAGTACTGGACACAAGTGACCATGTGCATGACTCCTGTTCATCAGGAGGTGATTCGCTTTCTTGTATTGCATAATTTGCATGATGTTGTCGTGTTGGGCCTGCCATGGTTGCAGACTCATAATCCAGTCCTGGATTGGAAAGCAATGTCTGTGTCAAGTTGGGGTTGTCAGGGAATTCATGGCGACGCTCCTGTGGTGTCAATTGCTTCATCCACTCCTTCTGAGGTCCCTGCATTTTTGTCAGATTACCAGGATGTATTTGATGAGCCCAAACTCAGTTCTCTACCTCCTCATAGGGATTGTGATTGTGCTATAAATTTGATTCCTGGTAGTAAGTTTCCTAAGGGACGACTTTTCAATTTGTCAGTGCCGGAGCATGCTGCTATGCGGAGTTATATAAAGGAGTCTTTGGAGAAAGGACTTATTCGCCCCTCCTCCTCCCCTCTTGGTGCGGGGATCTTTTTTGTGGCTAAGAAGGATGGTTCCTTGAGACCTTGTATTGATTATCGCCTTCTAAACAAAATCACGGTCAAATTTCAGTATCCTTTGCCATTGTTATCTGATCTGTTTGCTTGCATTAAGGGGTCTAGTTGGTTCACCAAGATAGATCTTCGTGGTGCGTATAACCTTGTGCGTATTAAGCAGGGTGATGAATGGAAAACTGCATTTAATACGCCCGAAGGCCATTTTGAGTACTTGGTGATGCCTTTTGGAATTTCTAACGCTCCTTCTGTCTTTCAGTCCTTTATGCACGACATCTTCCGCGAATATCTGGATAAATTTATGATTGTGTATCTGGATGATATTCTGTTTTTTTCGGATGATTGGGAGTCCCATGTTAAGCAGGTCAGGATGGTGTTTCAGGTCCTGCGTGCCAATGCTTTATTTGTGAAGGGCTCAAAATGTCTTTTTGGAGTCCAGAAGGTCTCTTTTTTGGTTTTCATTTTTTCTCCTTCTGCTATTGAGATGGACCCAGTCAAGATTCAGGCTATTCATGACTGGACTCAGCCTACATCTGTTAAGAGTCTTCAGAAGTTCTTGGGTTTTGCTAATTTTTACCGTCGCTTCATCGCTAATTTTTCTGGTGTTGTTAAGCCATTGACGGATTTGACCAAGAAGGGTTCTGATGTTACTAATTGGTCTCCTGCGGCTGTGGAGGCCTTTCGGGAGCTGAAGCGCCGGTTTTCTTCGGCTCCGGTCTTATGTCAGCCAGACGTCTCCCTTCCTTTCCAGGTCGAGGTTGATGCTTCTGAGATTGGAGCGGGGGCTGTTTTGTCGCAGAGAAGCTCTGATGGCTCTGTGATGAAGCCATGTGCTTTCTTTTCAAGAAAGTTTTCGCCTGCCGAGCGGAATTATGATGTTGGTAATCGGGAGTTGTTGGCTATGAAGTGGGCATTTGAGGAGTGGCGACATTGGCTCGAGGGAGCTAAGCATCGTGTGGTGGTCTTAACTGATCACAAGAATTTGATTTATCTCGAGTCGGCCAAGCGGCTGAATCCTAGACAGGCTCGTTGGTCGTTGTTTTTCTCTCGTTTTGATTTCGTGGTCTCATACCTGCCTGGTTCGAAGAATGTGAAGGCTGATGCTCTTTCTAGGAGTTTTGTGCCTGACTCTCCTGGTGATTCAGAGCCAGCTGGTATCCTCAGAGAAGGGGTGATTTTGTCTGCCATCTCCCCAGATTTGCGACGAGTGCTGCAGGAGTTTCAGGCAGATAGACCTGACCGTTGTCCACCGGAGAGACTGTTTGTCCCGGATAGATGGACCAGCAGAGTTATTTCAGAGGTTCATTCTTCGGTGTTGGCAGGCCATCCTGGGATTTTTGGTACCAGAGATTTGGTGGCTAGGTCCTTCTGGTGGCCTTCCTTGTCGCGGGATGTGCGTTCCTTTGTGCAGTCTTGTGGAATTTGTGCTCGGGCTAAGCCTTGCTGTTCTCGTGCCAGTGGCTTGTTGTTGCCTTTGCCTGTCCCGAAGAGGCCTTGGACGCACATTTCCATGGATTTTATTTCAGATCTCCCTGTCTCTCAGAGAATGTCAGTCATTTGGGTGGTGTGTGATCGTTTTTCTAAAATGGTCCATTTGGTGCCCTTGCCTAAGTTGCCTTCCTCCTCCGAGTTGGTTCCTCTGTTTTTTCAAAATGTGGTTCATTTGCACGGGATCCCTGAAAGTATTGTTTCCGACAGAGGATCCCAGTTTGTGTCTAGATTTTGGCGGACCTTTTGTGCTAAGATGGGCATTAATTTGTCTTTTTCGTCGGCCTTCCATCCTCAGACGAATGGCCAAACCGAGCGCACTAATCAGACTTTGGAAACCTATTTAAGATGTTTTGTTTCTGCTGATCAGGACGACTGGGTGACTTTTTTGCCATTGGCCGAGTTTGCCCTTAATAATCGGGCTAGTTCTGCTACTTTGGTTTCGCCTTTTTTTTGTAATTCAGGGTTTCATCCTCGTTTTTCCTCGGGTCAGGTGGAGTCTTCTGACTGTCCTGGAGTGGATGTTGTGGTGGATAGGTTGCATCAGATTTGGAATCATGTGGTGGACAATTTGAAGCTGTCACAAGAGAAGGCTCAGCGCTTTGCCAACCGCCGTCGCTGTGTGGGTCCCCGACTTCGCGTTGGGGATTTGGTGTGGTTGTCTTCTCGCATTGCTCCTATGAAGGTCTCCTCTCCTAAGTTTAAGCCTCGGTTTATCGGTCCTTATAAGATTTTGGAAGTCCTTAACCCTGTGTCATTTCGTTTGGACCTCCCGGCATCGTTTGCTATTCATAATGTGTTCCATCGGTCGTTGTTGCGGAGGTATGTGGTGCCTGTGGTTCCTTCGGTTGAGCCTCCTGCCCCTGTGCTGGTTGAGGGAGAATTGGAATACGTGGTGGAGAAGATCTTGGATTCTCATATTTCTAGACGGAGGCTTCAGTATTTGGTTAAGTGGAAAGGCTATGGTCAGGAGGATAATTCCTGGGTTGTCGCCTCTGATGTTCATGCGGCCGATTTGGTTCGTGCCTTCCATGTGGCTCACCCTGATCGCCCTGGGGGTTTTGATGAGGGTTCGGTGACCCCTCCTCAAGGGGGGGGTACTGTTGTGAACTCCGTTTTCAGGCTCCCTCTTGTGGTCACAGATGGTATTGTGTGACTTTGGTTTTTTGGCTCCCCCTGGTGGTTTGGTTTATTATCCTGCGGGTCTGCTGGATCAGCTGCCTCGTTATTCACCAGGGAGGCTCCTATTTAGCTCTGCTTCACTTCCACTTGTTGCCGGCTGTCAATGTATTCAGTGCTATTCTGATTACTCCTGATTATCTCGTTTTCTGCCTCTTCAGGATAAGCTAAGTTCTGTTTGAATATTTTTTGCTCATCTGCCTGCAATATGATTTCTGTGTATGATGAGTCTAGTCCAGCTTGCTAACATGTGATTTCTATTTGCTGGTAAGCTCTGGGGTACGGAGTTGCTTCCCCCGCACCGTTAGTTGGTGCGGGGGCTCGAGCAATCTCTGCGTGGATATTTTGAATAGGGTTTTTTATTGACCGCACAGTTTCCTTCCTATTTTCTGCTATCTAGTATTAGCGGGCCTCATTTGCTAAATCTGATTTCATCTCTGCGTTTGTGCTTTCCCCTTAACTCACCGTTAATATTTGTGGAGGGCTATTCTATATCTTTGGGGTCTTCCACTGAGGCAAGTGAGGACTTACTTTCCCTCCAGGAATAGTCAGTTTCTCAAGCCGTGACGAGACGTCTAGGATTTTTTAGGTAACGTTCCACGGCTGCCTATAGTTGTTTGCGGATAGGATCAGGTTGCGGTCAATCTAGTTACCACTTCCCCAGAGCTAGTAGTCTGTTCAGTTACTTAGCTAGTCCGACCTGCGATCCTTGCCACTAGGATCATAACAGTGCCCCCCCCTGCTTGCTCAGGATCAGAGCACTTGCAAAGTTGAAATACTTACCTCTCCCTGCTCCACTGCCGTGACGTAGTCCGCGTTTCCTGGGCCCTCGGAAAACTTGAGCCAGCCCTACCCCCCCACAACTTTAGCCAAATGACCCCCAATTTTCAATGCCTAACTATTATTATAAGGCAAATTAAGATTGACAAGTTTAAGTAACAATAATTGATGTTTTTGGCATTAAAATGGGCACTGTAGGTGTTTTCCTGTCCTCCACTCACTGCCGACTTTGCTTCTCCATTGACTTGCATTGGGTTTCGTGTTTCAGTCGGATCCCCGACTTTTCGCAATAATCGGCCGATTTCACCCAACCCGACTTTTGACAAAGTCGGGTTTCGCGAAACCCGACTCGATCCTAAAAAAGTAAAAGTCGCTCAACTCTAGCGAGGACCCTGCCCTTGGGGGCTTACATCCTCCAGGAATATATAGGTTGAGGGTTGCAGGAGCTCCGGTGTTGGTGAGGTGGTAGCTTCGGTAACGGTGAGGAGGCAGCGGGGTCAGTGCAGGCTGTAGGCTTTCCTGAAGAGGTGGGTTTTCAGGTTCCGTCTGAAGGATACGAATGTGGTTGATAGTCGGAAATGTTGGGCAAAGAATTACAGAGGATGGGTGATATTCGCAAGAAATCTTGGAGGCGGTTGGGTGAGGAGTGAATAAGTGTGGAGGAGAGAAGGAGGTCTTGGGAGGACCGGAGATTACGTGAGGGAAGATATCGGGAGATTAGCTCAGAGATATATGGAGGAGACAGGTTATGGATGGCTTTGTAAGTTAGTATTAGTAATTTGAACTGGATACGCTGAGGGAATGGGAGCCAGTGAAGAGATTTGTAGAGGGGGGAAGCGGAGGAGTAGCGAGGAGAGAGATTAATTAGTCGGGCAGCAGAGATAAGGATGGACTGGAGAGGTGCAAGGGTGATTGCAGGGAGGCCACAGAAAAGGATGTTGCAGTAGTCAAGGCGGGAGATGATGAGGGCATGCACAAGCATTTTAGTAAATTGACGGTTGAGGAAAGGATGGATTTTGGAGATATTTTTGTGCTGGAGGTGACAGGAGGTGGAAAGAGCTTGGATGTGCCATTTGAAGGACAGGGCAGAGTCAAGGGTTACTCCGAGGCAGCGGACTTCCGGTACGGGGGAAAGCCGTTAATTGTGATAGATTGGTCAGGTAAGAAAGATCTCTGAGATGGAGGAAAGATGATGAGTTCAGATTTGTCCACATTGCGGGCCCTTAAGCAGATTGACCATGACAGCGTGCAAGATGGGAACAGATTGTTAAAGGAGCAGTTTATTGAGGGACTCCTGTCCAGCACCCACAAGACACAGCTCCGCATCCTGGCTCTGCAAATCCCTGACCTGGATTTTGCACACTTTAAAGATAGGACCATCCGGGTGCTGCATGAACCAAATTCCAGCCGCACAGAGCCCCTAGGTGCCCAGCAATTACATACCACTAGGAAGCGGCATCCTTTCCGCAGACCCTGGTGGAAGCCGATGCGCAGACCCTGGATAATGAGCCCTCTGCAGAACTTCGTCTCCAGGTCCAGGAGCTGACCAATACTGTAGCTGCACTAGCCAAACCCTAGCCCCCAAGGGAGAAGATGCAGCTGTCTTTCAGTCCAGATGATGTCCCTTGGTGATGGCAGAAGAGGATCCCATCGACCAGAGGGAGAGACAACGACCGCTGCGACCAGAATCGACGACCCATTTGTCGCCGTTGCAGCAAGGCGGGACACATTGCAAGATTCTGCAATTTAAATGAGGAACCCATGGGTCAGAGGGCCAACCCCCAGGAATAAGATGACCAGGCCCACAAAAAAGCCAAGTATGTCGGAGGACGACAGATCCTCCCAATTGTGATTGATGGCATCCCGCTTTATTGAACACCGGCTCTCAGGTGACGACTATGCCACATTTTCTTTACAAACGGAACTGGGCAGACTCAGACATTACCCTTCGCCCAGATAGTGATTTGACAATAGTAGCCAGCAATGGTCAGCCTTTGCCACAAGTGGAGTACAAGAAGGTGACCATTAACCCCTTAAGCCCCGAGGGTGGTTTGCACATTAATGACCGGGCCAATTTTTACAATTCTGACCACTGTCCCTTTATGAGGTTATAACTCTGGAACGCTTCAACGGATCCCGGTGATTCTGACACTGTTTTCTCAAGACGTATTGTACTTCAGGATAGTGGTAAAATTTCTTTGGTGAAAATTTTGAAAATTTCACAATTTTCCAACTTTGAATTTTTATGCCTTTAAATCACAGAGATATGGCACACAAAATACTTAATAAGTAACATTTCCCACATGTCTACTTTACATCAGCAAAATTTTGGAAACAAAATTTTTTTGTTAGGGAGTTATAAGGGTTAAATATTGACCAGCAATTTCTTATTTTTACAACACCATTTTTTGTTAGGGACCACATCACATTTGAAGTCATTTTGAGGGGTCTATATGATAAAAAATAACCAAGTGTGACACCATTCTAAAAACTGCACCCCTCAAGGTGCTCAAAACCACATTCAAGAAGTTTATTAACCCTTCTGATGCTTCATAGGAATTTTTGGAATGTTTAAAAAAAAATTAACATTTAATTTTTTTTCACAAACAATTTAGTTCAGCTCCAATTTGTTTTATTTTATCAAGGATAACAGGAGAAGATGGACCCCAAAAGTTGTTGTACAATTTGTCCTGAGTACCGTGATACCCCATATGTGGGGGTAAACCACTGTTTGGGCGCATGGCAGAGCTCGGAAGGGAAGGAGCGCCATTTGAATTTTCAATGCAAAATTGGCTGGAATTGAGATGGGACGGCATGTTGCGTTTGGAGAGCCACTAATGTGCCTAAACATTGAAACCCCCCACAAGTGACACAATTTTGGAAAGTAGATCTGCTAAGGAACTTATCTAGATGTGTGGTGAGCACTTTGACCCACCAAGTGCTTCACAGAATTTTATAATGTAGATCCGTAAAAATAAAAAATAATATTTTTTCACAAAAATGAACTTTTTGCCCCCAATTTTTTATTTTCCCAAGAGTAAGAGAAGAAATTGGACCCCAAAAGTTGTTGTGCAATTTGTCCTGAGTACAACGATACCCCATATGTGGGGGTAAACCACTGTTTGGGTGCATGGCAGAGCTCGGAAGGGAACGCGCGCCGTTTGACTTTTCGATGCAAAATTGGCTGGAATTGAGATGGGACACCATGTTACGTTGTGGAGCCCCTGATGTGCCCAAACATTGAAACTCCCCACAAGTGACACCACTTTGGAAAGTAGACCCCCTAAGGATCTTATCTAGATGTGTTGTGAGAGCTTTGAACCCCCAAGTGTTTCGCTACAGTTTATGACACAGAGCCGTGAAAATAAAAATTCTTTTTTTTTCCACAAAAATTATTTTTTAGCCCCCAGTTTTGTATTCTCCCAAGGGTAACAGGAGAAGTTGGACCGAAAAAGTTGTTGTGCATTTTGTCCTGACTAAGCTAATACCCCATATGTGGGGGGGAACCACCGATTGGGTGCATGGCAGAGCTCGGAAAGGGAAGGAGCGCCATTTGGAATGCAGACTAAGGGTATGTTTCCACTGTAAGGATGGCCGGCGGCATCGCCGCAGCGGCGAAGCCGCTCGGTGCTAAGCCCCGCCCCCTTTCTGGGACGCGATCATGCCGGATGTGTTAGTTCTTCACATCCGGGATGATCGCTCTCTCCCATAGCGCCCTGTGATATGCCTTGCGGGGACGCTGCGTCCCCGCAAGGTGTACGGACATGCTGCGATCTGAAAAGACGCGCAGCATGTCCGGAGTCGCAGGGCCGCCACGTGCGGGTTTCCACGCATAGTGGAGACGGGATTTCATCAAATCCCCTCCACTATGCTGGAACATCTGGACGCTGCTTGTTTAACGCTGTGGCCCCACGCAGCGTCAAACAAGCAGCGTTTCCTGACCGTGGAAACATACCCTTAGATGGATTAATCTGCAGGCGTCACGTTGCATTTGCAGAGCCCCTGATGTACCTAAACAGTAGAAACCCCCAACAAGTGACCCCATATTGGAACCTAGACCCCCCAAGGAACTTATTTAGATATGTTGTGAGAACTTTGAACCCCCAAGTAATTCACTACAGTTTATAATGCAGAGCCGTGAAAATAAAAAATCATTTTTTTCCTACAAAAATGTTTTTTTAGCCCCCAAAATTTTTATTTTCCCAAGGTTAACAAGAGAATTGGACATCAGAAGTTGTTGTCCAATTTGTCCTGAGTACGCTGATACCCCATATGTTGGGTAAACCCCTGTTTGGGCGCACGGGAGAGCTCAGAAGGGAAGGAGCACTGTTTTACTTTTTCAACTCAGAATTGGCAGGAATTAAGATCGGATGCCATGTCGCGTTTGGAGAGCCCTGATGTGCCTAAACAGTGGAAACCCCCAATTCTAACTGAAACCCTAACCCAAACACACCCCTAACCCTAATCCCTACCACACCCCTAACTTCAACTCCAACACACCCCTAACCCTAATGCCAACCATAACCCTAACCACACCCCTAACCCTGACACACCCCTAATACTAATCCCAACCATAAATGTAATCCAAACCCTAACCCTAGACCCAACCCTATCCCTAACCCTAGCCCTAGCCCTAACCTTAGCCCTAACCCTAGCCCTAACCCTAGCGCTAACCCTAGCCCTAACCCTAGCCCTAACCCTAACCCTAGCCCTAACCCTAAATCCTAACCCTAGCCCTAACCCTAATAGGAAAATGGAAATAAATAAATTTTTTTTATTTTTTTATTTTTCCCTAACTAAGGGGGTGATGAAGGGGGGGTTTGCTTTACTTTTATAGCAGGTTTTTTAGCGGATTTTTATGACTGGCAGCCGTCACACACTAAAAGACTTTTTATTTTTAAAAGGTTTTTATTGCAAAAAATATTTTTTTGCATTACCACATTTTGAGAGCTATAATTTTTCCATATTTTGGTCCACAGAGTCATGTGAGGTCTTATTTTTTGCGGGACAAGTTGACATTTTTATTGGTAACATTTTTGGCCATGTGACATTTTTTGATCGCTTTTTATTCCGATTTTTGTGAGGCAGTATGACCAAAAAACAGCTATTCATGAATTTCTTTTTTTTTTTTTGGGGGGGGGCGTTTATACCGTTCCACGTTTGACAAAATGGGTAAAGCAGTTTTATTCTTTGGGTCAGTACGATTACAGCGATACCTCATTTATATCTTTTTTTATGTTTTGGCGCTTTTATACGATAAAAACTATTTTATACATAAAAGAATCGCTTTATTCTGAGGACTATAACTTTTTTATTTTTTCACTGATGATGCTGTATGGTGGCTCGTTTTTTGCGGGACAAGATGGTGGTTTCAGCGGTATCATGGTTATTTATATCTGTCTTTTTGATTGCGTGCTATTCCAATTTTTGTTCGGCGGTATGATAATAAAGCGTTGTTTTTTGCCTCGTTTTTTTTTATTTTTTTTATGGTGTTCACTGAAAGGTTTAACTAGTGGAACAGTTTTATAGATTGGGTCGTTACGGATGCGGCGATACTAAATATGTGTACTTTTATTGTTTTTTTTATTATTTAGATAATGGAATGCATTTATTGGAACAATATATATATTTTTTTATTTATATAGGAATTTGGGGTTTTTTTGCACATGTAAATAATTTTTTTTAACTTTCTTACTTTGCCCCAGGGGGGGACATCACAGTAAAGTGACAGATCGCTGATCTGACACTTTGCTGTGCACTGTGTCAGATCAGCGATCTGACGTGCAGGGCTGCTGGCTTACCAGCGCTTGCTCTGAGTAGGCACTTGTAAGCCACCTCCCTGCAGGACCCGGATGCAGCCCCGCGGCCATTTTGGATCCGGGCCTGCAGGGAGGAGGAGGTAAGAGACCCTCTGAGCACATCTCGTTGCTCCGAGGGTCTCAGGGAAGCAAGCAGGGACCCCCTCCCTGCGTATTGCTATCCCTATGCCCCCGGAACGCTGTTATCATTTTTGATCGCAGTGTGCCAGGGGTTAATGTGCCAGGGGCGGTCCGTGACCGCTCCTGGCACATAGTGCCGGATGTCAGCTGCGATAGTCAGCTGACACCCAGCCGTGATCGGCCGCGCTCCCCCCGTGAGCGCAGCTGATCGCCCTGGACGTACTATCCCATCCCTGGGAATTAAGTCCCAGGTCATTTTCCTATTAGGGTTAGGGCTAGGGTTAGGATTTAGGGTTAGGGCTAGGGTTAGGGTTAGGGTTAGGGCTAGGGTTAGCGCTAGGGTTAGGGCTAGGGTTAGGGCTAAGGTTAGGGCTAGGGTTAGGGATAGGTTTGGGTCTAGGGTTAGGGTTTGGATTACATTTATGGTTGGGATTAGGATTAGGGGTGTGTCAGGGTTAGGGGTGTGGTTAGGGTTATGGTTGGCATTAGGGTTAGGGGTGTGTTGGAGTTGAAGTTAGGGTTGTGGTTGGGATTAGGGTTAGGGATGTGTTTTGGTTAGGGTTTCAGTTAGAATTGGGGGTTGTTCCACTCAAATGGAGGACTCTTGTTCTTAGTCTTCTTGGATTGGCCCACTAGCAAGTCTTGCAGGGGTGCGGCTATCTTGGTGAAATCTTTTATGAATCTTCGGTAGTAGCCTACCAACCCGAGATACTGTCGTACTTCATGAATGGTGCTGGGTTTTGGCCAGTCCCTGATCATGGTGACTTTGTCAGGGTCTGGTGCCACACCTTTGATGCTTACCACGTGGCCTAGGTACTGCACTTTGGGCTTCAACAGGTGGCTGCCCAGGGGCTACAACTATCTCTGATCACCTCAGCCTCCTTCATCTCCTGTAACATATCTTTGGCACATTGATAGTGAGCTGGGGGTACAGGCCGGTACCTCTCTTTAATGGGCGGATGATCTCCAATGGGGATTTGATGTTGAACCCTCTTTTGCCCAAAGTCTAGTGGGTGTTTGCTGAATACCCACTCATACTCATGGACCACCCGATTGGCCCCATGTTTTTGGTGCAAAGGAGTGGAATCAGTGCCTACGTATAACTATTGACACCAATCCTCCAACTGTCCTGCAGAGCCATTGACCTCTACCTGGTCAGATGGGACCAAGGGTTCTGTTGCTTGTATTGCATTGTCACTGACAGTAAACAATTTAGCAAGGGTGGCAAACCTGAGTAAATGGACCTCTTTTTCCCCATAATTCAGGATGCATATTGGTACCATCCCCTTGCGGACATCAACTACCCCTCTGGCTGTCAGGATGGTGAGCCTACTTTCAGAATACACAGGCTCTACCAAGGCCTGGTAGTCTTGACCCCTAAGGCCTATTGCTGCTCAACACCAGATCAACATTTCACTCCTGGGGGGTATTGCAATGGGGATTGGATCACTCACTTTGATGCTGCCGACTTCTCCACCAGGCAGTTCTACCTGTTGTCTCTGCATCAGTGCTTTGATCTCCTTCTGCAGGACATGCAGCTCACTGGAACCAGCAGTTTCAGCCACCTGTTGTAAAAACACAATAACCACGCCAAGACAGTTTTCTATTACATTAGTACCTAAAGTCATCATTGGGTTACATTCTCGCCGATCAATATCTACAATTACCAGACCTTGGGCTTTCAACTCCACCCACCCCACCTTAACCCCTTAATCCCATTGGACGTACTATCCCATCCCTGGGAATTAAGTCCCAGGTCACCTTGATGGGATAGTACGTCCAATGGGATTAAGTAAGGGGTTAAGGTGGGGTGGGTGGAGTTGAAAGCCCAAGGTCAGGTAATTGTAGATATTGATCGGCGAGAATGTAACCCAATGATGACTTTAGGTACTAATGTAATAGAAAACTGTCTTGGCGTGGTTATTGTGTTTTTACAACAGGTGGCTGAAACTGCTGGTTCCAGTGAGCTGCATGTCCTGCAGAAGGAGATCAAAGCACTGATGCAGAGACAACAGGTAGAACTGCCTGGTGGAGAAGTCGGCAGCATCAAAGTGAGTGATCCAATCCCCATTGCAATACCCCCCAGGAGTGAAATGTTGATCTGGTGTTGAGCAGCAATAGGCCTTAGGGGTCAAGACTACCAGGCCTTGGTAGAGCCTGTGTATTCTGAAAGTAGGCTCGCCATCCTGACAGCCAGAGGGGTAGTTGATGTCCGCAAGGGGATGGTACCAATATGCATCCTGAATTATGGGGAAAAAGAGGTCCATTTACTCAGGTTTGCCACCCTTGCTAAATTGTTTACTGTCAGTGACAATGCAATACAAGCAACAGAACCCTTGGTCCCATCTGACCAGGTAGAGGTCAATGGCTCTGCAGGACAGTTGGAGGATTGGTGTCAATAGTTATACGTAGGCACTGATTCCACTCCTTTGCATCAAAAACATGGGGCCAACTGGGTGGTCCATGAGTACGAGTGGGTATTCAGCAAACACCCACTAGACTTTGGGCAAAAGAGGGTTCAACATCAAATCCCCATTGGAGATCATCCACCCATTAAAGAGAGGTACCGGCCTGTACCCCCAGCTCACTATCAATGTGCCAAAGATATGTTACAGGAGATGAAGGAGGCTGAGGTGATCAGAGATAGTTGTAGCCCCTGGGCAGCCACCTGTTGAAGCCCAAAGTGCAGTACCTAGGCCACGTGGTAAGCATCAAAGGTGTGGCACCAGACCCTGACAAAGTCACCATGATCAGGGACTGGCCAAAACCCAGCACCATTCATGAAGTACGACAGTATCTCGGGTTGGTAGGCTACTACCGAAGATTCATTAAAGATTTCACCAAGATAGCCGCACCCCTGCAAGACTTGCTAGTGGGCCAATCCAAGAAGACTAAGAACAAGAGTCCTCCATTTGAGTGGAACAACGGACTAGAAGAATCCTTCACTCGGTTGAAGTTGGCTCTCACGGGAGATGAAATCCTGGCCTATTTTGACTATGACCAACCATTTGTACTCTACGCAGAAAGGCAGAGAGAGATTGCCTATGCCAGCAGGAAGCTTCGTCCCACCGAAAGGAACCCCAACAACTATAGTTCCTTTAAGTGTAAGTTAGAGTTTCTCACCATAGTCTGGGCTGTAACGGAACGCTTCAAGCGCTACTTGGCATCAGCGAAGTTTACCATCTACACGTACAACAATCTGCTGACCCACCTGGAAATGGCAAAACCACAGGTGGCGTCACAAACATACTACATTAGACTTTATTCCCATTTCCATTAACCCCTTTTTTTTTACTGGATGCCCAGGGCCACGGACCGGGTCACTGCCACCGTGACCACCCCTTTAAGAATAGATCCGGCCCGCTACCGAATACCCCACAGTCCTAATGGGTGCTTAACTCCCACTCATTCTAAACCTATGGTGAGTTGAGTCACATTCACATTATAAATGTTATAATTAAATGATAAGCATGCACTAAACTAAACTCCAACCCCCTCCATATCCCCGCCCCCATATGACCAAAGCCCCGCCCCTGTCCCACCCCACGCTGCCGGGCCATGGAAAAATAGTCTTGCTTGAAGCCGGTCCCTGATGCAAAAAAGTTTGAGGACCACTGCCTTACAGTGAATAACTCTGTGCATCCTCTGTAGTCCTTGATCGTTTTTCCCAACCCCCCCCCCCTACATCCCCCTCTCTCTCTCCCTGCAAGTGTCAGGTTAAATTGAGAGTGGGGGTGGGCATCTCACAGTACAGCAGAAGTCAGAGCCAGGGCAGGAAGATGTCTGCAGCACAAATGAAGCACCAGGACCTGGTAAGTATACATATATATGTGTATCTGTGTGAGTACACGTGCAGTATACACTGTGTGTCTGTATATGTGTATATAGTATGTGTGTACATATATACAGTATATAGTATGATTGTGTATATTTATAAATATTCATGTACATACAGTATATAGTATATGTGTCTGTGTATATTATATTTGCATACTGCATGTGTGCAGTATATTGTGTATATCTGTATATAAATTGAATGTGTCTGTGTGTTTATACCTTATACCTTATATATGTAATTGAACACACTGTATGTTTCTGTATACTGTATATACAGTATATAGTGTATGTTTATATATTTATAAAGTACTAGATTGTGGCCCGATTCTAACGCATCGGGTATTCTAGAATATGCATGTCCCCGTAGTATATGGACAATGATGATTCCAGAATTCGCGGCAGACTGTGCCCGTCGCTGATTGGTCGAGGCAACCTTTATGACATCATCGTCGCCATGGCAACCATTATGACATCTACGTCGATACTGTGCCCGTCGCTGATTGGTCGAGGCCTGGCGGCCTCAACCAATCAGAGACGCGGGATTTCCATTATGACATCATCGTCGCCATGCTGTGCCCGTCGCTGATTGGTCGAGGCCTGGCGGCCTCGACCAATCAGAGACGCGGGATTTCCAGGACAGACAGACAGACAGACAGACAGACGGAAAAACCCTTAGACAATTATATATATAGATATGTAAAGTGCGTACATGTAAAGTGTATATCTGTGTATATGTACTGCATATATAGTTCTGTTATTGTAGTGTCACAATAATAGGGATCAGCAGTTAATGTCTAATGCCTGTGTTTTACATTAGGCCCTGTTCACACTGTCTTTCTTTACTGCGCCCTGGTGGGTTCTGCCTGAATCCCCTATAGAACAATAGATTGCAATGACAGGAATGGAGCTCAAATCAATACCACATATGATGTTTTTTTTTTTCTGAACGTGTCCGTCTGCTCCAACAGCCACAGAAAAGTGGACACTTTTAGACTTAAAAACAAAAACAGACTCTGAGGGTATGTGCACATGATCAGTAGTCACTGCGAGTTGGATGCTGCGTACTTATGCATCGGCCACATGTTACAGAATAGTGGATGATTTCAAGAATATGAAATCCACTATGCATCCACATATGCCTGCTGCTCTCCTGCAGAGACGGACATGCGGCACATCTTTCCAGACCGCAGCATGTCTATTGATCTTGCGGAGACAGAGTCACTCAGTCTTCAGAAGGTAAATTTCACCCGTACAATGTATTGGACGTGAAGAATCCGCACGGTTCAGTGATACTGATTGTGTGCATCTATCCTAAGAAAATAAATCAGACGGTCAATTTCAGAAAAAAAACAAATTCATTTGACCTCTGTTTGTGTCAGTTCAGTGTGTGGCCCCATAGGGGATTTACGTGAATCCTATTTTAGGGAGATTAATGTAGAGCCCCCGGACACACTGCAGAAGCGCAGTGTAAACAGGGCTTAATATACTATTGTGTGAAATAGTGCAGTCCGCTATACTATTCCGCGCTGTCCCAGTACAGCAGCCAGACAAGGACACCGGCCAGACACGGACACCAGCCAGAAGACACTTTTTTTTATAAATCTGTTGCCGTCGTCTTTCAGTATTTCTGCAGCGTTTTTTCCCTATTCAAATGAATGGGACACAAAAATGCAAGTGTAAAGGCTGCAAAAAAGCAGAATGTAAAAATAATTAGCATGAAATGACAAATCCCCTGCGGCTCCAGCAGTAATGCTCCGGGGGTCTCTGCCATTCCCAGCACTGGGCTGCATTGGTCTTGTGGCTTCAGGGCATCTCTGCCAGTCTCCACACTAGACTGCAGTGGTTTTGTGGCTCTGGGTGGTCTCTGCTAGTCTCAGCACTGGGCTGCAGTCATCTTGTGGCAGCACCTTATAGTATAACTGCAAAGTGAACCATAACCATTAGGGACCCCAAACCATTGGCCACAGAGCCAAAGGGGATTTAGCAGAGCAGTTTGGGGTGACATGTAAGACTTTTTTTTATTGCTTTTTATTCTGCTGTTTGTGAGGTAGGATGTAGAAAAAGATGGCAATTCTGCTAAAGTTTTCTATCATGTGACTATACAGCCCTCTTTACATAACCGAGTATCATGTTTTTCACGGATGTCACGTGTCCCCTATTTAACCTGCTGCCCTCATGTCTGTGTTTTCCCAGCAGCAGAGACGACAAGTCTATGGGTCTGTGTAAACATGCCGTCCGTGTGCTGTACGTGTGCCGTCCGTGTTTAACATTGAAAGTATGTGAGAGGCTTTGTAATTTAATTTCCAGTATCCATACTGGAAAAACACAGATGGCACATGGACGACACACAGATTGAAAACATCGGTGACACCGATATCGGTGTAACACGTACGTGTGTTATATGGACATGTGAAGGGGGCCTAACAGTGTTGGTGGTGGGGCAAGTTTGATGTGCTGCTTCAATGGTGCTGCTGAGTGTTCCCAGCATATTCTCAGCATACTTTGAGCTAATTTTGTGTATTTGCATTACTGAGTAGATGCTAAGAATATGCTGAGAAGGCTAGTAGGCAAATTTGATTTCCAATTTTTAAAATTGAGAAGTTGAAAATATTTATTGTTGCGTTATGCAACTTTTCAACAGCCCCTGAACGAGACATAAGTCTTTCTTTTTTGTCTGGAGTGTTTCTTTAGTTTGTTATTTATACATTACGTTAAATTGGTTATTCATTGGCTAATTATTATTATTAATCACTATTATAGCGCCATTTATTCCATGGCGCTTTACATGTGAAAAGAGGGCATACATAGACAAGTACAATAAATATGAGCAATACAAGGCACACACTAGTACAGAAGGAAAGACGACCCTGCCCGCGAGGGCTCACAGTCTACAGGGGATGGGTGAGGATACACTAGGAGAGGGTAGAGCTGGTCATACCGTGGTGCAGTAGACTGAGGATCACTGCAGGATGTAGGCTTGTCGGAAGAGTAGGGTCTTCAGTGTCCTTTTGAAGGTTACCGTGCTAAGCTAATAAACACTATGTATGATATTACCTCATTTTGCAACAGAATTGGTATTATTTCTATATAACTGCAAGGTGGGCCCCAAGAATGATTTTTTTCTGGTGGGCCCAAGGTACTCCAGTCCGAAGCTGGATATATTGTTTTTATGTGTATACTACTTATTTTCAGATGTCTAAGGAGGATTGAGTTATGGCTCTGACTAATTAATCTGAACTAATTAATTTGTCTTACCACTCCCTTTGACCTTCTGGTATGCATATATGTCTGTCACTCTAAGATGTAATCCATGATTAAGACCATGTAGGTTGAAACATGTAGTTTCACTGTCGAGTCCACCCCCACCGGCTTTCCAATTTTCTCCGGGCCGCTTATTCTGGACTAAGACTTGGTGCCCGGGTTTCAGAGCTGTCCCACGAATAGGTGGCGTCTCATGGTGCTTATGTTCCTGAAACTTCATCTGCACCAGTTGATGTAGAGTCTGCAATTGGTGCCAGTGTTTGTTTACTCAAGAGGACACCCCCGTCTGTGGGTAGTACTCCTCTGGCTCCAGCTCAGTAATCTCTCGTCCTTTTTGCCTGAACAACAAGGTGTATGGCATGAGCCCTGTTGTGCTGTGCACTCGATTATTGTACACCTACACCAGCTCTGCCACAAACTCAGCCCACCATATCTTCCAGTCTTCTTCAACAGTGCCCACAGTGCGCAACATCTGGATCAATCTTCGATTGAAGCATTGACAGGCCCCATTCCCTTGATGGTGTTAAGGAGTAGTTCTGGACTTCCTAATCCGGTACAAAAGGTGTAGTTCTTCCATAACTCGCCCCTGGAAGCAGACGCCTTGATCAGAGTGAATCCTTTTTGGGCAGCCGTACACGCGGATGAAATCTCGACAGATGGCCTGTGCAGCTGATTCGGTGGTCTGATCTCTAGTTGGAGTTACCACAGCAAACTTGGTGAAATGGTCAGTCATCACCAGACAATGCTCATAGCCAAGATGGTCTGGTCCTACAATCAGGTAGTCGATCATCAAGATTTCCAAAGGGGCGGAGTCAAAATGATTTGCATTGGGGCCCGATGTTCTGGAAACTTAGCCAGCTCACAGCTTCTGCATTGTTGGCAAGCATCTTCCACCGCATTCCTCAGTTGTGGGTGATACACCAATCTCTGTAGCTACCAGAACATATTCTCTGCACCGAAGTGAGCCCCTCGCTCATGAGCCTCGGTGGCTACCATCTTGATCGACTTCTCTGGGAGCACTATTTGCCAAGTGACTCCCTCTTCTTGCAACAGCTGCACTTTCCGATATAACAATCAATCTCTCAAGCAGAGTCGTTCCCATTGTCTTAGAATCCGCAGGGCGCCTGAGGACAGTGCATTCCTCTTCCTCCTACTAGGAAGTTGCTTCAATGCCACCAACTGTCTCAGCAGAGCAGTCTCCTTGTCAATCTGTTGGCGTTGGATCCAGTCATCTTGGGACTGCCCCAGTACCTGATCTTCTGACTCCTCTTCGATCTGTCCCTGCGTCGCCACCATCGAGGTAAATAGGTTTTGGAATCCAGGGATCTCTACTGCTTCAAGCTCTTCATCTCGGTCACGGCCAGGACGTTTGTGGGTCACTCTGGAGATGGCGTCGGCATGAGTATTCTCAGCCTTGGACCGGTATACAATCTTGTATTGATACTTTGCCCTGCGGGCCACCCACCATTGCTCCAGGGCCCCTAGTTTTGCATTCTCAAGGTGGGCTAAGGGATTGTTATCCATCCTCACCAGAACCTCCGATCCGGATAAGTACTCAGTTATGGCCCATACCAGGACTAGCAGCTCCAACTTGAAAGAACTATACTTATCTGGTCCTTCTTTTAGGACTAGCACAATGGGGGCCGCCCACGGACTCTGACTCTCTTGTATTACTCCACTTTGCAGCATATGAGCCAGCATCTTCTTCACCTCCTTGTACATCTGGGGGGGTATTTGACGATATCTTTCTCATATTGCCTTGGCACTCCGAGTAGGAATTTCATGAGCGATGGTCAGAGTGCAAACAAAGTCCTCTACATGGCAGGCAAAAACCTCCTGATAGTGCTCCAGTACATACTGTACTTGCTGCACTTGTTGCAGTGATAGTCCCATCAATTCTGCCCACATCTGCTCTAAGATTCTCCTACCCCCTTTCTGGCTGCTAGGCGGGGACTCTTGTGTTGCTGTAACTGCTAGAGTCCATGGAACCCCTCTCACAACAGCCAATTGAATTTCGGGTGGCATTAGCTTCTCTGGCATGCCCAAGATTTGGGCCAATTTGCTCTTGGGCAGAAAGGTGAGACTTTCAGTATCCAGGTTGACTCACCGTACTACAACGTTGCCGTCATGAACTGTGGCTAGTGTCCGAGCGACGAGTAACGCAGGGGTATTTGATCCATCGCTATTGGCTCAATTTGTACTACCACTTCCTCCAAGGGAGTACAAGCTTGTACTGGCAATGTGAGCACGGTCTGGCCAGGCGGTAGGGTAATCTTTGCAGCTGCTGGTACTGTCACTTTCCCCAAGACTCTTCCGTCATCTGACGTTTCCTAGGTTTGAGCTGTTCAGATCAATTTCTGGAACACCTTCCGCTGAGGGGTTTGTGGGCTCCATTGATTCAAAAAAGGTTCCTGAGGCTCATTAATCAAAAGTTGTCCTCTTCAGCACATTCATTCCGAGAGTCATTATGGGTCCACGACCGGCATCTTCTGTGACCAACATGACCCCCTTGCGGCCTACATCCTTCCCACATACTTTAATCTCCATCCACTCCTGCGATCGGAATGGGCAACAGATTGGCCACTGTTAATCTTATCACTGGTCCCCACTCTGGCCGTGAGACTTCTAGGAAGTGTTGTTTGAAGTAAGCTTCCGGCAGAGTAGACACTTGTGACCCAGTGTCGATCAAACAGTGAACAGCTCATCAATTCACCTCAGCCCAGACTGTAGGGCTCGCAGAAACTATATTTCTGGGACTTCCTTCCCCCTTCTGTCATGTTCCCGGCTCTGGTCTGCGTCTCCCAGCCACGGAGCCCATTAGTATAACAGCTGCCTTGGTGGGGGTTGTCTCTGGCTCGCACAACCTTGAGCATAATGTCCTGTCTTCCCAGGCTTAAAACACATCAGACCCCTTCGGCACCAAGGGGTCTCATTCCTTCATGGGGTCCAGCAGAAAGGAGAGATCCTGGGCCACTCCTGTCTCTAGTTGAGGTGTCTCCTCTCAGTGGCTCTTGAGCTGGAACAGGGTCTCTCCTGAGGCTGGACCATTCACTCCACATCTCTTGTATCTCTTTCCAGATCTCTTGGGCCCACTCCAGCTCTACTGCAGGTGGGGTAGGCACTTCATTGCTCTGGCCATCCCTGCTAGGGCCATCACCTCCTGTTCCTGCTCTCTTCCATGCGCTTCCACTTCTAAGAAGGTCATACGTGGGCTAACGAGCAAACATTCTCACAATGTCTGCTTAAGATGTGCGTTCCTAAGACCCGACACAAATTGATCCCTCAAAATTCTATCAGGAGTAGTGTTGAGCATTCCGATACCGCAAGTATCGGGTATCGGCCGATACTTGCGGGTATCGGAATTCCGATACCGAGATCCGATACTTTTGTGATATCGGGAATCGGTATCGGGATTAATATCAATGTGTTAAAGAAAGAATTAAAATAAAAAATATTGATATACTCACCTCTCCGACGCAGCCTGCACCTTACCAAGGGAACCGGCAGCCTTCTTTGCTTAAAATGCGCGCGTTTACTGCCTTCCGTGACGTCACGGCTTCTGATTGGTCGCGTGCCGCCCATGTGACTGCGACACGACCAATCACAACAAGCCGTGACGTAATTTTCAGGTCCTGAATGCCTAATTCTAGGCATTCAGGACCTGAAAATTACGTCACGGCTTCTGATTGGTCGCGTGCCGCCCATGTGACCGCGACGCGACCAATCACAACAAGCCGTGACGTAATTTTCAGGTCCTGAATGCCTAATTCTAGAATTAGGCATTCAGGACCTGAAAATTACGTCACGGCTTGTAGTGATTGGTCGCGTCGCGGTCACATGGGCGGCACGCGACCAATCAGAAGCCGTGACGTCACGGAAGGCAGTAAACGCGCGCATTTTAAGCAAAGAAGGCTGCCGGTTCCCTCGATAAGGTGCAGGCTGCGTCGGAGAGGTGAGTATATCAATATTTTTTATTTTAATTCTTTATTTTACACATTAATATGGATCCCAGGGCCTGAAGAAGAGTTTCCTCTCCTTCAGACCCTGGGAACCATCAGGGATACCGTCCGATACTTGAGTGTTGTGAATTAGACTTTTTGGCTCCCTCTGGTGGTTACTAGTGATATGACTCTGGGATTTTCTTCCCTCAGTTTGCACCCACCTGGGTCGTTAGTCCAGGGGTGTTGCTATATAAACCTCATGGATCCTTAGTCCAGTGCCTGGCATCGTTGTAATCAGATCCTTTTTGTTTGCTCCTATCTGCTGGTCCTGGTTCCTGCAAAGTTAAGCTAAGTCCTGCTTCTTGTTTTTTCAGTTATTTGCTTGCTCTCATTTTTGTCCAGCTTGTACTAAATGTGATTCCTGACCTTGCTGGAAGCTCTAGGGGGCTGGTGTTCTCCCCCCGGGCCGTTAGACGGTTCGGGGGTTCTTGAATTTCCAGCGTGGATATTTTTGATAGGGTTTTTGCTGACCATATAAGTTATCTTACTATATTCTGCTATTAGCTAGTGGGCCTCTCTTTGCTAATACCTAGCTCATTCTTACGTTTGTCTTTTCCTCTTACCTCACCGTTATTATTTGTTGGGGGCTTGTATCCAACTTTTGGGGTCTTTTTCTCTGGAGGCAAGAAAGGTCTTTCTTTTCCCTTCTAGGGTTAGTTAGTTCTCCGGCTGGCGCGAGACGTCTAGAATCAACGTAGGCACGTTCCCCGGCTGCTGTTATTTGTGGTGCTAGGATTAGATATATGGTCAGCCCAGTTACCACTGCCCTATGAGCTGGTTTTTGTGTTTGCAGACTTGGTAACTATTTCTGAGACCCTCTGCCATTGGGGTCATAACAGTATGCCAGGCCAACATTGAATGTTTAATGCATTGCAGAAGTGGGATAATAAGAAAGGAAATTCTGAGGGGTTTTTTTTCCCTCTCTTCCTCCCCTTTACCTTTGAGTGGCTTGTGCTTGCTGCAGACATGAATGTCCAGACCTTGATTACAAGTCTAGACCAGCTTGCTGCTCGTGTGCAGGGCATACAAGATTTTGTTACCAGTAGTCCTATGTCTGAACCTAAAATACCTATTCCTGAACTGTTTTCTGGAGACCGATTTAGGTTTAGGAATTTCAGGAATAATTGTAAATTGTTTCTTTCTCTGAGACCCCGTTCATCTGGAGATTCAGCTCAGCAAGTTAAAATTGTTATCTCTTTTTTACGGGGCGACCCTCAGGATTGGGCTTTCTCACTAGCGCCAGGAGATCCGGCATTGGCAAATATTGATGCGTTTTTTCTGGCGCTCGGATTGCTTTACGAGGAACCCAAACTCGAAGTTCAGGCAGAAAAAGCCTTGCTGGCTATTTCTCAGGGCCAGGATGAAGCTGAAGTGTATTGCCAAAAATTTCGGAAATGGTCCGTGCTTACTCAGTGGAATGAGTGTGCTCTGGCCGCAAATTTCAGAAATGGCCTTTCTGAAGCCATTAAGAATGTGATGGTGGGTTTCCCCATTCCTACAAGTCTGAATGATTCCATGGCGCTGGCTATTCAAATTGACCAGCGTTTGCGGGAGCGCAAAACCGCTAATCCTCTGGTGGTGTTGTCTGAACAAACACCTGATTTAATGCAATGTGATAGAATTCAGACTAGAAATGAGCGGAAAAATCATAGACGTCAGAATGGGTTGTGTTTTTACTGTGGTGATTCTACACATGTTATATCAGCATGCTCTAAACGCCTAACAAGGGTTGTTAGTCCTGTCGCCATTGGTAATTTGCAACCTAAATTTATTTTGTCTGTGACTTTAATTTGCTCATTGTCTTCTTACCCTGTTATGGCGTTTGTGGATTCAGGTGCTGCCCTGAGTCTTATGGATCTGTCATTTGCCAAGCGCTGTGGTTTTGCTCTTGAACCGTTGGTAAATCCTATTCCTCTTAGAGGTATTGATGCTACGCCATTGGCGGAAAATAAACCGCAGTTTTGGACGCAGGTAACCATGTGCATGACTCCTGAACATCGGGAGGTGATTCGTTTTCTTGTTCTGCATAAAATGCATGATTTGGTCGTTTTGGGTCTGCCATGGTTACAGACCCACAATCCAGTCTTGGATTGGAAGGCAATGTCTGTGTCAAGTTGGGGTTGTCAGGGAATTCATGCTGATTCCCCGCCGGTGTCTATTGCTTCCTCTACTCCTTCGGAAGTTCCTGAGTATTTGTCTGATTATCAGGATGTATTCAGCGAGTCCAGATCCAGTGCTCTGCCTCCTCATAGGGACTGTGACTGCGCCATAGATTTGATTCCAGGTAGTAAGTTTCCTAAGGGTAGATTATTTAATCTGTCTGTACCTGAGCATGCCGCAATGCGTTCGTATATCAAGGAGTCTCTGGAGAAGGGGCATATCCATCCATCCTCTTCCCCTCTTGGTGCGGGATTTTTTTTTGTGGCCAAGAAGGACGGATCTTTGAGACCTTGTATTGACTATCGTCTCCTGAATAAAATCACTGTTAAATTTCAGTATCCTTTGCCTCTGTTGTCGGACTTGTTTGCCCGGATTAAAGGTGCCAAGTGGTTCACCAAGATAGATCTACGTGGTGCGTATAATCTTGTGCGCATTAAGCAAGGAGATGAATGGAAGACTGCATTTAATACGCCCGAAGGTCATTTTGAGTACTTTTGGTGATGCCTTTTGGGCTCTCTAATGCTCCCTCAGTGTTTCAGTCCTTTATGCATGATATTTTCCGGAAGTATCTGGATAAATTTATGATTGTTTATCTGGATGATATTCTGGTTTTCTCTGAAGATTGGGACTCACATGTGGAGCAGGTCAGGATGGTGTTTCAGGTTTTGCGTGAGAACGCGTTGTTTGTTAAGGGCTCAAAGTGTCTCTTTGGAGTACAGAAGGTTCCCTTTTTGGGGTTTATTTTTTCCCCTTCTGCTGTGGAGATGGACCCAGTCAAGGTCCGAGCTATTCATGATTGGACTCAACCCACGTCAGTTAAGAGTCTTCAGAAGTTCTTGGGTTTTGCTAACTTCTACCGTCGTTTTATCGCTAATTTTTCTAGCGTTGTTAAACCTTTGACGGATATGACCAAGAAAGGTTCTGATGTTGCTAACTGGGCTCCTGCAGCCGTGGAGGCGTTCCAAGAGTTGAAGCGCCGGTTTACTTCAGCGCCTGTTTTGTGCCAGCCTGATGTCTCACTTCCCTTTCAGGTCGAAGTGGATGCTTCGGAGATTGGGGCAGGGGCCGTGTTGTCACAGAGAGGCCCTGGTTGCTCGGTAATGAGACCATGTGCTTTCTTCTCTAGGAAGTTTTCGCCTGCTGAGCGGAATTATGATGTTGGCAATCGGGAGTTGCTGGCCATGAAGTGGGCATTTGAGGAGTGGCGTCATTGGCTCGAAGGTGCTAAGCATCGTGTGGTGGTCTTGATTGATCACAAAAATTTGATGTATCTCGAGTCTGCTAAACGCCTGAATCCTAGACAGGCCCGCTGGTCATTGTTTTTCTCCCATTTTGACTTTGTGGTCTCGTATTTACCAGGTTCAAAGAATGTGAAGGCTGATGCTCTTTCAAGGAGCTTTGTGCCTGACTCTCCTGGAGTCACAGAACCTGTTGGTATTCTTAAAGAGGGAGTTATCTTGTCAGCCATTTCTCCTGATTTGCGACGCGTGTTGCAGAGATTTCAGGCTGGTAGACCTGACTCTTGTCCACCTGACAGACTGTTTGTTCCTGATAAGTGGACCAGCAGAGTCATTTCCGAGGTTCATTCCTCGGTGTTGGCAGGTCATCCGGGAATTTTTGGCACCAGAGATCTGGTGGCTAGGTCCTTTTGGTGGCCTTCCTTGTCACGGGATGTGCGGTCATTTGTGCAGTCCTGTGGGACTTGTGCTTGAGCTAAGCCTTGCTGTTCTCGTGCCAGCGGGTTGCTCTTGCCCTTGCCTGTCTCGAAGAGGCCTTGGACACACATTTCCATGGATTTCATTTCTGATCTCCCAGTGTCTCAGGGCATGTCTGTCATCTGGGTGGTATGTGATCGCTTTTCTAAAATGGTCCATTTGGTGCCTTAGCCTAAGCTGCCTTCCTCTTCCGATCTGGTTCCTGTGTTCTTTCAGAATGTGGTTCGTTTGCACGGCATTCCTGAGAATATTGTGTCTGACAGAGGATCCCAGTTTGTTTCCAGGTTCTGGCGATCCTTTTGTGCTAGGATGGGCATTGATTTGTCGTTCTCATCTGCCTTTCATCCTCAGACTAATGGACAAACGGTGCGAACTAATCAGACTCTGGAGGCTTATTTGAGGTGTTTTGTTTCGGCAGATCAGGATGATTGGGTGACCTTCTTGCCGTTGGCTGAGTTTGCCCTTAATAATCGGGCTAGTTCCGCTACTTTGGTTTCGCCATTTTTCTGCCACTCTGGTTTCCATCCTCGTTTTTCCTCGGGACATGTGGAGCTTTCTGACTGTCCTGGGGTGGATTCTGTGGTGGATAGGTTGCAGCAGATCTGGAATCATGTGGTGGACAACTTGAAGTTGTCACAGGAGAAGGCTCAGCGTTTTGCCAACCGCCGCCGCGGTGTGGGTCCCCGACTTCGTGTTGGGGATTTGGTATGGCTGTCTTCTCGATTTGTTCCTATGAAGGTCTCCTCTCCTAAATTTAAGCCTCGCTTCATCGGTCCTTACAAGATATTGGAAATCCTTAATCCAGTTTCCTTTCGCTTGGATCTTCCGGTGTCGTTTGCCATTCACAACGTGTTCCATAGGTCTTTGTTGCGGCGCTACGTTGTGCCTGTGCTTCCTTCTGTTGAGCCTCCTGCTCCGGTGTTGGTTGAGGGCGAGTTGGAGTACGTGGTGGAGAAGATCTTGGATTCTCGTCTCTCCAGACGGAGGCTTCAGTATCTGGTCAAGTGGAAGGGCTATGGTCAGGAGGATAATTCCTGGGTGGTTGCCTCTGATGTGCATGCGGCCAATTTAGTTCGTGCCTTTCACGCTGCTCATCCTGATCGCCCTGGTGGTCGTAGTGAGGGTTCGGTGACCCCTCCTTAAGGGGGGGTACTGTTGTGAATTAGACTTTTTGGCTCCCTCTGGTGGTTACTAGTGATATGACTCTGGGATTTTCTTCCCTCAGTTTGCACCCACCTGGCTCGTTAGTCCAGGGGTGTTGCTATATAAACCTCATGGATCCTTAGTCCAGTGCCTGGCATCGTTGTAATCAGATCCTTTTTGTTTGCTCCTATCTGCTGGTCCTGGTTCCTGCAAAGTTAAGCTAAGTCCTGCTTCTTGTTTTTTCAGTTATTTGCTTGCTCTCATTTTTGTCCAGCTTGTACTAAATGTGATTCCTGACCTTGCTGGAAGCTCTAGGGGGCTGGTGTTCTCCCCCCGGGCCGTTAGACGGTTCGGGGGTTCTTGAATTTCCAGCGTGGATATTTTTGATAGGGTTTTTGCTGACCATATAAGTTATCTTACTATATTCTGCTATTAGCTAGTGGGCCTCTCTTTGCTAATACCTAGCTCATTCTTACGTTTGTCTTTTCCTCTTACCTCACCGTTATTATTTGTTGGGGGCTTGTATCCAACTTTTGGGGTCTTTTTCTCTGGAGGCAAGAAAGGTCTTTCTTTTCCCTTCTAGGGTTAGTTAGTTCTCTGGCTGGCGCGAGACGTCTAGAATCAACGTAGGCACGTTCCCCGGCTGCTGTTATTTGTGGTGCTAGGATTAGATATATGGTCAGCCCAGTTACCACTGCCCTATGAGCTGGTTTTTGTGTTTGCAGACTTGGTAACTATTTCTGAGACCCTCTGCCATTGGGGTCATAACACTTGAGTCCCATTGACTTGTATTGGTATCGGGTATCGGTATCGGATTAGATCCGATACTTTGCCGGTATCGGCCGATACTTTCCGATACCGATACTTTCAAGTATCGGACGGTATCGCTCAACACTAATGTTAAGCGATACCGTCCGATACTTGAAAGTATCGGTATCGGAAAGTATCGGCCGATACCGGCAAAGTATTGGATCTAATCCGATACCGATACCCGATACCAATACAAGTCAATGGGACTCAAGTATCGGACGGTATCCCTGATGGTTCCTCTCCTTCAGGCCCTGGGAACCATATTAATGTGTAAAATAAAGAATTAAAATAAAAAATATTGCTATACTCACCTCTCCGACGCAGCCTGGACCTCACCGAGGGAACCGGCAGCGTTGTTTGCTTAAAATGCGCGCTTTTCCTTCCTTCCATGACGTCACGGCTTCTGATTGGTCGCGTGCCGCCCATGTGGCCGCGACGCGACCAATCACAGCAAGCCGTGACGTAATTTTCAGGTCCTTCTAGGCATTCAGTATTTTAAAATTACGTTCCGGCTTTGTGATTGGTCGCGTCGCGGTCACATGGGCGACGCGACCAATCACAAGCCGTGACGTCACGGGAGGCAGGAGACGCGCGCATTTTAAAATGCGCGCATGTCCAGCCTCCCGTGACGTCACGGCTTGTGATTGGTCGCGTCGCCCATGTGGCCGCGACGCAACCAATCACAGCAAGCCGTGACTAAATTTCAGGTCCTTCAGGATTTTAAAATGCGCGTGTCTCCTGCCTCCCGTGACGTCACGGCTTGTGATTGGTCACGTCGCCCATGTGACCGCGACGCGACCAATCACAAAGCCGGAACGTAATTTTAATATACTGAATGCCTAGAAGGACCTGAAAATTACGTCACGGCTTGCTGTGATTGGTCGCGTCGCGGCCACATGGGCGGCACGCGACCAATCAGAAGCCGTGACGTCACGGAAGGAAGGAAAAGCGCGCATTTTAAGCAAACAACGCTGCCGGTTCCCTCGGTGAGGTCCAGGCTGCGTCGGAGAGGTGAGTATAGCAATATTTTTTATTTTAATTCTTTCTTTTACACATTAATGTTGTTTCGATACCGATACCCGATACCACAAAAGTATCGGATCTCGGTATCGGAATTCCGATACAGCAAATATCGGCCGATACCCGATACTTGCGGTATCGGAATGCTCAACACTACTCAACACTAATCAGGAGTCCCCACTCCAATACTTCCCACATCTTCCCTTTTAGTAATATGGACATGCACCTCCTGTAACGCATTGATGTATTGCATCACTGTCTCGCCTTCTCACTGAACGCAACCAAATAAACGAATGCGCAACTCTCCAATATCAGTGGGATCCCCTTGCATCTCTTCTAAAATCTGTACCACCTTCTCCAGAGTATCGCACTCATGTGGAGATCAGAACATTACGGAATCCTGGGCCTCACTGTCTAGTGTCATTAACGCTATCTCTGCCTGCAGCGCAGGGGCTATGGGGTGCATCCACAGCATGCTCTTGACCCTTTCAATCCAATCCTACAACATCATGTTGCTTCCTGTGAACTTTGAAAGATTACTAAGCATTGTCCCCAGCGGCAAACTGGACCTGGGGGTATCTATGGTGGACTGGTCTGCAGCGTCTGTGTCCCCGGACTGCATCCTGCCGTCTACGCCCAATGTAACACACAGGTGCTTGGATGCAGTGATACAAATGTGCAAAGCAGGGGTTAACTATTGTTTAATTGTACAACAGGGATGTACTCCTCGTAAAAGGGTAAGGGGAAAGGATATAAAGGAAATAAAATGGAAAGGGGGATGTAAGCTAAAACAGTATAACTGTTGTTTAACTAGAAGTCTTTGGTTATCAGATTCACTTATCATAGCTCCACTGTCCATCACTCTCTGGAGGTCTGGTGGGTAATGGGATGTCAGCGTAGGTTAGTGAAGAGTCTTCAGGCATTCCTGCCCAACACACGGTTCCACTTCTGGCCCGCTGAGCCCCTAGTCCATTTAACTGTGGAGCAGGGTAGCAGAACTCTCTACAATAATCCACTCGGTACATATCTCTCTGAGCAGTCACAGTCACCTGAATGGCTACGCTGCAATGCTCTGCATGGCGTGTGTTTCTCTGTGTGCCAGCCGACACTTTAACGCCCATGCTGCGCTTCTCTGTCTGGCGCATGTTCCCCTGCACACCCGCCGATATGGGTGAGTCTCTCACGCGGCCGCCCTGTTTCTGTGCACTGCGGCCTAACACTCTCTTCACTGCAGCCGCGGTCTGCTTCTGTTCAGCGCTCTGGCAGGAAGCCCTTTTCAGTTCCCACACTTTAGCTCACTTCTACAAGTGCACTAAGCATCTCATCTTTATAGCTTGAGGGCATGGACAGTACAAACATTTTTTATCACTCTAGAGTATGCTTTAATTAATGTACATGTGTGTCAGTTGTTTATAACGGGTTAAAGAGAATTACATATAAAACGAAAACAGCAATAAAGCTATAAATTAAAACAGTGCACAATCTGAGCTTCATTATAAAGTTTGCAATTCCCTGTAAGAAATCAACTGGGGGTAAAGCAAATAATGGTCAAAAATCTTTACCTCTCAGCACTTGTCAAACCTAAAATTCTAATACAATACAAACAAGCTGTTGAGTGCCTTTTCTAGTTTGGACTAATGCATTTTGTTGAGAATAACTTTAGTGTTTGTGGAACTGTCAGAAACAGATGGATGAAATGTATTTTTTAAAATTAACCAAACGTCTGTTTGTTTTCTTTATTTCATTTGCATCAGCAAATTAACTATTGAATAATTATATTTATATTTTTAATTAGCATAAGTCAGTATATTTAGCTGCGTGCATTTAGCTGTAAATGACAATCTATGTAAACCTGTACATTCCAATTGATGTATACCAGTGTGTGTGTGTTACCTATTTGAAACTTGAACCAGTCCTGATATTTGTATAGAATATTAAAAGGATATAGCATTTCTTACATTTAAAGGGGATGTTTTTACTGGGATCGGAGATTTGCATAGTGTTTACATTGCGTTCCAAATTATTATGCAAATTGTATTTAAGTGTCATAAAAATGAAATTTTTTTGTTTTTCAAATAGACTCATGGATGGTTTGTGCCTTTGGATCACTGAAATCAGTCTCAAACACCAGCGATAATTAGTTTGACAGGTGAGCCTGTTGTAGCTGTTATTGTTCTGACCAAAAGTCAGATAAGCCGGATCACCAGTAAGACCGAATTAAAAGATAAGGCCCTCCAAAATAAAGAGCGTTTGGATAGAAGAAAGCACACATGTCATATTTATTTTCATACCATTTGCAAACAATGTAACTCATGAGCCCCCCCCCCGTTACCCAGGTCATAATGACTTTATTTATCATGTAACTAACAAAATAAAGTAGCACGCTTTAGTGCTATAGCATGCAAACATTACATACGTGAAATTTTATTTGCATTACTGCTCTAGAAAAAAGGAAAAATTGAGAATACTTACCGCATAAATTGGCCAGTTCATGGATACCTGGCAGCCACAATAAGGAGATTCTCGTGGCTGGGACCTATCCTATTTGAGACTTCTCTCATGGACTGATAGACTATATTTATATGGGAAGGTAGAATCCTGCAGTACCTCAAAACATTGAATATGAGATAAGAAAGTATG
Organism: Ranitomeya variabilis; assembly: GCF_051348905.1. Lineage (NCBI taxonomy): Eukaryota > Metazoa > Chordata > Amphibia > Anura > Dendrobatidae > Ranitomeya > Ranitomeya variabilis. The sequence goes on from NC_135236.1 coordinate 335,203,729, forward strand.
AAATCCTTGACTATGAGAATATAAGACTGGGTAATACTAAACAAAATGTAGAACAAAGAGGAAAACATTAAACTTTTTATATCAATTCCTCCCTTTTGTAAATGGTATAACATTTACCACAGGGTTAGTTGGTGTCCACAAAGGAGCTACTGTCTCATGGGTCTAGTACTCATAAGTGGACATCCTACCTGCTTTGCCCATCCACCCTCAGTGTGCACATCCACTCCATTCCCCTGTCAGAAGTGGTTACTATGGATGGTTCAGCACTCGGCTTCTTGGCACATACACTATTCAGTAGCTTGGATAATACACATATGAGGATTTTTATGGCTACATAGAGCAATAAACAAAGCAGTAAATTCTGCATGCCAGTCTGTACAAAACCAAAAATCCAACCCTCTAGCCCTTAAACTGGTTGGCTGAATTTAAAAAGGAGAATGTATTTCCACCACCAAGAGTCTTTTAAGTTGTATTATATGCAACTGGAATCAGGAATTAGTGACCCATCTGAAATATATGAGGCAGATACATCATGATGGACATCTTTTCCCCAAAACTTAGACTGAGTCCAGGTTTCATTGTGTATGCAGTGTGGTGTTAATACCAACCGAACTCCAGACGTAAGGCTAATTACGGCATAGTCCTTGCAGATAATGGGCTGTGTGTGCAGACGCAACAGTCCTTTTGGCTTTTCTTCTTCCATGTCCTTAATAAGAAAAGCTTGAGTTGAATATGATTGTTGTACCAGTCCATATTTAAAAGTTTAAAAGTTTATCCAGTGTCTCTGTAGGGTGCAATAATCCTGCTACTACCAGCATTAGCATCTGGAATGGAGGAAAACACATGTTTATGCACCACGTTAAGTCTTTTCTGCAAGGTCTAGACATAGTATTTGCGACAGTAGACCCCTTTACATGCATTTCGGCTATTCTTCCTCAGAAGGGGTACTTGAGGAACAAATCAGGAGGGAGGCCTATTTAAGTAGAGTACTGAGCGCAATCACCTGTTCTTAATTAGAGGAGTGTGACAGGAAGTCTGTTTCTGCAATATTGGAGCACATAACCTACTAGGGCGCATACCTTGATGTTGTCCTGCACATGATCAAGCCTGCAGACAAAGGGGGGGGGGGGCGTGGTGGTTTAGCCATCTTCAATGTATGAAAAAGAAGTTTTTAGACAGATTAAAGATACTGAGTGTTACAAATGCCTCACATATAACCCAAATAAATCATTTTGCATTTTATTACAGAGAATACTTGAAAAAGCTCTTTAGGATGGAACCGTAACCAAAGAGGAAAAAGATTTTTTGACTGTAGAATACCCACGGACCCCTTGTCCTTACATGCTACTGAAGATCCATAAGGACGTAGCCAACCCTCCAGGATGTCACATCGTGTCCTGCAATGGGAGTATATGCAAACCACTCTGTAAGTTCCTTTATTGGCACTTAAAACCAATAGTAACTTGAGACTCTACCCTCTTACCTCAATGATTCCACTGACTGCATATGGAGATTTGAGGGTATCCATCTTGAGCCCAATATGTGGCTGGTCACTATGGACATAGAAGCCATTTACATAGGCACACTGATGGTATCAGAGCAGTAGCATTCTTCATCTCCATGAGAACGATAGAACCAGATATAGAAGACTGGGCACACTCTCTTGAATGCAGTGAAGAATTTTAATTTGCAATACATACAGTAAATAGATAATGGTTTCACTCAATTTTACTGTGCTAAAGCAAGGAAATGTGCGATACATGAAATGTGAATAGCATACTGGCTTGTGAAATCTATGAAAAAACACATGAGATGCTTAGCACAAGATTTTGCCAAAAATTGTGAGCCCATCCACCAAACGTCAAGGTAATCTCAGATCGGATGGGTAACTAACCTGTCTGCCTAGTGTGAACACTAACCTATGGCTAATAACATGGTAAAGCCTGCATTTATAGGAAGGTCAGAACCAACTGTGTTTGGATGTAATTAAAATCACAGCATGGTGAAGGGCGGGGCGTTCAAGTCAGAAAAAACAGTACAGAGTAAATATAGGAAAACTGACTGAACAGCAATCTAATCTGAACTGGTGCATAACCAAAAAAAGTCTTACATAGCAAATAGATAATGGCTGCACTCAATTTTACTGTGCTAAAGCAAGGAAATGTGCGATACATGAAATGTGAATAGCATACTGGCTTGTGAAATCTATGAAAAAACACATGAGATGCTTAGCACAAGATTTGGCCAAAAATTGTGAGCCCATCCACCAAACGTCAAGGTAATCTCAGATCGGATGGGTAACTAACTTGTCTGCCTAGTAATTAAAATCACAGCATGGTGAACCAAAAAAGACATGACATGAGATTGGCCTAATCTTGTGCTAAGCACCTCATGTGTTTTTTCATAGATTTCACAAGCCAGTATGCTATTCACATTTCATGTATCGCACATTTCCTTGCTTTAGCACAGTAAAATTGAGTGCAGCCATTATCTATTTGCTATGTAAGACTTTTTTGGTTATGCACCAGTTCAGATTAGATTGCTGTTCAGTCAGTTTTCCTATATTTACTATGTACTGTTTTTTCTGACTTGAACGCCCCGCCCTTCACCATGCTGTGATTTTAATTACATCCAAACACAGTTGGTTCTGACCTTCCTATAAATGCAGGCTTTACCATGTTATTAGCCATAGGTAAGTGTTCACACTAGGCAGACAGGTTAGTTACCTGTTATGGACTGGTAATTTAGGAGCGACAAGCGACTAGCTCTGGGCAGGTGGTAACTATACAGACCGCAGTCCCTGATCTTAACACAACACTAGCAGTAGCCGTGGAATGTTCCTGTCACTCCCTGGACATCTCGTCACAGCCGGAGAACTAGCTACCCCTAAAGGAAGAAATAGGAAAGCTATCTTGCCTCAGAGAAAATCCCCAAAGGATAGGACAGCCCCCCACAAATATTGGCTGTGAGAGGAGAAGGAAATGACATACGTAGTATGAAACAAGATTTAGCAAAGGAGGCCAATTCTAGCTAGATAGACAGTAAGGAAAGAAACACTGTGCGGTCAGTAATAAAAACTAGAAAAAGTCCACCGCAGAGATATGCAAAAATCTCCACACCTGACTAAAGGTGTGGAGGGCAAAATCTGCAGCCCAGAGCTTCCAGCTTAGCTAAATAGATACATACTGATAAGCTGGACAAATGAACAAAACATAAATGTGCTGAACAATAAGTCCACAACAAGTGGACTGCAAAAGGACAAGCAAGGACTTAACTTTGCTGAACGGGTCAGAGAGTCAGGGAAATCCAAGAGCCGTGCCTCCAGGCAAGAACAATTGGCAACTGGCATTGATTGAGGGATAAAGCCAGACTAAAATAGCCGAGCAGAAAGAAGATCAGTGGAAGCAGCTGCTGATACTAAATCCAAGAAGCAGCTATACCACTCAAAACCACAGGAGGGAGCCCAAGAGCAGAATTCACAGAAGTGCTACTTACAACCACCGGAGGGAGCCCAAGAGCGGAATTCACAACAGTTACCCATCCGATCTGAGATTACCTTGACGTTTGGTGGATGGGCTCACAATTTGTGGCCAAATCTTGTGCTAAGCATCTCATGTGTTTTTTAATAGATTTCACAAGCCATTATGCTATTCACATTTCATGTATCACACATTTCCTTGCTTTAGCACAGTAAAATTGAGTGCAGCCATTATCTATTTGCTATGTAAGACTTTTTTGGTTATGCACCAGTTCAGATTAGATTGCTGTTCAGTCAGTTTTCCAATACATACAGTTGTTATGGAAATATTTGGGTTGGATAAATTTATCCCTCTGTGTGTGCTGCGGCCGCTCCCAATTAGACTGAGTATTTTGAGCGCTCATCAAGAATGGACTGTACACAACTGTGACAGAACAACATTCCATCAATACTGGTACTTTATTGTACATACATAGTTTTATATTTTCACATAGAAAGGAGTGGTTAGGGGTTGTCAGGGGTGGTTAGTTAATTACCATATTGTCTAGCTCTTCTGTCATTGGTTATCTAAACATATATGGAATATTGTGATTAATGCTCATATGACAGTGGATTAAGCAACTAAACTTGAGTTCTGTATGTAGGACAGAGTTGAGACATTTGATCAGCAGTCACCAAACATCTGACTCTGTTCTGCTTTAGGGATGGAAAACCCCATATGATCTGTCTGGGTTATATTAGTTCGTGTCAGCCATTTTAAACCATTGATTATAATGTATATATTAGCTGTGAGCATATAAGTATATATATATGATTACAGAGGAGTATACATGCAAGTGAGATCTACATGATATATATATTTCTATCACACAGTAGTCACATCACAAACGTTTCGGTCTGTCAAGACCTTCATCAGTGTGCAAATCTGCTTGTCACGGAGTGGACACCACGTCTCAAGGCAATTATGCCCCCTCACACCCTTTTTGATCCTCCATATGAAGTAACCATCGTGCCACCATTATACCCATTCTAATGCCTACCATTACATTTGTGACTACTGCACATATCAAGGCCCCAGGAGGGAGTTTAAGCACAGCTGACTGGTCATGTTATGGAAACTTGGTTCGGATAAATCTATCCCTGTGTGTGTTGTGGCTGGTCCCAATTAGATTGAGTATTTTAAGCGCTCAAGAATGACACTGTGCACCCACGGTGACAGAATAGCATTCCATCAATACTGCTGGTTTATTGTACATACATGGTTTTATAATTCCATATAGAATGGGGTGGATAGTTGATTACCATATGGTTAAGCTCCTTTCTTATTGGTTATCTAAATATATACGGAATATTGTGATTAATACACATATGAATGCTGATTAAGCAACTAAAGTGTAACTGTCGCCTTTTCTGCAATTAGGACAAAGTTGAGATATCTACTCATCACTTAACACATCTGGTGTAGTTCTGCTTTTCATCTCGAGAAGTCCCAATACATGTCTGGTTTGCGGCGGCCATTTTAAGCAATTGATTATAGTGTATATATTAGCTGTGTATATATGAGTATATTTGCAAGTGAGATCTATGTGAAATATATATATATAATTCCATCACAATCCCCACTTAGATATCACTTGCCCTAATCCTAACCTCCTGTCCCAAAGCGCTGCAACTCGTTTATGCTGCTGGTGAGCTGATGCATGCCTAGTGCATACACCCCCCTCCGTACAGACATTTCGTGAATGGGCAGTCAGGAGATCTGTCCCTAACAGGGGTTCATGGCATTGTAATCATAGTCTCTTAGTCAACAGCATGTGTAGTCAGCTGTGTGTATTCTTCATCAGGTAGGTCACCTATTTGGTCAGGCAGGGCATCCACAGTGTCATTCATGCTTGGGTGTATCTTCTGGTATGGGAGCTTTCTTGCAATGTGATTTGTGAATCCAAGTGGGTCTTCCCTCTAGTTTCACAGAGGTTGGTGCAGCACTTGGAAAGGACCATCAAATCTGGGATCGAGTGTTCTCCTTACAAACTATTTCACTAACACCCATTCTCCTGGCTTCAAAGAGTGCGTACCAGATACTGAATCTGGATCTGCACTGAAGAGAAAACTCGAGAATGGATATTAATGAGTTTTTTGGTCAGTTCAATTACATAAGCAGACAAAGTTTCATGTTGCATAGTCAGCTGCTGAGGGAAGAATACCCCTAACCTGGGACTAGATGTAAACAAAATTTCAAATGGTGACAGCTTTTCTGGGCCTCCGGGAGTGTGCCTTACGCTAAATAGTGCGATCGGGAGTGTCTCATGCCATGGTTTGTTTGTCTCTTGGGCAACTTTCAACATCCTGTTCTTAAGTATCCCATTTAGTCTATTTTCCTGCTACTTTGGGGATGGTAGGGAGTGTTGGCCTAAATCTGACCCTACTGCTGACCAGATTTCTTATGTCAGGTTTGCTGTGAATGCGGGTCTCTGATCACTCTCTATCACTTCTGGAACCCCATATCTGCACACTATTTCTGAAAGTAGTTCCTTTGCAGTAGTCTTCGCCGACTGGTTCCTCACTGGAAAAGCTTCTGGGCATCCTAAGAACACATCTGTGGTCACAAGGGCATATTCAAATCCTCCACTTGGCGGCATCTGGATGTGGTCTATCTGGATACTCTGGAATGGGTATAGTGGTCTGGCCAGATTATGTTGGAGAACTTTCTCCACTCGTCCAGGGTTGCATTTGCCGCAGGTCAAACAGCTGCTAGTGAATTTAACTGTTAAGGTGGAAATCCCCGGAGCGAACTAGTAAGCAGATCAGATCATTCATCTGTGTCTTCAATCTGTGTGTGGGCCCATGTGCCCATTGAACCACCATTGGGGACATGCTTTGAGGTAGACAGGGTTTGGAGTCCATTGTGTATACCCTTCCTTCTTTATGTGTTTCTCCCTTCCGAATCCAGCTCTTCTTCTCCTCCTTTGATTCCTGGTCCTGCAACTTCTTGAACAGATCCCAGGATGTCATTTTGTCAGGTTTCTTGTTCTCAGTCATCATGTAGTATAAGTCCGGCTCTAGGACCTCTCCCACCTCTTCATATTGTCTTCCAATGGCTGCTTCTTTGGCTGCCATGTCCGCCATGTTATTGCCCCTAGCCACTGCTGTGTTCAGTTTTCCATGTGCTTTGACTTTTAACCCCTTTCTGACATCATGCTATCCCGTCCATGTGGGCTGGGCCCGTATGACTATGTACGGGATAGTATGTCAAAGCCGATCGGCCGCGCACACAGGTGGTGTGCGGCCAATCGGGGCCAGGTGTCAGCTGACTCTCACAGCTGACACCCAGCAATAACTGCCAGGAGCTGTCATGGACCGCTACTGGCACTTTAACCCCGGAACACTGTGATCAAACAAGACCGCAGCATTCCAGTGGCATAGAGAAGCATCGCGCAGGGAGGGGGCTCCCTGCGTGCTTCCCTCAGACCCTCAGAACAATGCAATGTGATCACGTTGTTCTGAGGTTCTCCCTGCCTGCAGACCCCCGGATCCAAGATGGCCGCGGGGTCCTTCCGTATCCTGCAGGGAGGTGACTTATCAGTGCCTGCTGAGAGCAAGACCTGAGAAGCCTCCTTCACTGCCTGTCAGATCGCTGATCTGACACAGTGCTGTGCAAAGTGTCGGATCAGTGATCTGACTTTATGTAGTGATGCCTCACCCTGAGACAATGTAAAAAAGTAAAAAAAAATTATACTGTGTAAAAATATATATTTTTAAATTCCTAAATAAAGAAATAAAAAATAGATAAATATTGTTCCAATAAATACATTTCTTTATGTACATAAAAAAAACAATAAAAGTACACATATTTAGTATCACTCCGTCCATAACGACCCGACCTATAAAACTGTCCCACTAGTTAACCCCTTCAGTGAACACCGAAAAAAAATATAAAAAATAAGGCAAAAAAACCCCAATGCTTTATCATCATACCGCCGAACAAAAAGTGGAATAACATGTGATCAAAAAAATGGATCTAAATAAACAGTACCGCTGAAAATGTCATCTTGTCCCACAAAAAATGAGCTGCCATAAAGCATCATCAGCGAAAAAGTTATAGCTCTCAGAGTAAAGCGATGCAAAACAATTATTTTTTATGTAAAATAGTTTTTATTGTATAAAAGTGCCAAAACATAAAGAAATGATATAAATGAGGTATCGCTGTCATCATTCTGACCCGAAGAATAAAACTGCTTTATCAATTTTACCACAGGCGGAACGGTAATAAACGCCACACCCAAAAGAAATTCATGAGTTGCTGGTTTTTGTTAATTCTGCCTCCTAAAAATCGTAATAAAAAGCAATCAAAAAATGTTATGTGCCCGAAAATGGTACCAATAAAAATGTCAACTCGTCCCACAAAAAACAAGACCTCACATGACTCTGTGGGCCAAAATATGGAAAAATTATAGCTCTCAAAATGTGGTAATGCAAAAACTATTTTGTGACAGCTGCCAAACATAAAAACCCACTATAAATACTAAATCAAACCCCACTTTATCAACCCCTTAGTTAGGGAAAAATAATAAAATAAAAAAAGTATTTATTTCCATTTTCCCATTTGAGTTAGGGTTAGGGCTAAAGTTAGGATTAGGGTTGGGGCTAAAGTTAGGGTTAGGGTTGGAATTACGTTTACAGTTGTGATTAGGGTTAGGGTTGGGATTAGGGTTAGGGGTGTGTCAGGGTTAGGAGTGTGGTTATGGTTAGGGTTGCGATTAGGGTTAGGGGTGTGTTGGGTTTAGGGTTGTGGTTAGGGTTGTGATTAGGGTTAGGGGTGTGTTTGGGTTAGGGGTGTGGTCAGGATAATTGGTAGGGGTGGGAGTAGGGTTGGGATTAGGGTTAGGGGTGTGTCAGGGTTAGGTGTGTGGTTATGGTTAGGGTTGTGATTAGGGTTAGGGGTGTGTTTGGGTTAGGGGTGTGGTTAGGATAATTGGTAGGGGTGGGAGTAGGGTTAGGGGTGTGTAAGGGTTGGAGTTAGAATTGCTGGGTTTCCACTGTTTAGGCACATCAGTAGCTCGCCAAACGCGACATGGCGTCTGATCTCAATTCCAGCTAATTTTGCATTGAAAAGTCAAACGATGCTCCTTCCCTACCGAGCTATGCCATGCGTCCAAACAGTGGTTTACCCCCACATATGGGGTATCAGCATACTCATGACAAATTGCACAACTTTTGGGGTCCAATTTTCCCTGTTACTTTTGATAAAATAAAACAAAACAAATTGGATCTGAAGTAAATTTTTTGTGAAAAAAAAGTTAAATGTTAATTTTTTTTAAACATTCCAAAAGTTCCTGTGAAGTACCTGAAGGGTTAATAAACGTCTTGATTGTGGTTTTGAGCACATTGATGGGTGCAGTTTTTAGAATGGTGTCACTTTTGGGTATTTTCTATTATATAGACCCCTCAAAGTGACTTCAAATGTGATGTGGTCCTTAAAATAAAAATGATGTTGTAAAAATGAGAAATCGCTGGTCAACTTTTAACCCTTATTACTCCCTAACAAAAAAAATTTGGTTCCAAAATTGTGCTGATGTAAAGTAGACATGTGGGAAATGTTACTTTTTAAGTATTTTGTGTGACATATCTGTGTGATTGAAGGGCATGAAAATTCAAATTTGGAAAATTGTGAAATTTTCAAAATGTTCACCAAATTTCCGTTTTTTTCACAAATAAACGCAAGCCATGTCAAAGAAACTTTACCACTATCATGAAGTACAATATGTCACGAGAAAACAGTGTCAGAATCACCAGGATCCGTTGAAGCGTTCCAGTTATAACCTCATAAAAGGACAGTGGTCAGAATTGTAAAAATTGGCGTTGCCATTAACATGCAAACCACCCTTAGGGCTAAAGGGGTTAATATTGCGACCACCATCAGTAGTTGGAGTACATCCAGCAAGTTTCTGATGGATCCACGATGCTTCACGGTTTTCCCGCTAGCCGTGATGATGTCCCTTGCAGCCCAAATGGGTCCAAAATCATGTGTTATGCCATGCGAGTACCTGGAATTGGTATAAATGTTCACAGCTTTGCCTTTTGCAATCTAGCAGGCTTTCCTCAGTGCTATCACTTCTGCTTCCTGGGCTGACAGGCTAGGTGACAGACTTCTGGACCATAAGATTTCTTGATTGCTGGTCACTGCACATCCCGTGTGGAATCTTCCTTCATGATCTGCAAATCTGGAGCCATCTACGTAGAGGATCATCTCTGGATTGGTCAGTGGCTCCTCCACCACATTGGGTAAGCCTGCTATTTCCTGTTGCATGATGCTGAAACAATCATGGTCGTCAGTCCGGAGCAAATCCAGATCCTTGTGAAAGGTATCATGCATATTTTGATCTGAAGAGTCCATATCCGCATCCCCCTTGGAAGTGGGAGTAGAGTGGATGGGTTGAGGACCGTGCATCTGAAGATGGTGACATTGTCAGGCAAGAGCAGAGAGCACTGGCAGAGATGCCTGGTGGTGGAGAGATGTTTTGGCTTGGTTTGGTTGAAGATTGCTGAGATGTCATGCAGAGCCAGGATCTCCAGTGGATGTCCAAGAATGATGTCAGCAGTCTTGTCCAGGAGGTCATGTGCAGCAAATTTTGCCCTCATGCAGGAGGTGGCTCCCTTGCAACTGGATCCAGGTGAGCTGAAAAGTAGCCTAGAGGTCTCTGCTATCCCGCGCGAATCTGCATCAGAACTCCGGTGGCATCGCCTTCTTTTTCCATCAGGTATAGACGAAATGGCTTCTCGTAGTCAGGTAGGCCTAGAGTTTGCACTGAGACTATGGAGTTTTTCAGTTTCCTGAAGGAGTGGAAGGTTGCATCCAAGATAAGGAACGGTGTTGCATTGATGCAATCGTACAGAGGCTGCATTAACCCCTTTCTGACCTCGGACGGGATAGTACGTCTGAGGTCAGATACCCCCTCTGATGCAGGGCTCCGGCGTTGAGCCCGCATCAAAGCCGGGACATGTCAGCTGCTTTGTACAGCTGACATGTGCCCGCAATAGCGGCGGGTGAAATCGCGATTCACCCACCGCTATTAACGCTACAAACGCTGACAGCGGCATTTAACCGGAGCATTGCCGACCCCCGTCACATGATCGGGGGTAAGCGATGCTTCTCCATAGTAACCATAGAGGTCCTTGAGACCTCTATGGTTACTGATCCTGGCTAGCTGTGAGCGCCACCCTGTGGTCGGCGCTCATAGCAAACCTGCATTTCTGCTGCATAGCAGCGATCTGATGATCGCTGCTATGTAGCAGAGGCGATCGAATTGTGCCAGCTTCTAGCCTCCTATGGAGGCTATGGAAGCATGGCAAAAGTTAAAAAAAAGTGAAAAAAAAATATATATATATATAAAAGTTTAAATCACCCCCTTCAAAATAAATCAATACAAAAAATCAAACCTACACATATTTGGTATCGCCGCGTTCACAATCGCCCGATCTATCAATAAAAAAAGGATTAACCTGATCGCTAAATGGCATAGCGAGAAAAAAAATTCGAAACGCCAGAATTACGTTTTTTTGGTTGCCGCGACACTGCATTAAAATGCAATAACGGGCGATCAAAAGAACGTACCTGCACCAAAATGGTTCCATTAGAAACGCCAGCTTGGCACACAAAAAATTAGCCCCCAAGCGACCCTAGATCATGAAAAATGGGGACACTACGGGTATTGGAATATGGCGCAATTTTTTTATTTTTTTTTTTAGCAAAGTTTGGAATTTTTTTTCACCACTTAGATAAAAAATAACTTAGACATGTTAGGTGTCTAAGAACTCGTAATGACCTGGAAAATCATAATGGCAGGTCAGATTTAGCATTTAGTGAACCTAGCAAAAAAGCCAATCAAAAAACAAGTGTGGGATTGCACTTTTTTTGCAATTTCACCTCACTTGGAATTTTTTTCCCGTTTTCTAGTACACGACATGCTAAAACCAATGTCGTTCAAAAGTACAACTTGTTTTGCAAAAAATAAGCCCCCACATGGCCATATTGATGGAAAAATAAAAAAGTTATGGCTCTGGGAAGGAGGGGAGCGAAAAACAAATACGTAAAAGCTGAAAATTCCAAGGTCATGAAGGGGTTAAGACCTAGGCATCAGGGATCCAAGTTCTGCAATACGAAACTAAACCAATGAAGGCCTGTGACATCTTTGGAGTTGTTGGGGGAGCCATCTTCTCCACAGTGGCCTTCAGGTCATCTGTCAGGTGTTTCGTCTGGTGGGCAATACAGTTTACCAGGAATGTAACCGGCTTCTGACAATACTGGACTTTGTTTTTTGAGACCTTGAATTGCAGCTCTGCCAGGTAGAGTAGGAGAGACAAGGAATGGGCTGTGCAGGTATTGATATCACCTGCACAAAGGAGAAGATCATCCACGTACAGCAGAAGAGAAACTTCTGCATGTTCTGTAATCCAGTTGGCGAGGATGGAGGACATTGCTTTGGTAAACTGTGAAGGGCTGTTCTGAGCCCCCTGGGGCATCACTGTCCATGTGTCCTGTGCCCCCTGGTGTGTGAAGACAAACAGGTACTGGTCGTCGGGGTGAAGGGGAACACTGAAGAAAGCGTTGGCCAGATCGAGCACTGTGAACACTGTTGCTGTGGCTGGCACATTTGAGAGCAGAGTGTGTGGATTTGGCACAATTGGGGTTTCAAATACAGTAGCATCGTTAACGACCCTCAGGTCATGCGCCATTCTGAACTTGGCTGGTTCTCCTTTTACAGTCTTTTTCTTGACCAGGAAAAGCGGGGTATTGTAAGGCGATGTGCAAGGAATAATGAGTCCTATTTCCAGGTAGACCTTCAGTTGGTCAGAGACAGCTTGACTCAGGGCAATCGACAGGGGATATTGGACCTTACGAGGATACGGGGTACCTGTCTTGAGTGGCACCCATACTGGGGCAACTTGAAGTTTTCCCACGTCTTTGGGTCCCTTGGACCATAGACTTTCTGGTACTATGTCCAGTACCTCCTTGGGTAGGCCTGCAACGGTTGTTTGAGGTTCTTGTAGGGCCATCAGCATGATTGATTCTTCTTGGGTCAGGGGTGAAGAAAGTGTCACAGTCCCACCTTCCTGGAACATTATGGTCGCTTTCAGCTTCTGCAGTGAGTCTGCTCCCAGCAGGTTGAGTGGACATGTCCTTGACACCACGAACTGGGACGGAATAGAGTGTCCTGGCTGAGTCCACATGCTCGGGGCTTTGTAAGCTGGGAATGTCTGACTTGACCATCAATGGTGGGGTCAGGGAGTTCCACATGTCTCATCACACTTCTGGCTGCACCAGTGTCCACAAGACAAGATCTGACAACCCCATCCACTTTCAGGGTAATTTGAGGTATTGGTCCCACTGGTGGGTTTTGCATGTTAGGAGAGTGGTGTCTTGTGGACCTGGCTTGCCCCTGTCCTATGAGCAGAGCTCTTCACTGCTTTCTGTGCTTCTTCCTTGACCTGTTTTTCTGGGCCAACTCTTGGGATGTGTGGGTGCTCTGCACTGATTCCGGAAATGGCTACTGCTATTGACCTGTACTCGGGTCTGGCCACTTTCAGTAGTTTCCTGATTGTCTTCCTTAGTCCATGCACAAAGGCCTGTGCCAACATTTGCCTGTGTATTTGGTCAGAAATGGTGAAGCGCAAGTCTTGGAAAACTTGCATCACTCTGCCATGAAACTTCTCCACAGACTCTGTCTTATCTTGGCTCATCTCATGTAAGCTGAGGGCTTGTCCTGCCAATCTGCCTTTGTCCCACTCTCTGAGCTGTTCAATTAGCTGTGGCCCTGACTCCCAAGCGTGTACATCTAATTTTGCTGGAAGTTTGAAGTGTTCCTTCCTGATTGGCCAGAATGAATCACCTGCTTTTATTTCCATTATGGCCCAGAGATCATTCCAGGTTGCTGCATTCTTTGGTAATATGGCATAGGATGCATCTCTGGGTCTGGCAGATTATTCAGAATACTGGTCGCCTGACTTGGGGTGAAGTGCACATAGTGTACGGGTGGTGCCTCTATCTGCTCCTGCCTTCTTGGTGCCTGTGGGTTTCTTTTCCTAGTACTGGAGAGTATGTATGATGTTCCATCTTCATCCTCATCAGAGGAGTAGTTGTGATACTGTGTACTGGGGCCATGCACGGGCTGATATTTGGACTTAGAAATTGCTTTTTTGTGTGAGGATGTCCCCTCCGCTGACTGGAGCTGCGGTGGATTATAGTTCCATGTTGGTGTGAATGTTGGCAGCTCTGACTGGTACTGAGACCTGGGCTGAGCTGTCTGCTTCCTGATGTGTCTGGGGGCTGCCTGCAGCACTGTGGGCAGGGAGGTTCTCACCCTCATCTCCCTATATCATAACTGGCATTGGCTGTGCTGTACTTTGGACATAGAAAGTACCTTGTGCTGTGAGCACTGGATACAGAGACACCGCACTGTTTAGATTGGGTGTTGGCACAGCCAGTATCGAAAGAGAAGGAGGAGGAGCGAGGTGTGGAAGAGAAGGAGGAGTGATGTGTAACAGAAAAGGAGGAGGAGGAGAGAGGTATGGAAGAGAAGGAGGAGAAGGAGGAGAGAGATGTGAAGAAGGCGGAGAGGGTAGTGCAAGTAGGGGGTGGAGGAAAAAGAAGAGGAGAGGGGAGTGACAGAGGAGGGAGAGGAGGAGAAAATTCCTCCCCTTTCGTGTAGCCTGGGGAGGAATGATGCCTTCTCCCTGTAGGGAGGGACGGGGAGCGCCACACTGTGTGCAATTTTCCCTATACCATGGATTCTGTTGGGAGCAGACTGCACATGTCCAATATCTCTCGTCCCCATATGGGGGAGGCACTGATGGCATAACACCTTTCCCCATCTTATACACATAAAAATAATTTCCTGGTTTGTTCACATATCTATCTGTACCTCCTAAAAGATGTAAATCTGTTGCTACTTTATACCATGCATTTGCATGCTTCAGCAACGAACTTTCCTTTTTTCCTTCTCAATAAGTCATGCCATTCCGCAGCCTGAAGCCTGCCTTCCTTGTGAATCCCACATACGTTCATGAGCCATTTAAAACTCTTCACATACTTAACACCTTCTTGTTCAGCTACTATCTGGGGGGCAGTTTTCTTATCAGGAAATAAAAGACCCTCCTGTTTGCCCACTTTATTTCCCATTCCAAAAACTTCAAAAAGTTGATACAGGTTCTAACACTTTGTCTGTGCTCGGACGCACTCAGACACTCACTTCCCCTTTTATCTGCTGGTGTATCTAAAGTCACTAAAGTCACATATCTAGAAACATGTATCACACAGCAGAGTCACAGATACAGCTCAGTTTCAGTTCCTCAAAGTTTCTACACTGCAGCTAACACTTATCTCAGAATACAAAAACAGGAAACAGAGCAAAAACAGATGTGACTGTGTAGATTTACAAGGGATATTTCCCTGCTAACAGCTTAGGGGAAATGTACAAAATGCTTTAGGTTACAACTCTATAATCAAAGGGACAGCACGTTACATTACAAACATCAATAGATGACCAGGAGAAAAAGAAGCCCTCTTTATTCTGTGACACGTACGAACCGTTCTGGTAACCGACAACTGCCAATCGCACTGGGCACTCGAATGCCCAGGACTACCACCCTCTGCTCCGGATATCCTGCCTGGCTCACCGGCTATGGGAATCTGTGATATCCCTCTAAGTTATCACCAAGCGAGCCTGAAAATCTGGGAGCACCTCTCCCTCCGATGCACGGGAATCTGTGATAACTTATTGAGTGATTTGACTTCCTGTTATCGGTTTCCCAGCAACCACAAGCAAAATTAGTCACTGTTCCAACTATCTCCCGGAACTACGCAAACATAGAACACATACACGGCACACAGCAGAAACCTTGGCTTATATTCCAGGGTTTTGATAAGGACGTGGACTTTTTACACTACCTGGGAATGCGGTGGTGACTACACCTGACCGGCAAGAGGTATAGACCTGGACTGAGCACAGGGGACATTCAGGTAAGATGACAACATTTTCTTAACTTAATATGGAGCTGCAGTCTCCATCCTGTGAGCCAAGGCCGAGGCCGACAAACCCCGTCTCTCTGGCCAGCAGGGTCCCCGTGCATTTCGTCCACTGCCTCACATTGGGCGCCAGATGTTATGGAAATTTGGTTAGGATAAATCTATCCCTGTGTGTGTTGCAGCCGTTCCCAATTAGACTGAGTATTTTGAGCTCTCAAGAATTACAATGTACACCTACGGTGACAGAATAACATTCCATCAATACTGCTGGTTTATTGTACATACATGGTTTTATAATTGCATATAGAAAGGGGTGGTTAGTTAGTTACCGTATCATCAAGCTCCTCTGTTATTGGTTATCTAAATATATATTGAATATTGTGATTAATGCACATATGAACGCTGATTAAGCAACTAAAGTGTAACTTTGGAGATATAGGCTTTCTATCACTGATGGAAGTGGATTTTGGAACCGTGAAGCAGATCTGGAAGAGAACCATTATGCGACTGCACAGAAACAAGAACTTAGGAGAAACCCAAGAGCAACTTATGGATCAGATGGATTAAAATTGTGATTGATAACATAGTAATTGTAGATGATTGTTAAGAGAGATGTGGTTTTATGCCGATGATGCTGGAGGCTGTGTTTCTCCCTCTTTATTTCTTTCTTTTTATAATGCCTTTTGGTAAATCATCTTTCTCGATATTGCAGTTGAAAGAGACAACTGCAGAAACATAATGCCTGTCTCAGAAGGTCGAGGACCTGGAAAACAGGTCAAGGCACAGCAACCTAAGGCTAGTGGGGCTCTTTGCGAAAGAGACCTACTAATGACTCTGGGAATTAATCACCGTTGTAGGGTTGAAAGGGCTCACAGAGTTGGGCCAGATCTTTGATCTCACAACCAAGGAGGATCTGATGGCCAGTCATTAAGACCACGTCAAGTAATCATGAAATTCCTGGACTATAATTATAAGTTTGACATAATGAGAGCATATAGAAGATGTTCCTGGCCAGTGATTTTGAGAGAGATGAAAGTCCTATTATTTGAAGACTAAAAGGTGGTTAGAGAAGGGTAGAAAAGAAAGAAAAAAAAGACTTAACAAGATATGAAAGGGGACAGAGATTTAAACCTTAAAACAAATAAACAGTGAACTCTCAATACTCTGCAGCGTATTTCTAGTTTCTTAAGGTACCTTCACACGAAACGACATCGCTAGCGATCCGTGACGTTGCAGCGTCCTGGCTAGCGATATAGTTTCGTTTGACACGCAGCAGCGATCAGGATCCTGCTGTGATGTCGCTGGTCGCTGAATAAAGTCCAGAACTTTATTTGGTCGTCCGATCGCTGTGTATCGTTGTGTTTGAAAGCAAAAGCAACGATACCAGCGATGTTTTACACTGGTAACCAGGGTAAACATCGGGTTACCAAGCGCAGGGCCGCGCTTAGTAACCCGATGTTTACCCTGGTTACCAGCGTAAAAGTAAAAAAAACAAACAGCACATACTTACATGCGTCCCCCAGCGTCTGCTTCCTGACACTGACTGAGCGCCGACCCTAAAAGTGAAAGTGAAAACACAGCGGTGACGTCACCGCTGTGCTGTTAGGGCCGGAGCTCAGTCAGTGTCAGGAAGCAGACGCTGGGGGACGCATGTAAGTATGTGCTGTTTGTTTTTTTTACTTTTACGCTGGTAACCAGGATAAACATCGGGTTACTAAGCGCGGCCCTGCGCTTAGCAACCCGATGTTTACCCTGGTTACCCGGGGACCTCGGCATCGTTGGTCGCTAGAGAGCGGTCTGTGTGACAGCTCCCCAGCGATCAAACAGCGACGCTGCAGTGATCGGCATCGTTGTCGCTATCGCTGCAGCGTCGCTTCGTGTGAAGGTACCTTTAGGATCTCACTTTAATCCCTAAAACCCTCAGAAGGAAAACAAAACAAGAGGTAATAGGCTGTAGTGACAGTGATTATGAAGGTAATCTCCTGGAATGTGAAAGGCCTAAGATCCCTTAATAAAAGAGTAAAGATACTGAGGCATTTGAAAAGGTACTTGCCAAATATTGTATTGCTTCAAGAAATCCATCTAAACGAAGAGGATTTTTTTAGGCTCAGCAATTTGTGAGTGGGGAAAGTAGTGGACTCGGCAGCTCAAGATAGACACGCAGGAGTAGTGATACTATTCCATCGTAATTTTGTATTTAATCTGCTGTCTCAGGAGTGTGATGATCAGGGGAGATTGGTTTGGGTCACCATAGAGCATGGAGGAGAAGTCTATATAATCTACAATGTATATGGACCTATTGGTTCAAATAGAGTCTTCTTTGATGACCTGGAGAGGAAATAGTCCTGTATAACTCGCCTTTGATAATTACTGGGGGAGACTTGAATACGGTTCACAATGGGGAGGAGGACAGAAAGAGCCAGAGTCTGATCCCTCCAAAAAAGAGAGACTGTTCTCCCCTCCTATCTTGAACAAACTAGATTGAGGAATGTTTGGCGTTGGTTGTATCCAGAGGATAGAGAGTTTACCCACTTCTCTCATGCACTCCAATCCTGGTCAAGGATAGATTATCTGCTGACCTCGGAGAGACTATTAAATAGAATGAAGTCAGTGGAGATCCACGACCTGGTCATATCTGACCATGCTCCGATGGGTATGGAATTGGTGGATAACCAGACAAGAGGAATACATTACATATGGAAATTTCCAGCTTATCTTACAAAAGATGAGGGATTTAATGACAAATTATGGGGCTGGTGGCTGGAATTTGAATGGGACAACAAGGAACAAGCAAACTAACATGCTTTGTACTGGAACATGGCACAGCGGTGCTAAGAGGCAAAATTATGATGTTTGTGGCCTCACTCAAGAAAAGAGTAGCGGAAAAATACTTAGATTCTAGTGCAAAGCTTAGTTCTTGCAGAGCCCCACAACTCAAAACAGGAAAAAATGGAAGCTTGCCAGACAAGAGTTTGCAACCTGGATTCATAGGAGGGAGCAGATGTTCCACTATAGGCAGGAGGTTGAATTGCTGATATAGGAAGAAAGCGGGGAAATTGCTGGCAAGACTGGCAAAAGGGCATCTGTAGGTGAATCCAATAGATAAATTACGAGATGGCCAGGGAACTATAACCTCTGACCTTAGGAAAATAAATTATATACTACAAAGCTTTTACAAAGAATTATATAAACCCTCACATACTAATTTGGTAGAAGGTAAAAAATTCCTCCAACAAGTCACTCTTACAAAACTAACACAAGAACAAGAAGATGTAATTAATGCAGAAATAACAGAAGAGGTGAGAGAAACGGTAAGTCTTCTTCAAAATGAAAAAGCATCGGGTCCAGATGGATTTAGCAGGAAGTTTTATAGGGCCCTTAGGGAACATATCTCCCCATTGCTAACAAATTATTACAACACTATTCTCTTAACGGGGTTCATGCCAGAAAGATCTAAATAAACATATATTAAAGTCATACACAAACTAGGCAAGGACCACCTCGAGGCCTGCTCTTATAGACCAATTTACCTTAATGATGCAGACCAAAAGATTATGTCAAAAATAATGGCAGACAGATTGGCAGAAGTATAACCCTAACTGGTGAACCCTGCACAAGTGGGATTTGTTAAGGGTAGGGCGGCAGTGAAAAGCATATGAAAGGTACTAACTATGTTGGACAAGGTTGGTCGCCGCAGCCAGTCAGGAGAGAGACCAGCTCTACTGGCTCTGGATGCAGAGAAAGCTTTTGATAATGTTAGCTGGGACTGGCTGGGGGGCGACTTTGGACTCTTTCAACATAAAGAGCAATTTTAGAATATACCTGGACGGGGTGTATAGAGACTCAACTGCTTGAATACACACACCAGGCTTTCTCTCTGAGCCATTTGATCTATATAAAAGGACCAGGCAGGGGTGTCCGATGTCACCACTGTTGTTCAACTTGGCATTGGAGCCTTTTGCTCATTACATGGAAGAGTCAGATTTATTTGAGGGAATCAGGGTGGGCGCTAGTAACTCTAAAATAGCATTATTTGCAGATGATGTCATCTTGTTCTTGTCCCAGCCACTGGAACAATTAGGAAATATCTTTCAGTTTATCCAGAAATTTGGGGAATACTCAGGCTATAAGATGAATATTGCCAAGAGCGAGCTCTTGGAATTGGTGGAAAAAACACCTGCAGAACAATGAAGAGACTAGGTTTAGAATTACATATTGCAAAGACACATATCACCTATTTGGGAATTAAGATAGGCAGGCTTCCGGCACAACTATAGTCACTAAATTATACACCTCTGATCGAAAAAATGTTAGGAGAACTTCGGAGATGGCAGAATCTAACACTATCTCTTCTGGGAAGATGCCACTTGATTAAAATGATTAGCTTGGCCAGACTCCTATACCCATTACAGACATTACCACTGATACTCAAACATCTAGATATTAACAAAATAAATAAAGCTTTCACCCATTTTATTTGGGCTGGTAAAAGACTCAGAATTGCATTGGGAAAACTGATGCTTATTAGAAGTGAAGGTGGGATCAATTTTCCGATTGTCATAGACATATCATAGATTGGCTACAAGAGACTAACTGCTACTCTAATATCCAATTGGAAAGACAGTTGGCGGCGCCATGGGAATTAAATGCTCTGTTACATACAAAACAGGCCAAACTTCCGCAAAATGTAAAATCCTCCCTACTGCTTTGGGATACTATCGTATGCTGGAAGATAGTAAGGAAGGTATTTGGCCTTCTCTTCCAGATCTTTAAACATATGCCACTATATGGACACCCAGAATTTCCCCAGGGAACAGAAATCAAAAGAGCAATAGGACAAGCAGGTGATATTATGCATACAGAGGTTAAACGATGGCTGAGCCCACAAGAAATCATGGACAAATTCCATATAGAAAGCAGACACTTTCTACAGGTCATGCAGGTCCATTCTTTTTGCTTATCTAGACGTCGTAGGTTGTTTAATGAAGTGGGACTACATATTCTAGATAATAGAGTGGGTCGGAACATTCAGAATGCGAGCATATCCTCAATATACAATACATTTAAGACATAAATTCCTGAAGCCGAAGCACAACAAGCTGTTTAAGACTTGGGAGAAATGGACCGGGATAAAGATATTGCAGAGACAATTCTACAGGGCTGGGAACAGGTAAAAAAAATCCATTCTCTGTGACAGATGGAGGGAAACCTATATTAACCCCTTAGTGACAGAGCCAATTTGGTACTTAATGACCGAGCCAATTTTTACAATTCTGACCACTGTCACTTTATGAGGTCATAACTCGGGAATGCTTCAACAGATCCTGCTGATTCTGAGACTGTTTTCTCGTGACATATTGTACTTCATGTTAGTGGTAACATTTCTTCGATATTACTTGCGTTTATTTATTAAAAAAATGGAAATATGGCGAAAATTTTGAAAATTTAGAAATTTTCAAAATTTGAATTTTTATTCCCTTACATCAGAGAGATATGTCACACAAAATGGTCAATAAATAACATTTCCCATATGTCTACTTTACATCAGCACAATTTTGGAAAAAAAAAAAAATACATTAGGGAGTTATAAGGGTTAAAATTTGACCAGCAATTTCTTATTTTTACAGCAAAATTTACTAAACCATTTTTTTTAGGGACCACCTCACATTTGAAGTCAGTTTGTGGGGTCTATATGGCTGAAAATACCCAAAAGTGACACCATTCTAAAAACTGCACCCCTCAAGGTGCGCAAAACCACATGCAAGAAGTTTATTAACCCTTCAGGTGCTTCACGAGAGCTAAAGCAATGTAGAAGGAAAAAATGAACATTTTACTTTTTTTCACAAACATTTTACTTCAGAACCAATTTTTTTTATTTTCATAAGTGTAAAAAAAGAAAATGAACCACATAATTTGTTGTGCAATTTGTCTGGAGAATGTCGATACGTTATATGTGGGGGGGGACCACTTTTTGGGTGCACAGCAGAGCTCCGAAGGGAAAGAGCGCCATTTGACTTTTTCAACACAGAATTCCCTGGAATTGAGATCGAACACCATGTCGCGTTTTGAGAGCCGCTGATGCGCCTAAACAGTGGAAACCCCCCAAAAGTGACCCCATTTTGGAAACTAGACCCCCTAAGGAACTTATCTAGGTGTGTGGTCAACACTTTGAACCCCCAAGTGCTTCACACAAGTTTATAACGTAGAGCCGAAAAAATTAAAAATCATTTTTTTTTCACAAGAATGATCTTTTCACCCCCAATTTTTTATTTTCCCAAGGGTAGCAAGAGAAATTGGTTCCCAAAAGTTGTTGTGCAATTTGTCGTGAGTATGTCGATACCCCGTATGTGGGGGTAAACCTCTGTTTGGGTGCACAGTAGAGCTCAGAAGGGAAGGAGCGCCATTTGGCTTTTTCAACATAGAATTCCCTGGAATTGAGATCGGACACCATGTCGCGTTTGGAGAGGCGCTGATGTGCCTAAACAGTGGAAACCCCCCACAAGTGACACCATTTTGGAAACTAGACCCCCTAAGGAACTTATCTAGGCATGTGGTCAACACTTTGAACCCCCAAGTGCTTCACACAAGTTTATAACGTAGAGCCAAAAAAATTAAAAATCTTTTTTTTTTCACAAGAATGATCTTTTCACCCCCAATTTTTTATTTTCCCAAGAGTAGCAAGAGAAATTGGTTCCCAAAAGTTGTTGTGCAATTTGTCCTGAGTATGTCGATACCCCGTATGTGGGGGTAAACCTCTGTTTGGGTGCACAGTAGAGCTCAGAAGGGAAGGAGCGCCATTTGGCTTTTTCAACATAGAATTCCCTGGAATTGAGATCGGACACCATGTCGCGTTTGGAGAGGCGCTGATGTGCCTAAACAGTGGAAACCCCCCACAAGTGACACCATTTTGGAAACTAGACCCCCTAAGGAACTTATCTAGGCATGTGGTCAACACTTTGAACCCCCAAGTGCTTCCCACAAGTTTATAACGTAGAGCCGAAAAAATTAAAAATCATTTTTTTTTCACAAGAATGATCTTTTCACCCCCAATTTTTTATTTTCCCAAGGGTAGCAAGAGAAATTGGTTCCCAAAAGTTGTTGTGCAATTTGTTCTGAGTATGCCGATACCCCGTATGTGGGGGTAAACCTCTGTTTGGGCGCACTGCGGAGCTTGGAAGGGAAGGAGCGCCGTTTGACTTTTTAATCTCTTAATTGTGAGAGCGGACGCCATTTTGGGTTTGTAGATGTGCCTAACAGCAGAAACCCCCCACAACTGACCCTGTTTTGGAAACTACACCCCTCAAAGAATTTAATCAGGGGTATATTGAGCAATTTGAACCCACATGTACGACACAGAGTTTGATAACATTAGGTCGGCATACTGAAAAAATTCATTTTTTTCCACGAGAATCTTGATTTAGACCTGAATGTCTCACTTTTTCAGAAATAACATCAAAAAGTGGACCCCACAATTCGTTACCCACTTTATTATGAGTGCAGCGATATCCCATATGTAGTCAAAAAGTTCTGTTTGGACAAATGGCAGGGCGTGGACAGAAAGGGGCACAATGTGACAAATTTGGCTTTATTTGAAATTGAAGATCCAGGACCCATTCAAAGCTTCTAGAGACATTGAGCAAAAAAGAAAATCCTTCCAGGAATTATTACTCACAGAGGGAGGCATGCTCCTAAAACACATTGGCTGACTATAAAATTGGTCTTGCTAACAAAACAGTTGTCCCGCATTTGCGTATATTGTAGCAAGAAGAATAAACTGTACTGGAATGAAGGGCAAAATGTGTAGGAAAATGCAGCCAACTATGTGGCAAATCGGAGTTTGTTCCAAAGATGAAAGAACACCATCAGGGTTAGAATGGCAGACACTTTCAGAGACTGGTCGTACAACGTCCTTTTAGTTCCATCAATCCCTATATGGGGACAAATGTGCCAATAGACGTGGTACACCATAGCAAGCTCCCACCCGCCAAGGTCAGAACCGCTATATGCACAAAACAACCAGTTCTCTATAGAAAGTATTGTCTGGTACCAGAGATTCGGCAAGAACCATAAAGTAAAGCCCATAGTGTATAAGTACGGAACTTCCTAATTTTTTTAGAAATCCTACAATAAAATGATCATGCCCGTATCATCAACATAAATATAAGTAATATAAATGGAAGCCAAAGTTTTGTGTAGCAAGACAGTCATAAAAAATGGTCAAAAATAGATAAATGGTCAAAAATGTTTGTGAGTAATCAAGTCCTAGAATTCATTTTCAGATGATCTCACTTTTCAAGATCATTTCTGGGGTCCACATTCTAACGCTTATTGACATGGGTACGTGGACGAGAATTTGTTGGAATAGTAGTTTGGTATGGGATTGATCAAGTTCTAGAATTTTCAGATGACCTGACTTTGCAAGAACATTTGTGGGGTCCACACTCTAGAGCGTACAGACGTGGGTACGTGGATGAGAATTTGTTGGGATAGTAGTTTGGTATGGGATTGATCAAGTTCTAGAATTTTCAGATGACCTGACTTTGCAAGAACATTTGTGGGGTCCACACTCTAGAGCATACAGACGTGGGTACGTGGATGAGAATTTGTTGGGATAGTAGTTTGGTATGGGATTGATCAAGTTCTGGAATTAATTATGAAATGGGGTAAAATGGGATCTACTAATTAAAATAATATTTATCAATTGTTCCAAATTGTACTACTTGGGCCACTAAGCAGAAAATAAAAATTATTGAAAAAACAAACAAACTAATAATTGTAGGTGGTGTGGTAGGTCTCAAAACAGGGGGAGATACAAAGGCCTGGTTGGGATGGGCATGTGGGGCAATAGAATCGGGAATCACTCCGTCTGCCATGCTTTCTGCAAACTCTGCACCTTATTTGAGGATACCTTTGGGTGGGAGTGACAGGGACAGGGTGAGGAAAATGGCGTTCTGAAAGTCTCCAGGAATCCTCAGAGTCGAAGGCTTCCCCCGGTGCCATGGACTCAAATATGAGGCTCTCCACAACTTTTTCCTGAAAGTGCAGGAACGTAAGTGGTCCTTGTGATTTTTTATATAGGACAAAACTGTTATATGTGGCAGTTTGGATTAGATAGATTGCCACCTTTTTATACCATGCCCTGGTCTTCCTCTTGACCAGGTATGGTTGCAGAACCTGGTCTGACAAGTCTACGCCACCCATGTGTTTGTTGTAGTCTGTGACGCAGACAGGTTTTTCTTTGTCCCTGGTGGCACCCCTCTCTCTGACCGTCACAGTGGTGTCCGTATGCAGTGTGGAAATCATGTAGACGTCCTTCCTGTCTTTCCACTTCACTGCAAGAAGTTGGTCGCTTGCAAGTGAGAATGACGCCCCCCTCTCCAAGCGTCTGGACACCAACTGTGACGGAAGCCCCACTCTATTTTTCCTCACTGTCCCACAGGCCCCTGTATTTGCAGCATGGAGGGATTTGTATAGGGGGATGCTCGTGTAATAGTTGTCCGTATACACGTGGTACCCTTGATTGAGAAAGGGCGTCATTAGCTCCCAGACAATTTTGCCTGGGATACCAATTGTCTGGGGGCAGTTTGGGGGGTTTATTTGGCGGTCCCTACCTTCATAAATTAAAAAGGTGGACGTGTACCCTGATGAGCTCTCGCATGCTTTATATAATTTTACGCCATATTTGGCTCTCTTGGAGGGAATAAATTGGCGGAATGACAGACGGCCCTTGTAGCTCATCAAGGACTCGTCGACTGCCACATTTTGCTCTGGGGTATAGGAATTTAGAAAGGAAGTTTTTAGGAGGGAAATTAGGGGTCTTAATTTATTTAGCCGATCGTAGTTGGGGTCAGTTCTTGGGAGGGCTTGGGAATTGTCACTAAAGTGGAGGAATCTCATCAGGGCTTCGTAACGGACTCGGGTCATGACTGCTGCAAATACAGGGGTGCTGTGGACAGCTTTTGTTGCCCAGTAAGAGCGGAGAGTGGGTTTTTTGACTATACCCATATTCAGGGTGAGGCCTAAGAATTTTTTTATTTCGGGGACATTTGTGGGGATCCAGGAACGGGAATGAAAGGCATTGGGTTTTTGGGAAATATACTGGCGGGCATATAGGTTGGTTTGGTGGACGATTAATTGCAGGACTTCGGGGCTAATGAAAATTTCAAAAAAATCAATGGGGGTAAAATTGGCGACATTTACTTTTATTCCAGGGACTGCAGAAAAAGGGGGAATTTGAGGGGAAAATGAGGTGTCATTATACCACAGCGGTGGGGGGACTGCGGTACTTGGTCCTGCCTCTGAAGCTTCAGCAGTGATGACCGACTCCGCTACCATCGGGCCGGGGGATCCCGTGGACGAAGAGTCGTCATCACTGTCTGAAAGCTGCTCAGCTTCAGAGGCAGATTCTGTTTCACTGCCGGAGCTGCCGGAGCAAAGCAGGCTGTAAGCTTGCTCCGCACTGAAACTTCTGCGGGCCATTTTATTTCCAACCCCAACCCTAACCCTAACCCTAACCCTAACCCTAAAAAAAAATTTTAAAAAAAATTATATATTTTTTTTTTTTTTTTTTATAATCCCCTGCTTATGACGCAGGGATTACGGGGAACGGGGGTGGGTAAATTTGATGCTGGCGGATATAGAAATGGCTTTTTTTATTACTGACAGGGCAGCGCTTGATATGTAGTCTCTCTCTCTTCTCTCCCAGAACAACTACAAGGAGAGAAGAGAGAGGTACATCCCAAGTGCTGCCATGTTTATAAAACATTAGGGGTTTTGATCACTGTGATAGGACATATCACAGTAATCAAAACCCAGCAGCCTATGAGAAAATTCTCACAGGTTGCTGGGTCTCTGCTGGCAGATCATGGCAGGCGCACTGCGCGTGCGCCCGCCATTTTCTTCCAGCAGAGAAGAAGAAGGGGGGCCGGGAGCTGTGGGCTGGGGACCTTGGACCGGGGACCGGGGACCGGGAACAGGGGGACACACCGGAGGTATGGTGGGGGGCTCTGGGGACTCTTATTTCTCTCCCTTCTGATGTACGATCACATCAGAGGGGAGAGAAATGAAAAGCAAACTTTTTTTTTTTTTTTTACAAACAATATGCAGCGATCGCAACCCCGGGGGTCTGTAAAGACCCCCGGGATTGCGATCGCTCCAGGGGTCGGTAAAAACCGACCCCAATACACTGCGGGGAGGCTGAGTTCTGGCGGCCGGAGTTATGTTCTGGCCATTTTGGAGCACTAGGAGAAAGGAGGAGGGTCGGGGACCGGAGGGGGAACTTTTTCGGTACATAAGGTACCGTGGGGGGCTCGGGGGACCCTATTTCTCTCCCCTCTAATGTGCGATCACATTAGAGGGGAGAGAAAGAAACGCAAGTCCGGATTTTTTTTTGCGATCGCCGGTAAACGGTTAATTAACGGCGATCGCAAAAGCGGGGTCGGTAAAAACCGACCCGAATCATGTTCTCTGGGGTCTCGGCTACCCCCGGCAGCCGAGACCCCGGAGAAAATCGGACTGTGGGGGGCGCTATACACTTTTTCCACAGCGCCGTTAATTAACGGCGCTGTGGTTTAAGTACCCTTAGCGGCCGCCGTTAAAAGGCGTATCGGCGGTCGTTAAGGGGTTAAGCTCATGCATACAGCATTATATGGTTTCAATATTCCATCCTCTCCAGGATTACAGCATGCCCTAAGTGCGGAACACCATCAGCGAATCATTGGCATGGGGTGTGGGAATGCAGGGCAGTTAAAGAGTACTGGAAACAGATAGGGGAGCAGGTTCGATCATGCTGGAGAATCCATCTTCCACAAATGTCACAAACTATGTTATTTCATCACTTAAGACCTCTGGAGACACAACCCACAGG
The DNA here is from genome assembly GCF_051348905.1 of Ranitomeya variabilis. Lineage (NCBI taxonomy): Eukaryota > Metazoa > Chordata > Amphibia > Anura > Dendrobatidae > Ranitomeya > Ranitomeya variabilis. The sequence continues at coordinate 335,231,095 of NC_135236.1, forward strand.
AGATAAAGCAAAGATCTCTAAAAACATTCACACATTCTTAATTGTAGCCTTACGTGGTATATTTGGCGAATGGCTTAAACCAAGCATCCCATTGTTCGTAATGATAATAGCCAAGATGAAACACTTAGGAGTAAAGAAAAATTTGCAGGGAAAGTATTTCCGCTGTGAAAAATGTTCATTGGTTTTCATTATAGCCCTCATGAAATATCGAGAATGATTAGTCCCTTCCGTCACACGGAATGGTATTGTTTGGAGGATCTGAGCGGGACTTTAGGGGTCTTGGGAACTATTCCAGATGTATAATGTAGAGATTAAAGATACAGCATATATTACCATAGAATGACACTTTTGACTACGCAAAATACAGTAAAAAAATTCTCTTCTTTCCCATATTATCCTTCTATGTATTCACAGCCTGTCTTTTCTTTCTCTTATTATTTCCAAGGCATTGACAGAGATCTATTTATGGATCTATATACTATTTTAAAAGTTATGCGGATCCATTGTCTGACAAGTAAGATTTGTATATATACTTTTGGTAATTTACAGTGTCATTACTGATGTTATATCCTATCCTATCCAATGTTATGTTAAAAAAAAAAAATTATGTTTAAAAAGAAAAAAAAAAAAACCAATTCCTAGGCATTTCAAAATTTCATATAACTGTGACTAAAAACTTTTGCAGTTCATAGGCATAGATTGTTTTCTCACGGACTGCCGTGGAGGGGATGTTAAGAATGGTCTCTCCCAGCTGGAGGCAAGATGGATCTGGGGGCTTGACACGGTACGTCCTAAGGGTCTTACTGAGATCATGAGTTATGCCCCATTCCTGTGATTCACAGAAAAATGCTTTTTTATTTTTATCTTCAATTTTTATTATTTTTAAACAGCTTTGTATGTAATGTTTTTATGCATTTTTTTGCGCATTTTTTGGGGAATTTTCCATCTTCTTATCAACTTGATTTCTGTTCGCTCGGGACAGAATAGAAGCAAGCCTATTTGGAGTTTGTTTTTATATCATCAATCCCCTCCAAATAGTTGTATGTAGGGATATGCGCAAAGGTCTGTCAAGTTAACTAACATATCGACATGGAAGCCTCAACCTACTTAATCCACTTTATCCTAAAGAAATCTTGATAATTTCTTTCACATCAGGGAATTTGTGCAATTTGTTGGTGGTGGGGAGGTTCATGCCCCTGAATTACACAATGTCAATTAAAGCGGGACTTCTAACCTGGACCACACTGTTTGAGCATAACCGGGATCCTCAGTCTGCATACTTCAGGCAATACTGAGGTACAGGCCTTCTATTACTCACTTAGTTGGATTCAGGAACCTTGGACATTTCAAGAACTATGGAGATATAGGCTTTCTATCACTGATGGAAGTGGATTTTGGAACCGTGAAGCAGATCTGGAGGAGAACCGTTATGCGACTGCACAGAAACAAGAACTTAGGAGAAACCCAAGAGCAACTTATGGATCAGATAGATTAAAATTGTGCTTGAAATCATAGTAATTGTACATGATTGTTAAGAGAGATGTGGTTTTATACCGATGATGCTGGAGGCTGTTTTTCTCCCTCTCTATTTCTTTCTTTTTATAATGCCTTTTGGTAAATCATCTTTCTCGATATGGTGGACCTGAAAAGAGTAATGTATGAATAAAATGTATGAATAAAATCTTTTACAGTTAATCACCTTTTTGAGGGCCTTTCTTTTATCTTTTTGCACATTTCTTTATGACTATACCCTCATAACGAATAATTTTTTTACACAGGCGCACTCTTTAGTGTCTGTAAACAGCTCTCTCATAATCACTTTCTTGAATCATTTTGAATCATTCTTCCACATAGCTTAGGTCACACAAGTGTCCACCAGGATGTAAACACCACTATTTTTGTAGTGACTAGGGTTGAGCGACTTTTACTTTTTTGGGGTCGAGTCGGGTTTTGCGAAACCCGACTTTGTCAAAAGTCGAGTCGAGTGAAGTCGGCCGATTATCGCGAAAAGTCGGGGGTCGACCGAAACATGAAACCTAATGCAAGTCAATGGGGAAGCATAGTCGGCAGTGAGTGGAGGCCAGGAAAACACCTACAGTGCCCATTTTAATGGCAAAAACATCCATTCTTGTTACTCAAGCTTGTCAATCTTAATTTACTTTATAATAATAGATAGGCATTGGAAATTGGGGGTCATTTGGCTAAAGTTGTGGGGGGTAGAGCTGGTTCAAGTTTTTAGTGGGCCCAGGAAACGTGGACTACGTCACGGCGGTGGAGCAGTGAGAGGTAAGTATGTCAAGTTTGCAAGTGCTGTGATCCTGAGCAAGCAGGGGGGGCCCACTCGTTGGCATTGGCACTGGCACAGGGCCCCTCAAAGTACAGCTGTGTGTTTGCACGGCGGGGGCGCCTCCCACCGGCAGCGACACTTTTGCGTACTCTGAGGGGCCCTGTGCCAGTGACGTCGCCAACGAGTATGCCCCCCACCTGATGAAGGAACCTGCACTTTCATCTGCACCTTCCTCTTTGTCCCTGTGTAAGGTGGTATAGCATGCGGGAAGGGGAACCTTACTTTCAGCAGGGTCAGATTCTGGCTGTGTAGAGTGCAAGGGGAATGTAGTGGTCTGGGTCAATGTACCAGCAGACTCATCTAGCAGTGGCTGGGCAATGGGCAGGATGAGGAGGAAACACAGATATAGGGCCAAAGAATAAAGTAGGCTAAATGCAGTTAAAAATTGGTAACAGGACTAAACAGGCGGCATTGCTTTGTTCAGTGGAGTAGCAAACCCAGGAGCAGCAGACACCATTTTAAGGGCCCAACCACACTAGTAGGCCAAATGCAGTTTAATATCTGCTACTAAAGGCCGAAAGCCTAAAGACTGAAGCTCAGCTTTATACAGTGGAGGACAACACCAGGGAGCGGCACACACCGTTAGTAGGGCCCAACAAAAAGTTGAAGGCCAAATGCAGTTTAATATCTGCTACTATAGGCCGAAAGCCTAAATACTGAAGCTCAGCTTTATACAGTGGAGGACAACACCAGGGAGCGGCACACACCGTTAGTAGGGCCCAACCAAAGTTGAAGGCCAAATGCAGTTTAATACCTGCTACTGTAGGCCGAAAGCCTAAAGACTGAAGCTCAGCTTTATACAGTGGAGGACAACACCAGGGAGCGGCACACACCGTTAGTAGGGCCCAACCACACTAGTAGGCCAAATGCAGTTTAATATCTGCTACTATAGGCCAAAAGCCTAAAGACTGAAGCTCAGCTTTATACAGTGGAGGACAACACCAGGGAGCGGCACACACCGTTAGTAGGGCCCAACCAAAGTTGAAGGCCAAATGCAGTTTAATATCTGCTACTATAGGCCGAAAGCCTAAAGACTGAAGCTCAGCTTTATACAGTGGAGGACAATACCAGGGAGCGGCACACACCGTTACTAGGTCCCAACCAAAGTAGTAGGCCAACTGCAGTGTGACATTAAAAAATACTTAATGAGAGCCTGAAGGTTGAAGCTCAGACAAGGAAACCTGGAGGAGAACACCAAGGAGGAGGAGAACACCAAGGAGCGGCAGACACAGTTACTAGGCCCCAACCAAAGTATTAGGCCAACTGCAGTGTGACATTAAAAAATACTTAATGAGAGCCTGAAGGTTGAAGCTCAGACAAGGAAACCTGGAGGAGAACACCAAGAGGAGGAGAACACCAAGGAGCGGCAGACACTGTTACTAGGCCCCAACCAAAGTAGTAGGCCAACTGCAGTGTGACATTAAAAAATACTTAATGAGAGCCTGAAGGTTGAAGCTCAGACAAGGAAACCTGGAGGAGAACACCAAGGAGGAGGAGAACACCAAGGAGCGGCAGACACCGTTACTAGGCCCCAACCAAAGTAGTAGGCCAACTGCAGTGTGACATTAAAAAATACTTAATGAGAGCCTGAAGGTTGAAGCTCAGACAAGGAAACCTGGAGGAGAACACCAAAGAGGAGGAGAACACCAAGGAGCGGCAGACACCGTTACTAGGCCCCAACCAAAGTAATAGGCCAACTGCAGTGTGACATTAAAAAATACTTAATGAGAGCCTGAAGGTTGAAGCTCAGACAAGGAAACCTGGAGGAGAACACCAAGGAGGAGGAGAACACCAAGGAGCGGCAGACACCGTTACTAAGACCCAACCAAAGTAGTAGGGCAAGTGCTGTCTTATATAAACAACTACTTAATGAGAACCTGAAGGTTGAAGTTCAGCTTTTTCAGTGGAGGACAGCGTGATTGAGTGGCGCCGTAGACAGACAAAGGTAGTATGTGTTAACTTAAAAAGTTGGCTCTATGCATTTTTAAATTAGCTTCAGGGAGCATTGGTGTGGTCAGTGGAGGACAATTGGAAGGAGGGACCGCACACAGACTTCCTAGGCCTAAAATAATAATAGGCTCTATGCAGCTTCCATTAGGTGGCAGGGGTACACAGGCAGCATTGGTGTGGTCAGCGGAGGACAATTGGAAGGAGGGACCGCAGACAAAATTCCTAGGCCTAAAATAATAAAATAGGCTCTATGCAGCTTCCATTAGGTGTCAGGGGTACACAGGCAGCATTGGTGTGGTCAACGTAGGACAATTGGAAGGAGGGACCGCAGACAGACTTCCTAGGCCTAAAATAATAAAATAGGGTCTATGCAGCTACCATTAGGTGGCAGGGGTACACAGGCAGCATTGGTGTGGTCAGTGGAGGACAATTGGAAGGAGGGACCGCAGACAGACTTCCTAGGCCCAAAATATTAAAATAGGCTCTATGCAGCTTAAATTTGGCTACAGGGGTACACAGGCAGCATTGGTGTGGTCAGTGGAGGACAATTGGAAGGAGGGACCGCAGACAGACTTCCTAGGCCTAAAATAATAAAATAGGCTCTATGCACCTTCCATTAGGTGGCAGGGGTACACAGGCAGCATTGGTGTGGTCAGTGGAGGACAATTGGAAGGAGGGACCGCAGACAGACTTCCTAGGCCCAAAATATTAAAATAGGCTCTATGCAGCTTAAATTTGGCTACAGGGGTACACAGGCAGCATTGGTGTGGTCAGTGGAGGACAATTGGAAGGAGGGACCGCAGACAGACTTCCTAGGCCCAAAATATTAAAATAGGCTCTATGCAGCTTAAATTTGGCTACAGGGGTACACAGGCAGCATTGGTGTGGTCAGTGGAGGACAATTGGAAGGAGGGACCGCACACAGACTTCCTAGGCCTAAAATAATAAAATAGGCTCTATGCAGCTTCCATTAGGTGGCAGGGGTACACAGGCAGCATTGGTGTGGTCAGTGGAGGACAATTGTAAGGAGGGACGGCAGACAGACTTCCTAGGCCCAAAATATTAAAATGGGCTCTATGCAGCTTAAATTTGGCTACAGGGGTACACAGGCAGCATTGGTGTGGTCAGTGGAGGACAATTGGAAGGACGGACCGCACACAGACTTCCTAGGCCTAAAATAATAAAATAGGCTCTATGCAGCTTGCATTAGGTGACAGGGGTACACAGGCAGCATTGGTGTGATCAGTGGAGGACAATTGGAAGGAGGGACCGCAGACAGACTTCCTAGGCCCAAAATATTAAAATAGGCTCTATGTAGCTTAAATTTGGCTACAGGGGTACACAGGCAGCATTGCTGTGGTCAGTGGAGGACAATTGGAAGGAAGGACCGCAGACAGACTTCCTAGGCCTAAAATAATAAAATAGGCTCTATGCAGCTTCCATTAGGTGGCAGGGGTACACAGGCAGCATTGGTGTGGTCAGTGGAGGACAATTGGAAGGAGGGACCGCAGACAGACTTCCTAGGCCCAAAATATTAAAATAGGCTCTATGCAGCTTAAATTTGGCTACAGGGGTACACAGGCAGCATTGGTGTGGTCAGTGGAGGACAATTGGAAGGAGGGACCGCAGACAGACTTCCTAGGCCCAAAATTTTAAAATAGGCTCTATGCAGCTTAAATTTGGCTACAGGGGTACACAAGCAGCATTGGTGTGGTCAGTGGAGGACAACTGGAAGGAGGGACCGCACACAGACTTCCTAGGCCTAAAATAATAAAATAGGCTCTATGCAGCTTCCATTAGGTGGCAGGGGTACACAGGCAGCATTGGTGTGGTCAGTGGAGGACAATTGGAAGGAGGGACAGCAGACAGACTTCCTAGGCCCAAAATATTAAAATAGGCTCTATGCAGCTTAAATTTGGCTACAGGGGTACACAGGCAGCATTGGTGTGGTCAGTGGAGGACAATTGGAAGGAGGGACCGCACACAGACTTCCTAGGCCTAAAATAATAAAATAGGCTCTATGCAGCTTCCATTAAGTGGCAGGGGTACACAGGCAGCCTTGGTGTGATCAGTGGAGGAAAATTGGAAGGAGGGACCGCAGACAGACTTCCTAGGCCCAAAATATTAAAATAGGCTCTATGCAGCTTAAATTTGGCTACAGGGGTACACAGGCAGCATTGGTGTGGTCAGTGGAGGATAATTGGAAGGAGGGACCGCAGACAGACTTCCTAGGCCTAAAATAATAAAATAGGCTCTATGCAGCTTCCATTAGGTGGCAGGGGGACACAGGCAGCATTGGTGTGATCAGTGGAGGACAATTGGAAGGAGGGACCGCAGACAGACTTCCTAGGCCCAAAATATTAAAATAGGCTCTATGCAGCTTAAATTTGGCTACAGGGGTACACAGGCAGCATTGGTGTGGTCAGTGGAGGACAATTGGAAGGAGGGACCGCACACAGACTTCCTAGGCCTAAAATAATAAAATAGGCTCTATGCAGCTTCCATTAGGTGGCAGGGGTACACAGGCAGCATTGGTGTGGTCAGCGGAGGACAATTGGAAGGAGTGTCTGACACAGTAAGTACTCCGAGTCCCAAAACCTAAATTGATGTTAATGTATCCCAAACAAAAAAAAAAAAAAAAAAAAAAGGGTGGCATACTTAGGTACAGGGGTGTGCTCCTATGCTGACTTTCAGACATTGTAATTTGGCGCAAAGTATTTACTGGTGTAAATGTAGGACAGGGCCCCTGACTATTTTTACTAGCATCATACATGTCAACAAATTGTTATTGTCTGTGCCAGGCATGGAAGGATTTCAGCGCATAGACTAAACAGTGGTGGAGCAGCGACAGATAATTTTGCAAGTGGTAGAGCACTGTTTGACCTTGGGGGGGACACTCTCTCCTGGCCAGCGGTGCAAGCCCAGGGCTCCTCATGTTACAACGGTGTGTCTGACGTTGGGTGTGCGCCACCACCGCCAGAGACACTTCATTGTACTATGAGGGACCCAGTGCCGTCGACCAAAAGTGGGCACACCCACCTCTTCAGACAAACGGCACTCTGACGGGTGCTTGCGACAAGTGGCGAGACCACGGCCCCGTGGGGGGGAGTTAGGCCATTTAGGGAGGTGTAAACATGTCGTATGCTGGACAAACAGCAGCTGCAAATTAAGAGATTGGAACAGTCAGTAAAACCAGTCCCAAAGCAAGACCTTTTTACAGGAAAGCTAGGTGTCAGCCGGGAAAGGTGGGGCAAAATAATTTGAAATCCATGAGTGGTTCATTTTAATGAAGGTTAGATCATCAACATTTTGGGTAGCCAGACGAGTCCTTTTTTCGGTCAGTATTGAATCAGCAGCACTGAATACTCTTTCTGATAGCACACTAGCTGCTGGGCAAGCAAGCTCCTGCAATGTATATTCAGCCAATTCAGGCCAGGTGTCTATTTTGGATGCCCAGTAATCAAAGGGGAATGACGGTTGAGGGAGAACATCGGTAATGGAGGAAAAATAGTTAGTAACCATACCGGACAAATGTTGTCTCCTGTCACTTTGAATGAATGCTGCTGTACCTGTCGTGTCTGCGGTCATTGCGAAATCACTCCACAACCTGGTCAGAAAACCCCTCTGTCCTACGCCACTTCTGATCTGTGCACCTCTAACACCTCTGCCCTGTTGGCCCCTGCAGCTCGTGTGAGAACCATCACCGGCGCTGTGTGCTGGGAATGCCTGAATCAAATGGTCTACAAGAGTAGCTTGTTTGGTTTACAATATCTGTTCGAGGTTTTCATGTGGCATGATATTTTGCAATTTGCCTTTATAGCGAGGATCAAGGAGGCAGGCCAACCAGTAATCGTCATCTGTCATCATTTTTATAATGCGTGGGTCCCTTTTGAGGATACGCAAGGCAGAATACGCCATGTGGGCCAATGTTCCAGTTGTCAAGTCAGTGCATATGCTGGGTTGAGGAGCACTTTCTGGCAAATCAACGTCACTTGTCTCCCTCAAAAACCCTGAACCCGGCCTTGCACCGCCAGCAGTTTCTATTGCCCCCTGAGAAGCTTCCTCATCCAAAAAATAGTCATCCCCATCATCCTCCTCGTCCTCCTCCTCTTCGCCCGCCACCTCGTCCTGTAGACTTCCCTGAGCAGACAATGGCTGACTGTCATCAAGGCTTCCCTCCTCCTCGGCTGCAGACGCCTGTTCCTTTATGTGCGTCAAACTTTGCATCAGCAGACGCATTAGGGGGATGCTCATGCTTATTATGGCGTTGTCTGCACTAACCAGCCGTGTGCATTCCTCAAAACACTGAAGGACTTGACACAGGTCTTGGAGCTTCGACCACTGCACAGCTGACAACTCCATGTCTGCCATCCAACTGCCTGCCCGTGTATGTGTATCCTCCCACAAATACATAACAGCATGCCTCTGTTCGCACAGTCTATGAAGCATGTGCAGTGTGGAGTTCCACCTTGTTGCAACGTCGATGATTAGGCGATGCTGGGGAAGGTTCAAAGACCGCTGATGGTTCTGCATACGGCTGGAGTGTGCGGGCGAACGGCGGATGTGAGAGCAAAGTCTGCGCACTTTCAGCAGCAGGTCGGGTAACCCCGGATAACTTTTCAGGACGCACTGCACCACCAGGTTTAAGGTGTAAGCCAGGCAAGGAATGTGTTTCAGTTGTGAAAGGGCTATTGCAGCCATAAAATTCCTTCCGTTATCACTCACTACCTTGCCTGCCTCAAGATGTACAGTGCCCAGCCATGACCGAGCTTCTTGCTGCAAGAACTCGGACAGAACTTCTGCGGTGTGTCTGTTGTCGCCCAAACACTTCATTGCCAATACAGCCTGCTGACGCTTGCCACTAGCTGTTCCATAATTGGACACCTGGTGTGCAACAGTGGCAGCTGCGGATGTAGTGGTTGTGCGATTGCGGTCTGTGGACGAGCTCTCGCTTCTGCTGGAGGATGAGGAGGAGGAGGGGGGACGAACGCCTACAGCCAACTGTTTCCTAGACCGTGGGCTAGGCAGAACTGTCCCAATATTACTGTCCCCTGTGGACCCTGCATCCACCACATTAACCCAGTGTGCCGTGATGGAGACGTAATGCCCCGGGCCATGCCTACTGGTCCATGCATCTGTTGTCAGGTGCAACTTTCTACTCACAGATTGCCTGAGCGCATGGACAATGCGCTCTTTTACATGCTGGTGGAAGGCTGCGATGGCTTTTCTCGAAAAGAAGTGTCGACTGGGTAGCTCGTAGCATGGTACAGCGCAGTCCATCAGGGCTTTGAAAGCTTCGGTTTCAACTAACCGGTAGGGCATCATCTCTAACGAGATTAGTCTAGCAATGTGGGCGTTCAAACCCTGTGTACGCGGATGCGAGGATGTGTACTTCCTTTTCCTAATGAGAGTCTCATGTAGGGTGAGCTGGACTGGAGAGCTGCATACGGTGGAACTAGCGGGGGTGCCGGTGGACATGGGTGACTGAGAGAGGGTTGGTGATGGTATTCTTGATGGTGCCCTACATACAATTTTTCCGACCACGAACCTGGTGATTCCCTGACTGCTTTGGCCTTGCGACGAAACTGCAACATTACCGGCAGGTGGTGTGGTAAACGGTGGGCTTACAGTGAGGGAAGGGATGTCGCCTTGCTGATTAGCTTCATTGTGAGAGGGTGCTACAACGTTAAGGGACGTTTGGTAGTTTGTCCAGGCTTGCAAGTGCATGGTGGTTAAATGTCTATGCATGCAACTTGTATTTAAATTTTTAACATTCTGACCTCTGCTGAAGGTCCTTGAGCATTTCTTACAGATGACTTTGCGCTGATCATTGGGATCTTGGTTAAAAAAATTCCAGACTGCACTCTTCCTATCGGATACCTTTTCAGGCATTGCACACTGAGCTACTTTAACCTGATGGCCACGCTGTCCTACAACTGGTTTTGGTTTTGCCACACGTTTTTGGTCAGATACGGGCCTGCCAGATGGAACCTGTTGCGAGGTTGATGCCTGCTGCGGCTCCTCCTCCTCCGCTTCAGAGTTACTGCCGCCTGCACCCTGTTCCCCCAATGGCTGCCAATCGGGGTCAACAACTGGGTCATCTATGACCTCCTCTTCTATGTTCTGTGCACCTTCCTCTGGGTCACCGTGTAAGCTGGTGCTATAGCGGCTCCATAGTCACATCGGGGTCAGATTCTGGATCAGTACACTGCGAGGGCAATGTTCTGATCTGAGTCAAAGGAACAGCATAATAATCTGGCTGTGGCTGTGCATCTGTGCACTCCATGTCCGATTCATCTTGTAATGGGCATGGCCTGTTAACAATTTCCCTTTCTAACCCAGGCACGGTATGTGTAAAGAGCTCCATGGAGTAACCAGTTGTGTCGCCTGACGCATCCTTCACTGTTGTTCTGGGTGAAGGACACAAGGAAGCGACTTGTTCCTGACCGGGAGCATCCACTGACGACGCACTGCTCTGACATTTGGCACTTTCCGAGGAGGAGGCGAAAGAGCTAGAGGCAGAGTCAGCAATGAAAGCCAATACTTGTTCCTGCTGCTCCGGCTTCAAAAGCGGTTTTCCTACTCCCAGAAAAGGGAGCCTTCGAGGCCGTGTGCAGCCAGACGATGACTCTGGCTCAACAACTCGAGACTTAGGGGCTATACTGCTTTTCCCACGACCACCTGATGCTCCACGACCACCACCACTACCATCATTACCAGCTGCCAATGAACGCCCATGGCCACGACCTCTTCCACCAGACTTCCTCATCCTTGGAAAAACGTTACCAAACTAACAACCGTTGTGGTCCTGTAAAACCAGGTACAAGGTGTGCGTGAACTTGTTGGGAATGTAAATCTCCCTTTTTTATGTGTGGAGAATGCAGTGAAAAATGAGGCCCACTGTATTACACTAGACAGTTTGATTGGCAGAAAGAGGCTGGCAGATATGGCACTAACAGGAGTGACGCAGATAAAAACACTGGCAATAGAAATGTTTCTCTTTGTGTGTGGGAGAATGCAGTGAAAAATCAGGCCCACTATATTACAGTAGACAGTTTGATTGGCAGAAAGAGGCTGGCAGATATGGCACTAACAGGAGTGACGCAGATTCACACACTGGCAATAGAAATGTCCCTCTTTATGTGTGGGAGAATCCAGGGAAAAATCAGGCCCACTGTATTACACAACAACACAGTTTGATTAGCAGAAAGAGGCTGGCAGATATGGCACTAACAGGAGTGACGCAGATAAAAACACTGGCAATAGAAATGTCCCTCTTTATGTGTGGTAGAATGCAGTGAAAAATCAGGGCCACTGTATTACACAACAACACAGTTTGATTGGCAGAAAGAGGCAGGCAGATATGGCACTAACAGGAGTGACGCAGATAAAAACACTGGCAATAGAAATGTCCCTCTTTGTGTGTGGGAGAATGCAGTGAAAAATCAAGGCCACTGTATTACACAACAACACAGCTTGATTGGCAGAAAGAGGCTGGCAGATATGGCAGTAACAGGAGTGACGCAGATGCACACACTGGCAATAGAAATGTCCCTCTTTATGTGTGGGAGAATCCAGTGAAATATGAGGCCCACTATATTACAGTAGACAGTTTGATTGGCAGAAAGAGGCTGGCAGATATGGCACTAACAGGAGTGACGCAGATGCACACACTGGCAATAGAAATGTCCCTCTTTATGTGTGGGAGAATCCAGGGAAAAATCAGGCCCACTGTATTACACAACAACACAGTTTGATTAGCAGAAAGAGGCTGGCAGATATGGCACTAACAGGAGTGACGCAGATAAAAACACTGGCAATAGAAATGTCCCTCTTTATGTGTGGGAGAATGCAGTGAAAAATCAGGGCCACTGTATTACACAACAACACAGTTTGATTGGCAGAAAGAGGCTGGCAGATATGGCAGTAACAGGAGTGACGCAGATGCACACACTGGCAATAGAAATGTCCCTTTTTTTTTATATGGGAGACAAGGGATTGAATCAGGCCCACTATATCACGGTCTAGTTCCTGTGGCACAAAATGACTGACAGATACCACAGACAGCACTCGCACAGATGCACAGGTTTGGCAAGATTATTCTTCCTTTATTTTAATTTTTTGGGGGGATATGTGAGACAAGTGATTTAATCTGGCCCACTGTTATACAGTAGGTTTTCTGTGGCAGAAAAACAAAGACAGATGCCACACACAGGACTGGCACTAATGCAGATTTGCCAATCTTAATCTCCCACTTTTATTTTTTTTTCTGGGAGAATTGTGAAGAAATCAGGCCCACTGCTACACAGTAGGTTTTCTGTGGCAGAAAAAAAAAATGCCACACACAGGACTGGCACTAATGCAGATTTGCCAATCTTAATCTCCCACTTTTATTTTTTTTTCTGGGAGAATTGTGAAGAAATCAGGCCCACTGTTACACAGTAGGTTTTCTGTGGCAGAAAAACAAAGACAGATGCCACACACAGGACTGGCACTAATGCAGATTTGCCAATCTTAATCTCCCACTTTTATTTTTTTTTCTGGGAGAATTGTGAAGAAATCAGGCCCACTGTTACACAGTAGGTTTTCTGTGGCAGAAAAACAAAGACAGATGCCACACACAGGACTGGCACTAATGCAGATTTGCCAATCTTAATCTCCCACTTTTATTTTTTTTTCTGGGAGAATTGTGAGGAAATCAGGCCCACTGTTATACAGTAGGTTTTCTGTGGCAGAAAAAACAAAGACAGATGCCACACACAGGACTGGCACCAATGCAGATTTGCCAATCTTAATCTCCAACTTTTATTTTTTTTCTGGGAGAATTGTGAAGAAATCAGGCCCACTGTTAAAAAAGTAGGTTTTCTGTGGCAGAAAAACAAAGACAGATGCCACACACAGGACTGGCACTAATGCAGATTTGCCAATCTTAATCTCCCACTTTTATTTTTTTTTCTGGGAGAATTGTGAAGAAATCAGGCCCACTGTTACACAGTAGGTTTTCTGTGGCAGAAAAACAAAGACAGATGCCACACACAGGACTGGCACTAATGCAGATTTGCCAATCTTAATCTCCCACTTTTATTTTTTTTTCTGGGAGAATTGTGAGGAAATCAGGCCCACTGTTATACAGTAGGTTTTCTGTGGCAGAAAAAACAAAGACAGATGCCACACACAGGACTGGCACCAATGCAGATTTGCCAATCTTAATCTCCAACTTTTATTTTTTTATATTTTTTTTCTGGGAGAATTGTGAAGAAATCAGGCCCACTATTAAAAAAGTAGGTTTTCTGTGGCAGAAAAACAAAGACAGATGCCACACACAGGACTGGCACTAATGCAGATTTGCCAATCTTAATCTCCCACTTTTATTTTTTTTTCTGGGAGAATTGTGAGGAAATCAGGCCCACTGTTATACAGTAGGTTTTCTGTGGCAGAAAAAACAAAGACAGATGCCACACACAGGACTGGCACCAATGCAGATTTGCCAATCTTAATCTCCAACTTTTATTTTTTTTCTGGGAGAATTGTGAAGAAATCAGGCCCACTGTTAAAAAAGTAGGTTTTCTGTGGCAGAAAAACAAAGACAGATGCCACACACAGGACTGGCACTAATGCAGATTTGCCAATCTTAATCTCCCACTTTTATTTTTTTTTCTGGGAGAATTGTGAAGAAATCAGGCCCACTGTTACACAGTAGGTTTTCTGTGGCAGAAAAACAAAGACAGATGCCACACACAGGACTGGCACTAATGCAGATTTGCCAATCTTAATCTCCCACTTTTATTTTTTTTTCTGGGAGAATTGTGAGGAAATCAGGCCCACTGTTATACAGTAGGTTTTCTGTGGCAGAAAAAACAAAGACAGATGCCACACACAGGACTGGCACCAATGCAGATTTGCCAATCTTAATCTCCAACTTTTATTTTTTTATATTTTTTTTCTGGGAGAATTGTGAAGAAATCAGGCCCACTATTAAAAAAGTAGGTTTTCTGTGGCAGAAAAACAAAGACAGATGCCACACACAGGACTGGCACTAATGCAGATTTGCCAATCTTAATCTCCCACTTTTATTTTTTTTTCTGGGAGAATTGTGAAGAAATCAGGCCCACTGCTACACAGTAGGTTTTCTGTGGCAGAAAAAAAAATGCCACACACAGGACTGGCAGTAATGCAGATTTGCCAATCTTAATCTCCCACTTTTATTTTTTTTTCTGGGAGAATTGTGAAGAAATCAGGCCCACTGTTACACAGTAGGTTTTCTGTGGCAGAAAAACAAAGACAGATGCCACACACAGGACTGGCACTAATGCAGATTTGCCAATCTTAATCTCCCACTTTTATTTTTTTTTCTGGGAGAATTGTGAGGAAATCAGGCCCACTGTTATACAGTAGGTTTTCTGTGGCAGAAAAAACAAAGACAGATGCCACACACAGGACTGGCACCAATACAGATTTGCCAATCTTAATCTCCAACTTTTATTTTTTTTCTGGGAGAATTGTGAAGAAATCAGGCCCACTGTTAAAAAAGTAGGTTTTCTGTGGCAGAAAAACAAAGACAGATGCCACACACAGGACTGGCACTAATGCAGATTTGCCAATCTTAATCTCTCACTTTTATTTTTTTTCTGGGAGAATTGTGAATAAATCTGGGCCACTGTATTAGAGTATATTTTCTGTGGCAAAAAGTGGCTTGAAGAGATATACACTCACCGGCCACTTTATTAGGTACACCATGCTAGTAACGGGTTGGACCCCCTTTTGCCTTCAGAACTGCCTCAATTCTTCGTGGCATAGATTCAACAAGGTGCTGGAAGCATTCCTCAGAGATTTTGGTCCATATTGACATGATGGCATCACACAGTTGCCGCAGATTTGTCGGCTGCACATCCCAAAGATGCTCCATACAAGGCAGGATGGATCCATGCTTTCATGTTGTTTACGCCAAATTCTGACCCTACCATCCGAATGTCGCAGCAGAAATCGAGACTCATCAGACCAAGCAACGTTTTTCCAATCTTCTACTGTCCAATTTCGATGAGCTTGTACAAATTGTAGCCTCAGTTTCCTGTTCTTAGCTGAAAGGAGTGGTACCCGGTGTGGTCTTCTGCTGCTGTAGCCCATCTGCCTCAAAGTTCGACGCACTGTGCATTCAGAGATGCTCTTAGGCCTACCTTGGTTGTAACGGGTGGCGATTTGAGTCACTGTTGCCTTTCTATCAGCTCGAACCAGTCTGCCCATTCTCCTCTGAACTCTGGCATCAACAAGGCATTTCCGCCCACAGAACTGCCGCTCACTGGATTTTTTTTCTTTTTCGGACCATTCTCTGTAAACCCTAGAGATGGTTGTGCGTGAAAATCCCAGTAGATCAGCAGTTTCTGAAATACTCAGACCAGCCCTTCTGGCACCAACAACCATGCCACGTTCAAAGGCACTCAAATCACCTTTCTTCCCCATACTGATGCTCGGTTTGAACTGCAGGAGATTGTCTTGACCATGTCTACATGCCTAAATGCACTGAGTTGCCGCCATGTGATTGGCTGATTAGAAATTAAGTGTTAACAAGAAGTTGGACACGTGTACCTAATAAAGTGGCCGGTGAGTGTATATATATATATATATATATATATATATTAAAAAAAAAAAAAAAAAGGGACTGTACTACAATTACTATCTCCCTACAGTTATATCAGAAAAGTATGTCAGGCAGCAATAAAAAGGACTGCTGCACACAAAAGTCAAAAGTGTGGAAAAACAAACAAGATAGCTGTGCAGAAAGGAAGGAGCATCAGGATTTGTGCTTTGAAAAAAGCAGTTGGTTTGCAGAGCGGCGTACACACAGCAACGCAGCTATCAGGGGAGCCTTATAACCTACAGAGCTGTTGCACAGAAATCGAGCCTCCACTGTCCCAAAAAGAAAAGGTGGTGTTGGACAGTGGAAATCGCTACAGCACAAGCGGTTTGGGGCTTAATTTACCCTGCCTAACGCTATCCCTGACGAAGCGGCAGCAACCTCTCCCTATGCTCAGATCAGCAGCAGTAACATGGCGGTCGGCGGGAACGCCCCTTTATAGCCCCTGTGACGCCGCAGAAAGCAAGCCAATCTCTGCCATGCCCTTCTCTAAGATGGTGGGGACCAGGACCTATGTCATCACGCTGCCCACACTCTGCGTGCACCTTCATTGGCTGAGAAATGGCGCTTTAAGCATCATAGGAAGCGCGACATTGGCGCGAAGATCGTGTACCGCATGGCCGATCCCACGCTGGGATCGGGTCGGGTTTCATGAAACCCGACTTTGCCAAAAGTCGGCGACTTATGAAAATGACCGATCCGTTTCGCTCAACCCTAGTAGTGACATTTATCATATGTGTTTTTCACAATGAAACTAATTGTTTTTCGCGTTCTCTTCACCGATATGTCAATACATATTCTTTTTCACACGTATGGTTTTGAGTTTTCACCTCATGGCATGAGAAAAGCATTGAATCCATTGCCTCATTTCTGTGGTCTCCACTCTTAAGTATTTTTAGGTGGACAACACTTGTGGTCCATTACCTTATTTATTTACCACCTTAGTCATTTTTTACTGTTACCGGTTTTTATTACCACCCATTACCCTTACAATGCCTTACATTTTCATAATTCATTCAATGTCTCACCTTTTTTCGTTGTTTTCCATTTTTTGTTTATTTTTTTTAAATCTTTTATTTATTTTTTTTCCAGGTTTTTTCTGATTTTTGTCATCTCTTACTTTACATTTTAAATTTCATTCACCATCACTTTTTTTCATCATATTCAATTTTTATTGATTTGAGAAAGCTGCATTTGTGCCAGAGAAACGCACGTCGGGGTTGACATCCTTCATTGGGGTGACCACCTCTCTACCTCACAGACCTTGGTAAGCTTGTCCCCTCGCATTTTCATGTATTACCTTGTGTGATTTATGTTTACTTTAGCAAATGGGGGCATCCCTCTCTGGGGTCTTTTTTGCACTATGGCTATGTAGTAATGCCTGATATTTTGCACTGCTGAGGTGGTTATCTCCTCCCCTATCAGTACCTCTGTTGAGGAGAGCCATAAGATCAAATACTTAATTAACCTCAACACATAAGACATAAGGTAATTGAGAGAAGCAACCCATAACATGTATTGTTTAACCTTACATAAGTTTCCTCAGATCAAAGTGAGATCCTAAAGATGGCTGCCATTTCCTGTATCAGAACCATGTGCTGGTATCCAAGATGATCAATGTGACACTAAAGATGGCTGCCATTTCCTGTATCAGAACCATATGCTGGTATCCAAGATGATCAATGAGACACTAAAGATGGCTGCCATTTCCTGTATCAGCAAGCCATGTGCTCTGGTATCCAAGATGACGCCCACCCTGATGACCTCATGGATCCACTCACAGTGACGCCTACCCTGATGACCTCATGGACCAACCCACCCTGATGACCTCATGGATCCGCCCATGGACTTGCTCATTGCCCAACCCACTAACCAATGGAATACATCTGATCACTCCCATTTTAGAGCTAACCGAGCCCCCTTACAGGAAATATATAAGATGTGTTTTAAGCCAAATAAAGTCCTTCTTGGAGCTGAGCCACAGATTGATCAAGGAGTTTACATCCAACTGTGTGGTGTATTTCTTTTGGTGCGCACCTGATCAATATCCATTAGGCCAGGAGTAGGCAACTAGAGAATTGAACATTTTATTAATTGTTCAACCCAACACCTCCTTGGAGTATGGGTTGCTCTTTATAATGTGATTTACTTGGTTTTTGATACTTAATAAAGATTTATACTGTTTTTTAGTAAAATTATCGCCTGGTACTCCTTTTTCACCGAATCCAACAAATGGACACCCAACCAGGAGTGTTGACATAAAAAGCTGGCATTTTGATAAACTCCTCAAAAATCTCAGTGGTAAATGACCACATCCCAACCATAATTTGTCTAATGACTTAGCTTTTGTTGGTGGAAAGACACTGTATCCCAACGCGTTTCACCCCATACAAATGGAATAGGGGTTCATCAGGGGATGAACTTTATTGAGATATTGAGCTCCAGTCAGCTCCTATGAATTAAACTGCATGCCATAGCGTCTTGTGTGCATCTGTATACCACAGAAGAAATAGTATAATAGGGAACAACACACTTTAAAAATGAGTGCCTGACACCACCAAAGTAGAATTACTGTCACGAGAATTAAAATAGTATAATTGGGACTGACATGTCTTCCACAACAGCTAACCCAGCAGATGTAGACCAACCATGACTGTTCAAATTTCCACAAATTTGTCTTATCAGCAGAAGCAGCAACAGCAGGCACAGAAGTCACATTAAAGATATTACAGAGTGCAGTTACGTGACATTAATACACTAAAAAACGCAATATCACCTAGTCTGAATAGTCTGCGATTGGGGTGCAAAAGTCCTTGGAGGTCCATGACTTGTTCATCTTGATGAAAGTTAGGCGGTCTACAGGTCTACACTTGTAGGGGACAGCAAGCTTATCAGTCAGGACACCACCAGCAGCGCTGAAGGCACGTTCTGAGAGAACACTGGCTGCCAGGCACAATAAAACTTCCAAGGCATGTGAGGCAAGCTCAGGCTACTCATCCATTTTGGAAGACCAAAATGTGAAAGTGTCCAAACCCTCCCTGATGGTATTAATATTCAGTTCTAGATACTCCTGCACCATCCTCTCCATTTATTCACTATGTGTCAGGGCAGAGACAGACTGCCGTGTTTCTCGTGCGAGAATTGCATCACAAAACTCATACTGGCTGTCGGCTCTCCTGACCAGAGCTTGACAGCTGCATAGAAATACATCATACTGTCTTGCTCAGGTAAGGAGACGTGCCAGACCAGTCCGTGCAGTGTGGTGTGATTATCGCACAAGTTATACGGCTGTCTGGCTCAGATCAAAGAGTAGTACTCTATTGTGCTGGTGCACGAGCTGGTCTAAAAAAAAGGGTCAAAGGACTCACAAAAATTGCTTCTTCCTCTTCTTCCACTGCTGCTGCTAATGTTTTGGCGTTGGCGAATTGACATGCCGGAGGTTGGAAATCCAGAGCTGCGATGTGAACTGTGTGCTTCATTGCTGTCTTGGGGAAAAGCTCTCTTAAGGTTGTGTAAAAGTGTTTTTTGATACTCCAGTATTCGCGGATCCCTTTCCAGGGCGGAAAGCATCTGGTAAAATTTGGTTTTATAACATGGATCTAACAGAGTGACAACCCAGTAGTCAGCAGTATTCCTAATACACGGTGATCATGTTGCAGATAGTGCAGCAAGAAGGCACTCATGTCGGGCTCTACCATGAGGTGCAAGCCCATGCTGTGTTGGTGGTTGGGTAACAATGAGGCTCGTTTCCTCCGTCCCCTCCAGCCAACCACGAACAACAGAGAGGGGAGGATTATCCTCTTCATCTGACAGTTGCTAGCCCATCACCTCTTCCTCCTCCATTTGTTCCTGGGATATTGCACCTTCAATAACAGTTTGTCCGCTATTACCAGCCCCCCTTGATTACAGTAATCTACCCTCCCTTGACACCAGCCTGTGTAACAACAGTCTTGAACTTAGAGACAATGTTATCCCTTCTGCATCCTCCTCTCCTTCCTCCTCTTCTTCTTGGACCACCATTTCCTCCGCAGGCTATGCAAAGTCTGCTCCAGCACATAGATGACCAGAATAGTGATGATGATGATGACGGCGTCATCAACGCTACCCATCTTAGTAGCCATTTCGAAGCTGTGCAGAAGGGTGCAAAGGGCTTAAATCTGTGTCCACTTTGTAAATGTGATATGCGCCACGTCCATACTGCGTTGGCCCAGGTTATATGACAACACATATTCTGTCAGGGCTCATTGCTGCTGCCACAGTCACTTCAACATCTGCAGAGTGGAATTCCACTGTGTCGGCACATTGCATATCAACCTGTTAACTGGTATGGACAAAGACCTGTGTATCAATGCAAGTCGATGTCCGGAGGGGTGCGAATGGCGGAAATTAGCACACAGCTTATGTGCCTTCTGGAGCAGCTCACCCAGGCCAGGATAGTGGTGGAGAAAATGCTGTACCACCAGGTTGAGGACGTGAGCCATGCAAGGCACGTTTGTGAGCTTGCCTCGGTGTAGGTCTGCCACCAGGTTTGCACCCTTATCGGATACAGGTTCAGCAGAGACAACCATTGATCAATCTCAGCCTGGAGAGCTGTCTACAACTCTTCAGCTGTGTGACTGCGATCTCCAAAGCATATCAATTTTAATAGTGCCTGATTGCGGTGAGCCCTGGCTGCGCAGTATGGAGGGGTTGAGGATTCACTCTGCACTGTTGGAACACGTGTCTCATTAACGCAGAGGTTGAGGGCGCAGGTGAAGGCCCTAGAGGAGATAGAGGAGGCGACAGAAGCAGTGGAGGAAGTATTAAATGTAGAGGTTTGTCCTGCAAGCCTTGGGGATACCAAGACTTGTGGAGCAGCACTTGTCCCTACAGCTACCAGAGTCTCACAGCACCCAGTCAGCAAGATGTAACGCCCTTGGCCTTGTTTAGTCGTCCAAGTGTCTGTGGTAAAATGCACCCTGGCAGACAGAGATTTAGTCACTGAATGGGTGATGTTGTCTTTGACATGCTGGAGTAGCGCAGGCACAGCTTTCTTAGAAAAGTAATGTGGAATGGGCAATTGGTACTGTGGGACTGCAATGGCCATCAGCTTTCGGAAACCGTCTGTATCTACCCGGCGGAAAAGCAGCATTTACGTGGCCAACAGATTGGAAATGGTGGAGTTCAACCTCTTAGCTTTGTCATGCATAGGAGGAAACAATCTTTTACATGACCACAACTGTGGAACCATGGGCTGGCTGCAGTGCAGAGAGAGGGCGGAGTACGGTGAGCCAGACAAACTGCTGGATCGTGAGAGAGGTGCAGGTGGAGATGTTACAGTGGTTTGAGAAACCTGTGTTGTGCTCTTTCTCTGAGATCGGTCAAAAACAGCAGGCATGTCCGCTTCCATTACAGCTGATGGCAGGCTCTCAGTCAGTTTGACTGGAGCGAGTAAAGAACCCGAGGTACTGTGGTCAAAGACCTGCATCTTAATAGTTGGCACGGTAACAGAGGAGGAGGAAGAAGCAGCATATGTGATTGATGGGGTGGCTAATGGTTGTTGAGGTCCACTGGTCTGCATTTTTGCGCAGTGGGATTCCAACAGTAAAGTGTGCTGATTGCGAATGTGAAGGTTCACACATGTTGTAGTCAAATTATTGCACTTTTTACCTTAACTCAGTTTTTTTTGCAAAGTTGTCAGATTACGTGAATTGCCTCATCCTTTGCAGTGTCAAAAAAGGCCCAGGCTAGGCAACCCTTTCCACTCGTGTGAGTTGCAGACCCACAGACGCTGATGGTCACAGGCAAAGTTGTGGCTGAGGATGCATTGCTCGCCATGGCTGCATCACTACGTGTCTGCGAAGTACGGCGCAATGTAACCTCCTCGTCTTCCTCCCCAGATGAACTACTCAGCTGTGTTCATGCCAACTGGGATCTAACACTTCATCATCATTATCCTCTGCATTATCACATTCCTTGCCCTTGGAGTCACCCTCCTCCTCTTCCTGCTTGACAGCACCAGGATCACCTTCCCCCAGAGGTTAACATCTGATAACTAGGGTCAGGATGCTGTTCGAACCCTACTTCATCATGCCCTGGATCCAAGCTAAAAAAAATTTGGGCAAAGGGGAATTTGAGTACCATCTCTGTGGACTGGAGGAAGAGGAGGAGAGGACACTTGAAGCTGTGCTTGCCATCCACTCGAGCACATGCTCTTTCTGGGCATTATCAAAAAGGCTTACTGCTGTGTGTCTGCAAAAGAATGGTAATGGAGTAGCCCTTCCAGTAACAGAAGTTGCCAGTTGTCATTGCGTAGGACGTGATGTTGGTTTACTAGTGGTTTCACAAACAATACCACCTACCCTATGTACACCTTGAACACCAAGCCTAATTCCCCTTCTACCACGGCCTCGCTTTTTCCCCGGCATGTTGCTCAGATAGTGTGGTAGGAGCACAGTATTAGCAACAAAAAAATAGATTTTACATTCTGTACCACCTCTGCAAACAGCTGAATTTCAGCAACAGTAAATTCCAAGTTGAAATATGGTGTGCTGTATCGTGTTAGTCACAGAAAAAAATAATTGTTTGAGTGTGGATGAGGTCTGTATGACAAACGAAGATATGCTACAAACAATTTGAAAGTCAGATGTCCCCTACTGTATGACGTTAGGAACACAAGAATTTTTGGGTGGCCTCTGGATAAGGCCTCTATAACACTCTACCTGCTGAAAACTATTTGATAGTCAGGTGCCCTACTGTATGAAACTAGTAACAGAAGAATTTTTGTGGCCTCTGGATCAGGCCTCTATAACACACTAGATGCTGCAAATTATTTGAAAATCAGGTCTCCTACTGTATGACACTAGGAACTGAAGAAATTTTTGTGGCCTCTGTATCAGGCCTCTATAACACACTAGTTGCTACAAACTATTTGAATGTGAGATGTCCCCTACTGTATGACACTAGGAACAGAAGATTTTTTGTGGCCGCTGTATCAGGCCTCTATAACACACTAGATGCTGCAAACTATTTGAAAGTCAGGTCTCCTACTGTATGATGTTAGTAAAACAATCTTTTGTGGCCTCTGGATCAGAAAATAGCACATAAGGCAGAGATGCTTACCTGCCTAGGCCTCCGAACAAATGCATTATCAGGATGCAGTGGACCCATGTGGTTAAAATGGCGGCTACACAGGTGCAGAAATACCAATAAGGCAGCCACTCACAACCTATCAAATTAATGGAGGGGGTGGCAGCTTGGCATATGACTGCACATTAGAGACTTGTATGTGGCGCTGTTCACACAATGGGAATGCACAGCATCCAGGTTAACTGCCTATTAGTGACGCCCTTCTATTAGTTCAGGCGGGCTGCCCAGCGCTATTAAGATGCATCCCATGTGAACAGACACCACAGTGTACAAGACGGGGTGGGTCCAACTGCACCCCGAAAAAATGCAAAAAGACACATTAAAAAAAATATGTGAGGTATTAGTTTATATTCTGGCCAAATATGTAAGCTCGTAACCCAACGTCAAGGGTCCCCATGCTTACGAGTCCTACTCTAACCAATGCTAGCACAAAAAAAGGATTCAGAGATCCTCCAAAAATTCCAAAAAATAGCAAAAAAGGCAGCGATGCTTACCTGCCTAGGCCTCTGAACAAATGCATTATCAGGATGCAGTGGACCCATGTGGTTAAGATGGCGGCTACACAGGTGCAGAAATAGCAATAAGGCAGCCACTCACAACCTATCAAATTAATGGAGGGGGTGGCTGCTTGGCATATGACTGCACATTAGAGACTTGTATGTGGCGCTGTTCACACAATGGGAATGCACAGCATCCAGGTTAAGTGCCTATTAGTGAAGCCCTTCTATTAGTTCAGGCGGGCTGCCCAGCGCTATTAAGATGCATCCCATGTGAACAGACACCACAGTTTACAAGACAGAGTGGGTCCAACTGCACCCAGAAAAAAATGCAAAAAACACATATAAAAAATATGTGAGGTATTAGTTTATATTCTGGCCAAAATATGTAAGCTCGTAACCCAACGTCAAGGGTCCCCACGCTTACGAGTCCTACTCTAACCAATGCTAGCACAAAAAAGGATTCAGAGATCCTCCAAAAATTCCAAAAAATAGCAAAAAAGGCAGAGATGCTTACCTGCCTAGGCCTCCGAACAAATGCATTATCAGGATTCAGTGGACCCATGTAGTTAAGACGGCGGCTACACAGGTGCAGAAATACCAATAAGGCAGCCACTCACAAGCTACCAAATTAATGGAGGGGGTGGCTGCTTGGCATATGACTGCACATTAGAGACTTGTATGTGGCACTTTTCACACAATGGGAATGCACAGCATCCAGGAATGTAGAAAAAAGGGGGCTATGGATTGCTTTATAATAAAATGAGCAGGTATAACATAAAAAAAAAAAATTGCCACTGATAACTGTAGGTAGGTATATATAAAATACGCAGCAGCAGATAGTAATGGAGCCTTTTGATGTATGCAGGGAGATCTATAGACTCCAAGACAGTGCCTGCAAGCCTTGCAGTGATGTGGATATGTGCACATAGACTCCCCTGCCCAACTAGCACAATTAAAAACTAGGCCCTATGTTAAGGAGCGGAGTATATGGGCTGAAAAACATTTCCCCATGGGGGGTCCTTTTTAAAAAAATATACTTTGGGAATCATAGACACTCTTGCCAAAAATTGGACTGCCTGTAGAAGCACAGAACACATTAACCCTGGTGATCTAGTGGCAGAGAATTATTATTATTATTATTATTATTATTATTTATTTATATAGCACCATTGCTTCCATGGTGCTGTACATGAGAAGGGGTTACATACAAATTACAGGTATCGCTTACAGAAAGCAAACTAACAATTACAGACTGATACAGAGAGGCGAGGACCCTGCCCTTGCGGGCTTACATTCTACAGGATGGTGGGGATGGAGACAATAGGTTGAGGGTTGTAGGAGCTCCGTCGTTGGTGAGGCGGTAGCTTCGGTAGTGGTGAGGAGGCAGCAAGGTCAGTGCAGGCTGTAAGCTTTCCTGAAGAGGTGGGTTTTCAGGTTCCGTCTGAAGGATCCGAATGTGGTTGATAGTCGGATGTGTTGGGGCAAGGAATTCCAGAGGATGGGGGATATTCTGGAGACGTCCTGGAGGCGGTTGAGTGAGGAGCGGATAAGTGTGGAGGAGAGAAGGAGGTCTTGGGAGGACCGGAGATTACGTGAGGGAAGATATCTGGAGATTAGTTCAGAGATATATGGAGGAGACAGGTTATGGATGGCCCTGTAGGTCAGTATTAGTAGTTTGAACTGAATAACCTGAGGGAATGGGAGCCAGTGAAGAGAATGAGGAGACATTGATGAAGGCCTCATTAAAAACTAGGCCCAATGTAATGGAGCAGGTCTCCTAGACTTGTAATGCCCATACACGAAGTGCATTGGCTGTCAAACATTTCACCATGGGGGTACATTTTTTTTAAATATGCTATGGGCATCATAGACACCCTTGCCAAAAATTGGACTGCCTGTAGCAGCACAGAATATGTTAACCCTGGTGATCTAGTGGTGGAGAATGAAGAGCCATAAAGATAAATCAAACTGAAATCAAACAAATAAATAAAGGATGTGAATCCACCTATCTAAGTAAATAACAAAAGGGAGGGGCGAACACAGGTTCATAGATATGAAGCGAGAATGTGTCCAATGAGATATATTGGTCCCTAGCAACAGCTCAAAGACAGGGATATAACTAAAAATATAATATAATAGTATTTCAATATTTTTAGGTTGGAGAGGTATATGCAGTGCCCCAGAGTCTAGTCGTTGCAGTAACGTCGCTCCTCCACCAGGGGAGTGATGGTACGTCTGATGGCACTAAACGAGTTCACCTGACCAGGTATCACAGTCACACACTACACTTCACACTCCGGCCACCAGGGGGAGCAAAAGGTTCTATGTATTAGGCCACTCCTCACACTCTGGTAAAACTGGGGGTTGGATAGGAAGTTAGTCAGAAAGCAGCCTGGGAGAGTTCCAGGGAGGACCTGTCAGGTGTGGGATCCTGACAGTGGCCTAACACGAGACAGATCGTTACGGAGCTGCGCCTGCACTGCATAGCAGCAGCCTCCTAAGGAAGGACAAGAAGCGAAGTAGATTGTGGAGAGTGAGAATTGAAGTCACGGCGCAAGGAGACAACACCAGAAGGAGTCCTGCCATAAGATCGGTAACATCCTTCTGAGGCGCGTAGCCGGTGGCCGGAACACCGAGGAAGTAATAGGCTCTACGCATTACTTTAAACTACGGCAGGGCAGTTAACTCTAGGTTGGCTGTCTCACCTTTACACCTAATGAAGACAACGGAGGCAATTGTGGGAGAGGGGCGTCTCTAGGGTCCCTATAAAATAACTCCAGGCCTACTCCGTCATACGGGTGCGTCCTATCCATACCATCTGGGGGACGGAGAGAGAGAACAGAAACATACACGACAGTTGTGAGGACTATCCCGTGGTGCTCAGCAGGGAAGTACTACAACACACAGGCGCTAGTAGGAAGGCTACTGATTTCCACCTGCAAAGGGAACTCTGGATGTGCCTTCGGACCGGCCGGTCTCAGCCAGCCCTGTTAGCAGTGCTCTGGATTGTGGATGCCGAAGCCTTCAGTAAAAAGGTAAAGAGACTGCAACCCTGTGTCCTCGTCATTTACTGCGACCTACACCATTACCATCTACTCATCAAGGGAAGCCCTGGGGACATACTTTACCTGTGGGAAGTTACACCATCTAGCTGCCATTCCATCACCCTAGCGGACCCCTAGCAGCGTCAGTCACCCTGACCGAATACCACAGGTGGCATCACGAACACTTGACAAACTCTCACCTACACCTTTATTTGGGCGCCCCTTAGCAGGGCCACGGACCGGGTCGGGCCACCGTGACACCCCTAGAACCAAGACCGAGGGACCCGGTACCGAGTACCCCGCTGCCCTGCGTTTGGGGGTGCTCCATATATACTATGTTATAAGAGGATGGTCCAGAGATAGTAAAACTGGAAAATATAAGAATGGGAAGAATATACGTGCATCTCATTTTGATGACAGTTCCCCCTGAGGGAGTAACTTTTTTTGGCTTCTAATTAGTAACGGGCATCATAAAAACACCCTTGCACAAAAATTGAGTGACTTTTGCATCACGGAATATGTTCACCCTGGTGTTGTACTGGTTGTGGATGATGAGGATGAGGATAAGGAGGAGGATAACACCAAACAGACCAAATCAGGAAGCGGATACCAATGTGTGGTTGGGAAGAGGTGCATGAGAATACACCTCCACAAAAAAGACAATATACTTTAGGTTATGTTTTGCTGTTTTCATTCGGTGGTGTACAGAAGTCTTGCCCAATCCAGCCCTTGTTAAGTTTTATAGGAGTCAGCCTGTGAGCATTGTCAGTTGACAAGTCGATACGCTTATCTGTTATAATTCCACCAGTAGCACTAAAAACCCGCTCTGACAGAATACTAGCAGCAGGGCAGGCCAGGACCTCAAAGGCATAGAGAGCCAGTTTGGGCCACGTGTCCAGCTTGGATACCCAATAATTAAAAGGCACAGAGGAATCACGGAGGATGTTTGTTCGATCTTCAAGGTACTCCCTCAGCATCTTCCCAAACATTGCACTTCTTGTGCCAGCACCCCTTGCCTCTGTGGCGGCATGATGGGAGGGTCTGAGAAAACTGTCCCAGAACTTTGCCATTGTTCCCCTGCCTGAGCTGGATTGTACTTCTGTCTCTCTCGCTTGGACTCCTTGGTTGTACAACAAACTCTGACGTCTGCTGCCAGCTGTTGTGAACTCTGTTTTCAGGCTCCCTCTTGTGGTCACTGGTGGTATGGTGTGACTTTTGCTTTGGGCTCCCCCTGGTGGCTTTGTTTGTTATCCTGCTGGTCTCTGGTTATCCGCTGGTTCGTTATCCTCTGGGAGGTTCCTATATAGCTCTGTTTTACTTCAACTTGTTGCCGGCTGTCGATGTAATCAGTGCTACTCAGATTCCTTCTGACTACCTTGCTCCCAGTCCATCCAGGATAAGCTAAGTTTTGTTTGCTCATTTTTTTGATCAGCAGTGTTTATCATGTTTTCTTGTCCAGCTTGCTAAAATGTGATTCCCTCGCTTGCTGGATGCTCTAGAGGACTGAGTTTCTCCCCATACACCATTAGTTGGTGCGTGGGTTCTTGAAATCTCAGGATGGATATTTTGTAAGGGTTTTTTTATTGATCGCATAGACCCCTGCTCTATTTTCTGCTTTCTAGTACTAGTGGGCCTCTTTTGCTGAATCTGATTTCATCCCTACGTATGTGCCTTCTTCTTACTTCACCGTTAATATTTGTTGGGGGCTTCTAAATCTTTGGGGATTATTTCTCTGGAGGCAAGCGAGGTCTTTCTTTCTCGTTAGGGGTAGCTAGTTCCTCAGGCTGGCTCGAGACATCTAGGAATTTTTTAGGCACGTTCACCGGCTACCTCTAGTTGTGTTGGATAGATTCAGATTTGCGATCAATCCAGTTACCATCTCCCTAGAGCTTGTCCTTAGTTTATTCACTTGCTGGTCTATTCGTGATCCTCAGCCACTAAGGATCATAACAGCCAGCGTTATCACATAGAAATTTTGAAAGTAATACCGCTACAAGGGCCTTCTGGTACAGCAACATTTTTGTAAACCTGTCTGCCTCTGGAAGAAGAGATTGAAAGTTCTCCTTGTAGCGTGGGTCCAGAAGTGTCCCTAACCAGTAATGAGTGTCACCGAAAATGTTAATAATGCGAAGGTCACGGGAAGCGCAGCGCAACATAAATTCAGCCATGTGTGCCAGACTGCTAACAGGCAAGACTTCAGTGTCCTCACCAACAGGACGACTGACCATGCTGTCCTCCTCCTCCTCCTCCCTGTCCTCAGGCCATCCCCGCTGAACAGACGGTATGACAGCTGTGCTTGTAGTACCGTCTATAGCGCATGAAAGTAGCTCCTGTTCTTCCTCCTCCTCCTCATTGTCTACCAATCCACATTGCAACGACATGAGGCTGGGCTAAGTGTAATCACCATGCATGGTTCCTTGCTGCATGTCCTCTTGCTCTGCCTGCAATGCATCCTCTTTAATTGTGAGCAGAGAGGTTTTCAGAATGCTGAGAAGCAGGATGGTGATGCTATATATGGTGTCATTACCGCACACCATCTTACTGCAGTCCTCAAAGTTCTGGAGTATGGTACATATGTCTGACATCCATGTCCACTCCTGAGGTCTTATGTGTGGAGTCTGAACTGAATATCGACGGCCTTGTTGATGCTGGTAGTCAACAACTGCCCTCTTCTGCTCACAAATCCTTTCCAACATATGCAGTGTAGAGTTCCAATGAGTGGGGGAATCACACACCAGTCGGTTAGCAAACACTGCTGAAGCACGGAAAGGGTGGCTGAAGCTGTAGCTGACTTTCTAAAATGGGCAGACAGATGGCGTACTTTCACTAGCAGATCCGGCAGCTCCGGATAGCTTTTCAGAAAATGTTGAACCACGAGGTTAAGCACATGGGCCAGGCAAGGTACGTGTGTGAGCTCACCTTGCCTCAGAGCCACCACTAGGTTCCGGCCCTTGTCACACACGACCATGCCTGGCTGTAGGTTCAACGGTGTCATCCAAATATCTGACTGCTCTTTCTGTGCTGTCCACAACTCTTCTGCATTGGGCGGTTTGTCACCTATGCAGATTAGCTTCAGCACAGCCTGTTGCCGCTTGGCTGAGGCAGTGCTGCTTCCAGCTTCTGACTGATGTGTTCATTTCAGAGATGGAGGCTGATGAGGAGGAGGAGGTGCAGGAGCTGTAGACTCCTGAATGATGTAGCACCCGCAATCTTCGGCGTGAAGAGGATGTGTTCCATCCCAATGGATTTATTTGTAGAAAAATTATATGTGGTCAGTATGCCTGCTAAGCGAAGATTTTTCCACCACAGATACACCAGGCCTCAGCCTGAGATAACAGACTGTATATTTTATTTTTTATGTTTTTTGTGATTTTTTAAAACAATAAAAAAGGAGTAGAACAAGGCTAGCAGACAGAATTATGCAACGTATGTTAGGGGTCGAGTTCCCGTCTCTGCACAGGCCATCTCCGCTGCGGTCTCCCATTCTTCTCCTGCCGCAGTGGAGACGTCGGTCCCAGCGTCTCGCTCAGTCTGACTCTGTACAGAGAGTTACTGCTGCTTTTCCTGCTTCTGCCATTGAAGTCAGTGCTGGGCAGCGGCGAGCAGACGCTTCTGGGACTAAGTCCTGTTTTTCTCGTTCTGAGCATGCCCAGAGTAAGATCTCTCAGTGGAGATCGAGGGTCACATGATCAGACACTGCAGCTAAGGTCCTGTAGGTGCTCACGCTCTGTGGCAGCCTCTCATTGGTCCTTCCAGGAAGGTCCTGTACGTGCTGCAGCTATTTAAGGCTTGCATGGCCTCACGGCCATGTGCTAGTATTGCTCTTTATTTATGTACTTTGCGCCAGTGTGGTCTTGTATGAGTGCGTTCAGGGACCTGGCTGAAATAAGCCCCTAGAATGCTGGCACCTCCGGCGAGGAGTTTGTATGCTTGGGTATTCAGGGACCTGGCCGAAATAAGCCCTTAGAATGCTGGTGCAGCATGCAGCGCCCCAGAGTCCTGGTCGTTGCAGTACTGATGCTCCGCCGCTATGGGGGATATTTGTATGTCTGATGGCACTGAAGGAGTTCACCTGACCAGGTATCACAGACACCAATACACTTCACACTCTGGCCTCCAGGGGGAGCTAAGGGTGCTATGTATTAGGCCACTCCTCACAATCTGGTAAAACTGGGGGTTAGATAGGAAGTTAGGAAGAAGCTGACTGGGTTGGAACCAGGCAACATCCTGTGGCAGAGGGTGCTGCAGGGGAAGATTCAGGGGGGTCCCTGTCAGGGGTGGGATCCTGACAGAGGCCTAGCAAACAGAAAGAACGTTATGGGACCGCGCCTGCACTTCATTGCGGCGGTACCCCAAGAAAGGACAAGAAGCGAGGTTTATTGTGAAGAGTGAGAAACGAGATCAACGCAACAAGGAGATAACACCAGTAGGAGTCATGCTGTAAGACGAGGCAACATCCTACTGAGGCGCGTAGCCGGTGGCCGGAAACGCCGAGGAAGTATTGAGCTCCAGGCCTTACTTCAAACCTACGGCAGGACAGTCAGTTATAGGCGGGCTGTCTCACCCAAAATCACCTAAGCAGACATAGGGGGCAACAGTTGGAGAGGGGCGACTCTAGGGTCCCGGAAGACCTCCAGGCCTACCCATCATATGGGTGCGTCCTAGCCATATCATCTGGGGGACGAAGAAGAACATCAGAATCAGTTGTGAGGGAACTTCAGAAACAGACACAACAGTTGTGAGGACTATCCCGTGGTGCTAAGCAGGGAAGGACTACATCACACAAGCGCTAGAAGGTAGGCACAGATTTCCACCTGCAAAGGGAACTCTGGAGGTGCCATCGGACCGGCCGGTCTCAGACAGCCCTGTTAACCGTATTCCGGATTGAGGATCCTGAAGCCTTCAGTAAAGAGGTAAAGAGACTGCAACCTGGTGTCCTCGTTATTCATCGCGACCTGCATCACACCACAACATCGTCACTCTCCACTTTCACTGGACGCCACTGGACAGCAGGGTCACAGACCGGGTCCAGCCACCGTGACAACCCCAGAACTGAGACAGAGAGGCCCGGTACCGGGTACCCCTCGGCCCTGCGGCAGTGGGGGCGCTCCACTGGCACCTCCGGCGAGGAGTTTCGTGTGCATGCATGACCACTGACTGCTCTCGTTTAGGCAGTTAGCCTGTGCCTCTGTGGAGTCTAACAGGGTGCAGTGCTTTGAGTTCACGGCTGCTCTGTGAAGTAACAGAGTTAGCTAACACCGTCATATAGTTCCGCTATTTGCTAGCAACAGGTTCTCCTGCACGGTGGACCCCGGGCTGCGAACGCATCTATCATAATAAAATCTATATATTCATTTGGTGCGTTCCGCTAGCCCTAACAACGTATGCCTGCCAATAAAAGATTTTTCCTCCACAGATACACCAGGCCTCAGCCTGACATAACAGACAGTATTATTTTTTTTATGTATTATTTTTTTTATGTTTATTGGTAATTTTTGAAAACAATAAAAAATGAGTAGAGCAAGGCTAGTAGACAGAACTATGCAACGTATGCCTGCCAATAAAAGATTTTTCCACCACAGATATACCAGGCCTCAGTCTGAGATAACAGACTGGCTAGCAGACAGAACTACTGTATGCAATGTATGCCTGCCAATAAAAGATTTTTCAACCACAGATACACCAGGCCTCAGCCTCAGATAACAGACTGGTATTAAATTTTTTTATGTTTGTTGTTAATTTTTGAAAAAAAAATGAGTAGAACAAAGCTAGCAGACAGAACTATGCAACGTATGCCTGCGAATAAAAGATTTTTCCAACACAGAAACACCAGCCATCAGCCTGAGATAACAGACTGATCTAAATGTGGCCTTGATTTTTTTGGGCACACCAAAAATGTGCCAACAAGTTGGCTATGACACAAAAAAAGGAGTACTAAAATTGAAATATATTTTGCGCAATGATAGGCGATGCATGTGGCGTATAACTCAGTGATAAATCTAAGAACTGTAGCTAAATATTTTTGGGACAGTTACAGATTTTAGATTAAAATGGTGTCCCAAAATGTTGTAAGACACTACAAAATATTAGATAGCACCAAAAAAAGGACAGATTTTTTTGGCACACTCACATCTGATGCCTGGGCCCCCCAAAAAAATTCTAAGATTTGCACATTCTTCTATTACAATGACCTGGCTGTAGTCTGCAGAGTGACCAAGCAAATAAATGTAGAAAAAAGGGGGCTATGGATTTCTTTAGAATAAAATGAGCAGGTATAAGCAGAAAAAAAATTGCCACGGATTACTGCAGCTAGGTATATAGAAAATAAGCAGCAGCAGCAGACAGGAATGGAGCTTTTGGAGTTATGCAGTGAGATCTATGTACTCACATACAGTGTCTGCAGGCCTTGCACTGATGTGAATATGTGCACATAGACTCCCCTGCCTACCTAGCACTGCAATCTCAGGACCGCCGAATTAGCCCTAAAAGGACTGCTGGTTTCTCAGGATTTGTAGACTGCACACTAGCAGACTCACACTAACTATTAAAAGGATGATTCTGACCCTATCTCGGCAACAACTCTCCCTACACTACCTAAGTCTGGAGCAGAATGTGGCGAGCAGGGCGGCGCCAGGTCTCTTATTGACCTGATGATGCTGTGTGGCCAGCCAATCACTATAATGCCACAACAAAGATGGCTGCGGCATTACAGTGCATGGCAGCCAATCCCTGCATTGTCATTGGCACTCTAAAGAGCGCCAGAATTGCAGGGCGGAGACCTGAGCTCCACCCAATAATACCGGAAATACTCGGTGCTCGCCGAGTACACTGAGCACAGTGATACTCGGGCAAGTACCGAGTAGTGGCGACCACTTTCGCTCCTCACTAGTGAATACCTAAGAATATTACTTAATGATGACCGGTGCAGTGTCCACTCACTCCGACATGCACTTCTTATTAATCATTAGATTTACTTTTCCTACTCCTCCTTCAGTGGAGCTCTTTTGATCTATTAGATCTCTGACAGTTTTGACTACTCACTGAGTCTATAGGCATACTTTTTCTATTGTTGGTAGATCTAATTATAACTTTACACCATTGGACCTGACATTGAGTTTCAACATTAAGGCGATGTATTTAGAGTTTTATGTTATAGCAAGGCCTGAACAAATAGTCATTGGACTTAACATTATCTGATGAATACTGTATCTTTTTTGGCCATATTATAATTGTGTCTATACCTAGTATTAATTGTGTGAAAGACTTAGCAGTGTCCCCTATTTGCCATTTTTGATTTTTTAAATCATGTTTTAGATTACTTACAATAAAGATTATTTATTTTATCTTGATGGATCTCTTCCTTCTTTTGACTATATAATTTTGGCCAAAATTTGTTTTTCAGGCTAGTATAGTTGTCTAGTCATCCACATGTATAGACAAATCCTGTGGTATCCATGCCTGATTCATATTAGCCTCCTCATGTTGGATGTGGAAAGGCGGATGCGCCTGTCTGCAAAGACATCCCCTGCCAAGCTAAACACACACAAGCCAGCACCTCCAAGGCATAAGGGCAAGCTCAGGTCATGTGTCCAATTTGGAGACCCAGAAGTTAAATGGGGCAGACCCATCTGTTAGAACATGAAGTTGTGTGGACACGTACTCTTCTGCCATGTCGTTGTAAAAAACAGACAAACGGACTTGCTAAAGCGGACAGTATTAGATCATGGTGCTGATGTTGTGGCGTGCTCATAAAGTTTTGCCACATTTCAGCCATGCTAACCCTGCCTTCCAAAGAGCTGGCGGTGCCCCAGCTGTGGTGGCAACTTCCTCCTCCACCTCTGCCTTGTTGTCCCACTGAGCCCTTGCCGTCAGGTCAGCCATTAGTAATTTTTCTATCAGCACTTGCTCGTATTCACGCATTTTTTGATCCCTCTCCAGTGAGAGAAGTAATTATAGTATGTTGTCCTTGTAGCGGGAATCCAGCAGGGTTACCACCCAGCAATATGAACTGGTAATAATATAGGCAACTCACGGTCATTGCGCAGGCACTGCAGCATGTGTTGGCTCATGTATGCCATAATGCCTAGAGGTATCGGCAAGGTGTTATCTTTGGGAGTTATATAGTATGGGTACTCTGTTTCCCCCACAGCCATGCTCCAGTGATGCCCGTGAGCTGATCTGAGTGTCACCCTGTTGTGAACACGATTGTTCCTCCTCCCCACCATCTCATCATCATCATCATCTTCCTCCCAAACTGTCCCCTTGCAGTATAATTTGGAACCTGGCAGATGTAGGGACAGTAACCCACCCGCATAGACATGTTTGGATGACAGATCTGATAATGGTTTGAATTGGCTCTGCTCCTCCTCCTGTGCTACCACCGCATCCATCATGGCTTGGCTTGTTTTTTCCAGCTGGCATAAGTGGTATAATAACGCTGATGATTGCATTGTCAGCACTGGCCACATTAGTGGAATATTCAAAGCAGAACAATACAGCACACATGTCCCCATGGCCCAGTCATTGGTGATGAAGTGGTGTTGTTTTGAAGAGTGACTCAGCCCTACGTGCTGCAGCTGAAACTCCACTATTGTCTACTGCTGCTGCTCACACAGTCTCTCCAGTATACAGTATATGCAAGGTAGAGTTCCACCTTGTGGGTACTGTAGAAATCGCAGGAACGTGAGATGTCATCATGGACAGGAGGCACATCAAGAGTTAACAGGTTTATTACCAGCACAAATACTCTGTGCAGGGATGGCGTAAGGGAGTAGGGCAGAACTGGGAGCTAGGAAGGGACAGGGATGAACGTTAGATAGGTAGGAACAAAGGCAATAAGACTTATCAGTCTGTAGTTTTCTTGATTGCAGCGTTTCGATTCTCCAACGGTGGAACCGACAACAGCAGCACATGAAGTCTCAGAGATGTCTGTAGAGGACTGTAATAATTATAGGGGATAACTCAGGAGACTCTTTGCGTGGAACAAGACAACTACAGGACACAGTTTTATAAGTGGAAAAGTCTATATTATCACACGGTGAATCAAACAGGTGCAGAGAGAAACTCAAGTCCACAACACTTGGTGCAAATATCAAATGCAGCTCAGCAGTCTATAGGAAACTTCAGAGGAAAATGCAATCACGCAGAAAGTCTATGAAGCACAATTATTCTTGAGGATACTTGACACTAATAAGTCCTTGCTATGCTTATAAGGCAGTTCAAATAATATCTTAGCTCAACCAGGGAGGCCTGGGTAATAGTCTCAGGTTCTTACAGAGCAGCAACAGCTTACATGTCCAGCAAATGCAGATGGAAGTAAACACGAGCAGCAGATGAAGGAGGATTACTGGAACTGGTGTATGCAGCAGGAACTCAGAGCAGAGTAGCAGGATAACCCCACAGGTTCACAGGAGCAGGTATATAGCCAGGGAGTCACCAGAGGTCAGGAGCTGGATGCAAGGCAGAATACTCTAGAACAGACTAAAGGCTGGGGTGGAGTTTAATAGTAGGAAGATACAGTGCACATGAGACCAAAGACGCCATCTTGGAAAAGGGCAGTAATGCACAAAAGGTAATAAAAAATGTTCAGAGTCCTGACAAGGACGGGGTTCCAATCCATGGAGCGGGAGATGAGTCTTTGAAGAATGCGGAGTGCTCCTGCACTCCCAAATGCCAAATGCTGTGCTCAGTACAGTATGTAGTACCGCCGTAACAAAGCCTCGCTCCGCGGTGTACACAGGTACCTGACTAAGCGGCTTTGGCTTAGTCACCTGCTTCTCACTATGCTGCGCGCACGGTACAGTCACTGGTCTCATCTCAGAGTCACCTCCTGGTGTGGAGGTTAGCAGGAAACTGGCAGCCTGTTGTCCACTTTCAGTAGACCGATACTAAGGGGATCTGTCCAGTCGGCCTCTGCTCAAGGGGTGCTCTGCAGTCTCTGCTAACACTGCACCTGACTGTTCGCTTAGCTTTCCTGCCTCGACTCCCCCTCATTTCCCATGCCCAGTGCTTTTTAACCAGCCCCGCCTACCACAGTCACATGCAAGGGTCGGTCCTTGTCTGAAAGTCTTCCCCCCTGGTGACAGTCCTAGTAATTCTGGAAGCGGTGTGAGAAAGGTATACCCGATCTTGTTCTTCCTCTTACAGTACATCGCATATCAGCTGGTGAGCGGAATGCACAAGTGATGCTGCAGAGCGGATAGGCTAGAAGCAGTAGGGTGAAAATGACAAAAGTGAGCACACACTGCCCACACTTTCAGCAGAATCTCTGACATGTGTGGGTCATTTTTCAGGAAGCTCTGCACCACCAAGTTTAGCACACGTGCTAGGCAAGGGATGTGTGTCAAACCGGCTAGGCCCAGAGCTGCTACAAGATTTTGTCAGTTATCGCACACAACCAGGCCGGGCTTGAGGTTCACTGGCACCAACCACTCATCTGTCTGCTGTTTGATCCTAGTCTGCAGTTCCTGAGCATTGTGATATTTCTCCCCCAGAGGAGTTTAAGAACAACTAGTGGTGCAGGCCTTCTTGTGACTGAATGAGCAGGCGGTAGAGGAAGCAGAGTAGGAGGAGGAGGCAACCTGGACAGATAAGCATCCAGCAAACTAGGTGTGGTAGGACATGAGCTAGGACACCTTCCACCTCTGTCCCAGCCTCCATTACAATTACTCAGTGGGCAGTTAGGGAGATGTAATGTCCCTGGCCGTGCTTACTGGTCCACCTGTAGGTGGTTATGTGGACCTTGCCACTCATGGCATTGCGCTGTGCGCACCTGATTTGGTCCGCAACGTGTAAAAGTGGAAAAGTAGCGGCGTTTGGGAACCACATACTGAGGGACAGCCATCAGTTTTTAAAACTGTCCATCTCTACCATCCAGAATGGGAGCATTTCAAAGTCCAGTAATTTGGAAATGCTGTCATTCAGGACGTCGTGGGTGATGAGGGGGTTATCTCCTCATTCTCTCAAGGAGGATAGAAAGCTTAAAACTTCCATGGGATGGTGTGGAGATGCTCGGTAACACTGGTGGTGGTTGTGATGATGCTGTCATCCTCTCTTTTTGGGGAAGCAGGTGGACCTGTTGATTTTGAGCGTGAAGAAGAGGCCGAGATTGCAACAGAAGATGTAACAGTAGGAGGCACAGATCTGTGATGCTTTTCAAGGTGTGAGCTCCACTTTATCTTGTGCTTGCAAATCAGATGCCTCATCATAGAGGTGGAGCTCAGGTTCAGAACATTTATACCTCGCTTCAGGGTCCGACGGCACAGCATGCAAACCATCTGTCGCTTGTCAACAGCACATTTCCTGAATAAATGCCAAGCCAGCAGGGAGCTCTTTTGAGCTGCCTTTGGTATGCTTATTTCAGTGGTGCAGTGTCCTGTAGCAGCCGATGTACTTGCTAGGCTAGTTGTGCCTTTGAACCCTGCTCCCTCTTTTGCGGTGCTGCTGCAGCAGTGTGGCGACATTCTCTTCCTCCGGTCCTGCGCACATCAATAGTATGACCACCACTCCATGTGGGGTCTAGGACCTGATCACCCGCCACATTATCTTCCACCAATTCCTCAACTCTGCCCTCCCTGCTGGTCTGCAAACTGCAGAAAGATGATGCAGTTTTGTTATCATCTGACATGTCCTGTGGTGGTTCACTTACCATGTGCACTAGCCCTCCCACGTACTCATCCTCCAATATAACAAGTGGTGGGCATGAGTGCACTCAGTCTCTTCCACTTCCAGGTAGATGGGCCACAGAACCACAGCCAGCGGAGTCATCAAAAATCAGAAGAGACTCTGCAAGACTTGAAGCTCAGACTGCTTGGCTGATTTGCAAGGGGATGAGGTGGAAGATGGATGACCATGGTCCTCAGGTGCCAACTCTGCACTTTCTGCAATGGACCAGGTGGAAGATAATATGCAGGAGCTGTAGCCACTCTCAGCCATCCAATCTAACACCTTTTCCACATGTTGTGGGCTCACCATTTGTGCAGTGGTATTTGGGCCTACGAAAGGATTCATAACGTCATTAGCAGGTACAGAATGACCACGTTCTCTCCCTGCATCAGCTACACCACCACTACCACTATCAGTGGCTATAACAGAACCATCACAGCCACTATTGATGCACTCCTCATTTTTGGAAGTGTTTCTTTTAAAACACTACTCGCAAAGGTATGGCCGGAGAGCAGATTCATTTATTTGTAACAGTACTAGAAAACACAGACAGCAGTCCTGAAAAATAATTTCTTTGGCCTGGAAATGACAACTAGACAGCTGATGTCAATTATTTAGACAACTAAAATACACACACTAGTTCAGAAAAAACATTTTTTGAGCCTAGAAATGGCAACGAGAAGGCTGATGCGATATATTTATTTGCCAAACTCCTAGAAAACACACAGGGGTCCTGAAAAATTATTTAATTAGCCTGCAAATTGCAACTAGATAGCTGATGCCAATTATTTATTTCCCAGACTACTAAAAAACACACACCAGTCCAGAAAAACTATTTTTTGGGCCTAGTAATGGCAACAAGATGGCTGATGCGATATATTTATTTGCTTAACTAGACAATACACAGCGGTCCTGAAAAAATATTTATTTGACCTGGAAATGGAAACTAGATAGCTGATGTCAGTTATTTATTTTCCAGACTACTAAATAACACACACCATTCCAGAAAAAAATATTTTTTAGGCCTAGAAATGGCAAAGAGATGGCTGATGCGGTTAGTTATTTGCAACAATGAAAAAAACACACTGCAACCAACACACTCCCCAACACACTTCATTGTTCTCACCACCACACCTCAGTGTCCTCTCACCCACCCTCATCATTGTTCTTCCCCACCACTCCCATCATTGTACTCCCCCACTACACCTTAATGTCCTCTACCACCACACCTCAGTGTACTCACCACCGCACCATCATTGTTCTCACCAACAGCACCTTAGTGTCCTCTCCCACTACACCTCAGTGTCCTCTCCACTACCCCACTCACTGTTCTCCCCCTCATTCCCTTGCACTCTGACAACCAGCACAGCAGAGTATGTGTGTGGAGTAGACTATCCATCATTGTCAAGGGGTGTGATAACAGTGCCCTCACCGTGTAGTGAGCATTGATTGTGAGGCCGGAGTCACTTTAGTGTATGGCATCGGATGCAATATGCTAATGACACTCGGCACCAGCTCTTCTGCGAGCGTGAGCCGAATGTCAATTCTCTGTGCTCCGATCCTCTCACATGCGAGAATCGGATCACAAGGGTGGAGGAGATGAAGTAAGTAATTTCTCCATCTCCTCCATTGCCGTCATCTGCTTGAATCGCACTGCACTCGGGTGACATTCGAGTATAGTTCGATGTTTCACATGCACACATAGATTTGTATGGGTGCGTGCGATCCGAATTCTGCATGCAATCGCAGCATGCTATGGGTTTTTTTCAGTCCAATCTCAATCCGATCGGAACTGGGAAAAAAAGGCAGATGAGCACACACTCATAGAATAACATTGGTCCGAATGCAATACGATTTTTTTTTGGATTGCATTCAGCAGATTTATTCGCAAGTGCGAGCTAGCCCTAACAGCCCCTGCACTGCCTCTCTGTCTGGTAGAGAGCAGCTACAGAAATAATTTAACATCTTTTTTTTCTTCCAGCCTCTCTTCCAGTGAACTAGTCAGACAGGATTTAAATGCTATCTGAAGATTACACCCATATTTGCAGGTAAAAAGAGTTTCTGGAGGAGACACGTTCCCTTTAAGTAACCAGGTGGTATTTTAACTACAACAGGGTCAATGGTTACCCACAGCAAACAATAAAGCATATAGAGATCCTAAACAGAACAAAAAAAGGCTTTTTTTTTTTTTTTTTGCAAGAACAAGGCAAATTTCCTTTCCATCCCTCTTTCTTATATCCATGATGCTCAAACATCATGACTTTTCTGGGGACATGATATGGGTTTTTTTTTGTATCTGATCATAAGATTCTTTTGTACTATACCAAGTGTTTTATTGAACATTCTTTTATTGACATTCTTTTTACGTCTTAATATAGGCTAGCTTTTGTGGATGTAATAACATATAAGTATTTTACTCATTTTCGAGTGCTTTTATGAAACATAATCCAAAGTTCGTGCATATTTGATTGAACTTAATACTTAGATAACTTACATAACAATGCAAAACATTTAATACTTCTTTAAACATTTTATGTAGTAATAGGCAGACACCAGCTTGAATTTAAACATGCATTCAGGTTATTATAATTTTCTGTATCAATCTCTTAAAAGGCCAGCCTTTAGGAAAAGCTGCTTTGGCAGACATCTGCATGCGTCCCTGCAGAGAGGACTAAAAATGCAAACAAGCAGTGCTGCCATGCACAAAGCACATGGAATAACCGAAAGAGTAAAATAGAGCCACATGTAGATGAGATGTAAGTAAAATTAGAACTAAGATAAAATGATTGCAAGTAGAACAGATTGTATTCAGATCCCACTGTTTATAATTGACACATTGATTCCAAATACGCCAGGGCCTCTGGAAAATAGTGTTCTGGCTAGAATTGCTTATCCCAATCAGAATTCTGTCAACAGAGTCCATGCTGAGACAGCATCTGTTTGAACAAGTCCAACGGAGCCAAAATTCTTCTCTGCCTAGCCAGATAAACCAAAGGGCGAATTAATCTTGGCATAGTCACTGTCAGACATCCGCATGGAAGAAATTACATTATGCCTGAGAGGTTTTCTACCGAAGAATCACATTCCTGTGGGTTCTTGAAAATGGGCTTTAATGGAACTGATCTGCAGAAAAACAGTATTCACTTGCATCCATAGTTGTAACCAACAGGTAAATACCATTTTAAATATATATGCATTTTTTTATTGGAAGCGCAGCTGCAGAGGGAAAATGAAGTTATATTGTCCAAGCAGCCAATTGCGTCCAGTAGGTGGGGCGATGGCAGGGCTGTAAACATTCATCATTCAGTACACAGTGGTCACATTGTCATCACGATTTATTGGCTGCAACAATTGCTTGTCTAAAATCATTGCTGATATTTTTTCTCCTTGGCACTGTGTTAGCAAACATGTCTAAATGATCAGTCCAGCAAACTGCCGAGACTCCTGGCTTTATGAGATGTTCACACTTGTTGATGAAAAATCAATCAAAGTCATTTGATGCAGCACCTGGCTACTACTTACCCCCTTAAGGCTATGTTCACACGTTTGCTTTTTTAATGCATATTTTATGTATATTTTCAGCTGTGTTTCACAGCATCAGCAAAGTCTATGAGATTTCAGAAATCTCATGCACACACCTTAGGGTATGTTTCCACGTTCAGGAAACGCTGCGTTTTTGACGCTGCGTTTTTCCGCAGCGTCAAAAACGCAGCGTCCAGATGTTACAGCATAGTGGAGGGGATTTCATGAAATCCCGACTCCACTATGCGTTAAAAAACGCATGCATTTTTGCCGCGAAAACGCATGCGCGGTGCGTTTTTTCAAAACGCAGCATGTTGCTACAATGAGCAAAACACGCAGGCACACCGCAGGTGACCTGCCAGTGACCTCAGGTGCAGTTTTGGTCAGGATTTTACTTGCATAAAATCCTGACCAAAGCCTGAAGCAAGCCTGAACGTGGACACATACCCTAAGTATGTTTTTGCTGACTGTTTTGTCAAAGAGCTGTGTTTTGCAAAATGCAGCATGTCACGTCTTTCAGCATTTTTTCAGCTTCTTTCACCCACTGAAAG
The DNA here is from genome assembly GCF_051348905.1 of Ranitomeya variabilis. Taxonomy (NCBI): domain Eukaryota; kingdom Metazoa; phylum Chordata; class Amphibia; order Anura; family Dendrobatidae; genus Ranitomeya; species Ranitomeya variabilis. The sequence goes on from NC_135236.1 coordinate 335,273,433, forward strand.
CAATGGGTAGTGCAAAAACACTGCAAAAGACGCAGGCATCATGTTTGCTGCGTTTTTAGTGCCAAAACCTGAATCAGATTTTTTTGCATGCACTAAACCTTATCAGCATGAATAAGAGACGAAATGTACCCTGACAAAAATACAGTAAGTCTTAATTTTGTTATTTTTTTTAAGACATTCAAAGGTGGAGTTGCTGGTGTGTTTTGGATCATTGTCCTGTTGCATAACCCAAGTGTGCTTCAGCTTGAGTTCACAAACAGATGGCCGGACATTCTCCTTCAGTATTTTTTGGTAGACAGCAGAATTCATGGTTCCATTTACCACAGCAAGTCTTTCAGGTCCTGAAGCAGCAAAACAGCCCTAGACTATCACACTACCACCACCATATTTTACTGTTGGCATGATGTTCCTTTTCTGAAATGCCGTGTTACTTCTACTGCAGATGTAATGGCACATACACCTTCCAAGAAGTTCAACTTTTGTCTCAACAGTCCACAAAGTTTTCTCCCAAAAGTCTTGGGGATCATCAAGATGTTTTCTGGTAAAACTGTGGGCATGTGTGAAGAGCGAGGCTAAGTGTCAGATTTGGGACATCTTTTGGATGCACCATTTCTGGGGCAGCTGTGAGCTGATGTTTTTAGTCTGGGAGGGGCCAATATCCATGGCCCCTTTCTAGGCTATTAATTTCAGCCCACAACTGTCTGCCTAGCTTTTGCCGGTTATTAAATATAGGGAGACACTAGGTCATTTTTTCAGGGGGTCCCCCATTTTCATAACCAGGAAATGCTAAATATACAGCTGTGAGCTGACATTAATAGCTTGGAAACTTTTATGAACATTGTCTCTTTCCCAGAATATTAACATCAGCCCCCGGCTGTTGGCTTTCTCTCAGCTTTTAATTAAAATTACGGAGGAACCCACTTAATTTTTTTCATTTTTTTATTCATATCACGTACAGTAAAATACACACCTGAGGTAACCTTAGCTTATAGCCTGCAGATGTTCCAGATGTTCCAGATGTTCCAGCAGCTGGAAACTTCAGTAACCTTAAATTGTCCAACAAACTTTCATATGAGATTTTCAGGCCTCACAGCTGCTGGGGGACCCAGTGGCTGTGAACTCTGGTAACCTGAAAGATTACCAGAGTTCAAGCCACCAGGTCTCACAGTAGCTCCAGTGCCGGACTGTTAAATGCCGGAGTGCCGAGTGTCAGACTTGCAGCTGTTCATCAGTCTGGCACTGGCACTTGCAAAGCAAGAGAAACAGCTGCTATCAACTCAGGGGACCTTACTGCTCTTGTTGACAATTTAAAAAGTAATTTAAAAAACACTTGATTGTCCCCCATAATTTTCATAATTAGCAGAGGGACAGCTGACGGATGGAGGCTGATGTTAATATTCTGGGACTGAGACAATATTCATAAAAGTTCCCAGGCTATTAGTATCAGCTCACAGCTGTAAACATAGCCTTTCCTGCTTATTAAAATGTGGGAAAACCCAAAGAAAATGAAGAAGATCCTCCTATACTTAACAACCAGCAAAGGCTAGGCAGATAGCTGCGGGCTGATATTAATAGTCTATGAAGGGGCCCCTCCTAAACTAAAAACATCAGATCTCAATCGCCCCAGAAATGATGAATCCATGAGATGTGCCAAATCTGGCACTTAGCCTTGCTCTTCCCACTTGCCCTGGTGTGGTCGCAAGTGAGATGATAGTTGAGGGTTCATGTCACCTTTGTATTGTCAGGTGACATCAAGCCCAGACGTTAGTAATGGAGAGGTGTCTATAAGAAGCCCCATTGCAAGCATGAGAAAGTTCTCATGCTTGGGGTGCCTTCAGAGAGGTACTGGGAATTTACAACCAATTAACTCAGTTCAACTCACTGATGTCAGCGCAAGCACCATTACAACTTTTACCACGGTGCTCACTCTGATGTCAGTGAGTTAAAATGAGTTCATTGGCTATGAACTCCCAGTACCTTTCTGGTGGCACCATGGATGTGGGAACTTGGCAGGCTGTATAGTCGCATCATGCAACAATGCAACCTGCCATCTAGATGTAGCAGAGCTAGACCCGGGACAAATTGATTATTAGCTTCACTGCGGATAGGTGAGGAATATTGTGGTTTATTATTTAATTCTGTTACAGGAGACCATGGCTATTTTGGACTGGCCGATGACGTGAGTATCGTTTCATTCACATTCATTAAAGGAGTCTGTGTCATTCTTTCAATTAAAGGACATTATTCTGGGTGTCTGTTTATTTACAATATAACTATAGGATTAGTAATGGAGAGGTGTCTTATAGACGCTTCTCCATTACTAAGTGGTGGACTTGATGTCACCGGAAAATACAAAGGTGACATGAACCCCACTTGCCACCACCACAGGGTAAGTGGGAAGAGCTGGGCAAAGTGCCAGAATTGACACATGTAATAGATGAGCCTTTTCTGGGGTGGTTGTGGGCTGCCATTTTTAGGCTGGGGTGGGACAATATCCATGGCCCCTTACCAGCCTAAAAATACCAGCCCCAAACTGTCTGCTTTACGTTGGCTGATTGTAAAAAATGAAGGGGGACAAAAATAATTACAAAAATAAGTCGGAAGGACCCATCTATTCTTGATAACCAGCTTTGTTGAAGCTGATAGCTGAGGGTTGCAGCCTGCAGCAGTCAGTTTTGCCTGGCTGATTATCAAAAATACAGGGGTACCCCATGTCATTTTTATTATTTATTTATTTATAGCGCAGGTGGCGGCTGATGAATACCCCCACCAGCCGCCGCCTGCTCTTGCTGTTAATGGTTGAATACATCTCTCAACATTGTCCCCTCCTAGCACTGATCACAGTGCAAGCAGGTGACAGTGATGTGAGCTGTCTTCACTTCAGCACAGTACCGCTGATTCCCAGGCACCGGTACGTGTCACACTGATGACACTAAGATGTCATCCATGTGTCATCAGTATGCACGTGTGCCAGATGCTTTGCGGCCCATGCTGCTACTGGAAACACTGACGTCTGAAATAGCCCTTAGAGAACTCTGTCATTTAAAGAACTTGGGCAGACTTCTGCTGATTTTTAGAAAAAAAAGCTCTGGAATCCGATATAGTGTATGCCCCCAAACAGTGTGTATACAAATTTAGACTGTACAATTCATAATGACTGACAATTCCTTTTCCAAGGAGATCACTACTGAGCAGTCATCTGAAAGAAAATGAAGGTAACATGTGTATTGTAAAACAGTATGCATATAGCAATACAGTAGGTTACAAGGTAGCTCAGGCCAACTTTTTTCCATACTATCTATGCAATCACCTGTGCACATATCACAAGGTATTGGTACAGTTTATGTCTTGCAAGTATGTTACAACTGCCTAGTCAATAAGACTGCCCAAATAGTTGTGCAAAGAAAGCAGAAATATCAAAAATTAATAATCAATCAGAAAGGAAAATATGATAAAATATTTTCCACATTTTTTTTTAGTGATACCAGCTTCTGTGTTAGAAAAATGCATGTTTTACTCTGAAACCCAATGCTTCTCAGACAAAAAAATAGCTGAAAGAGAACTTGGTGACTAGTCCAAGAGTCATTCTCCCTGTCTACTCCGCTAGACTGATAGCTTTCTCTATACACACAAGGAGACACCTAACATCTCAGATATTTATGATATAAATGTCTGCTAAGTAAGGGTGAAAACCTTTGAGAACTCCACCTATTGAAAAAACAGGGGTTTCCTAACCTTTGCAGATTCAAATGCAGATTGAACAGACAGGTAGATGAGATGAATACAGCTCTCTTCATTCATGTGTGTAGGAGTTATAAAAAAGAGTATTATTTGGAATGCTTAATTAGTACTAAATACATTTTTCAACATTTTTAGTTCTATTTATTAAATGTACACAAATAAGGTATTACCACTTACACTTTTGCGCACTAGCATTATGGCCTCTCTTTGAAATGGAGCCATGATAGCTAATGGATCATTTTTAAAACTGATCTTAGTAAACCCAGTTGCTTTACCAACTTAGATTGGTTAATGAGTCACTGTCTAAGAGATCTGGATTCTCTCCAGGCACCTGGTCTGTGAATTTTTACTAACTGTAAATTAGACTGATTAAATTCTTTTACTCTAAAAGTTGAAGAGTGGTATTAAAATATTTTGAAACAATAATCATAAAACACCACTGAAGTAATGTGGTCAAGAGCATAGTGCAATCAAGCTCTCCCCACTCATATATAAATAGAATAATGTAGTGGAGTACTCCAAATATACTAATTGCAACCGCCAAAGAAAAAGGAGTAGCAACAAGCCACAATATGGATAAAAATTACAGAAGATTTTTGTTATATAATTAGGTAAAAAACAGATCACATAACACCCATATACACATAATAATTTAGACCAAGGAGGACAGAGAGGTAAATTGAGGGGTGAGTAAATGGTCATGAATGTAAATGGACTAGGGAAAAAGCTGAGTGGGTAAAAATTGCTATAGCTACATCAGAAGTTATACAAGATCAACAATAAATAGGCAGATGCCCGTAGAAAAACAGCAATAGCAGAGTTCCAGCACCCATTAACAGGCTTACCCATAGTGAGTCCAGACCACAGCAGCACCCCAGGTGGCCTGTGATCTGTTTTTTACCTAACTGTATAATAAAAATCTTATGTAATTTTTATCCATATTGCGGCTTGTTGCTACTCCTTTTTCTTTGGTGGTATTAAAATATTGCAATATATAGTTCAAGTCTGTACGTACATAGTGCATGTTTCATAAACATTATAAATGTTCATGGCCACCTGCTCTATTTTTCACAAACAAGAATTCCATTTATTCAAATTTTCTGTTTTTATTATTCATTTATTGTGACATATACTTGTTTTTAAATCTGAAAATTTCAAAAACTCCTACACAAGAGAACGTATACTCTGCTTTTATAAATGAATACTTTGAGAGCAGGAGAATAAAACATTTACTAGAAGATTCACAATCCATTGTTTCCTCACAAGCAATTTGTCATTGTGAAGTGTTCATTTACAGAAAATTTCTTTTGTTAAATTAAGGATATCCATTTTCAATAGAATAACAAGTTTACAAAAAGGGATAGCAGAAACTGTAATGCTCTAATAATAGTTTGAATCCATTGTGTATAATACCACTTTTCAAGTGAATAGGTATATTAAACCATTATGATAATTAAATATTCAATGAAGGAGTTTTATTTAATTTATAAGACATCTAAACTAAACTTTAAAAGCTTCTATGCAATTGAGAATAAATACATTAGAAAATAGGATTTTGCAAAAAATTCAAGTACACCATAGTTTTTTCTATCTGCAATGGTTTGTATATACTATCCAAGAAAATGTCCTCAATTCATACAACTAGTACAAGACATTATACTAGAATATTTATAAATTAAAAACCCTGTTAGTAACAACAGTTAAAACAGATTGAATGATGGTGTTAATTGCCTATTTTAAATAACTGAGATTTTTTTAGCCATGTTCACAAATGGTGGGAATGATGTGGTACAAAGCTTCACCTTAAATACTGTGTCATTAACCATTCTTTTTTTATAACAATACATTTTTTATTCAAAAAAATCTTATAACCGCTGGGATTGGACACAAAAGGTAAATTAATGGATAGTAGGTGTCAGGAATGAGCTTTAGGAGCTTTGATTAAAACATTTTTGTATACCAATCTGACCAATCTGATTATGAGAACACCATAAGAACCAGGAAAAATATTAAAAATCATCCAAGTGTGAGCTATCACCAATCCAGAAGTCTCCCAAATCTGGAAGCATTATCCACTATCCAACCAACAACCATTTGACACTGCTCTGGCTTCAGTAGTAGTGTGCTGCGGTCCCCTAGTAATTGGGACTGGAAGATCGGGCGAGAGGATGTAGGTGTTTGTTGTGGCACAATTTCAGCTTGCCCACAGCCTCGGCCTCTGCATGCACCATCACCATCATGGACTGTGGCCCACACAGGAAGCTGAAAACAACACCACATGGGGGAGACTGTGGCCCACACAGGAAGCTGAAAACAACACCACATGGGGAGACTGTGGCCCACACAGGAAGCTGAAAACAACACCACATGGGTAAATATTAATAGAAATAGGCCTTTGTAAATGTATATCTGCCAAGATAGCTGATAGGATGTTTATGCAGTGAGTAGTGGCCCATCAGTAAAATGTTGAAGTACAGATGTAGGTTCAATTACATAAACTATACTGAGGTAATGAGATGCCATTACCACTGAGTATTAGCAGGCTTTGTCTTGGCTCTCTGTGTGGCCCATAGGTTATTTACACTCACCTGGGTAGTTCACATGTTGCACTTTATATGTATTATCCATTATTTATGTTAATTTCATTGTAATTTTTCTTGAATTTAATAAACTGTATGTTCAGTATAACTCCGTGTCCTCCTATTCATACCATCACCATCATGTCCAGTTCCCCATCCCTTGCCATGCGCCTTGCCCATTTTAAATAGAGGACAATATTTTTCACGTTCACTACAAATGGCTGAATTTTGAGCTAACTTATATGTGATCCGTGTGATGGAAAACCACAGTTTTAAATATCTGGCCTGTAGATAACTATTTTTATCAGCAAACTAGTGTCAATAA